>NC_054481.1:68960937-69560937 GCF_017639515.1 Carcharodon carcharias | reverse complement strand
CATTAGGCTGAGGTGATAGTGCCGGTATGCCAATGCACCAAGGTCAACACTAGTGGGATGGCAGCTGCCATGGAGACCTTGGTCCAGGACATTACTCCTGCACTGCTGCTGGGGCTGAACTCCATCGCTGATTCCATAGTTGGCCTCCAACACTGTGTACATGAGAGGGGTGCTGGGCAACTCGGCCTCACTCTAGCTACCCCTGCTCCACACGGTGTTAGCCAGGGGCCCTCAGGCACCCACAGGGAGGAGGATCTGCACGTTATGGGGCCATCCACCCAGGTGACTCTGGGAGTGTCCGGACCATCTGGATCCCCTCTTCCTGTGACCTCAGCAGCTTCAGCTCCACAGGCCGAGGAGAGTGCCACTGCCACACAGCAGGGCTCTGAAAGCAGGCCAGGGCTTTCCAGATCTCTGTCCTCCAGAGGACACCTGCCAAGGTCTTCACAGACAGGGTGTAGCAGTCAGCGGGCTGCCTCCACCTCCACTGTGGATGTCTGGGGAGCAACATGACATAGTGGCAGGGTTAGGCAAGTTAAGGAGAATTAGCTGCACAGCCTGGGTACGGGTATTAATCAGTTGTACATACTGTTCACTATTGTCAATAAACTCCCAAGAATGTCTCCCTGCCTATGGCTCTTGTTCTGATGAACAGCGTTCTTGTCACTCAGATGTGAAACCTTTCTGCACAAGATACTGACAGGTGTCTCATTCCAGGGCCTCCTCCCTGTGCTAGGTGCAGCCTTCAGACCACAGTGATGGTCCAGCCTCACACTCCATGGAAACATTACTGATGCCTGCACCTCGATGGTGCTGGTCATTGCTGCCAGAATGTCGTGGGCAGGCACCACAGAGTTCTGTCATTCTCTCTGTGTGCTCTCAGCACCTTTAAGGTAGGGCTGGCCCACATCTCTTCAGCAACTGTGACCAGTGATGCAGTGCTCATGAAGGGGGCAGATGCTGAAGGCAGACAAAGGATCAGATGGTTTTAAAGTTTCAGTGCTGTGTCTCTATGATATGACCCTGATCACAAAGTGCAAGCGATCTGCCCTCAGCCAGACAGGAGTCAGACATTCTCAGAGTCTATGTGAAGATCTATGGAGTGTCCTCAGTGCATGTCATCATCATCCTCCTGCAATCGAGCAACTATTAGGGCCTCCACTGCTTCTCCGTGACAGGAGCATATTCACAGAGGGTATGGGCGCTGCCATAAGCCAGACTGGAGTCAAACGTTCACAAATGCAATGTGAAGATCTATGGGGACACCTCACTGCATGCCATCATCATCCTCCACAAATCTAGCAGCAATGAGGGCCTTCCTGGTGCATCTGCCTTGTCTGGCCAGGGCTAGGGCCTCAACCCTGTCATCACTGCTCTCACCCTCATCCCCATTGGCGTCCTTCTCATTTGAGGAGATCTCCAGCTCCTCCATCTCCTCCTCACCCCGTTGCAGCGCCAGGTTGTAAAGTGCGCAGCAGGTGACGAGGATGTGTGACATCCATTGCAGACTGTACTGCAGGGCTCCACCAGACCAGTCCAGGCATCGAAACCTCATTTTCGGCATCCCGATGGTCTGCTCCACCAAGTTGTGAGTTGCAGCATGAGCCTCATTATAGCGTCCTCTGTTGCAGTCTGAGGCTGCCTCATGGGTGGCATCAGCCATGGCCTCTGCAGGTAGCCCTTGACCCCAAGGTGCTATCCCTGCAGCCTCTATGGATTCTGGAATGCATCAGGGACCTGCGACCGATGGAGAATGTAGGAGTTGTGCACACTCTCTGGAAACCGTGTACAGACCTGTTTCTGGTGTTTCTGGTGGTCAGTCACCTGCTGCACATTCAGCAAATGGAATCCCTTGTGGGTGATGTAGTTCACTGTGTGTTGTGACGGAGATCTGAGCGCCACATGAGTACAGTTGATCACACCCTGCACCTATAGGAAACCCAAGATCTGGGCAAATCCAATGGCTCTTTCATCCTGGCTCTCCTGGTCACGGGCGAAATGCACAAAATTATATGCCCTCGCAAAGTTGGCATTCGTGACCTCATGGATGCATTTGTGGGTGGCGGATTGCGAAATCCCACAGAGGTCACCTGTCGAGCCCTGAAAGGAGCCAATGGCATAGAAACTGAGTGCCACTGTCACTTTCATGGCCACTGGCAGTGGATGCCTTCCCTGTCTCTGTGGCGTCAAATCTGACCAGTGACCGATCAGTTCTCTCAACATGCGCAGAACCAGTGACACTGGTTCTCAGTCATTTGCAGGAATGAAATGAGGCATCTCCAATCTGGCCCTGGTTGTCACTAAGTGCCAACCAATGACAGCTCACTGTGGCCCTTTTGTGGTGTGGGTGGGAGCCGCAGCTGCCCCTCCTTCCTGAGGGTGCTGCTCCTCCCTGTGCGCAGCCAGGTGCCTCCATCGCTCTCTGTCATCTCTGGTCTCTGTACATCAGGAGGCACACAGCTCATTCACCAGGCTCCATGGTCCTGATGTACTCCTGATGAAAGAGAGAGACATGTGGGTTAGCATGGGTGTATGTACTACAAATTGTCCTGGTTAAGTTTGAAGGCCCCTTAACACATCTCGGAGGGTGCTGGCCACCACTTGGATGGCCGGAATTTAGTGTGCTGCATGGCTGCCCGAAACCCCACCCACTTCCACCCCATTCCACCCGACCAATAGGCAGCAGTTTTGCCCACTGGACTGCATGCTGTGCTCTCAGCTCAAGCGCAGGCATTCTCCTAACCCATACTGCAAGGCTGCACTATTAGCTTGAACCATAGGGAAGACTGGCTCAAACAGGATGATGACATTGCAAGGAGCTGTGAGCACCTCCACCAGTGACTGCTCCATGGCCAGCTTTAGCAAGGAGATTGTACAACTTGCCCAGTCATCCAACTGTTCTGCTGTCCACTAAAATACTCATTAGTTTGCAGTCTGTGCACAAGGGGTGGAAAGCTCTGGAGCACTTGGTGGCACTTTCAGGCCTCTGCATTTCTTAAGTGGGCAGAGAAGCTGGAAGTCCTGCTCCAATCATATCACTGGCTGCGCCTGAACCATCTCAGTTGCAGAGGAATGGTCACTTTATATAAGGTATCCCTAATGTGTGGCCACTTCCTTCAGCCACTGTACCCCCACCCTGAATTCTTGTGCGCTACACTGAACTGCAGGACTGTCCTTGCCCACCAACCCCCTAAGTCACCTCAACTGCAGGGTTGCTCTTGCCGCCACCTCCCAATGTGCCTCAAGCTTGCAGTCCAACAGGTGACCCTGGCGAGCACTGCACAACGTTACTGTGTACTCACCTCCGAGATCCCCTTAAAGTGTAGCCTCCCAAGTGCACTCCTTTTATATGCTGTTGTGAATCATGTCAGTGTGCTTTCTCGCCAACGTGGGTAGACGAACCAGTGTGGGGGGGTTGATTCCGGCAGGCCGGCTGAATAATGATATGCAGATGTATTACAATGAGGTTCCCAATGTCCAATGGCGGGAAACGCGGCCCAGCATCAACGGGCTGAGCAGACGATCGCAAACTGGTTTCACGCCATCGTGAAACCGATTGTGCCATATTGTCAGCTCGCACCACTGAACACGCCTGATGCCGGTTGGCATCGAAAATCCCAGCCATTATATCAGAAATGACAACTTAATTAAAGCTGTGAGATATCTTTTATATCTATTTGCATTTCAGTTGCTATTAGGACAATATAATTTGTTTTCAGTAGTGACGCCTCATAGTGAAGTGTGTTTCCAGTAAATATCACACAAATGAACATGTCTGCAGATTTCTTTTAAACTTTATGGGTGGAATTATGTTGAGGCACAAGTCTCACTTGCTGGCTGGAGAGCCTGAGAGATCCTGGCGGTGGCTCGATTCAGGAAGGCCCCACTGGACCACAGGCCAATCAGGCAGTGGCGAGGTCAGCAGCAGGCCTTCCCCTGGAATGAAGACCCCGGGAATGGAAGTCTGTCTACCAAGAGCTGCCGTCCTCTTGTTCTCAGCAATCCCACTGTGGAGGCCATGGCTGCTGCTGGAATAACGGGCTCCAGAGTCACAGGATTGTGGAGTGACCCACCCTGCAGTTAAGTACTGTGGGGGATGGGGGTTCATAGTGTGGGGGTTGCGGGGAGATGGATGCAGGGGTTTGGGAGCAAGTTAAGGGGTGATGTCAGGTCCCTTGGTCAGGCACTGAGTGCCTTTGAGGAACCCCCCTCCAACCCCCTCTAGCCCCCTCCACCCCCGACCCACCGGAGGTGAAAATCTGCTATGCATAGTGACAGGCTTGTATGCATCTGGTTAATAACAGTGGCGGCAGGATGAGGCCCTTAAGAGGTCATTAATTGGCCACTTAAGGGCCTCAATTGGCAGCAGGGAAGGAAGGTCCACCGGCCTTCCTGTCCAGAATTTAATCCTGGCAGAAGCGAGAAGGTGGGTTTCTGGTACACCACCATCCTGTCTAAGTAAATGCCCTTCTTGCGTCTAAAAACGCCACCAGCAAGAGCACGAGATTCCGACCTATAAAATTAGAGGAAAGTGATCAACCTTTGGTTTCTAAAATTACAGCAAACAAAGCAATGTTAGTTTCAGAAATATCCTTTTAGGGAATTTCTAATAATAATAGTGGAGGTAGGGATTGTAGTGACAATAAACATAGTGCACTACTTAAAATGTAGTACATTTGCCATTTAATTAATTCTATTTCCTTTTCTAGGTTTGATTTTATTCTCCCTTTATTTTTAATTGTTTTTTTTCTCATTTATCTCTTCAGTCACTTTTTTTCATTTAATTGTTTTGTATTTTCCAACAGGCCTTTGCTGCTGCCTGGTATTTTGCTAAATTGGTCATTACTCATTTGAATCTGGGAAACTCACAGTCAAGCCTAATCCTGACCAAGCATATACACATCTAACTGGCTTCTCTCGTTATGAAAAGGATCTAAATGCTGGTTGTTTCTTTTTTGATCAGCTAAATCAATATGAACTTGGGGACGAATGCAGGTCTTTCTTAGTCTGCAGTCAGCATTGGCCTTTCAACCCTGCATTGAACTGCCAAGTCAATAGCCTGTCTCAGTAATCAATAAACATCTTACACCCCTTGCATGAGAACTTTCTTCTCAAGAGCAATTAGGGATGGGCAACAAATGCTGGCCTAGCCAACGAAGCCAAGATTCCATGAATGAATTAAGAAAATTGTAATCTATAGGCCCTCCCCATGGGTTGCGAACACATTGGACATAAGAACAGAGGTGGAAATGTTTTCCTTTTTTTTTTTAAGCACAGAACGTTTTGTAAGAGTCAACGGTTTAAAATATAAGAGGATAGTTAGAAGTTACTTTGTTTAAATAATACAAGATGGCGCATGCTTATGGCTTGTACATTATTTTATCCTGATTGAACTCACAATGCAATAGCCCTGATTGAAAAAAGTATTTTTAGTTGCTGTAAAATAAAGCAGCTTAACAATTCATATCTAGATTTGTCTTACCATGTATCCTTGGCGTCCCTTTGAACAATTTGGAAAGATGTGTATTGGAGCATCTAAAAGACATGAATATTCAGCTTAGATCACCAGTGGTGGAATTTTTACATCCCTGGGTTAACCCTTATTTAATTAATTAACTCCTCATTAATTATTAGGTAGTATGAGAAAACTTTTAAATGCGAGACATTTAGGGGCTTACTTCTGATAGTATCCAAACTACTGGCAATGTGCAGTGACATCTAGGTTTGAGAACCAAATTAGATTCACCTTGGGCCTTACAAGATATAATTCAGGTGAGCTGCAGGTGCCAATTAAACCTACTGTTGTCTTACCAGATGAGATCAAACCAATTTTGTCCAGGCTGAGGCCCTCAAAACAGTGTGGGGAAGAGAGTGGGCGAAGGTGAGGGCAGACTGGCAGCAGCAAATGATTTCAGTAGCTAGGAGACTTATCCCTGTTCCTTCCCTCTACAAAAATACACATCACTGCAAGTTTTGGAGCCTTTTTTTGAAATAGGCATTTTGTGGTATTGTGGAGAAAACCATCACCTCTTAAACTTGGAATCATTGGAGCAATTCCAGCAATGCTTGCTTTTCACCCTTCTCCCTGCAGATTAATTTTGCCCATTGTTCAGGGAAGCAAATGTAGGTAATAAATTAGACACATTGAGGGAACTTCTTACTTCACTATCTGGGCAGTCTGCTGTAGAACTTATCCAGTTTCATCCTATTTCATCGATTATTACCCAGGTTTCTCCCATTGAGATTTTGTTTTTTGGAAAAAAGATGGACTAGTCACTAAAGATAAGGTATTGGGCTGTAAATAATACAACAGAAAAATATGATAAGTATATAGCAAGGAAATATATAGAAAAGATTATACAAGCTAAAAATTATACCAGCCATACCTTCACTGTTGCAGAATCAAAATCCTGGAACTCCCTTCGTAACAGCACTGTGGGTGGCCCTACACCACATGGACTGCAGTGGTTCAAGAAGGCAGCTAACCACCATCTTCTCAAGGGCAATTAGGGATGGGCAATAAATGTTGGTCTTGCCAGCGATGCCCACATCCCTTGAATGAAGGAAAAAATAACAAAGCAACAGGATTGGGACAGATTTTGTTGTTATTGCACTTGATTTATTGGGTCAGCATGGACACTGCTTATAAAGATAAAATAGGAAGGTGAGAATTACATGTTGTGATACACTCTTTTAATATTTCCTCAATTAATGAATGGAAAATTGGGTGGATTCTGTTCTCATCTGATTTTCTCCATGTGCTACACCCAGGTGATCCAACATGCCCAAGAGCAATAACAGGAACGTTTGCTCAAAATGTCAGCCAAGGAGTCATAAGTCAGGTGCTCAGGTTTTAGAAAATCTGATATTCAATCATGAATTAGCCAGTTCTAGCAGATTGATCAGGCTTTCTAAACTTTAAAAATGATTATTATTTGTCAACATTCTCTGTAGATGTGATTGTGATAACTATAATATGAAAGAGAGTCTGGAAACTGTGAAGGACAAAACTAAAAGTCTCTGCTAACAATCTTGTGGGAATTGCCAAAACAAACTTCTTCATGATTTATAGCATCTAAAACTTTGTGAGAGCTAGCATGTTCACTGCTTCTTGCCACAATGAGTAACAGCCACTGCTGTGAACATTCCCTGGGCAGTAACATTGTTCATCACATATCTCATCAAGAATGATTACTTTAGTTCACTGTAGTATCCAAAGGAAGAAATGAGTATTGATAAGAGACTCTGTTTGCCAACTTGTTTCTACTTGAAATGATCTTCTCTCTGCAGGAAGTTCTACCTTAATTAGCTGGCTACACTACCAGAGTTTTTGTTCTTTTCTTATTCTTCAGTTCTCCGAATGAAGGCTGGTTCGACCCACAGCGCCACAGCCCCCACCATGGGTAGGGTAAGGAGGCAGGTATCAAATCCACCCCAGACATAGAGGGGATCAAACCACATGTTGTTGGTGCCACCTGATCCACACCAACTGTCCTGCCAACGGAGCCAACCAGCCTCTCCAAGGAGCTTGAGATGCTGTGGCAACATTCACTCTTACATACACGTTGTAGCTTGGAGCTATGGGCGGTGATGGTAGGGGCTCCAATTTTCTTTCCATCATGTGGCTGACCAGGAATCTCTCACAGTCACAACATGCCATTGGCGTGTGTTGGAAGAATGTACAAGTTGATATCTGTTTAGCTGTGTTATGAGTGCCTGGATCCTTGGTCAGCAAGTGCTAGGGTGGGGCAGTGTGGGAATTGAACCCAGAACTTCTGGCTCAGAGGCAGGAATGTTACTCACTGCACCTCACAGGGCCTCCTTGTTCTTTCCTTATCAGTTGTAAATGGACATGGGCCAATAGCATTGTTGATGAAGTGGGAAAGAAAATCTTTGTTAAAGGATCAAGTTCAACAGAACCTAGAACTTACTAATAGCAAGAAATTACAACTAGGTACACAATTTTTTCACATGAGAAAAGTTTAAACAAATTGATAGTATAGAAAATGAATTCATGGTACTTCAATAGGGGTAAATGTTACTTTTAAAAGGTATATTATTCAGCATTCAGGAAAATAGTTACTTAAGGGAGGTAGCAGGCAGGTTCTGGGATATGTGGACCATCCTGTCTGGGAGTCATCATGAGAAGCTTGGCCAATGTTAATTGCTGGGTCTCATCCCACTGACTAGCTGCATGTCTGAACCAGGTGCAACAAGGCTGTTGGCAAACTGCTGGTAATGCAGATTGAGCAGATAGGAGGCTACGCTCTGACACTCAAATAAATCAACAGGTCTGGCCAGTGGAAAGGAGGGGAGTGCAAGGTAGCAGAGGCTCAGGCTTTCCTTGTGGGCCCTAGAAGATCACACAATTCCCTTAGACCCTACAATGGTAATGTTTGAAGTTTATTTTTACAGCCTCTGCTTCTTCCCCAAATGTGCTGTTCTCAGTTCAGTTTTGGACTTGGTAAAAGATAGCAATCTTACTCCATATGGCACCCAAAACTAATATTGAACAAACGGACACAGCACTGAAACTCTATTTTCCCATTGACTACCACTTTAATTATGTATCTAGAAAGCACGACAGGTGACAGGAAATGTCAGGTAGGCAACAGCTGCAGTTACTCAACCTCATCTGAACCAGCAGGTAAGTCAGCATGATCTTTACTTGTTCTCCCACTAGTAATTTGAGACAGAATTTTATCACATCAGCTTTCCTTTTCCTCTTGGCACAGATGTCATGATGAGGTTTTGTGACTCATTCTATGCTGGAAACCTCAGAACTGAGCAATGCCAGATCCTTTGTAGCTATTTGTTCCAGCATGAGAGCTGGCATATGCAAGTGGATGCTCAAGAGCTTCTTATGCTTGAGGTGAACAGGACAAGATAGAATAGAATAGGTAGGGGCATCGTTTCCCAGTGATAGTAACTCTGGTACAAGTTCATCCTAAAATCCCTCTGGCAATGCAACAGTCTATTGCAATGAATCGCAAATAACTTTTCAGATGGGACAAGTTATTATGGTGGTAGCAAAAGATATAATAGAGAATTGCAGATTTGAACTCAGAAGATAAAAGGCACTGTTAATTGAATAATGGCACAAATTACCTAAGTTTCTAAAGGGTTGCTTCATTACCCTGCATGGCATGAAAGGTCCATAAGTCCTTTTAAAGTGGAATGAGTTTCAATTCTCCATAAGTAAAGAGCAATATAGGTGTTAATAATCAGTTAATAGACTATTAACCAACTGCTGTTCTTTGTTGATGAAAGCTGTTATGGTTTAATTGAAAACTTGATGGGTCATCTTTAAAATGTCCTTTCACTGTCAAAAAATAGAAAAAGCTGTGTGGGGTTGGAAGGCAGCAATTAGTAGTGGAATACACTTAAATTTATATATGCTGAGACTGAGATATTTGTTGAAAAGTTCTAATGCACTAATTGTTCCTTAATGTAAACTTTATTTCCTTATTGACATGGCTTTTAGAGTCATAGAGAGACATTTACAGCACAGGAGGAGGCCTATCAGCCCATTGACTCCATGCTGGCTCCCTGTGGAAAAATCCAGTTAGTCCCACTCCCCTGCTCAAACCCCGTGGCCCAGCAAGTTTATGTCTCTCAAGTTTCCATTCAACTTCCTTCGGAAATCATTGATTTTTCTCCATGTCCACCACTCTCATTGGCAATGAGTCTCAGGTCATTATCACTCACTGCGTAAAAAAGTTCTTCCTGACATTCCCCCTGCATTTCTTGCCCAGAATCTTAAATTGTACATTGTACAATCAGCTAATGGGAAGAGTCTTTCCTTGTCTACCTTATCTAAGCCTCTCATAATCTTGTATACGCCTAGCAAATCTCCCCTCGATCTCCTTTGCTACAAAGAGAATAACTTCAGCTTTTCCAACTTAACCTTGTAACCAAAACCTTCCATACCTGGAACCATCCTGGTAAATCTCCTCTGCACCTTCTCTGTTTTTTATTCATTTACAGGATGTGGGTGTCGCTGTCTAGGCCAGAATTTATTGCCCATCCCTTGAAAAAGTGGTGGTGAGCTGCCTTCTTGAACTGCTGCAGTCCCTAGGTACACCCACAGTGCTGTTAGGGAGGGAGTTCCAAGATTTTGACCCAGCAACAGTGGAGGAATGGTGAGTGGCATGGAGAGGACCTTCCAGGTGGTGGTGTTCCCATCTGATCTGTCTGCTGCCCTTGTCCTTCTAGATTGTAGCAGTTGTGGGTTTGGAAGGTGCTGTCTAAGGAACCTTGGTGAGTTTCTACAGTGCATCTTGTAGATGGAACACACTGCTGCCACTGTTTGTCAGTGCTGGAGGGAGTGAATGTTTGCAAATAGGGTGTCAATCAAGCGCTGCTTTGTCCTGGATGATGTCAAACTTCTTGAGTGTTGGAGCTTCACTTTGCTGGGGCTGCAAGTGGAGAGTATTCCATCACACTGCTGACTTGTGCCTTGTAGATGGCGGACAGGCTTTGAGGAATCAGGAGATGAGTTACTCGCTGCAGGATTCCTAGCCTCTGAACTGCTCTTGTAGCCACAGTATTTATATGGCTAGTCCAGTTCAGTTTCTGGTCAATGGTAACCATAGGATGTTGATTGTGGGGTATTCATGATGGTAATGCCATTGAATGTCAAGGGATTCTTCTGGTTAGATTCTCTCTTGTTGGAGATAGTCATTGCCTGGCACTTGTGTGGCTCAAATGTTACTTGCCACTTGTCAGCCCAAGCCTGGATATTGTCTAGGCCTTGCTGCATTTGGACATGGACTGCTTCAGTATCTGAGGAGTAGCAAATGGTGCTGAACATTGTGCAATCATCAACAAACATCCCCACTTCTGACCTTATGATGGAAGGAAGGTCATTGATGAAGCAGCTGAAGATGGTTGAGCTGGGGACACTACCTGAGGAACTCATGCAGTGATGTTCAGGAACTGAGATGACTGACCTCCAGCAACCAGAACCATCTTCCTTTGTGCTAGGTATGGCTCCAACCAGCGAAGAGTTTTCCCCCTGATTCCCATTGATTCCAGTTTTGCCAATGCTCCTTGATGCCACACTCGGTCAAATGCTGCCTTGATGTCAAGGACAGTCACTCTCACCTCACCTCTGGAGTTCAGCTCTTTTGTCAATGTTTGAACCAAGGCTGTGATGAGGCCTGAAGCTGAGTGACCCTGGCGTAACCCAAACTGGGTGTCAGTGAGCAGCTAAGCAAATGCTGCTTGATAGCACTTCCATCAGTTTACTGATGATCAAGAGTAGACTGATGAGTGGTAATTACCTGGGTTGGACTTCTGTGTACAGGACATTCCTGGGCAACTTTCTAAATTGTGGGGTAAATGCCTGTGTTGTAACTGTTGTACTGGAACAGCTTGGGTAGGGGTCATAGCCTTTGCACTATCCAGTGTTTTCGGCTGTTTCTTGATATGATGTGGAAGTGAATTGGCTGAAAACTGACATCTGTGATATGTGGACCTCTGGAGGAGGCTGAGATGGATCATCCATTGGGCACTTCTGCTGAAGATTGTTGTGAATGCTTCAGCTTTATCTTTTGCACTGATCTGCTGGGCTCTGCATCATTGAGGATGGGGGTATTTGTGGAGCCTCCTCCTCCAGTGAGTTGGTTAATTGTTCATGACCATTCATGCTTGGATGTGGCAGGACTGCAGAGCTTAGATCTGATCTGTTGGTTGTTGAATCGCTTCTATCACTTGCTGCTTTTGCTATTTGGCACACAAGTAGTTCTGTGTTGTAGCTTCACTAAGTTGACACCTCATTTTTAGGTATGCCTGGTGCTGCTCCTGGCAAGCACTCCAGCATTCTTCATTGCACTTAGCTTGGTGGTAATGGTAGAGTGGGGGATATGCCGAGCCATGAGGCTGCGGATTGTGGTTGAGTACAATTCTGCTGCTGATGGCCCACAGCGCCTCGTGGATGCCTAGTCTGTTCGAAATCTATTTCATTTAGCACGGTGGTAGTGCCACACAACATGATAGAGGTTACCCTCAATTGTGTCTCCACAAAGACTGTGTCACTCCTAATGATACTGTCATGGACAGATGCATCTGTGGCAGGCGGGTTGGTGAGGATGAGGTCAAGTATGTTTTTCCCTCTTGTTGGTTCCCTCACCACCTGCTGCAGACTCAGCCTAACAGCTATGTCCTTTAGGGCTCAGCCACCTTGTTCTGTGGTGGTGCTACTGAGCCACTCTTAGTGATGGACATTTGAAGTCTCCCACCCAGAGTACATTCTGCATCCTTGCCACCCTCAGTACTTCCTCCAAGTTGTGTTCAACATGGAGGAGTACTGATTCATCAGCAGAGGGAGTACAGCACATGGTAATCAGCAGGAGGTTTCCTTGCCCATGTTTGACCTGATGCCATGAGACCTCATGGTGGGTCATAGTCGATGTTGAGGGTTCGCAGGGGATCTCCCTCCTGACTGTATACCACAGTGCTTCCACTGCCCACTGGGTCTGTCCTGCCGGTGGGATAGGACATACCCATGGATGGTGATGGTGGTGTCTGGGGCATGATCTGTAAGATTCCATGAATATGACTAGGTCAGGCTGTGTTTAACTAGTCTGTGAGACAGCTCTCCTAATTTTGGCACAAGCTCCCAGATGTTAGTAAGGAGGACGTTGCAGGGTTGTCAGGGCTGGGTTAGCCATTGTCATTTCCGGTGCCCAGATTGATGCCGGGTGGTCCATCCAGTTTCATTCCTTTATTGGCTTTTTAGCAGTTTAATGCAACTGAGTGGCTTGCTGGGTCATTTCAGAGGGCATTTCAGAGCCAACCACATTACTGAGGATATGGAGTCACATGTAGGCCTGACCAGTGAGGACAGCAGATGTCCTTCCCTAAAGGGCATTAATGAACCAGGTGGGTTTTTATGACAATCAGCAATATTTTCATGGTCAACATTAGTCTTTTAATTCCAGATTCTTATTGAATTCAAATTCCACCATCTGCTATGGTGGGATTCGAACTCTGGTCCCCAGAGCATTACCCTAGGTCTCTGGATTGCCAGCCCAGTGACAAGGACCTTCACATCTTTCCTAAAGCATAGTGACCAGAATTGGACACAACACTCAGTTGGAGGGCTTGTGGCCGTTCTTGTAGTCTATTTATATTCAGAAAGGTTGCACATCAACACCTATTATTTTTGACCAGAGTTCTGTTTAAGAAATAACATTGCTGTTCAAGAATACCTAAGAATTCTTAATCACAATCAAAATGAAGATTAATTTAATTGGTTCAGGTCATTTGCTGCCAATGTCTAATTCAGTTTTCTGGTTATTTCATTAAAGAGCTTTTACTGTGGTTTGTCCGTAGCTTTAGAAGACATTCCTGCTCTGGTTAAGTAAACTATAAATGCCAACTGTGAGGGGGCTAAGACCTCACCCTGTATATTTTTATAAAATACATGTAGACATCTCCATGGCTATTTCTAAAATTTTAAAAACTGGACAAAGACCTTTTAAAATGGCTGAATCTATGTCTGTCTGTAACCCTCAAACAAAAGGAGCTATCTGGCAGTATCGAAAAAGCCTGCACCTTGTTATCTCTGAAGAGACGCTAATGACCTCCCTGTGGGCTGCACAAACCAAATTCAAAGAGAACTAAACAAAGGCCATTTACATTTCATAACCTAGGCTGGTCAACTGGTGCCTACTCATCTGCTCGGAGAAAGGGGTTTGCAACCTCCCTTTCAAGTCTTAATGGTTGAGACATTTAACCATCTCAGGAACCCAGATGAGGGATGCACATCTCTTGGCAAGGACAATGTGGAGAGGTATGAGTCATGTGACATGGACCTCTAGTTTGTGAAACCAGTAATATTGGCTTGTGGAACCGCAAGCTCAGTCTGCTGTTTACCATTCTACAAACAGCCTCACAGAAAAGGAACACTCTGTCCAGGTTTGAATACTGGGCCCCAACTATACTGTTTTTGCTGGGACTTCTGTACCATCGTCTACAAGACTGATTCATCTCTGTGTGCCTACCTCATCATATGAAGTCAACACCACCCGAAAAGTGAATTAATCAGAATGGTTTTCAGTCCGCTGACCTGCATGAAGAAATACCTCATTAGACCTTGATTCAGGACTCTGGAACAGAAGTGAAACAATAATTCTTTTCCCTTTCGTCTTTGCCCTGTCCCTCTTTCACTGTACGAGCGCACAGGAGGCAATGTTGCAACCCTCCTCCTGCAGTTTGAGAGTGTGCAAATAAATTAACCCTTTAAGCCCATCCTATATCAAGTTTGCTGTGGGGTTATTAATGGAAATTGGGTAGCACCAAAACCGAGGGATTGAAAAATACGCCAATGCTTATAAAGCGAAAAGCAAACCAAAACACCATCCTGTTTACAAACAGGTGGTCAGAGGAGAAATTAGGGCCATGTAACACAACCTTAAAGAGTTAGAAGCCATGTTCATCATCAAATGTTGCAAGTAGTGATGAAGCAGTTTCTAATGTTGAGGGATGGACAACTTGCAGGGCATGTTTCTTGAAATGTTGTTTGCTGGGGGTGTTGTACTGCCAATTTATCATCTCAGTTTAAGAATGGAGTAACGGACAAAGTGGATAATTATAGATTGAATCAGCTTAAGCCACTAAGCTTCTACAAGCCTCAAATAATAACGACTAGGAAAGGCATGGGTTAAACAAAGGCAGTCAACACAGTCTAGCAAATTGTGTTTGATAAATTTAGTAGCTTTCTTCAAGGAGGTAATAATAATGGAAATGCAGTGGAGAATGGGCCAAATCTTCCAGTCTCCAGATCATTGGTACAACTTTAAAGGGAATAGCGGAGCATAGACTTACAGTCTTGTGATATATAAATCTCTAATATTGGAAGTGCCTTTAGTGTAGAAAAACAAGCCAAGGCATTTCACATAATTTCCTATAACGAAGTCATAGAAAGAGATATTAAGTGATTGCTAAAAGATTGGGAAAAGAGGTGGATTTGAAGGAGTATCTTAAAGGAGGAGATGGCAGTGGAAGGGAATTAGAGTGTGCGGCTCAGTTGGCTAATGGTATGACTGCCAACAATGGGGAAAAAAGAAAGGGAGATACACAAGGGGTTGGAGTCAGATGAGTGGAGAGGGTGGCGGAGGTTACAGCAATTGGGAAAGGTGAAGCTCTGAATGGAGCCAAGTGGCCTGGAGCAGAGTTGTCCATGTGGAACTCAAAACTGAACATCAGTGAACAGGTTATTGGCGAATAAGTGGTGCTTAATAGCATTGTCAACAACACCTTCCATCACTGTGCTGATGATTGAGAGTAGGCTGATGGGATGGGGGTTGGAGTTGCTAATTTGCCAGATTGAATTTGGCATTTTTTAGACAGGTGATGGCTGGGCAATTTTTCACATTGCCAAGTTGATTCCAGCATTTTACAGGAACAGCTTAGCTAGAGGTGAGGCTAGTTCTGGAGCACGTACTAAATTTGAGATGTTGTCTGGGTCAATAGCCTTGTGTAATTTGGACTGACTGAAGACTGGCTTCTAAGATGGAGGAGGCTCAGGTGGATCATCCACTCAGCATTCTGTCTGAAGATGGTCATAAATGAATCAGCCTTGTATTTTGCACTGATGTGTTGGGCTCCCTTTCAGGATGGGGATGATCATGGAACCTGCTCCTCCAGTTAGTTGTTTAATTGCTCACCACCATTCACGTCTGATTGTGGCAGGACTGCAGAGCTTTGATCTGATCCATCGGTTGTGGGTTCAGTTAGCTCTGTGTACAGCATGCTGCTTCAATGTAAAGAATGTATGTAATCATGTATGTGTTGCATGTGTTGTAGCTTAACCAGGTTGGTAAGTCATTTTAGGTACCTTGATGTTGGTCCTAGCATTGTTTTCAATTCACCCCTCATTATACCAGCATTTGTCCCTGACTTGATGGTAATGGTAGAGTGAGGGATATGCTGGGCCATGAGATTACAGATAGTGGTGGTATACAATTTTGCTGCTTCTGATGGCCGACAGTGCCTTGTGGATGCTCAGTTTTGAGCTTCTGGATTTTTTTCTGAATCTGTTGCATTTAGCATAGTGGTAATGTCACACAGCATGACGGAGGGAGTCCTCAGTGTAAAGATGTGACTTTGCCTCCATAAGGACAGTGCAGTGGGCACCCTTACCAATACTGTCATGAGCAGATTCATCTGTCACAGGTAGATTGGTGAAGACGAGGTTAAGTAGGATTTCCCCTGGTCTTGGTTATCTTCTCACTTTTCGCTGGCTTCATCTGGCAAATGTGAGCTTCAGGTTGGCCAGTACACTTATTAATGGTGCTACCAAGCCACCCTTGGTGATGGTCACTCCCCCACCCAGAGTACATTTTGTGCCCTTGCTACCCTCAGTGCTTCTTCCAAATGTGGAGACCAATAACTTTTAAAAGGAATTCAAATTTCCAGTTAATACCTGAAAGAATGACACAACAGGAATTCATATTTTAAGATGTTTGTTATAACAAACAGATTAAAATCACTATCTAATAAATTTTATTTTTGAAGACAACTTAAACTTTAAACAACAGAACAGAAGTTTTAACACATCATAAAAAAGCATTAATGAGTATAAAGTACACTGTCCTTTAAGTAGACATTCAGTTCTTCCATAATCAGTCAAAAATGATTCTTGGCTCCTGAGGGTTAACTTCTGCTCTTTTTCAGCCTGATAACTTCTAACCCCAGAACTGTCCCTCACAGTGAGAGTATTATTGGAGATCCTCCCTCTACTGCCAGCTAGTCAAATTTTCCAGCTTTGTTTATACTCCTCACCGATTTGGTCTTTTCAATCTGAATATGAGCTTCCATCCACATTCTGCAACCATAGAGGACTTATGGCCTTTAGCTGCTCTATCTCTCTCCCAGAACCTGGCAGACCAGCATGTCTGTGATATTCAGCATGCCTGTGACACTTTACCCTGTAATTTGATATCACAATGGCTTCCTCTGTACCTCTGTCATCTGCAAGCCCGTCACCATGGCAACATGAATCATATGTGCCATGTATCCAGGTACAGATGCGAATTAGCTATCCTTGAGAGCCCAACTCTCTTTCTGAATGGACCTGATGCTTGAGACCTCATGGGGTTTGGAATCCATGTTTAGGACTCCCATGCCCACTCTGTTCTAACCGTATACCAGTGTGCTGCCATCACTGATTGAACAGTACGGCCAGAAGAATAGGACATATCCAGGGATGGTGATTATGTTGGAGAAGTTTGGAGCATTTGCTGTTAAGCATGAATTTGTGAGTATGACTGTATTAAGCTGTTGTTTGACTAGCCTGTGGGACAGCTCTCCCAATTTTGGCAGAAGTACCCAGATGTTGGTGAGGAAGGCTTTGTAGGATTGACAGGGATATGTGCACCTTTGTTGCATCCGGTTTCTAGGTTGATGCCAGATGATCCATTCAGTTTTATTCTTATGCTTTTCTGTAGTGGTTTGTGTACAACTGAGTAGCTTGCTGAATTGTTTCGGAAGAAAGTTAAGAGTCAATCACATTGCCGTGGGTCTGGAGTCACACATAGGCCTGATGGGATAAGAATGGCAGATTTCTGTCCCTATGACCCTAAAGATGGAGTTTTACAACAACCCGGTGGCTTCTTCTTGACCACCTACTGATAACTTTTTAATTACAGATTTATTTGATTAACTGCATTTAAATCCCCAGCTGCTATGGTGGGATTACCACTGTAAATATTTAAAGGAGTTAGCTGTCCTGGATCGAGATTTTATCTGTGGAATTAATTCTGCTGTAATTTATATCTAAATACAAAGTAAAAATAGAAGGAAATCCCCTGCCAAGTTCACTATCTTTGGTCCTTTACCAGTTCCGGACTGTTGCACAGCACTGCCTTGACATTATTGCCCCTTTCAGGGAAACTCATTTCCATGACTGTGTGGTGCAAGATCAAATGTGACAGACTCCTTATACCATCTGTTCTTATATATAATTTTTGTTGATCCCAGGTGAACTACTCAAGAATATTAACATGTCTACAACAATTTTAACTGTTTGAGTGCTATGGTTGCGCTTCCCTCAACAGTTTGCAGTCCGGCTCAACTCCAGCTTTGAGCAGCATACTCAGCAGTAGGGTCTGGTTGGGTTTTGACATGGAGGACATGAGCTGGTTACACATCTAATGAAAACAGATTAATCTTTGGGTCCAGACTTCCAACTGGCAAAAAAACATTGTTTTTGAAGCTAATAAGCTTAGTTTCACTAAATTTCCCCAAAGTGGATTGTGGGCACCAGAAGGAGGAAAAACGTAGAGAAAATTTTTAAGGTTTAAATTTTCTGGCCCTGAATTTCTGTTTGCTGTGTTGTGTTGCATTTGTGCCAATGCGATATGAGTTGCTCCATCACTGGTTTCTGGAGTTATCCATGATAATGTTGCAATCTTCTCATAATGAAGGGCATGCTCAGGTTGTAAGTAAGCACAGCTGTTATTAACTGGGGAAAGGTTATTAGGGCATTATTCTTAGGTGTATATAAGAACTGGTTTCCACTTTTGTGGGGAGCGCAGGGGAAGGGAGTCTGTGCCAGTGCCTGAGCTTGTGTTCCCTGGGTTTTGTTAATAAACTCATGTCAAGGAACGACTGGCTTTAGATTCCTCCTTTGCTCAGTGAATGAGCATTGAGTTGTAACAATTTGTATCAGAATTTTCTGGATCAGTTCATTTGTGTATCCATTTGTGCAAATCCTATGTAGAGAAGGATTATTCTGAAATGCACGGACATTAGATTGCAAAAATCCAAAAGCAAAGGCCGGGAAGCAGCAGGTTAGAAGAGCTAGTTAACTGTCAGGTAGCTTGAATGGATATCTTAATAGTAATTGTATGTCTCATAGATAGTTTTGTACCACAACTCATCAATGTCCATCACAAGAACAGTAGCAGAGACAATGACATGGTGGCATATGAGCCAAAGATTTTCATGGATTGAACCTGGAAAGACTCCTCAATGGAATATAGCAGAGGAGAGACAGATTGCTGGATGTTCATGAGAGGAAACTTCTAAAAGATGTCTCTCGTGCTGTATAGAGGGGGAGGGAATTGACGTTGAGTGCTAATTTTCTCACCCATAGAACTGTAGAACACACGGCAAAAAGTTATGATCTGAACAGGATATGCAAGGTAACTGTGGTAATTATGATTTTATTTAGTGTGTATTATATCTTTAAGAATGATGCTTGATAAGGAAGAACACATGATCTATAGTAACCAATAGGAGAGTAGCATGGCATACCTCAGTAGTTATTAGCATAGAGATAGAGTTGGAATCGAAAACAACATATTGTAGCTGCTGAATACCTTGAAAATAAACTTATAGTTTCCACTCAAGAAGTGTCTGCAGATCAACTCAATCAATAGTACCAATTTGGCCACCACTCACAACAAACTGGTGATGAGGATAAAACAAGATTAAACAGAATAAATCAAGTTGAAAAGAAATTGGCACTGTACCTTGCCCAGTGATTATAAGCTGAAAGCTCAGTTAAAATTGAAGAAAATATCTCCTCTCAAAATGCCACAATTTGGAAGAATTGATCCTTTTGATCCATCCATAGGTGATTGGCCTTATTACATAGAACGTTTGTTTTTAAGTGAACGAGATTACGGGGGAAGAGAAGAGATGAGTGATCCTCTTATGTACATGTGGGAATAAAACCTATTTGGATGAATTTTCCCCCCCTTCGTGGGGGTTGTGCTGGGGCGGGCAGGACCGAGCGCGAACCCAATTGGCGCCCCAATCGGGTGCGTGCTGCCATTTTACATGGGCAGGCCAATTAAGGCCCGCTCAGAGTGACGCTCACCCGGAAGTGCTGTGCGCTCCCTGTGCGGGGGGGGGGGCCGGATTCCCTGAGTCCGGGCTTGCGCTCTTTCACACATGGGCACGTAAGACCGCAGAAATGTGCCTCAAGGAGATTTATTTAAGGTTCAAACATTTAAATAAAGAATTGAAAACAGTGTCACATGAGCTGGGACGTGTCAAGGAACATTAATGAAAAAATTTATTTAATTTATAAACACCTCATCCCACCTGTGGATGAGGTTCCGTGAAAAATGCAAAGGCCGCCTGGGCTCTTCACCTGCCCGCCAACTTTAAGATTGGACGGGCAACTCATTTAATTGATTTAATTAGTTTTAAACAGGCCTTAATCAGTTCGGCGGGTGTGCAGCCGAGTCGGCAGCGCACCCACCAAACTGAAAATCTAAATGACGTGCGGTGACACCAGGGCACCCGCCCAACGTCACCGTGCATCATTTTATGTGTTGGCAAGCGGGCCCTGCCCCTGCTCGCCAACCGGAAAATTCTTCCCACTTTTTGATTCGAAGTTTGACAGCACCCTGTGCTCCAGATTGAAACAATTTTGACAAATTGGTGAACCCCGTGAAGGGTCACTTTCAACCCAGGCCCTCACTCATGATGCAGAGGTCTAGGTTTAATTCGAGAAATAGAGACTCGGGTGAGACATTTGCATGCTATGTGGCAAATCTGAAGCAGCTAATGGAACATTGTGAGTTTGGTACATCTCTAAACGATATGCTCAGAGATCGTTTAGTGTATGGTGTGAATGAGGACACTATTCAGAAAATATTATTGTCCAAAGTGAATTTGGATTTCAAAAAGGTGCCAGGGATAGCACTGGCCATGGAAAGCGCAGTAAGAGATTCAAAAGCAATACAGGGCACGCATAGTGGCACTGTCCTCCACATTGGGCAGGAAACCCCAGCTGAAAAGAGCTCAAAAATGCGAGACTCTGCCGAGAAGCGGGAAACAGCCCCAGCTAGCAGGAGAAGAAGGGAATATAACTTAGTCACAAAATCAATGAATGATTTCAATAGGGGTGGAAACAAACAGTCTTTTAATGATTGGCAGTTTAAAAAAATTGAATGCTATTATTGACTCAGAAATGGACATATAATGAAACAGTGTAAGGAAAGATTCAAGCAGGCTTGTAACAAAAGAAAAAGCCCAATGAAATCTACAATGTAGAAGAGCCTGAAACAACAAATTCAGACATTTACTCGTTGTTTAATCTGAAAGATAGAACCAACGTTTGTGAAAGTAAATGGCAGACCTGTTAGAATGGAAGTGGACATGGGAGCTTCCACCAAAGTAATTGGGGATCATGCCTTCAGATATCTGAATAATGGTGAACATCAATTAACTTTAGAAGAAACAGCTGCCAAACTAAAAACATACACAGGTGAAGACATCCAGGTAAAAGGCATAAGCAGAGTAACTGTTCATTATGGAAGCCAATTGGCAAAGCTACCCTTGATGGTGGTAGCAGATGAAAGGCCAAGCCCCTGGGGTGAAACTGGCTAAAAGAGATGAAGTTAGAATGGGCTGAAATTTCCCAGTTGAGAGCAAATGGATTACCAGAGCTACTTTGAAAGTACATCATGGTCTTCAGGGACAAACTTGGGAAAACCCAGGCAAAATGCAGGCAAAATATCATGTGGATCCGGAAGTAACCCCTTGATTCATGAAGGCGATACCGGTACTATACGCACTGTGAGAAAAAGTCGACACCGAATTGGACACCTTATGCAGTTCTCAGAATGGGCAGTGTCCATAGTTCCCGTCCTTAAACCCGACCAAAGCATCTGAATTTGTGGAGAATACAAATTGACAGTTAATACAGTAGCTAAACTAGACAGACACCCCATTCCAAAAATCGAAGACCTCTGTGCCAAGCTGGCAGGTGGAACCACCTACATAAAGCTTGTTATGAGTCAGGTTTATCAACAACTAGAGTTGGTTAATGCCCCCTGGGAATTTGTCACAATTAATACCCACAAAAGGTTGTACTAATATACCTGATTACTTTTCAGTGTCTCCTCAGCTTGCACCATCTTTCATAGAACAATGGAAAGCTTACTGCAGGGACTGCCCCAGGTTGTAGTCTATTTAAACGATGTATTGGTGAAGGGGTTCACTGAAAAAGAGCATTTGACGAAGTTAGAAGAAGTCTTAAATTCTTTCTTGTAGACTGGAGTGCCTTTATAAAAAGAAAAGTGCACGTTCCAAGTGAAGGAGGTAATCTATTTGGGTCACCGGCTAGATTCACAGGTTGAAGAGAAAGTGAGAGCCATAAGAGAAGCACCGCCAAAGAACACCTCAGAGCTTAAATCATTCTTAGAATGATTGACTGTTATGGGAGGTTCTTACCCAATTTGTCTACAGTGCTGGCCCCCTCTGCATTCTGTATTCAAAAAGAACCAATATTGACCTTGGGAGGCATCCCAAAAGAAGCTTTCATAAAGGTGAAACAATTGTTGCACTCGTCCAATCTATTGGTGCATTATGACCAGATGGAAGAATTGGTGCTGACATGTAACGCATGCCCCTACGTAGTGGGAGCAATGCTCTCTCACTGAATGGACGATGGCATGGAATGGCTAACAGGTTACGTATCCAGAATGCTTACCACGGGCAAAGGGATTCTCGCAGATAGAAAGAGGCCTGTCTATCATCTTTGGCTTCAAGAAATTTCACCAATTCGTACACGGCTGCTATTTTACAATCGTTTCAGACCACAAACCATCGCTCGGATTGTTTAATGAGAACAAGGTTATACCACCTATAGCCTCAGAAAGAATACGAAGGACTTTAATCCTGGTAGCAAACAAATACACTTTCATACATTGGCCTGGCAATCAAATCGCAAACACTGATGTCCTTAGTGGCTTGCCATTACAAGAAAATGATAAGCATGTCCCAGTTACACAGGAACTTGTTTTACTGTTAAATTTCTTAGATTCCTCCCCAGTATGCACTTGACAGAGACTGGACAAGTCGGGACCCAGTCCTATCCCAAGTACGAGAACAAGTGCTTCACGGTTGGTCACAGGAGCTTATATCTGATGAAGTGAAATCATACTTCAACAGAACTCATGAAATAGCCAGCCAGGATGGTATTTTGTGGGGACCACAGGTGATAATACCTCCAAAGGGAAGGGAGCCACTTTTAATTGAACTACACAGTGCCCATCCAGGAATTTCCCAAATTAAGGCCATAGCATGCAGCTATCTATGGTGGTCTGGGATGGATGGTGAAATAGAAAGTCTTTTGGTTGTGTGCAATGTCAGCAACTGCAAAACTTGCCATTAACAGCTCTGTTACACTCTTGGGATAGGCCAGGTGTGGTCACACATTGACTATGTGGGACCTTTTTTGAGAACAATATTTCTGCTTGTTGTCAATGCTCATTCAAAATGGTTGGACAAAAATGACATGAAGTCACCAACGTCAACTGTTATAATTGAGAAACTATGTCAAAATTTTGCTATTCACGGATCACTGGAAGTAGTCATTTCTGATGTCTTGGGACTGGGTCCTGACTTGTCCAGTTTCTGATTTGTCGAGCACATAACGGTGAGGAATCAGAAATGACTGCAATGCGATCGTGGCATTTATGAGTGCTGAGTTTCAACGGTTTCTCAGCCTCAATGATATCACTCATGTAAAAGCTTCACTGTATACCCTTTCTCAAATGGACTGACCAAAAGGGCAGTTCAAACATTCAAGACAGGCATGAAAAAGCTAACTAGTGATTCCTTAGCAACCAAGCTAGCATGCTTTCTTTTTCATTATAGGACCACCCCTCACACAGCAATAGGCATCACACCTGTGGAGTTATTGTTAAAAAGCTGTCTCAGGACGAAATTGAACTTATTATGGCAAATTTAGAGGGGAAGGTGGAAAGGAGTCAGAGAAATGAGAAAGCAAAACATGACTCTCATAGTCGTGAGAGGAAATTTACTGTGGGAGAGACGGAATACGTGAAGAACTTCGGAGAAGGACCAAAGTGGTTACCGGGTGAAATAAACGCAATGACTGGACTTCTTTCTTACCATGTGGAGGTGGAGGCTGGATCATATGGAAACATGTGGACCATTAAAAGAAGAGAGAGACAAATCTCCAAGATTTAGTTCCACCAGTGATCATGTCCAGTCTGTGTTTCCTGTTGAAGATACTCAACCCAGGACAGTCATGTCTGATGTTCCTGTAAGAGTTGAGGATACAGAACTGCAAGTGCCCACTGAAGTTCAAGCAACTCCAGTAAAGGAGTTTCTCGATAAGGCATCTGAAGTTGTAGAGCTGAGACATTCTACACACATCAGGAAACCACCTGAAAGACTGAACTTGTAAATTCCTTACCCAGTGTAAATATTACTTTGTCTTCAAAATTTTTTACTTGTAAACATAATATGTATATCCGAGTTAAAAGGGGAGGAATGAGTAATTATTTAGTGTAATGTACCTTTAAGAATAATGCTTGTTGAGGAAGATCACATGATCTATAGTAACCAATAGGAGAGTAGCTTGGGCTACCTCAGTAGTTAGGAGGAAAGAGATAGAGTCAGAGTTGAAAACACACATGTAGTAGCTGCTGAGTGCATTGTAAATAAACTTAAAGTTTTCACCCAAGAAGTGTCTGCGGATCAACTCTGTCAATAGTACCAACTTGGCCACCAATCACAACAGTAACACACCAACTTTTTTGTATTCAGGAAACCTACACACAAATACACTATTCACCATCTAAAATTAGGGGCTACAGAAATAATCCTTTTGTACTCTGTCTAAGGGATGGGAAGGACATCAACCCACCAACAAAGGAAGATGGTTGTGGTTGTTGGAAGCCAATTACCTCAGTCCCAGAATATTGCTACAGGGGTTTCTCAGGAGAGTGTCCTAGGCTCAACCATCTTCAGCTGCTTCATTCATGATTTTCCCTTAATCATAAAGTCAGTTGTGGGGTTGTTCGCTGATGATTGCAGTTCCATTCACAACTCCTCAGGCAATGAAACAATTTGTGTCTGCATACGTCAAGATCTGGACAACATTCAGGCTTGAGCGACTAAAGAACAAAGAAAGATACAGCACAGGAACAGGCCGTTCGGCCCTCCAAGCCTGTGCCAATTATATTGCCCGTCAACTAAAACATTTTGCACTTCCGGGGTCCGTATCCCTATATTCTCATCCTATTCATGTATTTGTCAAGCTGCCTCTTAAACACCACTATCGTACCTGCTTCCACCACCTCCTCTGGCAGCGAATTCCAGACACTCACTACCCTCTGCGTAAAAAACTTGCCCAGCACATTTCCTCTACAGTTTTCTCCTCTCACCTTAAATCTATGTCCCCTAGTAATTGACTCTTCCACCCTGGGGAAAAGCTTCTGTCTATCTACTCTGTCCATGCCACTCATAATTTTGTAAAGTTCTATCACGTCGCTCCTCAATCTCTGTTGCTCTAGTAAGAACAATCCGAGTTTCTCCAATGTCTCCTCATAGCTAATAACCTCCAGACCAGGCAGCATCCTGGTAAACCTCCTCTGCACCCTCTCCAATGCCTCCATATCCTTCTGATAATGTGGCGACCAGAATTGCACGCAATATTGCAAGTGTGGCCTAACCAAGCTTCTATATAGCTGCAGTATGACTTCCCAGCTTTTATACTCACCCCTGCCAATGAATGCCTTCCTGACTACCTTATCCACCTGCGTTGCCACTTTCAGTGACCTGTGGACCTGTACACTCAGATCCCTCTGTCCATTGATGCACTTAAGGGTTCTGCCATTTACTGTATAATTCCTACCCGTATTGGACCTTCCAAAATGCATTACCTCGCATTTGTCTGGATTAATCTCCATCTGCCATTTCTCCACCCAAGTCTCCAACCGATCTATATCCCGTTGTATCCTTTGATAATCCTCTTCACTATCTGCAACTCCTCCAACCTTAGTGTCAACTGCAAACTTACTAATTAGACCAGTTAGATTTTCCTCCAAATCATTTATGTATACTACAAACAGCAAAGGTCCCAGCACTGATCCCTGCGGAACTCCACTTGTCACAGCTCTCCATTCAGAAAAGCACCCTACCACTGCTACTCTCTGTCTTCTATGACCAAGCCACTTCTATATCCATCATGCCAGCTCACCTCTGATCCTGTGCAACTTTACTTTCTGTATCAGTCTGCCATGAGGGACCTTGTCAAAGGCCTTACCGAAATCTATGTATATAACATCCACTGCTTTTTCATCATCAATCATCTTTGTCACTTCCTCGAAAAACTCTATCAAGTTAGTGAGTCACAACCTACCCTTCACAAAACCATGCTGCCTCTCACTAATATGCCCATTTGCTTTCAAATGGTAGTAAATCCTGTCACGAGGAATCTTCTTCAATAATTTCTCTACCACTGACGTAAGGCTCACCGGCCTGTAATGGCAAGTAACGTTCATGCCACACGAGTGCCAGACAATGACCATCTCCAGCAAGAAAGAAATAAGCCATCTCACTGACATTCTTCAGCATTACCAGCATTTCTTTCCATTACCATCATTGAATCCCCTAGTGTCAATATTCTGGGGGCCACTATTGACTAGAAACTTAACTTACCCAACTATATAAATACTGTGGTTAAAAGAGCAAGACAGAGGCTGCTAATACTGTGCTGAGTAACTGACCTCCTGACTCCCCACATTCAGTCCACCATCTACAAGTCACAAGTTGAAAGTATTATGGAATACTTCCAATAACACTCAAGAAGCTCAACACCACTCAGGACAAAGTAGCCCACTTGACTGACACCCCATCCACCGTCTTAAATATTCATTCCCTCCATCACCTATGCACAGTGGCAGCAGTGTATACCATCTACAAGATGCATTGCAACAACTGCAGAACCTTGATTCCTAGAAGAACAAGGGCAGCAGGAGCATGGAACAACACTGCCTGCCAGTTCCTCTCCAAGTCAAACACCATCCTAACTTGGAGCTATATCACTGGTCCTCTCCTGTTACTGGACCAAAGTCTTGGAACTCTCTCCTAAATCACATGGACTGCAGCAATTCAAGAAGTGGCTCACTATAACCTTATCAAAGGCAATTAGGAATGGTCAATAAATATTGGCCTTGTCAGTGATGCCCACAACCATGAACAAATTTTAAAAAATAATTTCGGCGCTTTAAAGTACGTGTTGCCACCTTTCTCATGGCTGTACCTGCATGTACAGCCTTAAGTGTGTTTCCAATTTATAAGAGTGATACCACTTGATTCCATCCTTGTAAACAGTCCTCATTTAGTAATCTTTATCTAATTCACTCAATCTTCTTTCAGGAAGAATTGATGCAGATAGTCCATAAAAAATGGGTTACCATTGGGTGTATCCTCAACTTTAAAGAGCTTATTCCTTATGAGGACCAGGATGTGCAGAAGCATCATGCTCTGGCCATGAGAGATTGCAAGGTTGGGGGCATAGTCTTAGCATCACGTTAATAATTGCATATCTATACAGTTGTCATAGAGTGAGGCATCATACAGTCAGCTGCTTCCACCCCATTACTTCTCCTTAATCTCAAGGGGGTAATACCTACTCATTATTAGCTATAACCCTCTTTTTGTGCAGATCAGCCAAAGCAATAAGGGACAACAGAGGAGGCAATGAAGAAGGATGATCAGAAATGGAATTGGAAATTGTTCATCAACTATGAGGATGGCAAAAGTGAAAAGGGTGATGTTAAAGTCAATCTCGCACCCACGTTTAAGATCACCATCCTTTTTAAAATATTCTTTCATGGGATGTGGGCATCACCTGCAAGGCCAGCATTTGTTGCCCATCCCTAATTGCCGCAACTAAATGGCTCACTTTCCTATTTCAGAGGGGAGTTAAGAGTCAACCATATTTACTGTGGGTTTGGAGTCACATAAGGCAAGATTTCCTTCCCTAAAGGGCATTAGTGAACAAGGTGAGTTTTTAACAGCAAATAGTGATAGCTTTATGGTCACCATTACTGACACTAACTTTTAATCCCAGATTTATTCAACTAATTGAATTTAAATTCCATCAGCTGTCATGATGGGATTTGAACCTGCATTCCTAGTGACATTAACCACTAGGCCACCATCTTCTCATGCTGTGTCCTTTTGCCCCAACCCACTCATTCTCACTTCCTATTTCATTTGTTTTTCATTCCTATGTGCTAGCCCAGATAATTTCATATAGGTGGGGAGGGGGGTGTTGGGAAACGATACGATACTAAGTCATTTTCAGAATTGAAGCCAGATAAGTGGAGAGTGGGTGAAGAGGTGCCATTTACTTAGTGAATGTTGAGGAAAACATTGCCCATTGTTTTGGAGTTTGGGGACCCAGAACTCATAGCTGAAAAGAAAAATGCTCAAGGAGCATCATGGGCAGCAATTAACAGATGTGACTTTTGAGTTTACAGCCTTCATTATGGCAACGTCAAGGAAGCTTTTATTTTGTTTCAGAATGTGAGAGAGGTTCATTGGAATCTGCAGCGGGAACCCCACCTGCCACTACAGAACCAGAAGAGGTAAAAGGCCAGTTTGAAGTGCGTGAGCGTCATCTTTGTGCCTTGATGATCAGAATGTGACATTGTACTGAAGATGCTGTCTTTTCACACTATACAGTTTAATTGTGACTCCCTCTGACTTTTATTCTACTGTTCTGGCTCCAAAGTTCAACATTTATTGGCTTTCTTCTCACATTGGTTGGACATGTTGAGCATTGAATCTGCTAGGACTCCTAAACCTTTTTCACCTTCATTCTTAGCTTTCTCAGCACTGTTTAAAGGTTATGAATATTGCCCATATTTTTCTCTATATGTAACACTTTATATTTTGGAATGATCCCCAGCAACCAACCACTATCGTGAGTTGGTGAGGGCTAGGAGTTGGGGGGTGCAGGGGGGTTGGCTTAGCAGTCAGGAGTGGGGGGTTTCAAGAAATGTTGCGGGTTTGTGGGGTGAGATGGGAAAGTTGGACCGGCAATCGACAGTTGGAGAGGGAGACATTGATGGTTTGGTCAAGGTTGGGGATGGTAGGAGGGTGAAGTTGTCTTATTGCCACAGCAGATTTCTATCAGGGGTCAGTAGATGCACATTTGGTGCATAAAAAGGCTAGAAAAGCACTAAAGTGCTCAAACTGGTCAGTATAACCTGGACGGTGGGAAGACTTTTAGGAATGACAATCCATGACAAAATTAACTGTCACTTATTGGTCAAGTCTGGATTAATTCAGGAAAGCCAGCATGGACTTGTTAAAGACAAATCATGTTTAACTAACTTGATTAAGTTTTTTGATGAGGTGCAGAGAGGGTCGAAGAGAGCAATAGAGTTGATGTGATATATATAGACTGGGTCAAAACCCAAGGGTGTACCCACACCACAAGGACCACTGCGGTTCAAGAAGGCAGCTCACCACAACCTTCTCAAGGGCAACTAGGGATGGGCAATAAATGCTGGCCCAGCCAGCGATGCCCACATTCCATGAATGAATAACAAAACCTTTCAAAGGGCATTTGATAAAGTGCCACATCGTTAAGCTTGTCAGTAAATTTGAAGCCCATGGAATAAAAGGAAAGTGGCAGCACGGAAACGAAGTTGACTGAATGACAGGACACAGACAGTAGCCGTGAATGGTTATCTTTCAGATTGGATGATGGTTTACAGTAGGGTGTTTTAGGGGTTGGTATGAGGACTGTGGATTTTTTGATTTAAATTAATGACCTAGATTTATGGGGTGAAATTTCAAAATTTGAGGCTGACATAAAACTTGGAGGTATAGTGAATTGTGAAGAGGATAATAATAGACTTCAAGAGGACATGGACAGGCTGGTGGATGGGTCGTCACATGGCAGATGCAATTTAATGTAGACAAATGTGAAGTGATACGTTTTTGTAGGAAGAACAAGAAGAGGCAATATAATGGGTAGAATTCTAAATGTGATACAGGAATTATGATGGCTGGGTCTATATCTGCACAAATTGTTAAAGGTGGCAGGCAGATTGAGACAGTAGCTAAAAACATTTGGGATTCTGGGCTTTATAAACAGAGGCATACAGTACAAAATCAAGAAAGTTATGCTGAACCTTTATAAAGCATTGGTTCAGCCTCAACTGGACTACTGTGTCCAATCCTGGGCACCCCACTTTAGGAAGGATGTGAAAGCTTTAGAGAGGGTGCAGAATAGATCTATGAGGATGGTTGCAAGGATGAGGGTCTTCAGTTATGAGGAGAGATTGGAAAAGCTTGTTGACCTTAGACAAGAGCAGGTTGAGAAGAGATTTGATAGAAGTGTTCAAAATCATGAGGGGTCTAGAGAGAGCAGGTAGAAAAACTGTTCCCATTCGTGGAGGGGTCAGGAGCCAGAGGGCATAGATTTAAGGTGATTGGCATAAGAGCAAAATGCAACATGAGGAAAAGCTTTTCTCTGCACTAAGAGGTCCAGGTTACTGCTCTGCTTTGGCAGATAAAGGCAAATGCAATTATGGCTTTCAAATAGGATTTGATAAGCACCTAAAGGGGAAAAAAATTGCAGGGCTATGGGGAGAGGGCTGGGGAGTAGGACTAGCTAAATTGTTCTTGTGGAGAGCTGGCACAGACTCGACAGGCCAAGTGGCTGTGCTGTAACTATTCTATGATTCTATAAATCAGGCAATGTTATGGAGGTGGAAGTAGACAGTCTTGGTGATCACACAACTATGTGGTCAGAAGCTCATCGCACGTGTTCAAGCCAAGGATGATCCCTCCAAATGTCCATCCTGCTGATTTGAGACTGGCACCTCCCTTTCATCAGGCAGCACTGGCTGCTCCTCATTAAAGCTAAATTGATGGCTTTCGTGAAGTGCAAAATTGTTCAGAACATAGCATGGTATGATGATTCTCATTCCTTTATGTGCCTCACAAGTTCACCCGATTTGTACAGACACTAAAACCTCTTCTCCAACAGCTTTATGGCCCTCTGCACCACAACTCATGTTGTTGTGTGGCCTGATTACATGCATTTTCAACCTAGGTTCTATAATGAGCAGCCGATCCATAATGCTAGTTTTACATCAAGGCAGCAAGTTGAAAACCTATCCCATTCTTTTTATCACAAACCACTTTGTCAACTGCAATCCAAAGCTTTCTAATTAAAATTTGTTTCTGAGGCTATTATAATTTATGTCATGAAATGTCCTGAGGTATTTGACCTTGGCAGGGTTGTTGCTGCTGAAGCATTGCTGAAGTCAAAGAATACTAGATTCTGGATCCAGTACACCCATTTCATCAAAAAATATTTTTGGCATCATGGTACTCTAAAATTAAGTGCAGGAACAAGACAATAGGTAAAAAGCTAGCTGCATGGTATAGCTAACTGCTGTAGCAAAATCAGATGACTTATGAAGAGGAAATTTAAATTTAATCTTAGACATTAAGAACTGAAAGATACTGTGAAGACCTTTGACACAGAACGAGTATGATAAAGAAAATTTGAAATATTTTAAAAGTGTCTCTGGAATTTGTAATTGTTTTTAAGAATGTTTGAGAAAGGGCTTTTAAGAGTTTATATCAATTGTGCAGGGATCAATTGTAATCACAGAATTTTTTTGAATGATAGGAAATACTGGCCCATGTGACCAGCGACCATTGACCAATCATGAACATGAATTATGAACAGGAGTAGGCCATTCAGCCCCTCGAGCCTGCTCAGTCATTCAGTAAGATCATGGATGATCTGATTGTGGCCTCAACTCCACATTCCACTTATCCCAATCACCTTTCACTCCCTTGTTAGTCAAAACTCTATCCACTCTGCCTTAAAAATATTCATTGATCCTGCCTCCACTCCTCTCTGGGCAAGAGAGTTCCAAAGATTCACAACCATCTGAGAGAAAAAAAATCTTATCTCTGTCTTATTACTAAACTGAGACCTCTAGTTCTAGTCTCTCCCACAAGGGGAAACTTCCTTTCAACATCCACTCTGTCAAGTCCCCTCAGGATCTTATAAGTTCCAATAAGGTCATCTCTCAATCTTCTAAACTCCAGTGGATACACGCCTAGCCTGACCATCTTCCCTCATAAGGTAATCCCACCTGCCCCAAGTATCAGTCGAGTGAACCTTCTCTGAACTCTTTCTAATGCATTTATAACTTTTCTTAAATAGGGAGACCAAAATTGTTCACAGTAGTCTAGATGTGGTCTCACCCTGTACAAGTGTATCAAAACATCCCTAATTTTATGTTCCATTCTCCTTGCAATAAATAACAACATTCCATTTGCCTTCCTAATCACTTGCTGTACCTGCGTATTAACTTTTCCTGATTCATGTACCAGGACACCCAGAACCCTCTGTACCTCAGAGTTCTGCAATCTCTCACCATTTAATAACATGTGCTTTTCTATTCTTCCTGCCAAAATGGATGAGTTCAATTTTCCCACATTATACTCCATCTGCCAAATTTTTGCCCACTCACTCAACCAATCTATTTCCCTTTGCAGAATCCTTATGCCCTCTCCACAACTTACTTTCCTACCCATCTACCATCAGCAAATTTAGCAACTAATCATTCAGACCCTTTATCCAAGTCATTAGGTGGAATTTTATATTGGCGGGATTTTGCGATCCCACTGAAGTCAATGAGCTTTTGAACGGTTCGTCGCATTTTATGGTCTCACCCCCGCTGCAAGGGGATGTAAAATTCCACCCATTGATATAAGTTGTAAATAGTTGAGGCACCAGGACTGATCCCTGTGGCACTCCACTCATCATGTCTTGCCAACCCCAAAAAAACTAATTTATGCTGACTCTCTGATTCCTGTTTAGCTAACCAATCCTCTATCCATGCTAGTGTTAACCCCATGCCATGTACTCGTATTTTGCGTCATAACCTTTGATGTGGCACCTTGACAAATACCTTCTAGAAATCTAAGTACACCACATCCACAGGCTACCCATTATCCATGTTGCTTGTTACTTCCTCAAAAAATCCCAATAAATTAGTCAAATGTGATTTCCCTTTCACTAAACAATGTTGACCCTGGTTGATTGCATTGAGATTTTCTAAGTGCCTTGCTATAACCTCCTTAATAATAGATTCCAGCATTTTCCCTATGACAGATGTTAAGCTAACTGGCCTGTAGTTTTCTCCTTTCTGCCTCCTTTCTTTTTTGAATAGAGGAATCACATTTGCTATTTTCCGATCTGATGGGACCCTTTCACAATCCAGGGAGTTTTGGAAAATTAAAATCAATGCATCTGCTATTTCAGCAGCCACTTTTTTAAGATCCTAGGATGAAGTACATCAGGGCCTGGGGACTTGTCAACTTTTAGCTCTAATAGTTTTCTCAGTACCCTTTCCCTGGTGATTGTAATTGTTTTAAGTTCCTCCCTCCATTACACCTCCTGGTTCACAATTATTTCAGGGATGTTATTTGTGACTTCTACAGTGAAGACAGACACAAATATCTGTTCATTCATCCACCATTTCCTTATTTTCCATTATTAATTCCCCATTCTCACTTCCGGGAGGACCAACATTCAGTTTACTCACTCTTTTCCTTTTTAAATACCTGTAGAAACAGTTACTATCTGCTTTTATATTTCTAGCTAGCTTTCTCTCGTACTCTAATTTCTCCCTCCCTATTAATCTTTGCCACTCTTGGCTGTTCTTTATAATCTGCCCAATCTTCTGTGGAATTACATACTTTTGCTTTCAATTTGATACTATTATTAACTTCTTTAGTAAGCCAAGGATGGTGCCTCTTTCCCTTGCAGTCTTTTTTACTCATTGGAATATATCTTTTCTGAATATTCTGAAATGTCTCCTTAAATGTCTGCCTTTGCATCTCAAATGACGTGTTCTTTAATCTAATTTTGCAGTTCACTTTAGCTAGCTCTGTCTTCATGCTCTCATGACTTGGAAGTAGTATGAACAGGAAGGAAGTTAAAAGCTGTGTAACCAGACAGAAGGAGAGCTACAAGCAGGAGAGCTGAAGGGTGAAGTCAATCAGCACATAGGCGCAGAAACAGAGAGAAAGCTGACAGAGACTGAAAGAGAAATACAGAACTCGTGTGAGGAGAAGCCAACAAAAGCTCCATGAAATGCTTGGTTTTTTGTTTGGCAATAAAAAGAAAAATAGAATTCCAGAAGTTCTTGGGGATGTGACTTTTTAGTGAGTTAAAAAAGACTGAATTCTAAAAAGTTGTGTGAACAGCACAGGCACGAAAAAGAGCCGAGAGTTTGTATCAGAGGACCATATCATGAACTGGGTCTTGTTGGTTGGTTAGTTGAAAAGGAACTCTGGAAAACTACACCATCAGTACTGCCATGCCCTGAGTGAGAGAGAGAGCTGGTAGAGAAGCGCCATGTTGGTGCTAAGCATATCCGGAGATCTTGGATGGGATAAAGCAAAATACTGTGTTTGCTGGAAATCTGAAATTAAAACAGGAATAACTCAGCAGCATGTTTGGAGAGAGAAACCCCAGTTTGGAACAAGAGTCATATTGGACTCTAAACATCAACTCTGTTTTTTGCTCCACAGATGTTGTCAGACCTGCTGAATCTTTCTAGCAATTTCAATTTTGTCCCTGTCGGTGAATACGACTTGAGAGCTGGATCAATTGAGTTGCAAAGACTGTGAGATTACATGTGATGCCTTACTTGTGCAGGGAGTGATGTGAGTGCTTGTGCTTTTGTATCAACTATTTAAAGTGAAACTTACCCTTTTATTTGAAGCATAATTTGCCTGATAATGAACATTGATTCTGATTTCTGTTAAAGTTAGAAGTTACAGAAAGTGAAATCTTGTTGGTAATTCCTTCATTTGTGGTGAGGGGAGGGTGTTTTTCAGTAAATTTGGTTATTTTGGTTTACGGTTCCCCACAGAAATTGTAACAATACAAATTACTTGATGCAGATACTAATAACTTTTTAGAGCCTTCCTTAGGATATTACCTGATGGTTAGCAAAGAAATATCCTCTATTTTTGTATTATTTGCATAATGGAAACTTAAATATTAGATACCATCCATGCCTTTGTTACCTCTAAACTTAACTATTCCAATGCTCTCTTGACCTGACTGTCAATCGATCCTACATAAACTGCAGCTCATCCAAAACTCTGTTGCCCTTACCCTACCTTAATCCAAGTCTTGTTCACCAATCATCCTGCTGCGTGCTCACTGACACTGGCTCCCATCAGACAGTGCCTCAATTATATAGTTCTCATTCTTTGTAGCTGAATTAATCCTGGTTTTCTTAATTGATGGTTATTTTTACCTGTCATTTATGCTGTAGCCTTCAAATATAATACTTTTGCAAAAATAGCTCATTAAATAAATGGCCAGAATTTTACATTTGTCGGTTGGGCAGGCCTGACCGACTTGGTGGCAGGTGGGCGGCCTATTGCCGCTGGCGAAAAGGGCTGCGCCGCCATTTTGCATGGTCGGGCCAATTAAGGCTCGCCTCATGGGTAAGCGACTCCCATGGAGAACGGGAAAATAGTCACGGGGGTGGGCGGCCTCAGACTACCGGTTCCAATGGGGAGCCGGCAGCCTGTTTAAAGAATGGCCAGGCAGCCTGCTTGAGGCAGTGCACCATGGCCACTCAGAGATCAAGAAATGTTGCATGGAGGGCAGAGGAGGAGGTCGAGGAGGAAGGGGGTCAGGCTGCAGGAGAGCCCAGCGGGGGGCCACTGCGCCCTCAGATTTTCGGATGCATGCCTTGCTGTCCTCCTGCAAGGGGTGGGAAACTGGCGTCAGATTCTGTATCCTGAGGATGGGAGGAGGAGGGCCCCCCATGTCACCAGCCAGGCATGGGAGGAGGTGGGTGAGGCTCTAAGTGCCCATGATGACGTCCGGCGCGATGGCACACAGTGCGGGAAATGATTCAATGAGTTGCTGCACTCTGGCTGGGTGAGTACCATGTCTGTCTTGGCCATTTGACCCAGAAGGCAGCCTTAGCCTTTGATCCCATCCCCCCAACCATGTCTTGCTGCCATTACTGCATAGGGTATTTGTTGCACGCTGGGTGGGCAAATGGCTACTGACAATGCTTACATCAGCCTTAGTGGTTGAGGAGAAGATGGGTTCTCCCTGTAGCATATGTTGGTGTTTGTGGCATTTGAGTAGTTTGGGGGCAAGCTGCAGGGGAGGCTGCTGGACACATACTCAGAACTTCAACACATGTCATATTGATGGTAATGAGATGGTCCAATGGGTGCCTCAAGGTCTTTTGGGCAAGTCCCATCTGCTGGCATCGGTGCTGCACATATTTGTTCCTCCTTACCATGGGCACTAGGACCCGTGTGCTATTCAAAGTGATGGACGTCGAATGTGTCCAAGACGACCGTTGGGGGAGGGAGTTGGAACCAGCTGTACTATCTTCTGGGGACTCATCACTAGTAGTCTGGACAGGAGCCGCTGGAGGCCTCAGATGGGCCACTGTGTTTGGCGTGCGTGTGCAGAGTACATGAGTGAGCTGCCCCAATAAATCCTCTTCTCTGTTTTGCAGGCAAAAAGCAACCACAATGCCCAGGAGCGCCTGAGGACTGGGGATGGGCGCGCCCTCCTCCAGCGCCTCACACTCTTCGAGGGGAAGGCCATGGAGCTGGGCAGGAGGTCAGGGTGGCCGGGGGTGGCGAGGCTGGGGTCCAGTGGCCAGGCATTTGAGGTCCACAGTCCCATCCACTCTGTCGTCCCACCATCCAAACCATAGATGGTTGCTGCAATTGTTAATGCAGCCTCTGGAGTTGTCCCTTTTGCAGCAGCTGCAGGACAGGCGGCAGGAAGTGCATTTGCATCTGGCAGGGTTGCATGAGGGAGTGGTTCAGTTGGTCTCTGTGACGGAGGAGTCTAGGTAGAGTGCACGTGAAGATTCCGCCCTCAGGGCAGAGCAGGCTTCCTCCAATGAGAGATTGGCGATTCTCATAGCGAGGGGCTTTAACTGAATGGATCAAAATATGATTGGGATATGCTCTGACCTGCAAGCCCTCACAGCGGTACTGGCCATGGGTGGTCATTCCCAATGTGGGAGATGTTGTGGGCACCAAGCATCGGCGCTCGGTGCCCATGCATCTGCGGTGAGCAGAGAGGTCGAAATGGACCTCACGTTGGTGCAGCAGCTGCCTGTCATCACTGCGAGCTCCTCTCAGGGCGCTCCGGATGTGGGCAGCAGCTCCTCTGCCCCTCTGCCAGTCAACGTTGCTTTTGTTGAGGCTGCAAACTGGGGAGGTGCCAGTTCAGGAACTGCCCACTCCCTCCCAGGTGCGGCTATCACAGGCTCCAAGGGCCAGAGAATGCCCGCCAAGGTCATTGAGGCCAACAGGACAGCAGAGTCAGCCGGCCTTCTTACAAGCCACTCTGAACGATGGGGTGGCACCGAGACGTAGCATCCGGAAACGAATGCATAAGGCACCTTAGGCACTCCCTGGGTACTCCACTGGTGATTTTGTGTTGGCCTTAGAATAGGGACCCATTTTTCTGTCATTGTGAAATAATCATGTGTGCTTTAATTTTGGACACAATAAAGTCCACCTTTGTTACCATGGCTGAGGGTCTTTTCATTGTGGTGCTTATTTCTTTTTCGCATAATTATCATGAGTGCTTGAGTGGACATCGATGTTTCTGTACTAAGCCCTTATTTGCAGCTAATAGGGTGGAAGATGTAGCACCTAAGTGCCACGTGCGGAAGTTCCAGGCAATGCTGTTCCTGCTGATCCATGTGTGTGGAGGTAGCTGAAGGTTCTTTGGATTAAATTGTCCTGGGTGTCCCTGCCTCCTTGGTGTAAACACGGGTCGTCGTTTTGCCCCTCATCATTACCCTGTGCTTCCTCATCCTCTGAGGCACTGCTGGATTCATCATGTGCAGCCTCATCCAGGGTGTCAAGGTCTTCATCATCAATTCCATCTCCCATTTCCAGCGCAAGATTGTGCAGGGCGCAGCAGACTACCCTGATCAGAGAGAAGCGACCTGGGGGGATACAGGAATGCGCTCCCTGAGCAGTCCATGCATCGGAAGCACATCTTGAGAAGAAGAGAGCTCTCTCCATCACAGCCCTTATGGTGCCCTGGCTCCTATTGTACAGCTGCTCAGCTTCTGTTCTTGGACGGCATAGTGGCGTCTGAGCCACCTTCACAGGGAATAGCCCTTGTCACCCAGCAGCCATCCATCCAGCCGAGCCAGAGCACTGAAGAGCCCCGGCAACTGGGAATGTCTGAGAATGTAGGCGTCGTAGGAGCTGCCTGGGTACCTTGCACAGACTTACAGAATCAGCATCCTGTGATCACACACTATCTGCATGTTCATGGAGTGGAAGCCCTTCCTGTTGACGAAGGCACCGGGCTCACCTGCTGGTGCCTTGATGGCCACATGTGTACAGTCTATAGCACCCTGGACACGGAGGAAGCCAGCAATGGCCGCAAAGCCTCTGGCTCGCTGTGCCTGACTTGCCTGGTCGCAGCGGAAGTGGATGACGGTGGAAACCCGTCTGAACAGAGTGTCTGTAACCTGTTTTACACAAGTGTGTACAGCTGATTGGGAGACACCGCAAAGATCACCCACCAAGTTCTGGAAGGAGCCAGAGGCATAGAAGTGGAGGGCAATTGTGAGCTTCAGAGCCGCTGGCATGGGGTGTCCATCCACAGTTAGGGGAGATCTCAGGCCCAATCATCTGACAGATATAGTTGACTATCTCCCTTGAGAGTCAAAGCCTCCTTCTGCACTGCACCTCAGGCGTATTGAGGTAGCTGCTTCGCAGCCTGTATACCCTGGCAGCAAGATAGTGGCGTCGTCTGAGGCCCCTTGCACCTTGGACAAGCTCTTGGCCCTGTGCCCCTTGTGCCTGCGCCTGGCCTCCCAAAGGTGGCTCCCCGGAGGCTGATTGTTCAGTCCTGGCCTCTCCTTATCCTATCCCTCCCTTCCTCCTCAGGGGAGCTGCCTCCACTGGAGAGGTCAGAACCCACAGCCCCAGGCTAAATGGAGGCCTCTGGAAAGCTGCAAGGCTGAAAAAGATTACTGTCTGCAAACTGGTTTCAAGTTACACAAAAGCATCTTGGAAATTGATGAGAACTGCTAACAATCACACAGGCAAGTCTTAAACACTTTCATCAATTATAACTTCATGTAAAACATGAACAACCCCTCTGAGTTCACAAATCCCAACATTGCAAAAGTTTTCTTAAATAATCTCCAACCCGCCTACCCGTTGGGCCCGTGCACCAACCCGAAGTTCGCACGGGCCCCTCAAAATCCTGGATAATTGGCACATAAAGGGCTTTAATGAGCCCTTCAATTAATGGCGGGCGAACTATCACGATGCCGCGTGCTGACATTGGGACTCTTGCGCAAGGTCAGAGCGCGACATTTTACTCGCTGTCCTGCGGGCTCTGCTACCCGCACGCCAGCCGGAAAATTCTGCCCAATGTTTCTGTTTTAATAAGATGACCACTTTGAGCAAAACATTGTAATTGATACAAAAATCATTTTGCATTGTCTATTAACACATACATATAGATTGTTAATTTTCAGGAATGGTTTGTACATACGCGTTGTAATTCTGATACTCCTTGCAAAATTCCCAAGCCTGTACTCAGCATCTCCCCATTTGACAGAGTTAGGACTAAGTAACAACCTGACCCACTGCTCTGATGCGGACATACTAGCACTACAACACCATGTGAGTAATAAATATTTGATACATTAATGAGTGCTTTGTTAGGCAAGCTTATAATGCTGTGTGTTAACATTTTCTATTTAACAAGCAGCTGGTTCTCTTTTCGCCTCTGGAGTAACAATTTTACTTAGCTTAGCTAGATGATGGGGTTGATTTTAACTTTTCTGTCCAAGTAGAAGCTGTTAATTTACAATCATCAGAAATAAACATAACCTGACGTTAGTAATGGGCTTCTGACTGCTGCATACTTATCCAAAAAGGATTGGCAAAAGTAAAAAAATTTAGCTACATTTGTGCTGCTGGTTGATTGAATTCCCATTAAAGATCATTACCAGAGTATTAGGTCAATGTAATTGTGAAAATGGACATGTCCTTCTGCTTGACATAGCCCAATCTGGAAGAGAGTATTTTCTGTGTTGAATCAAGAACATCACATCAGACAAAAAAACTGCAGTATTGAGTAGAGAAAGCATTAATGTTGTAAAACTGACAAGAATACTATCTAGCTATCCATTTCAATTTTAGTAGTGTAGCATCCATACTGCTTGCAAGATAATTACATATTCATATCAATGCATGATATTCATCATGTGAGATTGATTTGTTTACTTATCAATTACTTCAACTAACCATCTATGAAAAATTATGTAAAAGCATACAGCAATTTACAAGTTCATTACGGCATGCAATTTACAACATATTTTCCAATAAAGGTTATAATGTCAGAGGAAATTGGATTTTCTTGCAATTTATGTATCTGCGGACAGCATTGCTATGAAATAAAACTGATTTTATCTCATTCATGAATGCAAATGAAATGAGACAGTGACCAGGACTTTTGTCCACACAGTTAACCGGAGACCGCTTCAGTCAAAGTTGATATGCCCTAATTCATCGGTGCCTTTAAAATGACCTGTGTCGGTACACCATACTGTTGCAAGAACAGTTTCAGAGCTTCGCTTTGAAAAACAATTTGCATAAATATGCCCTAATAACAACTGATCCTAGACCTATGTGTAATAAAGAGAAACTGAATCACTCTGACAGAAAATAGAGAAAGAACGCAGATTTAAATACGGACACACATAACAATCCCTACTCTGTTCTGACACCGTCATTACTCATTTTCATCCTCATTAAAGCATATGCACTCATTCGTGGATCACAAAATATATGAGCAATGTACCTCACTTAACACTTTGAAAAGAACATGGCATAATCTGATTGATGGTTGCTGGGCAGGCTCAGAGAAGTAAACACATCTGAGTTTTGGTGTTTAAAGAAGATAAGTGTCTAGTCTTTTTGTTTCACTAAGCCCCACATTCTCTCCCCAAGGAAAGAAAAACAAGGAAATGAAAATACCTGTGGATCAATAGAGATTTCTGCACACATAGTTACACATTATTATGATTTACTTAAGTAAATTCATCTCAGATAACTTTTTCAAAGAGCCAGAAAAAGCATGATGAACCGAATGCTCTCCCTATGTGTTGTCTGATTCTAATATCTAATCTGCATTTGAATGAATCGACACTGTCTGCTTCCACCATCTCGGGAGGCCTGTTCCGCAGATTTACTACTCGTTCGAAATGGCCCAAATCTTCCAATGAGAATGGGAATTGTCGCTGAGACCGACGCTGATCAGGCAGAAAACTACCCATTCGCCTGGGTACATTGGAACGGGCCAGGTTTCCAATCCATAGTTCAGAAGAACTCCCCTGGCACAGGAATCCTCGCAGAGAGCAGTGATGAGAATCACCGCACCTTTTTACAGCACCAGCTGCCATGAGGTAAGTTTAAATGTGGAGTGTGAGTGTTAGTGAATGGGTGATGGATGAATGTTAGTGAATGGATGACTGGTTGAATGGGTGAGCAGATGAATAATAAATGGGTAGGGTTGTAGGACGGGTATGGGTTAGATAGGTGGGTAAGTGGTTAGGGTGAATGAGGTAAGTGAATAAATGGGTAGGGTAGCAGGTGGGCAGGGTTGCAGGTGGGTAGGGTTGCAGGTGGCAGGGTGGCAGGTGGATGACGTAGTAGGATGGCAGTTGGGTGAGGTAGATGATTGGGAAGGTGGTTCGGGGATAATCGGTTTGGGTTGGGAGGGGTTATCAGGTTGGGGGTAGTTAGGTCAGGTTGGGGGTGTAGTCGGGCAGTGGGGGCAGTCAGGTCGGGTTGGAATAAGGGGGGTCAGGGGTCCAGGAGGGGGAGTCGGGGGAGGGGTCAATGTGAGTGATTCGGTGGTGGGGGGTGGGGGGAGCGGGTGTCAGTCAGTTCTGTGGTTACCTAGAAGTTAGGCTAGGATTTTACTGTACCACATTTCCTGGGTAACTATCCAGCTAAGTAAATCATAACTGCCTAAAGTCTCCAGTCAGAGTTGGAGATTTTTTGAATGGCCCAGGGGAGCAGGGGAATTGCCCATCAGAAATTCAAACTTCCTGGGCAATTCCCATGGAGTCAGCACACCAGGGTTCCCAACGCGCATCCCTATGTCCACTCTTCAATGATCTGGAGACTGGAAGATCTGGGCCACTTCCATAGATTAGTTTTGAATTTATCTCTCTTCGAATGCAGGCTGTGTTGTCTGATTCTACTGTACTGGACAAGGTGAACCAGCTTGCAATGGTATTGATTGTGTAGTCCCTATAGAATTGTAAAAACAGCAACTTATAATTCCTCTCAATATTCTTTCCAGTGAGAAACTGCCTAATTTACACAATCACTCCTCATAATACAATGTTCCCCTCAATGTCTCTGGTTGCTCTCTTCTGGACCATTTCAATCACTGTAATATAATTTTGGAATCCGGTGAGCAAAATTGTAGATGACATTCTACATGTGGTTGCACCTACGATTTATAAAATGGCAGGATTTCCTCAGTATTTTGTCCATTGACCTAAGAAGGCTCCTCTTTCCTCCTTCTGCCCCCTTCCTTTTCCTCCCTCCTTTTTCTCCAGAACCTCTCAGTTTCCTCCTCTATTCTTTCTCCCTCCCTCTATCCTTCCCTTCCCCTTTCTCACTCCCTTTCTCTCGCGCAATTCACCCCTTCTGCCTTCACCACCCTCCCCCCAGCTGTGTTGAGTTATTCCTACTCTCAACTCTGCTTGACCTGAATGCTGTTACTGATCTTGACTCCCAACATGAAGCACTAGATCAGAGGTGGAACTTGTTAAGGATATCAAGGCTTTAGACAGAGTGAAATGTAGATTCACTAGAATGCTATCGGTAATGCAAATACGGAGAAAGATATAAAAAAAATTTGGGCTGTTGTTTATTGGAGCTATGGAAATCATGGGGCAATATGATGCTTATGATTATATGAGGATGCAGCAGGGTAGATAGAAGTAAACTACTTCCATGGTTGTTAAATTAATTTCCATGGTTAAGTTAGATGATATATAAATATCCAAATTTGGATTGGATAGCTGGATGAAAGAAAGAGATAAGGGAATTTGGGAAGTGAACATATAAGTATGATTAGGACTATTTGCTTGTTTGGTGCGTAAATGACTGGTTAGACCAAATAGCCTTTTGTGTCTTTTAACTTCTATTCATTTCCTCCTCTTCATCATCATCTTTCTCTACACTGCCATCTTGTTCCTCTGCCTCTTCCGCTGCCACTCAGCCCTTTGTTGATGGGCCTGGAGGAAAGGCGACATTAATTAAGAACTGGTGAGCTTTGATTGAAGGAGGCAGTGAAAGGTGATGAAGTTTCTTGCTGTCTGCTGCTACATAAAGCAGCCATGACATTTGCCTGTACAAATTGTTTATATAAATGCAATTTGTTGTTGTTATCATAATTGTTATTGTCACCTTGGTTTGCATTTTCCAAATGACCTTGCCATGTCCCAGAGACAGATTGGGTTAGCTCTGCACAAGGTGCATTGTTTGCTCCCGACACATTCTAATTCTATTCTAACAAACTGATGTTAATTCTAGTAAGCTTAGCATGTGAAGCCTGTCACCTGGGTAAAATCGAACAACTGATGTAACAGACCTGCTGGTAGCATCTTGTTCGACTGGAGAAAGGGATTGAAGATTTTACCTGCATCTATTTCCTGCTGGAGGAGTTGGCATACTTTTTCTTATTTTTAAAATTCATATTAAATATATATGTGGACATCACTGGCAAGGCCAGCATTTATTGACTATCTCTTTGAGAAGGCAATGGTGAATTGCTATTTTGAACTGCTGCAGAATATGTGGTGAAAGTACTCCCACAGCGCTGTTATGGGGAGTTCCAGGACCTAATGACAATGAAGGAACAAGCGATATACTTCCAAGACAGAATGCTATGTGACTTTGAAGGGAACTTGCAGATGGTGGTGTTCCTTTGCACCAACTGCCCTTCTCCTTCTGGATGGTTGAAGTTTGGAAGGTGCTGTCAAAGAAGTCTTGGTGAATTGCTGCGATGCATATTATAAATGGTACTCACTGTAGCCACATTGCATTGTTGGCAGAGGAAATTAATATTTAAGGTAATGGGTAGTGTGCCCATCAAGTGGGCTGCTTTGTCTTGAATGTTGTTGAACTTTGAGTGTTGTTGGAATTCCACTCATCTGGGCAAGTAGAGAGTATTCCATCACACTCCTGATTTGTGCCTGTAAGTAGTGGAAAGACTTTGGAGAGTCAAGAGCTGAGATATTCACCACAGAATACACAGCCTCTGAACTGCTCTTGTAGCCAAAGCATTTATATGACTATTCCAGTTAAGTTTCTGGTAACTGATTACCCTCAAGATGTTGATGGTGGGAGATGTGTTAATAGCAATGCCTATGAATGTCAAAGTCGGGTGTTTAGAGTCCATCTTGTTGGAGCTGGTCATTGCCTGGCATTGTGTTCAAATCTTACTTCCCAATTACCAGCCCAAGCCCAAATGTTGTCCAGGTCTTTGGGCACAGACTGCATCATTAACTAAGGAGCTGCAAATGGAACTGAAGACCACGCAATCATCAGCAAACATTCTCACTTCTGATCTTATGATGGAGAGAAGGTTGTTGATGAAGCAGCTGCAGATGGTTGGGTCTAGAAAGCTATCCTGAGGAACTCCTGCAGTGGTGTCCTGGGACTGAGATGATTGACCTCCAACAATCACAACGATCTTTCCTATTGCGAGGTATGACTCCAATCAGCAGGGGGTTTCCCCCCTGAATTCCATTAACATCAGTTTTGCTGGGGCTCCTTGATGCCATGTTTGGCCAAATGCTCCCCTGATGTCAAGGGCAGACACGCTTGCACCCATGATTTGGACCAAGGTTGTGATGATCTCTGGAGTTGAGTTATCTTGGTGCATCGCTCATCAACTTTTTGCTGAGTAAGTGCCTTTGACTGCAGGCAACTCCTTCCTCCACGTTGCTGAGTGTAAGCTGATGGGGTGGTAATTGTAAATACTGGGGCAATTTTCCACTTTTTCCAGTGTTATAGCTTGGTTAAGAGGCTTGGTTAGTCCTAGAGCACTAATCTTCAGCGCTACATGTGAGATAGTGTTGCAGCTCAGCCCTTACTTGATATTGTGTGTCATGATATCAAAAAATGTTGAGAACAAATAGTGAATTCTCTCACCATAGTTTGATATAAAGGACTTTTACAGGTCATAAAGGGTAGACAGTCCACTGGTATCTATGGCGAATAATGATAAAAATATAGAGCAGTCACAATGTTATGTCGCCTTACCTAAACGGTCGTCAAACTCATTACAGTTCTGGGTGGTGAGAGAGGGTGTGTCTATCATTTGGCAAATGAGATGCTTTTCTGGCTTTTATTCCTGAAGCTGTCCAGGGGCTTTCTTTCATTTGTTCCTTTTCATCCAGCTATATCTGGAGGTCAGCCTCATTCTCTTCCTTCAGAAGAAAACCTTTCTCCTCTTTTCTGCATCTTTCCAACCCTGCATTCCTTTCTTTGAGTGCCTCTGCCTAGTTGTTCAGTAGAAAAAGTGCTTCAGAAGTGCCAGGAAATATTACATGAGACATTCAGTACATATAGTGATCAACTAAGTTTTACAAAATCATTACCACTTAAATGCTGCACCCCAAGCCTTCTGCTAAAATTTTCAGCCTCTAAGCTTTTTAAAGGCTGTGTTTTAAATTTTCAACCCTCTCCAGTACTCCAACATTATATATGATTTGCACACAGACTATGTCAAAGTGGATGCAAATTGGGTAACACTGTGATTTATGGCAGGGTCAGCGATGGATGTGTCTAACTGTTTGGAAGTTCAATGCCAGAGGCTTTGGGTTGGTGTTTGTTGGTAACCCTGAGCACGTTCCTGGGTAAATAACAACTTCCTATTCAGCTGGCCTTGTTAAACTGAGATAAAGTCAAATTAAGGAATGGCCTTATTTGGAAGTTAATCATGTACCAAGCCTGAAAAAGCTGATAAAGGGTGTCAGCCTTGGCTCAGTAGTAGCATTCTTATCTCTGAGTTAGAGCATTGTTGGTTCAGCCTTGAAGGAGTCTGGTCCTGCAATAATATCAGATAGCGTGATGGACTGCTTGCCTGCTATGTAGTGAAGATTCTCGTCACAAGATCACAAGGAAACATTGAGTCTTCAGCGCAAAATCAGTTACGCCTGGGCGCTGAGACTTCAAAGCAAATGGGTGCTGATGCCACATCCAGCAACAATGACCAAGAAGATTATCAGAAAGAATTAAGTCAATAAACACATGGCTTTGGTGATGTAATGTCTTTAAAGCCGCAACCATTCGAATAGACTTGACAAAACAACTACAAGACTCTTTCTTAAGCAGAGTTTGTTTGATGTCAACATAAAAGCACAGATGAAGTATTAAGGAGATATAACTTTTAACTGGTGGGCACTCAGAATCAATCTGAGGTGGCTATGGTAACATAGTAGTTATGCTTCCAGACTAGTGCTCTCAACAAATGGTCTGGAGATATGAGTTCAAATTCTACCACAATAGCTAAAGAATTTAAGTACAGTTATTTAAATAAATCTGGGATAAAAAGAAATGGTGACATGAAATTATCGGATTGTCGTAAAAACCTATCTGGTTCTCCAATGTTAGCGAAGGAAATCTACCGCCATTACCTGGTCTGGCCTATGTGTGACTCCAAAATTACAGCACTGTGGTCTGCCCTCTGAAATGGCCACTCAGCTATATTAAACTACTAAAAAACAAGAATTAAAAAGAACTGTACAGGCGCCCAAACATTGACCTTCACACCAGATAACAACAAAAATACAACCAGCCCAGTCAATCCACCAATATTAGGAGAGCTGTTCTCCAAAGGAATCAAGCAAAAGCCTGACATAGCCCCACTTACAGAACAGACCTTTTAGCCAACATGCTGGACTTGTGTCTGCAGGCGAACACTTGGGTAATAGTGGCCATCACATCACAAGGTTTAGATTTGTAATGGATAAAAGCAAGGAATGGTATAAAGTAAAACATCTAGATTGGAAGAAAACTAATTTCAATTCAATAAGAAGGGATCTAGCCAGGGTAAAATGGAATCAAAGACTGACAGGAAGAATTATAACGGAACTATCGGTGATCTTTAATGTAGAGATGCTTCAGTTAGAAGATAGGCACATTCCAACAAGCGTGAAAGGTAACGGGATCAAAAACAGGATGATGAGTGAGATAGAGATTATGATGAAGCAAAACAAGAGGGGGTTTGATGCATGTTTGGTTAATTCTTCAAATGAGAACCAGTTCTAATACAATAAGTTGAGGGGGAGGTAAAGAGAAAGATAAGACTGGGACATTGATATTCAAGCGTTGACTGCATTTATCTGGACTTATAAAATGGTTGTCAGACAGAACTGAATTGTTCAACCAGTAAAGGTCTTCATTGCCAATAGCAATTTTAATCTTAATGGCTTGTTTAACTGGTCCGGAAATATTGAAGTCCAGAAAACACAGTTTTTTGCATTGTCAGAACAAAGTGAACTCAATTTGGAGGTCTGCTACCTTGCAACTGAGAGTTGGAAATTTTGTGGTCATTTTGTGACTTTTGCAAGAATATTAATGCTACCTCAAACTATTAATAGCTATCCAGGCTGTTTTGATGGCTCTGCTAAGCTGAATTTAGTTCTGTGTTGCAGTATCTTTAGTATCCATACCCCTAGCATGTCATAGGTTACTGCTTGACTGCAATAGTGGCGCTGTTGTGCTCTTTCTGATTTTTCCCCAGGTTTATTGAAGCTTTGCCCACAGAGCAGTGAAATTAGGTTTGAATAGGAACTGCAGACTTCAAAAATGAAAAAGATTTTTTTTCTTCTAAAAACAGGCTAAAAACTGGCTGTTAGAAGCTGTTACTTGATGGATTCTGCTTCCTAGCCCTGCCTGCAGTATTTTAACACCCCTGACCTCCTGTTGGGACAGTAAACTGCAGTAATGAAGTCTCCCCTGTAGGCGAGTTCTGCTTGAAGTTAGACTTTCCAGAATCAGCTATTTAATTTTGTTCCTGCTTAAATTTGCAGCAGGCAGACTTATATCGAGTAAGCTCCCACAAATTCGAACAGACTTACTGGGACCTGGTGCCTTCTGGCTGGAGCAAGGTGCAATCCCAGAACAAAAGTGAATAGGATTCCTACAGAGTTGCAGCATCACTTACACAAAGTGAGGCTTGATAATTGTCTCACTTTCATAGCATTATTTTCTTCTACTGTGTGTGAAGTGTTAAGGCCTTTATATTTCTCTGTCAAATCTTCAAAACCACCCTGCCACCATGCAATGTTCTTCTCTATTCAACATAAGCATACCAATCCCGTGATAAAGATTGGTGAAACAATAATGTGGGCTATTTATTTAAGTCCATTTACAAATAGAGTTAACTGGGAGACTGTGGATAGTACATCTGGCCTCAACCACTGCTGCTTGTAGACTGAGTACATGTTATGGGACTAATACTTCACATCATGTCAAGGTGGTAGGAATTGACAGCAGTTTAAAATACATGCCCTTAAAGGTATATGTCCCTCATATCATAACAGCTGGTAGTTCTTATGACTCTGGCCTGTTGGATCAATGGAAGCTGGCCAATGGACAAAGCATTTATCCACCTTATTAGCCAGGCAAGCATTCAAAATGTAATCTGATTGACACAGTTCCTTGCATGATATATCCATGACAGGATCTGTATGTCAGGATCTGTGTTGTATCTAGTACTTACACTGGACATTGGGCCCATTGGTTTTTTTTAGCCCTTCATGATAGATAGTTGCAACTGCAAACATAAAATAATCAATTGTATTTACTATTTAGAAAATGTGAGTAATATATCAGTATTGTACAATCTGTGCTAAGTTTAACTTGACTCATTGCTGTAACTTTTAGGCAGTAAAATTGTGCAGATGCAAAACAACAATTTTACATGAGCCTATAATTAGATTTAAGCTAAAATGCTTTTCCATTACATATGTAAAAATCTCTAAGTCTCCCCAGGACTGATTGATTTTTCTCTCATGGTGAGACAAATACGTATTGCATGTGGTCAGAAAATTTAAAAATCTGGTGGAACAAATGTGGTGAAATGATTAAAGCTTAATCATTAATCCAATAATCAAATCTGACAGATCACTCGTCCATAAAATATTTTCATTCCACCAGGTCCCTAGTTTGTAAATTTTCTGTCTCAGCACATGGGATCAACTCATTTTTCACCACTTATTAAATTAACAGAATATAATTCACCACTGAAAACTGTTGATTTTGTGTTAGAAATCCAATTCTACTTTTCTGAACATGTGCTATTTTTCCAGGTGCTGAAACACATGCCATCGCAAAATAGGAGTGTAACAGTGATTCAGGTGGAAATTTATATTAATTTTCAACCTAGAAAATTTAAATAATTTAAAGCTGTAAGGTTTGGCCATAGCACAGGCTCCCTCCAGTAGGCCCATTGGAAAACCCAGGGCTAGTCCAACTCAGCCACGAGTGGAGCAAGAGTTTGTCAATGGGTTTTGCACCCCCACGGTATCTGCCATGTACCTGTGCAACCAATACATGCAAGACGATAAAGAGAGCATCCTCAGGTCAGATTCCCTATTGTACTGGATCTGTTGATCTTGGACAGGCTGTCTGTAGAGATACCACAATCATCCTCTATACACCAGTGCTTCAAAAAACAAAAATGGCCCTGACTGCTATCAACTGGCTCTATCTGGAAAATATCTGCTTGGCGATATGAGGGGAAGATCAGAGGGGCTTGCAACCCAATGATAAAATATTCTGTTGATTCTATTACACATAGGTTTATATTTTCATTCAAGATTCTTTCCATTTTTAGATGGACCCACTGAATAAGTGAAGGATGAAGGGACTGGGAGGTTTACTTCTAAATTCTCATCCCAAGGAATGGCCTGCACATTATTTTTCTATCTCAGCTGATGGATGGGCTTCAATGATCAAAAGGATGCGACTTATCCCAATAGCCAACTATTCTCCCCTCCTGACCAATGTTCACGTAACTGTGAAGAATGTCTCAAAGTAGAAAGCACTTGTAGCCTGTTTGTGGGAGGCTACAGGTGGAGAACTGCTGAAGGTCACAAAGGACCGCGAGCAACCAAGCTGTAGGAGATTATGGTTCTCTTTCCTTGGAGCTGCGGTAAAATTCTTTTTGCTCATATTGTTTCAGCAGGCTCCCGTCATGACTCTGGTGAGTGTCTGAAAGAGTGGCTGCAAACTGCTCATCCCAAAAACTGGCTTGTTCAAGTTTTACAGTCATCGCCAGTGGTCTGGTGCAAGGTTGAGCTTCTGCCTGCCCCAAACAAGACTACTGATGTAGAGGGGGGAATGCTGAAGCAGTTCATGTTTTACCAGCCTCAAAGCAACCTGGTATTTCTCTAATTTTATCAGTATTTTTCATAAGAATTTTTAGCTCTTAAACTGCTCTGTTCCTGTGAATATAATCCCAGGATCTGAATTCTCTATTCATAGCTGTATCTTCACATTCCTAGCATCATACTAGTGAATCAAAATCATATGCTCTCAATTGCTTCATATTCTTTCTACAATGGGGCATCTAATACTGCATTGTATACTCAAACTATGGCCTAACTGAGGTTTTGTACAAAGTTATCATTACTTCCTTACCTTTATACTCTATGCCCCATTAATAAAACCCAAATGCTTCCGGTCTTCTGTTCTGGATTAACCCACCTGCACTCACATATTCAGGAAACCCTGTATTTGTCCCTTTTCAGTGTTTTTCCACTTCTTGTATAACATCTATTACTTGTTTTTCTCTTCCAAGATGTATTATCTTACAGTATTTTTATACAAAGTTGTTCTGCCACTTCTCTATAGCACAAGCTCTTGGGTGACTACATTCTGAATGGCACCATTTAGAAACCTTGTATTCTTCCTCAAGCTGTGAGTGTGGCCAATTACTGCTGGAGCATAGGGACCTTCTGCTCCAGAATATTAGTGAAGTGTATTGTCTTATGGTTAGACTGAGGATCAATGATAAATCATATACTGCATTCCATGTACATCACAAGAGTTTGGATATAACTTCAAAAATATAAGATAATGATAAGTCTGAAGTCTCGCTAGCAGCAAACCCAGAAATAATCAAAATTCCTCTTAAATACATCACACAACTGTTAATAATAATATAAAAGGATCCTGTCCAACGGCACCTCAAAGCTGACCTCCTGCTAAGGATGAACTGCTTTTAAGGATTAAGTGCTGCTGAGTCTAAACTCAGTGCTCCATTCAGCTGCAAGAGGTGCTGGGTTGATGATTTGCAGCAATGGCCTGGAGGGATGGAGTTGAGTTGAAAGTTCATATATTTGTGGTTTTGATTGCAGGCCGGATCCCAGTTCAGAAGAAACTAGAGAAATTGAAGGAATGCCGCCTAGCTTTCAGATAGGGTCGCCAACTGTGATTAAATGTATTCCTGGAGGTTTCACCACGTGACTTTCCCCCATTGCCCATCAATCGGCCAACACATCCATCCTTGTGACAAACCGCCTTCCTATGTCAATTGGAAAGCAAAAAGACTAATTGTCCTATTGTATGATGCTTGATTGTCAGCCAAATGGCCTCCCCACACCCCCCACCATTTTCAATATTATTATATCTGACGAAGAAAAATGTTTTAAAAAATGACAAAGGCATTTTTTAATATATCAATGATTTTTCTCCAGGGTTGCGCACAGCGGTGTCCTGGAGATTGATCTTCAATTTCTGGAGACTCCAGACCAAACCTGGAGTGTTGGCAACCCTAGTTTCAGAAGGTATTCCATAATGTGACTAGCATGAAATATTGATCATGTGAATATTCCACTGCTTCTTGAATTTTGGGCTAACTTAGCTCTGCTCTGTAAAGATTGCTGTATAGAAGTTTACAATATTACAAAAATAAGACACTCTCTCTATTCTAATGTACAAATTGTTATCAAATGAATATAAACTCTGTATCACATTGTTTCAGTGAGCTTGCAGCGATGCCAAAAACTGCTTAGAGAGAGAACTCAGTATGACAGAAACATTTACAGCTGCCAATCATAGTCAGAACATCTCGTGTAGAAGACACAAAGGTTAATGTTAAACTAAATGCCACCATATCTTTTGTACTACTTCCAAATAAGCAATGGAATTAAAAGTTAAAATGAAGGATCAATTTTGAACTCCACACGAATCATTTGAACTTTCTTTTGTTTAACTTAAAACACAAACAGAAATATTTCAGCTGCTCTCTGTAATAACAGTGTTTTTCAATATCATTTCAATTCTGATTGACCATATCTGCTTAGTGCTAATTTTCAGTATAATCTGTGTAACAATTTGTTGTTTCTTTATTCATGTTTGGGTCCATAAAAGTAGTTTTACTGTAATTAGGTATCGCTTTTTAAGAGCCAATCCAATAATAAATCAGTTCAACTGAATATATAATTGTTAAAGTTCAACTTGTACCACATAGATAGAATAAAAATACATTGGCCGTAATTTTCCAGCTCTATTGGTCTCAGGGTCTTGCGGGGGTGGGGAGGCGGGGTGGGGATACAATATGGTGAGAAGGCCAAAATTTGGTTTTACGCCGTCGTGAAGCCAGTTTGCGATCATCCACTTCACCTGTCAATGGCGGGCCGCTTTTCCCACTGCCACACGTCAGGAACATCATTTTAATATATTTGCATCTAATTATAAGCCCTGCTCACCGGAATCATCCCCACATCAAATTTACCTCACATCGGCGGGACTTCAGAAAGGCGTGCTTCATGACTGTCTAAAAAAAGCGTACACCCAGCGACATGAATTTCTAGGGGAACTCGGAGGCAAGTGCACACAACCTTGTGCAGCGCTGGTGAGCATCATCCATAGTTCATCAAGGAAGAAGTGCTGACTGGCTTTCAGTGTGGTGCTGGGGCAAGGGCTCCAGCATGGGTCAGGCCAGGGAGTGGTGGGTGGGGGTAAGGCTGCATAGACAGGCTGAAGGAAATACTCAAGCATATGACAGGGGGCGGGTGGGGGTGGGGTATGTGGGAAGTGGCCATGCACTTGGGAAAGTTTGCCAAAAGTGAGCATTCTTATGCAGCTGAGATTGTTCAGCTGCAGCTCCATTGACATATTTTTCTGCCCACTCAAGTAATGCAAAAGATTGAAAATGCCACCAAATGCTCCAAAACTGCAAATCAATGTGTGTTTTAGGGGGCAGGAGAACAATTAGCCGACTGGGCAAGTTGTACCAGGTGACCACTTGTGAAAGGTGGTCATGGCGCAGTCAATGGTGGAGATGCTCACAGCCCCTTGCAATATCTTTATTAAGGTTTGGACCAGTATCCATTATGGTTCAAGCTAACAGTGCAGCCTGGCTGTGCAGGTTAGGAGAATGCCTGTGCCTTAGCGAAGAGCACAGCATGCAGTCCAGTGGGTGAAGTTGCTGCCAATTGGTCAAGAGGAGTGGGGCAATGGTGGGCGAGATTTTGGACAGCCAAGGAACGCACTACACACAGGCCATCCAAGTGGTGGCCAGCACTCTCCTGCATGCATGAAGGGGCCTTTAGACCAAACTAAAAAAGGTTCTTAGTACACCTATGTTAACCCATGTGTCTCTCTCTTTGATCCAGCAGGAGGAGAAAATCAGGATCACGGAAGCTGATTAATTAATGGTATGCCTCGTGGATTACAGGGAAGAGAAGAGGAAGAAGAAGGCAGCGAAGTTGCCTGGCTCATCAAAGGGAGGAGCATCTCCATCAAGATGAAGGGGCAGCAGGGTCTGTTGTGCATGCAGATCCATAGCAAGCTGTCGCTCATAGGGAACCAGGGTTTATGATGCGCCTGTCATACCTGGAGGATGATGACCAAGAAACAATGTCGCCGAAGACTATGCATGTCTAGGGAACTGGTCAGTCACATCTGCCACCTGCTGCAGGTTTTGGTGCCACGGGGACATAGGGGGCATCCACTGCCGTGAAAGTGACAGCAACGTTCAATTTCTACCCCAGTGGTTCCCTCCGGGGCTTCACAGGTGACCTGTGTGGGATCTCGCAAGTCTCCACGCACAAGTGTATCCAGGAGTCATGGACGCCATCTTATCGAAAGGACAGAACTTTATGCATTTTGCCCAGGATGAGGAAAGCCAGGAAACAAGAGTGCTGGGATTTGCGCAGATCTCTGGTTTTCCACAGGTGCAGGGTGCAGACTACACTCACGTGACGTTTAGATCTCCGTGGCAATAAGTAGTCAGCTACGTCAACCACAAGGCCTTCTACTCGCTGAATATTCAGCTGGCGTGTGACCACCTCAAATGCATCCCCCAGGTCTGCATACAATTCCCAGGGAGCATCCATGTCTCCTACATTCTTAGCAGGTCTCAGATCCCTGACATCTTCCAGGGTCCACAGAGGCTGCAGGGTTGTCTTCTCAGGGACGAGGACTACCCACAGAGGAGGTGGTTGATGATGCCTATGCTGCACCCTCAGACTGCAGCAGAGTGAGGGTATAACGAGGCTCATGTCTCAACCTGGACTTCGGTGGAGCAAACAATGGGCGTTTTGAAAATAAGGTTCCGGTTCCTCCACAGGTCCAGTGGAGCACCGCAATACAGTCCCCAGAGGATGTCGTGCATCATTGTTACTTGCTGGGTGCTCCACAACAAGGGGAGGACCTGGCTGTGGAGCAGCTGCACGTATCCTGCGATGAGGAGGATGTCGAATTGAATGACGATGATGAGTGTTGACCAGAGGTCACCGGTAATAGTTATTGGCTTAGTACAAAGAGAAGAAGAGTCAATTCTCTCTTAACTCTCAATTCACTTTATTCATGTTATTAGATCATCTACATGTAGCTTATACATCTGGTTAAATATAGACATGCTGTTTACAGCAGGTTATACAGTTTTATACCCAAAACTAGGATCTAAATGCACACCTATCAGGTTTCTCTGACACTCCCTGAGTGGTCACAGAATATAAAAGCTAATACACAAAAAGGAGAGCTGACACTGGCCAGGTGTTCCATTTTCTCTCTCTCTTTCGACGTCATCTCTACGTTGCTGACGTAGATTCTTCCACTTCTGAAATGGTTGGTCTCCGGAGTTCTAACTGGGACCAGCCCTGAGATCCTCCACTCTTATACTGAATCATATCACTTCAAGCTGTGCTGTCTCTCTCCTGTTGGTTTAGGCTTGCTTGCCCAGTCTGTGGCATCTCCTCATTGGCTCTGTCCCAAGGACTTAGGTAGCATTACCTCATTACTCCTTTTCTAAATAAGGACCTGTGTCTTATCATATTCCCTTTGTTCTTCACAAAACTCAGCTACTTCAAACCAATTCCAACCAACTCAGGCCAGTGACTGGACTCAGGTTACTTCAGGTCAAAAGTTGCTTTTGCCTATGTCAGCAGTTTGGTTGCAGCCCTGGCCAACAATGAGGTACTTGAAGGCGAGGATGCTTGCAATGAGGACATCTCACTGGCCAGACGAGGCAGGCACGCTAAGGAGGCCCTCATAGCTGCAAGATTCATGGAGGATGATAATGAGATGCAGTGAGGACAGTCTTGACATCCTCAGCTTGCATCTGTGAATGTTTAGCTCCTGTGTGACTGATGGCAGCGCACATACCCTTAGTGCTCAGGCTCATGTCATGGAGACGCAGCGGAGGCCATAGTAGTCACTGGATTCCTGGACGATGATGATCGTAAGCAGTGAGGATACTCCATAGATCTTCACATAGCCTCTGTGAATGTTTGACTCCCGTCTGGCCGAGGGCAGCTCGCTTGTGCTCTGTGATCAGGGTCATATCATGGAGACACAGCCGTGAAACTTTAAATGCACCTGATCATTTGTCAGCCTTCAGCACCTGACCACTTCAGGAGCACAGCATCACCGGTCACAGATGCTGAAGAGATGGGGCCAGCCCCACCTTAAAGGTCCTGAGAGCACAGAGGGAGATGCCTGCCCCCGATATTCTGGCAGCAATGACCAGCACCATCGAGGTGCAGGCATCACTAATGTGTCCAGTGAATGTGAAGATGAACCATCACTTTGTTCGGAAGGCTACACACTGCACAGGGAAGAGGCCCTGGACTGAGACACCTGCCTTTATCTTGTGCAAGATCCAAGGTTTCACATCTGAATACCATGAACACTGCTCATCAGAACAAGGAGCCATAGACAGGGAGACATTCTTGGGAGTTTATTTACAATAGTGAACATTAAGTGCAAGTGCTTAACACCTATACTCAGGCTGTGCAACAATTGTTAATTTAGTTTAATTGTTTGACTCAAGAAAGAGTTACATCTTCTTTAGGGGCTGTGCCTGATTTATCCCAATTTTGTTAATTTGGTTTAATTGTTTTAACTCGAAAGAGTTACATCTTCTTAACGCCTTCCATGCTCGGTGGGCACCGTGGGGACTGGGGTATTTTATTGACCCATTTAATCACATTTTGGTTTAAAGTTTCTAAGTTTCCTTTAAACTTTGTCCTTAGTTTTACAGCTGACCTGAATTAGGGGCTGTGCTTGATTTATCCTAATTTTGTTAATTTCGTTTAATTGTTTTAACTCCAAAAGAGTTACATCTTCTTAACCTTCCTAACCCTGCCGCTACATCTTGGTGCTCCCCTGACATCCACAGTGGAGGTGGAGACAGCCTGCTGACTGCTACACCCCATCTGTGATGGCCATGGTGGGCGTCCTCTGGAGGGCTGAGAATTGGAGGGCTCTGGCCTACTTTCAGGGTCCTATGGTGTGGCAGTGGCACCCCCCTCTGTCTATGGAGCTGGAGCTGGAGCTGCTGGGTCAAAGGAAAAGGGGATTTGGATGGACCAGACACTCCCAGAGTCGCCTGGGAGGATGGTCCCAGAGTGTACACCTGCTGATCTTCCTCCCTATGGGTACCTGAGTGCCTCTGGTTGATTCCTTGAGGGCAAGGAGAAGCTGGGGTGAGATTGGGCTGCCCTGCATCCATCTCATGTTGATAATGTTGGAGGCCAACTGTGGTATCAGCAATGGTGTTCAGCCCACGCAACAGTGCAGGACTGACATCCTGGACCAAGGTCCAAGGTCTCCATGGTGGCCGCCATCCTACCAGTGTTGACCTCGGTGCATTGGCATACCAGCGCTATCCGCTCAGACTGAAGATGGACGGACTCCTCCATTGTGCCATACAATCTGAGGAGTGCAGCGGACATTCCTTTTTGATGTTCCCGAGCTTGCCTTTGCAGCTCCAGCAACTGTGAAGTGACTGAGTCCAGAGACTCCTCGTCTGACTCGGATTCAATAGATTTCTGGCCTCCAGCAGTCCTCCGAGTGCCAGACACCTAGAAAGTCCTTGCTTCCACTTGCTGTGAATTATAATGATGTGCTCACCTGATTGTGACTCTGAGGCTACTCTAGAACAAGGTCTCACCAAGTGCATCTCTACGCTGGTAGAAGGGTGTGGGTGAGTGCTGTGATGAGACTTCAATTAGGGTGTCATCAGATTCCTCTTCTGAGGGTGTTCAGGGCTTTAGTCAAGGATCTGGCTCATGGACTCCCTTGTCTGCTTCCCAGATGTGCCTGCGAAAGTAAGGAGAGATAATTAGTGCATGGCAGGGGACTGCAGAACAGGGGAACTCGCTCACAGCATGGTTGTCTGATAGATGTTGCACTGCTGGATCCTCAATTGGTTGAGCACTGCCGACCTCACTATCAGCTCTGGAATGGAACAGATCATCGCCGGCCAGCTGGATGATTCTATTTTCAAAGGCTGTGAGTTCCTTGATGTCAGGTATTCCTCCACTAGTCTGTGACCTCTCCCTCTTGTTGTGTGCCAGCTTGTCCTACATGAATACAGATGGAGAGGGTGTAAGCAGGACGCCTGCCAGGCCAGATGATAAGAATGCCTGGCATGTGTGGGTGGTGAGTGGTGCCATGGACAGGATGAGGACATGATCCGCAGGGCGGATGAAGGTGTGTGAGAGAGTGAATGGTGATGTCCCTTGAACTGGCAGTGAGTGAGATCCTGTGGATGTGTGATGGGTTTGTGAGTGTAAGTTGAGAATGATGAGCAGAGTGACTTACTCTGGTGGAACGTAGGAGATCATTCATCCTCTTTTGACACTGAGTAGCTGTCTTCTTCTGCAGGGCATTGACGCTGACCATCGCTGCCCCTGCTTCCCATGCTGGATTGGTGACCTTGCTTGCTGGTCTTCACCCAGATCAGGGGCAGAGGACTTCACTGTGGGCCTCTACTGCATCCAGTAGGCGTCAGAGGGGGACGTCACTAAATTTGGGGGCAGCATGTTTCCTTCTGTAGTAATCTGATATGTAATATACCTTTAAGACAAGTATTGTAATGTAAGGTCACATGATCGTAATGTAAGGTCACATGATCTTAATATCCAATAGCAGCATAGCGTGGGCTATCTCTATGTGAGAGATCCTTGAGTTAGTCACTGATGAGTGAATACAGAGTTTTATGCTATGAGCACACAAGTGTAGCTGCAGAGTTTAGTTTGTAAATAAACAGCATGTTTATTCCTTTAGCCCCAAAAAACCAAGGGTACTGGATCCAACAAACTGGCAACAAGAGTAAAAGCATGAAAAACCATGGGAAAAAACAAGTTAAAAAACAAGCAAAAAAACAAAGGGCAGAATTTTCTGCCTGTCTGCCAGGTAGGTGGGGGGAAGGGATGTTGTTGGCGGGGGGGGGTGTTGGCGGGGGGGGGAGTGATGTGGGGAGGGTGGGGAGCGGTGTGGGGAGGGTGGGGGGGAGGGGGAGGGGTGGGGGGTGATTTGGGAGCAACGTATTATCTTTGTGTGACTGATCAGCAGTAGCGTGGAGAGGAGGCACTGGAGGACTGAGATGGGCCACTGTGGTTGGGGTGCAGTGTGCGTGTACAGCGTCCATGTGCGATTAGCTGCAATGAATGGTCTTCTCTGTTTTTCAGGAGAAGAATGCTCTCAATGCCTGTGAGTGTTCACGGACTGGAGGCGGCCAGGCCCAGCTCATGATGTTAAGCCGTTTCGAGCAGGAGGCCCTGGAGCTCGAGAGGTGCCATGAGCCCAGGTCCACTGGTGTCGGTGAGGCTGGGATGGAACGGCCAGGTATTTGAGGTCAACAGTGACATCCACTCTGTCTTCCTAACATCCATAGCACTGATGATTGTTTGATGTGTAATTGTTGCAACATTGCTCATTCACAGGCTGATAGAGTCAGAGGTATGGGTCATAGACAAAGGTCCCTCGGCCCTTTGAAGATGCACATGTCCAGCACTTTCCAAAGTTGCCTTATCCCATTTCTGACCAATATCCCCATGGCCTTGTATCCATGGCATCGCAACTGCACATCCAAATACTTATTACATGTTAGGAGGATTTCTATATCCACCACCCTTTCAGGCAGTGCGTCCCACATTACTGTGTGCAAAAGTTGCTCATCACCTCACTTGTCAACCTCATGCCCCTTACCTTAAATCAATGCCACCAGGTTACTCATCCCTCCACCAAGGGGAAAAGTTCCTTTCTGTCGACCCTATCTATGCCCGTCATAGTGTTAGAAACCTCAATAACGTCACCCCTCAATCTCCTCTGCTCCAGGGGAAATAACCACAGTCCATGCTATGTCTCCTCATAAGTCAAACTCTCCAGCCCAGCATGCATCCTGGTCAGCGACTTCTGCACTCTCTTCACTCCAATCACATCCCCACCGTGAAGCCAATTTCACAACTGCACGCAGAACTATAGCTGTGGCCTAGGCAGTGTTTTCTGCACTTGCAACATGATCTTCCTGTTTCAATATTATTTTCCTCGACTAATAAAGGCAAGTATAGGTTTTACCTTCTTAAACACCTTATGTACCTGTCCCACTACCTTAATGGGCCTGTCAACATGCCCAGCAAGGTCCCTCTGATCCTCCTTACTTCCCATGGTCCTACCATTCCTTGTGTATTCCCGTACCTTGTTTCTCCTGCCCAAGTGCATCACCTCACACTTATCCACATAACATTCCATTTGGCATTCCTTAGGCCATCTGACCAGCTTGTCTATATCCGCCTGTAATGTTAGGGTCTCCTCCTGACTATTTGCCACTCCGCCAATATTCGTTTTCATAGGTTCTGGAAGATTGAGTGCATAATGAGCCAAGGGGAAAGGGATGAAGTGTGTCACTGTGTGGACACTAACTGATCCACTGTCCTTGTTGTTCATTTCAGCATCATCAGAGCCTGTCCACCAGGAGCAATTACAGATGCCCCCTCTCACCACTGAGGGCCCTCAACTGTCACCTGCGTCATACCATTTCTGCGAGGTTGGCACCAGCATATCGATGGGTATTGCAACGTTGGCTGAGGCACAGTGGAGAGGGCACTTCACAATCGCTGGAGGAGCTGGCAGAGACAGAGTGTTGATGACGCCAGCAGTTGGAGGGACCAGGCACATGCTGAGTCGATACATGATGATGTGTATCTGGTGTCGTCCACAAAGCAGCAGCTGCGGGTGTGCGGGAGCATCTGGAGTGATACATGAGACTATGCTTTGCTTGGTGTCCATGGTGGAGGAGTCCATGTGGAACATCAGTGATGCAATGAACCTTATGGCAGAGCGTCATGCTTCCTCCATGGAGAGAGTGGTGACTCTCGTGGAGAGGGGCTTCCAGGAGAACAAGCAGCTTCTCCTGAGGTTACGCTCGGACCTGCAAGCCCTCACAGTGCTAGTGGCCACAGCTGGTCATTGTCAAAGTGGGAAATGGTGTGGGCTTCAAGCTTTGCAGCTTGGTGAGCAGGGCGACCTCACGTTGGCGGAGCAGCTGCCTGCCACTTCTGTGGGCTCCTCTCACGGCGCTCCGGAGGAGGGCAACAACTGCTGCCCTCTCCCAGTGACCGCTTCATTGGGTGAGGCTGCGACGACTGGGGAGATGCCAGCTGTGGACCTGGCAGCTCCTTCCCAGGAGGGGCCAGCACAGGCTCCACGGGCCAGAGGTCAGCCGCCAAGGTCATTGAGGCCAACAGGACAGCAGAGTCAGCAGGCTGTCCCAGAAGCCACTCCGAGTGATGGGGCGGCACCAAGACGTAACACCCGTAAACGTAAGCATAAGGCACCTTAGACACAATACGGGTTTCTCACTGGTGCTTTTGTGTTGGCCCTAGATTAGGGAATTATTATTTGTTTATGCTTGATAAACATTTTGGTTTGACTTTGTGTGACCTTATCTTGGTGAAAATTAAAACCAGATGTGTTCCCATGGCTGAGCGTAGCTCCTTTGTTCTGCATTTGTATGTTTTACATACATGTCATGAGTGTTTGAGTGGGCATTGAAATTTATGTCCAAAGCCCTTAGTTGCAGCTGATGAAGTGGCAGATGTAGCACTTAAGTGCCGAGTACGCAAGCGCCAGGCAAGGCTGGTCCTGCTGATCCATTTGTGTTGAGCTAGCTGAAGGCCCATTGGATTAAAGTCTCCTGGGTATCCCTGCCTCCTTGATGTAGTGCTGGGTCAGTGTTTAGCTCCTCATCATTCCCCTGTGCTTCCTCATCCTCAGAACCAGTGCTGGACTCATCATGTGCAGCCGCAGCCACTGCGTCAATGTCTTCATCATCCACTGTGCCCCCCCTTTCCAGCGCAAGATTGTGGAGAGCGCAGCATGGAACCACTATCACCGAGACATGATCTGGGGGCTACTGGAGTGCCCCCCCTGAACAGTCCAGGCATCGGAAGCGCATCTTGAGAAGACCAATGGTTCTCTCCACCACAGTCCTTGAGAAGGCGTGGCTCCTATTGCACCAGTGCTCAGCTTCTGATATTGGATAGCAAGGAGGCGTTATGAGCCACCTCCTGAGGGGATAGCCCTTGTCACTCAGCATCCATCAAGCTGAGCCGGAGCACTGAAGAGCCCCAGCACCTGGGAGTGTCTGAGGATGTAGGCGTTTTGGGAGCTGCCTGGGTACCTTGCACAGACTTGTAAAATCTGCATCCTGTGATCACACACTATCTGCACGTTCATGGAGTGTAAGCCCTTCCTGTTGACGAGGCACCGGGCTCACCTGCTGGTGCCTTGATGGCCACATGTGTACAGTCTATAGCACCCTGGACACGGGGGAAGCCAGCAATAGCCACAAAGCCTCTGGCTCGCTGTGTCTGGCTTGCCTGGTCCCAGAGGAAGTAGATGAAGGTCAATGCCCATCTGAACAGAGCGTCTGGAACCTGCTTGACACGAGTGTGCACAGCTGTTTGGGAGACTCACAAAGATCACCCACCGAGCCCTGGAAGGAGCCAGAGGCATAGAAGTTGAGGGCAACTGTGAGCTTCAGTGCCGCTGGCATGGGGTGTCCACCCACACACTTAGGAGAGATCTCAGAGCCAATCATCTGACAGATATAGTTGACTGTCTCCTTTGACAGTTGGATCCCCCTTCAGCACTGCACCTCAGACATGTTGAGGTACCTGCTTCACTGTCTGTATACCCTGGCAGCAGGGTGGTGGCAGCTTCTACAGCTCCTTCCACCTTGGACAACCTCTTAGCTCTGCGTCTGTACTCCCAAAGGTGGCTCCCCTGGAGGCTGATTGTGTACTCCTTGGCTCCTCCTCATTCTAGCCCTCCCTTCCACCTCAGAGGAGCTGCCTCCAGTGGACATGTCAGAACCCAGACCCAGGCTAAAGGGAGGCCTCCAGAAAGCTGCAGGCCCAATAAAGATTACTGACCACAGAGTCCTGAGCTGAAGGTTCAAAGTACACAGAAAGCTGCTGGAGTTCATTCTGAACTGCTACAGATCACACAGGCAAGTTTCAAAAGCTTCCTGCAATAAATATTCACAGACCAGATTGACAACCCCACTGAGCCCTCTTATCCCACCCATGGATGAGTTTTATTAAAAAGTCTCTTACCCGCCTGCCCGTTGCTTCCATGCACCAACCCGAAGAGTGCATGGGTGCCTGAAAATCGGCATCGATTGCCAATTTGAGGGCCTTAACTAGCCCGCTAATTAATGGTGGGCACGCATCGAACTTCATCGTGCGCCCGCCCAGTGAAATATCGTGGTTGCGCGCGGTGACATTGGGACGCTCGCCCGACGTCACTGCGCATCATTTTATGTGCTGACAAGCAGAAAATCCTGCCCAAAGGAATCCAGAAGAACCAATCGGGCTGCACCTCGCACGGTAGACGTAAGTAAAAGGAAATTTCCTTCTGAGCGTCGAAGCAATCCCCTCAGAGCCTGCCACAATTTGGAAGAGTAGAGCCTTTTGATCCAATCTTGGACGACTGGTCTCATTATGTTGAACACCTCGTTCTTCTTCTGGGCGAGCCACATTGCTGGGAAGGAGAAGAGGTGTGCGATCCTTCTGTCCACATGGGGGAGTAAGACTTACGGACAAATTAGGAATCTGTTGGTGCCCAATGCCCCAGACTCAAAGTTTTGATAATTTAGCGAAACTCTAGTCCAAGCCGTCGGCAACGATGCAACTGTTTAAATTTAACTCAAGAAATAGAGCTGCAGGTAGACAGTCGCTTGTTATGTGGCAAGTCTGAAGCAATTAACTGAATATTGTGAATTTGGTACATCTATTAATGATATGCTTAGAGATCGCTTGGTGTGCGGAATAAACAAAAATGCAATTCAGAGGAGATTGTTAGCTGAATCAAATCTAGATTTTCAGAAGGCATTGGAAATTGCTCTTGCAATGGAAGGTGCAGTGTGAGACTCAGGAGCCATTCAAGGAGCACAAAGTAGTGCCATCCTCCATGTTGGGTGGGGAGCTTCAACCAAAATGTGCACAAAAGTGCTGATCTTTGTTCTGAAGTGGGAAGCAGCCACCGTTCGCGGACAAATTAAAAGGGAAAACTTAGCAGCAAAAACAAGGCATAATAGAGGTAGAAGCAGACAGCCCTATAAGGGGTAACTTACCTGGGTCACAGGGTGGATTCACAAGACCTACATCCAGTTGAAGAAAAAGTGGAAGCCATTAGAGAAGCCCCAGCACTAAGGAATATGTCCGAACTGAAACCGTTCTTTGGGATGATCAATTACCAGGGACACTTTTTACCTAATTTGTCGACAGAACTGGCACCAATGTATTACTTGCTCAAGAAAAACTGGACATAGACATGGCAAACACCTCAAGAAGAAGCTTTCACAAAAGTGAAACAGTTGTTACAATCAGCTACACCTCTAGTACATTTTGACCCAAAGAAAGGGTTGATATTAACATGTGATGCATCACTTTATGGAGTGGGAGCAGTGCTTTCCCATCGTATAGATGATGGATCAGAACAACCTATAGGATATGTGTCAAGAACACTCAGTACTGCAGAGAAAAAGTACTCTTAAATTGAAAAAGAACCCCTGGCAATCATTTTCAGTGTTAAAAATTTTCATCAATATGCACTTGGTCATCATTTTACAGTCATAATGGACCACAAGCCATAATTAGAACTATTCAGTAAAGAGAAGGCTACACTCCCTATTGCCTTTGCAAGAGTACAAAGATGTCTGTTGATCTTGGCAGCGTATGAGTAAATTTTTATTCATAGCCTGGAAGTCAAATTGCAAACACTGATGCACTCAGTTGTTTACCCTTGCAGGTAAAAGATGAAGATATTCCAATTCCTCAGGAATAGGTGTTGTTGATGAACATCCTAGACTCATCACCAGTATGTGCAAAACAAATTAAGGATTGGATGGACCGAGAACCAGTCTTATCCAAAGTGAGAATCAAGTTCTTTATAGTTGGTCACAAAAACAAGAGTCTGATGAAATGAAACCGTATTTCCAGAAAAGATATGAAATAACCAGCCAAGAAGGCATTTTATTGTGGGGAGCTCATGTGACTGTTCCTCCGAAAGGACAAAAGCCATCATTATCTGAACTTCACAGTGCACTTCCTGGAAATTCCAAAATGAAGGCAATAGCACACAGCTGTATGTGGTGGCTGAGAATGGATGAAGAGATAGGAAACTTAGTGAGGAGATGTATGCACTGTCAACAAGTACAAAAATTACCTGCAAGGTCCCTCATGGCAGACTGGTACAGAAGGCAAAGTTGCATGGGATCAGAGGTGAGCTGGCAAGCTGGATACAGAATTGGCTTGGTCATACAAGACAGAGGGTAGCAGTGGAAGGGTGCTTTTCTGAATGGAGAACTGTGACTAGTGGTGTTCCGCAGGGATCAGTGCTAGGATCTTTGCTGTTTGTAGTATACGTAAATGATTTGGAGGAAAATCTAACTGGGCTAATTAGTAAGTTTGCAGGCGACACTAAGGTTGGAGGAGTTGTAGATAGTGAAGAGGATTGTCAAAGGATACAACGGGATATAGATCGGTTGGAGACTTGGGCAGAGAAATGGCAGATGGATTTTAATCTGGACAAATGCGAGGTAATGCATTTTGGAAGGTCTAATATGAGTAGGAATTATACAGTAAATGGCAGAACCCTTAAGTGCATTGGCGGGCAGAGGGATCTGGGTGTACAGGTCCACAGGTCACTGAAAGTGGCAACGCAGGTGGATAAGGTAGTCAGGAAGGCATATGGCATACTTGCCTTCATTGGCAGGGCTATTGAGTATAAAAGCTGGGAAGACATACTGCAGCTGTATAGAACCTTGGTTAGGCCACACTTGGAATATTGCGTGCAATTCTGGTCGCCACATTACCAGAAGGATATGGAGGCATTGGAGAGGGTGCAGAGGAGGTTTATCAGGATGCTGCCTGGTCTGGAGGTTATTAGCAATAAGGAGAGGTTGGAGAAACTCGGATTGTTCTCACTAGAGCGACGGAGGTTGAGGGGTGACTTGATAGAAGTTTACAAAATTATGAGTGGCATGGACAGAGTAGATAGTCAGAAGCTTTCTCCCAGGGTGAAAGAGTCAATTACTAGAGGACATAGATTTAAGGTGAGAGGAGAAAACTTTAGAGGAGATGTGCGGGACAAGTTTTTTACGCAGAGAGTAGTGTGTGTCTGGAATTCGCTGCCAGATGAGGTGGTGGAAGCAGGTACGAAAGTGATGTTTAAGAGGCAGCTTGACAAATACATGAATAGGATGGGGATAGAGGGGTACAGACCCCGGAAGTGCAAAATGTTTTAGTTTGACAGGCAATATGATCGGCACAGGCTTGGAGGGCCGAACAGCCTGTTCCTGTGCTGTACTTTTCTTTGTCCTTTGTTCTTTGTTCTTTTATAGGAACAATGTTTCTCCTTATCATAGACTCTCATTCAAAATGGATGGACATATACGAAGTGAGGTCACCCACATCTTCAGCGACAATAGATAAGGTACGGCAAGGCTTCCCTATAAATGGGTTACCTAAAGTGCTAGTATCAGACAGCGGAATAGCATTCACATGTGTTGAATTCAACTGATTTACAAGCCTCAAGGGTATTGTTCATGTGAAAACATCTCCATACCACACTTCTTTAAACGGACTTGCTGAGAGAGCAGTTCAGACATTCAAATCTTGTATGAAGAAATTTTCTGGAGATTCAATAGTGACTAAATTAGAATGATTTCTTTCCCATTATAGAACCACCCTTCATTTGACAACAAGTGAATTGTTAATGAAGCACCATCTCTGGTCGAGACTAGCCTAATCATGCCAAACTTGGGGTGATGGCAGAAAGAAAGCAGCAAAGTCAGAAAATGGGCCATGATTGTCACAGGCAGGGCAGAACGTTTAAACTAGGAGAGAAGATATTTATGAAAAATTTTAGCGAAGGATCAGCATGGTTGTTCAGTGAAATAAGTGCCATAACGGGTCCTCTTTCCTACCACACGAAAGTCGGAGATCGAATAATAAGAAGACTTGTGGATCACATAAAAACTGGAAAACTCAAATACCCAGAAGTGATTCCACAGTATTCGAGTCTGAATCAACATTTCCTGTTTAAAGCCATCAATCAATTACAAATGTATTTGAAGGGCCAACTGTACCTGAAAGAGTCAAAGAAACAAATTTACCGGTACCTGCTGTAGAACCAGATGTTCAGATGACTTCAACAAGGGAGATTACAAAGCAAACTTGTCACGACTCACTGGGGATAGTGCGCTGTAATATCAAGCCCCACTGTTCCCTGAGCTGTGACAAATGTGAAAAGTTTGACTAAACCACCAGATTGACCCAATTCTACCTAACTGTTTAATTTAGGTTAACAGAATATGAGCATCAGGTTTGTAAACTTAATAAATAAATAACTGTCTATTGAATGAACTGCCATTAACCAGTGGCAAAAAAAAAAATACGAACTGCTAATTTCTAACTCTATAGACTAAACTCTACCCCTTCTTAAATCCCTATACACACACATACAAGGCACACAAAAACATGAATCTGAAGTGTAGGATAAGACAGTTCAATAGCACCAATTCTGGAGTACAGGATTCGATGGGTTGATTTGATCAATGTCTTCCAAATTCCTTTCAGTTCTTGTTGCTGACACGAGTTTCTAGCACTTTCAGTATTTAGTTCACTGGTTGAGCACTTGCCTTTTCAATGTTTCTAACAGTGATTTTCCCCTTTGTCTCTTGACAGGATTTTCAAAGAGAGAGAGCAGGTCGTAGAGATAGGAGAAGAAAAAGTCAGCTAGCTATTATTGTGGAATTACTGGAATCTTCTACAAACAGGAAAAAGAGGTTTTAGGTCTTGTTCCTTTCAGGCTAGGAGCTATTTCGTTGCACTGCTCTCACATAAAACCTGGTCAGAAGCCAATTAAAATGTTGTTGCCAGGCAGCTCCCTTGGTACAGGACTCCTTTCCTGCACCATTCTGTCTTTCATGGCACACTCTGTTCCAGGACTGCAACATAGTATATATCTCACATCCTGTTCCAGTGGACATGTCTTTTAAGCTGCAGCCATTGAAACCTTAACCCACAGTCCAACAGAAAATAAAAATATATGTTCTTTACAACAGTCCAATGGAAATAAAAAGATATGTTCCTTATAAACTTCAGAAGCTACAAACCTGAGATGTTCTACCCATATAAGGAAACCCCTAGAGAGACTGACTTTGTAAATAATTGATCTGTGTAAGTAACTTGATATATTGAAAAATTGTAAAATGTATTTTCTAGTAAAAGGGGAGGAACATCCAATAGCAGAGTAGTGTGGGCTATCTCTATGTGAGAGAGTCTTGAGTTAGTCACTGATGAGTGAAGACTGAGTTTTATGTTATGAGCTCATAAGAATAGCAGTAAAGTTTAGTTTGTAAATAAACATCATGTATTTATTCTAACAACGATCTCCAGATGTTCGCTGTCTCTGTACCAACTCGGGCACCCCGAAACAAGCATGCAACCTGGATCCTTTAGCCCCAACAATCCAAGGGCACTGGATCCAATATCTCCCTTTGGCAGTTTCCAATTCCATAGAGAGTGCATACTCTGTGTAGCGGCACACTTTAAATATGGCACCCAGATTACAGAAAGCCTGAGGTGATGGTGGGGTGTCTGAATCAGAGGCCACGGGTATGAATCAACTGTCAAAAGCTAAATTGGAGATGAACTCACTGCAATTAGTGGGCTACAGAATTATCTTACATGAACATCATGCCAGGCAAACAATACACAGTTTGGTGAAGGATTGTGCCATAGGTGATCATGCTCTTGTTTCCCAACACATTTGGGCCATCAGGAGGAGGTGCCGGATAAATTAAAATTGCTTCTCTACAAGGAATGATGGAGATTCAGTGCAAAGTTTATTTCATGTTGATCTTCTCTCAGTCAGTAGTGGCTAGTTTAAGAGCAGCATGAACTGAGTTTTGCGAGCAGGTAATTAATCTTGGCTACAGGCAGGGGCTTTCACAAGTTGGAATCCTTTAAAAAAATGTTCCAAACGAATGTTTGGGTATTAGATGTTCATTCAGCTGATCACTATATCAGATGACCACTGTTAGAATAGTGACCACTAGTTGACCAATTTCCCATCAGATCCTACCTTGTATAGAACAAGTAAACTTATAAAAAGAGTGTCTGCTTCTTCCATAAGTTAGAGCTTTCCGGACAGTGGGAAGGTCATTTGTTATAACTGTAGCTCACAAGGGTGTAATTCTGAGCATCTTGGACTTTGTGGAGGAAACAGGTTGCATTAATTACTTGTTACTTAATATAATAATTATAAACAATTATGCAAGAAGAATACTGTTATTAGTCAATGCATATTAAACCTTATTGTTTAAAGCCAATTGGGCCTGAATCACATGGAGGGTATATTGTTGCTGGACTAACAACCCTTTGTTGTGATCATATCCATGGGAAATCTGTTAACAAATGATGTATCAGATGATTACTGCATCCATTGTGAGATTGTGGGATGAACACCTGATACAGCAGCTGATTATGTAATTGGATGCTTAGGAGCAGTAATACAGAAATTGGTCAGGAAAATGGGAACATATTCATTGGGCAGTCAAGCTTTAGGCTATTTCTTGCTGAGCATGCACATCAGCCAGTTGTTGCCAGATACTTGCCCAATATCTACCCTAATTTTAGCTTTTGCTCTGCCTGTCATTGCCAGATGTCACAGTTGACTCCAGGGAGTGTGCACCTCCTCTTTAAGTGCTGCTGGCTGCTTTTAAATGGCATTAGCAAAGGACAATATTGATGGCCCCATCAGGCGAGAGGGAAATGAACAGCACATGAGGCATGGGCTGTCCAACCACCCTATTTAAATGAAGGAAGTGTACAAATTCGGAGTTTTAGTTGAACACATATGAACTCAACACTTGTTCCAATTAAGTTCATTCTGCAGTTAAATATGCATTTAAACCAACTGTTGTTCCACAGGGTTGCTGTATGGTGACAGAATGGGTCAAATTCTGTTTATATAATATAGGATTCCAGGAGCTTTGATGTTGCCTTGGAGCACAAAGTTTGCAATTCCATCTGTTTTCAGTACAAATTATATGGCAGTGCCTTACAAAAAATATTTTGGCAAGAACAATTTAAGCATTAGATCTAATTGATCACCACAAATAGTCCTCACTAAAAGTAGATTAGCTTGGGTCTCAATCACTAATAAACACAGAACACTGCTTCAATAGCTAAAGCTAAAAAAATAGGTGGCTATTCTAATAAAATATTATAGCCATCACTCAATAAATTTGATGATCAGACTTGAACACAAGCCCAAGTGACAGGGTAAATTTAAAAAGTGCAAAGCTTTTTTTTTCACAAGCTAATTCTTGGAGAGATTTCTAGAAGCATTGCATAGCAGGAATATTTGTTAATAGAGACAACCCTGACTGCCAGTGGAAATAGTAAATGGAAGCTGTGAGGTGATAGAAGCAAAGAGCTAATGGCTCAAATAGGAAGATAGCAATATGGAAATATAATTCTAATTCAGGCTTGGATGGTTAAAATTCAAACCCACTTGATTGAGAACCTGGGACAGCATAACATGCACGTAGATTTCAACTTTATTATTCATAAAGTATACACTGTGCAATGAGTAACAGTCACTTCCAATATAAGAGAATCAATACAAGACATAATGCTTGATTGGTTAATTGTGGGGTTAGAAGAATCCCAAATATAGAGAATGGAGCCATAGCAGTGATGCATAAACTGAATCTGTATGAATATGTCTAAATCATCTGGCTTTTGAACAATTCAGATTTTTATCTCAATTGGACACCAACCCTATCAGTGAGGCAGCTCACAACTAGTTAACCAATCACTGGCTCTATTAGGCAAACGTCTACACTCTAACCAGGTTAGGAAATTAAAGTAGGTAATGCATGTTCCCTATAAATCTGCATGTAATAGTAATGCCATGAATGAAGGACCTACATCATTATGTACCTAATTATATTACACTGGTGACCTTAAATCACATACATACCCTCATGTCACAGGAAAGGACGAGGCAGCAGAGAAATAGGGTTGGATAAAAATAGACAAAGTGGGGGTGCTTAAAAATTTGGCATGTCTCAAATTAAAGAAGTCATCGGTCCAGATGGAATGCATCCTAGGTTGATGAGGAAAGGAAAGATGGAGACTTGAATTTATGGAGTTTCTAGCCACTATCTTCCAATCCTCCTTAGATATGGGAGTGGTACAGAGGACTGGTGGGTTCTAAATTTTACTCCTCTGTTCAAAAAAGGGAAGAGAGATAAAGTCAGCAACTACATGTCAGTCAGCCTAACTTTCATGTTGGGGAGACTTGCAGAGACAATATAGGACAAAATTAATTGCCATTTTGAAAAAAATATCCATTTTAAATATTAAAGGCAAAATGTGTTTGGTTGTTGATTGAATTCTTTGATGAACTAATGGTAAGTGTAGTTGAGGGTAGTGTGCTTAACGTTGTGTACACTGACTTTCAAGAATTGTTTGATAAAGTACCAAATCATAGATTTGTTAGCAAAATGGAAGCCCATGGGATTAAAGGGGCATTGGCTACATGGATTAAAAAATGGAAAATGTTCTTTCGAGCTCTGAAGAAGTGTCATACAGCCTCAAAATGTTAACTCTGTTTCTCTCTCCACAGGTGCTACCAGAGCTGCTGAGTTTTTCCAGCATTTTTTGTTTTTACTGTTGTAATGATGTCTTGGGGTTGAGGTAATTGGTCCCCAATGCCCACCGCCATTTTTGTGCTAGGTATGACCCCAACCAGTGGAGAGTTTTCCCTCTAATTCCTATTGACATCAGTTTTGCTAGCGCTCCATGATGCCATGCTCAGTCAAATTCTACCTTGATATCAAGGACAGTCACTCACACCTCACCACTTCAGACCATGTGTCTTTTTCATATGTATCAATGCATGGATTTGAGCTTAGGTGGCATAATTTCAAAGTTTGCGAATGACACAAAACTTGAAAATGTAGTAAGCAGTGAACAGGGTAGTAACAGATTTTAAGAAGATGTAGGCATACATGTGGCAAATGAAAATTAATACAGAGAAGTGTCAAGTGACCAATTCTGGTAGAAAGAAAGAGGAGCGGTAATGGTGCAATTTTAAATTGGGCGCAGGAACACAGGGATGGGTATGGGGAGCAGAGGTTTCTTTAAAGGTGGCAGGACATGTTGAGAAGACTGTTTAAAAAGGTAAACAGAATATTTGGCTATATAAATAGAGGAATAGAGTACAAGAACAAAGAGGCTTTGATAAACTTTTATAAACACTGGTTAGACCCCAGCTGAAGTATTGTGGCTAATTCTGAGCACCACACTTATGGAAAGATGTTAAAGTTATAGAGACTATGCAAAGGGTTTTACTAGAATAGTATTAGGGATGACAGCCTTCACTTCCTTAGAGCAGAGAAGTTTATGGATAGATTTGATAGAGGTGTACAAAATCTTGAAGAGTTTTGAACTAAGGAGAAACTATTTCCAGTGTTTGATGGCTGGTAACCAGAGGATACAGATTTAAGCTAATTGGCAAAAAAAATCAAGAAATGATGTGAGCAAAAAAGTGAGTTGTTATGACCTGGAATGATGTGCCTGAAATACTGGTAGAATTAGGAGCAAAGATAAGCTCCAAGAGGGATTTTGATAAATACTTGAAGAAAATAAATTGTCTGGAGTATAGGGAAAAAGAACAGGAGTGTAACTAACTGGATAGCTCTTTCAAAAAGCTTGCATAGGCACAATGTTCTATGTATAATTCTGTTCAATTAAAGCATTTGATTCAAACATTTATTAAATTGAAAACAAAAAGGTATTTTGGCAAGTTGTCCTCAGTGAAGTTTTACGACTATTTTCTTAGGATGTGTGACAGTTTTGACATTTTGTGATGTACACAAGCAGATGCATTAGTAAATGGCAATGCTTAAAGAGTCATCAGTTCAAGTTTCAATCCTGGCAGTGCTACATTCTGTCTCCTCATTATTTCTGGCCCTGCAGGTAATACTTAGCTCTGCTTGGTTCGAAATAATTACATGTCCAATTGGAGACTTGTGCCTCCAGTATTTTCAGGAGTGAAATTTCCTCTGTCAACAACTTTAGCAACAAGTCCAAATGTTCAACTTTTATGTTAACCTCTTCAACTGCAGAAATCTCATCGGTATCTCCATGAGGGGTCCTTTGTGTACTTTGTACCTACAGGTCAGCCGCCAAGCAGTTACACAGAACTGGAGGGGACAATAAAGCCCAAAGGTGAGCTGGGAATAGAAAGTGGCAGCATCCTGAATTTTGATGACCTGGTATACCATGGGGATGAATTGCAACATGGTCGTGTGTAGGTTATTAAGATGTAAATGAAGGGTAAGTTGCAATCGGGAAAATCAGAAATGGTACAAATCAGACACAGTTTTGGATTCTGCTGTTGACAAATGAAGCTCTACTGGGTTAGAGTCTTATCGAGTTTTCTCTGACAATGTGGTATAAGTATAAGTCAACAGTCCAGCCAATGTCAACCCTGGGTAACTATCATAAGACTTTTCATCCCCTATTATTGAGTGGAATTGTCAAAGCTCTTTGAGTAGATTACTTGACAGTGTGTAATTGTGTTAAAGAATAGAACTCCTTTCTTCAAAAAGTGGAGGAGACAGAAAGTAGGAAACTACAGGCCAGTTAGCTTAACATCGTTCATCAGGAAAATGTTAGAAGCAATTATTAAGGATGTTATAGCAGGGCACTTAGAAAAACTCAAGGTAATCAGGCAGAGTCAACATGGTTTTGTGAAAGAGAAATCATGTTTAACCAATTTTTTGGAGTTCTTTGAAGGAGTCGCTGTGGATAAAGGGGAACCAGTGGACATACTGTACTTAGATTTCCAGAAGACATTTGATAAGGTGCCACACCAAAGCTTATTGCAGAAAATAAAAAGTCAGGGTATAGGTGGTAATATATTGTCATGGACAGAAGATTGGCTAGCTAACAGGAAACAGGGTCATCATAAATGGGTCTTTTTCTGGTTGGCGGGATGTGACGAGTGGTGTGCCACAGGGATCCGTGCCTGGACCTCAACTTTTCACAATTTGTATAAATGACTTGGATGAGGGGACTGAAGGTATGGTTACTAAATTTGCTGATGACACAAAGATAGGTAGGAAAGTAAGTTGTGAAGAGGACGCAAGGAGGCTACAAAGTGACATAGATAAGTTAAGTGAGTGGGCGAAGATCTGACAAATGGAGTATAATGTGCGCAAATATAAAATTGTCCATTTTGGATGAATAAAAAAGAAATATATTATCTAAACAGTGAGAGGTTGCAGAGCGCTGAGATGCAGAGGGATCTGGGTGTCCTGGCACATAAATCACAAAAGACTAGTTTGCAGGTACCACAAGCAATTAGGAAAGCTAATATGTGTTATTGTTTATTGTGTGGAGCATTGACTACAAAAGTAGGGAGATTATGCTTCAGTTATGCAGGGCACTGGTAAGACCACATCTGGAGTACTGTGTACAGTATTGGTCTCCTTACTTAAGGAAGGATGTAAATGTGTTAGAAGCAGCTCAGTGAAGGTTTACTAGACTAGGAATATGCCAGGAATAAGCAGGTTGTCTTATGAGAAAAGTTTGGACAGGTTATCCACTGGAGTTTAGAATAGTAAGAGACAACTTGATTGAAACCTTTAAAATCCTGAGGGGTCTTGACAGAGGGAATGTGGAGAAGATATTTCCTCTTGTGGGAGAATTTAAAACAAGGGGTCACGGTTTAAAAATAAAGGCTCGTCCATTTAGGACAGAGATGAGGAGAAATTTTTTCTCTCAGACGGTTGTGAGTCTTTGGAACTCTTTTCCTCAAAAAACAGTGAAAGCAGAGTCTTTGAATATTTTTAAGGCAGAGCTAGATAGATTCTTGATTAACAAGGGGCTGAAAGGTAATGGACTGTGGAATGTAGGCAGGAATGTGGAGTGGATGTTACTATAGATCGGTCATGATCTTATTGAATGACAGAGCAGGTTGAGGGGCCGAGTGGCCTACTCGTGCTCCTAATTCATATGTTCATATGTCATATATTTGTATGTAGGAGAAGTAGCCAGCAAATTGCAGGAAGGAGAGAAACATTTGAGGAAAATACATGAATAGATTTTTACGATACTTCCTCCATCACATGGGGAGAAGGTGAAGTCATTTTTATGATCAGGCTTCATCTAAGTATAACCAGTGAGTTGCCAGTGTTCAATGAACATTGCTAGAAAGCCTAACATTTGGATGGGATGGACAGCCCTGTAGGTTCCCCTATAGAGCAGTTAGTTGAGGTAAGTAGAGAGGAAGGCCATCCCATTGAAGGGCTTTCAGGATTTTGTACCTGGGATGGGAGGGGGTGTATTCAGTTCTTCTGGGGTCTGAAGAGCATTAATGCTTCCCCTGTGAGATTTTTGGAGAAGTCTTGAGTTCCTGAGGATGTGTGTGGTTGGCTCCCTTAGAAGCCCAGACCTAAGAGGGTCTGGTTGCAGACTGCATCACCTTGGCTGCTGCCAGGTCCAGGTGACTTCCTGGCACCATGACATTTATTCAAGTAATAGCAGGGGGCACCAATGCTGTCATTGTGAGAGAGGGCAACATGGACCACCCTCATTGTGTCAGTGCCAGTGCCAGTGCCCCTTACAAGGGGTTGCGACTCAGCACTCTCACTGATCTGCTGGAGAGAACACTGTGTAGGAACTGTGATGAAAATGGTTACCTTATCCATGCAGTTCAACAGTTTTTCTAAAGCAATACAGGTGGCAGAACCCAGAGCCTGAATGATATGAGTTCTGGCTTTGATCAAAGATGTTAGTGCTGCTAACACAGATTCCTGGACAAAGTGCCAGATGCATTGTCCGCAGAGGTAGATTGCTGAGTGTAGATGCTTTGTGCCAAACTGTCCCACAAGATGGAAGCAGATTCCTCCATATTTTCCAACATGATACAACAGCTGTTAGGCAGGCAGTCCAATGCATCAAGCAATTGCTGATACACATGGAAGATCTTCTTTCTAAAGACTGAGTCGTTGAAGTCTGCATCTTTTTCTTTTTCATCAGAGCTGGGACTAAAGCTTGCCTTCAGGCAAGCCATTTGCTGAACTGGCCTTTCCACTAACATGTCCTCCTGCTCATTACTGCTGAGTGATGTATCCCTGTGTGAACCCATTTCATTCATTATGGATCTCATACCTGGGGAGTTGATTTCTGCATGGGATGGATGGAGCGAGTGACAATGCATCTTCTAGAGGTTGCTCTCCCTCATTCACAGAGTTAATGTGCAGTTGTTGCAAACAGTTTTACAGGTGTATGAGAGTTAAATGCATCCAGTTGTGAGCAGGATGAGGAGATGCTCATATGCAACACTTTCCCTTTGCTACCAGGTAAAGGCAGTGTTACCATACCTATTATGAGGGCAACAGAAATGGGTGGGCGGTTTCTTGTAATGTGGAAAGATGGTGCAATGTTCATCCGATTGGAGGAGGTGCCTGTGGAACAGGTGAGGCAAATGTTTGGTGTGCTGAGAGGGGAAGTGAGGTCTCATTGTCAGTGATCAAAATAGTTAAACATCATTCTCAATGTTCCTGAATGGGGACGATCCAGGACTCCACCCTTATCATGGGAATTGTCTGGCATTGATATTCACAGCAAAGCTCTTCCAGGCCTTGTGCAGCAACTGCCTGGACATCCCCTTGCCAATTGTAGGGAAGAAGACATATGCCTAGACACTCATCTGCTCCATCAGGATCTCTACCACTTGTGCAGCCTTGATGACCAGCTACCTCCTTCTGTACTGTACCTTACTATTCTATGATTCTATCCTTCTATCACTGAACCTGGAAGCTCCTGCAGAAGACATCTACCACAGAAAATTCCAAAAATCATACCAAATTTTTTTTTACAAATTTTGTGCATACCTCCCTTTCAGGTGCAAGCTTGATTTCAACAGGCATTAAGCCCACTGGAAATGATGTTATCAAAGCAGCAAGCTATCAATAACTATTACTTGCATGCTGACAGCTCACCTACGAGATTCACTAATGTGAATTCCTCAAAGGCAAAAATACTAATGGATAATGGGCTATAAATCCAGCTTTGCAGTGCCTATTTTGCTCGCTCACTAGCAGTTCTCGGTTGAGAACACCTTTAGCTTGAACCCATTGTCTGTAATAAGAAGTCTTTTGTGAGAATGAACCTTTATGAAGTCTTTCATTAATCTCTGTCTGTGTAATTGAACAGCAAGAAGGGAACTGGCAAAGTAGAAAAAACGACTCACACTTATAACCGGTTTCTGGGAGCTACTGGCTGCAGATTTATCAATCAAATAGTCTTCAAAACATATCAGAGTAGCAAGGCCCATGCCCCCAAACCCCGCCCCCCTCCCCGCCCCCTCAAAGGCCATGCACTAACTTTCAGAGCAAATCATTTGGATGAAGATGAAAAATGGGACCTTCTGTTGAGACACAGTGGGCAGAATTTTTCACTCGGTGTGAGGGCACGCGCCTGACATGCTTGAGTGTAAAATAGTGAGAGATGATGTCGAGTGAGCGTCCTGATGTTATCGTGCACTTGCACAATATTTTGGTCAGAGGGTGTGCAAGGGTGCTAGAGCTGCGCCCACCATTAATTAAGAGGACAGTTCAAGCCACTTAAAAGTCAATTGATGCCAATTTTTCATTGCCCGTACAATTTTGCTGGACGGGCAAAACAGGGCTGCCAGCCGACAATTTCAAAAACCTCATTGTGGGGGGGGGAGGGGGTTGGGTAAAAAGGGTCAGCAGCATTGCCAGTGTGAGTAATAAGGTGTTTTGGAGATAATTTGCTGCTGGTGACTTATTGGTATGTAGCAGCTTCATCTCTGTGCAGGGCTTCATTGTTAGCATTTCCAGGCTTCATTTCAGGACTTTTTGAGGAGGTGACCAGGTGTGTAGATGAGGGTAGTGCAGTTGATGTAGTTTATATGGATTTCAGCAAAGCCTTTGACAAGGTCACATAGGATACAGGATAATTTGATAAGGTGGATTCAAAACTGGCTTAGCTGTAGGTGACAGAGGGTGATGACAGAGGATGCTTCAGTGACTGGAAGCCAGTGGCATACCACAGGGATCTGTGCTGGGTCCCCTATTATTTGTCCTTTATATAAACAACATAGATGACTATGTAGGAGATAGGATTAGTAAGTTGCGGATGGCACAAAGATTGGCCGGGTGGTTAACAGTGAGGCTGAGTATCTTGGGCTACAGGAAGACATAGACGGGATGGTCAAATGGGCAGATAAGTGGCAGATGGAATTTAACCCTGAAAAGTGTGAGGTGATATGCTTTGGAAGGAGTAATTTGACAAGGAAGTGTTCAATGAATGGCATGACACTAGGAAGTTCTGAGGAACAAAGGGACCTTGGCGTGTGTGTCCATAGATCTCTGAAGGCAGAGGGGCATGTTAGTGGGGTGGTGAAAAAGGCATATCGAACACTTGCCTTTATCAATCGAGGCATAGGTTACAAAAGTAGGGAGGTCATGTTGGAGTTGTATAGATCCTTGGTGAGGCCGCAGCTGGAGTACTGTGTGCAGTTCTCGTTGCCACATTATAGGAAGGATGTGATTGCACTGGAAGGGGTGGAGAGGTGATTCACCAGGATGTTGCCTGGGATGAAACATTTAAGTTGTGAAGAGAGGTTGGATAGACTTGGGATGTTTTCACTGGAGAGAGAAGACTTGGGGGGGGGGGGGGGGGGGGGGGAGGGGGAGGGGGGGGGGGGGAGGGGGAGGGGGGGGGGGGGGGGGGGGTGGCGACCTGATCGAGATATACAAGATTATGAGGGGCATGGACAGGGTGTATAGGGAGCAGCTGTTCCCCTTAGTTGAAGGATCAGTCACAAGGGGACATACATTCAAGGTGAGGGGCAGGAGGTTTAGGGGGGATATGCGGAAAAACATTTTTACCCACAGGGTGGTGATGGTCTGGAATGCACTGCCTGGGAGGGTGGTGGAGGATGGTTGCTGGTAAATGGGATTAGGTAGGTGGGTCAGGTATTTCTCATGTGTCGGTGCAGACACGATGGGCCGAAGGGCCTCTTCTGCACTGTGTGATTCTGTGATTCTGTGACTCCTTGGAGTCTTCAAGGATCCCAGGGAATTCAGACCATGTGGACCCTTCCAGGTATCAGACAGCTTTCTGTTACCCTGGTAATGGGGATTGTGGTCTCCGCTGGAGGCACCTCCTCTGAGGAGGAAGACAGGAGCAGAAGGGAGAGGTGGCTAGATGTCCAAATGCAACTCCCAGGGGATGATCTGTGGGAGGAGAGGTGCAGGCACAAGGGGCACAGGGCCAGTAGGTAGTCCAAAGGGGAAGAGGCTGCAGAAGATGCCACTATCTTGCTGCCAGGGTTTATAGGTGGCAATGCAGTTACCTCAATATGTCCAAGGTGCTGTGCTGAAGGAGGCTCTGCCTCTCAAGGGAGACAGTGACCTCCATTTGTCAAATGATTGGGTCTGAGATCAGCTCTGGCTGTGTGGGTGGACACCCCATGCCAGTGGCTCTGAAGGTCACAGTGGCCCTCAACTTCTATGTCTCTGGATCTTTCCAGGGGTTAGTGGGGGATTTGTGTGGATTCTCCCAATCAGCTGTCCATAGCTGTGTCAAGCTGGTGACAGAAGCTCTGTTTAGATGTGCATTGATTTTCATTCGGTTCCACACAGATGAGGCCAGCCAGACTGAGCAAGCCAGAGGGTTTGCAGTGATTGCTGGGTTCCCCTGCATCCAGGGTGCAATCGACTAAACACATGTGGCCATCAAGATGCCAGCGGGTCAGCCGGGTGCCTTCGTTAACAGGAAGGGATTTCACTCCATGAACGTGCAGATATGTGTGACAGGTGACATTCATCAACTTGTGGTTGTACAGTCAAAGGTACTTGAGTCATTGGCATGTAGCCCCTCAGTTCTGATGTGAACAACCTGTTACTCCAGGGTGTTGCTGCCGTCAGAACTTTGCTGCTATGTGGACACGTTTATCAAAATCCATCTGGTTTAAATATTGCAATGAATTCTACAATTCTACAAGTCTGTGCAAGGTACCCAGGCAGTTCCCATGACGCTTACATCCTCAAACACTCTCGGGTGCTGAGGCTCTTCAGTGCTCCAGCCCAACTGGATGTATGGCTGCTGGGTGAGAATGGCTATCCCTTAAAAAGGTGGCTCATGACGCCTCTTTGCCACCCAAGAACAGAAGCAGAGCAGTGGTATAACAGGCGCCATGCCTCCACAAGAGCAGTGAAAGAAAGTCTTCTGAAGACTCTCTTCTGATGTCTGGACCATTCAGGGGGAGCATTACAATAACCCCCAGAGCGGGTGTCACTGATCATGCAGGCTACACAATCTGGAACTGGCAAGAGGGGTCCCACTGGAGGAAATGGATGTTGATGCAGCTGCACAGGGCTCAGATGATTAATCCAGAAGTGAGTCAGAAAAGGAGCACGGTGAGGAGAATGCTGAGGGCATGGAGGCAGACCTCGGTGACCTCCAGGGAGGTACGGACACCAGGGATGCTTTGATCCAATGTCCCTTCAGCTTGGCTGCCAATTAAGTGCTATCACCTTATGTCAGGGCGGCAGCCTCCATCCCAGATGTCTGAAATTGCCCTTTCCATTGACCCCAAAGTTCACCCAGAGCCTGTGTAATAAAGTTTCGAGCCACCCACGTCCAGCTTTACATACTGGCGTACCCTGCACCACATTAAATAAAAAAGGTGATGCTAACTCAGGCCATTACAATGCAAGTAAATTTATCTCAAAACAAATTAACAGAGCCTTCTGTGGTCTTCAACCCAGACCAGTTAAATTAAACAAAACATTACAGAAAAGAAGATCACCTGTGACCAGTCCATCTTGTGCTCATGGTGCTTTAAACTTATGTTTGCTAGCGCTACATGTTGGTGCTCCACCCTCGTTGACACTGACATTGGAGACAGCCTGCTGACTCTGCTGTCTTGTTGGCCTTGATAACCTTGGCGGTCGTCCTCTGGCCAGCGGAGCCTGTGCTGGCCCCGCCTGGGAGGGAGCAGCCAGTTCCTCGGCTGGCATCTCCCCAGTCACCACAGCCTCATCAGATGCCACGGTTACTGGCAGAGGGACGGAGGAGCTGCTGCCATCATCCAGAACACACTGAGAGGAGCTCACAGGGACGACAGACAGCTTGTGCGCCAAAGCAAGGTTGCTCTGGACCTCCCTGCTCACCATTGATGAACGGGCACCTGGCTGGGAAACTGGGTGCCTCATCCACCTCCCACACGGACACTGACCACCTGAGGTCATTGCCTGTGTGAGGGCTTGCAAGTCCAAGCACATACCCAGGAAACCCTGATTCTGTCCGTGGAGCTGCCTCTCCATGAGAGTCGCTGCTCTCTCAATGGAAGAGGCAGTGTGCTCGGCCATGACGGTCAATGCAGTGTTCACGCTCCGCTTGGACTCCTCCATAACAGAGACCATGGCATCTCCACCAGATCCTCCTGCAATCTTGCTGGACATCCAGCACCTGCTGCCTAATGGATGACTGCAGAAGCTCTTCATCTGCCTTCGACTGAACATCATCCTGGTCTCCAGCAGTTCTCAGGCTGCCGGTGCCCTGGGAAATCTCTGCTTCCGCCTGCAACTCAAGTGAGTGTGAAGTGCCCTCACGGCTGTGCACCGACATTCTAGCCGAAGATCTAACACTCACCAAGGTGCTGGTATCTGCGCTGGTGCCTGGTTCAGAAAGCAGGTGTCATGCAGGTGCATCTGGAACCTGGCAGTGCTCTGGCATCAGGAGTGGGTCTTCGGGGTCCTGCGTTTGGGTGCATGGTGGCAAGCCTAAGGGAGAACAAGGACATGTCATTAGTTTAAGTCATCACACTGTCACTGTGTCTGCCAGGCACCCTGGTCAGACCATGGAGATCTGCATCATGGTGCCATCGTCTTTCAGTGATCAGTGGGGACTCCAGTTTTGAGGCTCCCATCAATGGAGAGACTACACAAGAATGTCTGCAGCGTCTGAAACTCTCACCTCTCTGCACTGCGCTCTTACCTTCATCTGTCACCCCAGCCTCTCCACACCTTGTTGACTGAGGTGCGTGCCGGCTCTCCAGCTCAAAGGCATCCTGCTGGTATCTGGTTAGGATTAGGAGGTTTGCGTGGCCTTTGCCTGTCCGTGACCTTTCTATATTGTTATGGGCTGTCTTCTCCTGGCAGATCAGAGGAGCATTGATTAGTCCACTCTCTACCTGCAGTACCATTGCAGCCTGACCATCCCCACTTGAGGAGCACCTTGCAGGGCACATCCGAGTTGTGACCATCGAGCCGGAAGGCACCCAGTCCCAGCAGCCAGGGCTCACCCACTTGGTTAGCTTCAGCATCATTGACAGTTGGCACTCAGATTCTAACACCCCTGAGATCCATGGGGGTTGGCCAATGCTTAATACCTCAACGCACTGACCCAGGCCAACACAGCACTCACCCTCCCTGAGTGCAGCAGGTTGTTAAACCTTTTGTGGAACTGGACCCAGATGTGCCGCACCACATCATGGCTGCTGAACAGCACTGCCATCTCCGCCCAAGCTCTTTTCGTTCAGTGCGATGGCTTCCTCCTTCCACTCCTGGGGAGAAAGGTGTCCCTCCTAGCAGCCACCTCCTCCAGGAGGACTGTGAGGCACACATCAGAGAAACCAAGGGCTGAGTGTCCATCCTGCCTGTCGTCCCCCGCCTGTCATCTGCAGCCGTATTTGTATCCATAATTTTTACTCTCCTGCTGACAATACTGAAGATGCCTTCCAGGGCCTGACTGTGCCATTTTTAAACTGGCCGCTGGGTCGTCATTAGACCCTGTGGCTGACAGGCCACCGCCCCCTCCGGCCTCTCCTTCCCGACCATTGGAGAGCCACTGTTCAAGCTCGGCGGGCCTTCATCGGCCCACCAGTGTGAAACTGCGACCGGGAGCCGATCGCGGGCAGCAGTCCATTTCTCGGCAGCTCCCAAGCCCACTGACCTGCTTGACCACCTCAAAATTCTGGCCAGTAGGACATGTGGAATGAACACACAGTGAACATTTTGGGTTCATACCTTTCTGCAACCGTGAAAAATAACAGATGAACCAGCATATTAATAGAATCAATAAAAGATGGCCAGGAATGGAAGAAAAACAGATAAACAAACAACAAGCTGAGAAACTCCTTGGAGCTGCTCCCACTCCACCAGGTTTGCCTTGCGAGCTGTGCAGTGGAAACACAGCTCACTTCTGGTGAAGCAGTAAGTCGGAAGAGGGGTGCAGCCTTAAGGAACTTCCTGGCCACAGACAGAAAGTGTCAGTGAAATGGTTGTTATATGATGTAAAAGATTTACTCAGTCAACTAATGGAAATAATCATTAAAGAAATTAAAGTTATCTAAGGAAACAAAAGATGCATGAATTGTTGAAGCAGTGGCTATAAGAAAAAGGTAATACAATGAGAGAGCTGAAAAACATGGAAATTTGAGGATTTAAACATATTTATGGCTGTGATCCTTCCCATTCTCTGGTGCCAGCTCTGGCCTATTAAAGCTCTTGCTCTTTTGGTTGCTTTCTGTTCTGGTGCTCTATGTGTGCAATTTCTATGACACAAGCCGATTCAGCCCCAGGTTATATTGCCCTTGTGACACTTCACTGCAAGAATTAGTTGCTCTTCTCTTTCACAAACTCACTTCTACTCGAGGGCCATTCCTGTAATCCTAGCCAATTGACAGAGTCATAGAGTCATTACAGCATAGGAAGAGGCCATTTGGTCCATAATGTTCTTGTCAGCTCTCTGAAGAACAATCCAGTCAGTCCCATTTCCTCACTCTGTCACTGCAGCCCTGCAAGTTTATTTCCCTCAGGTGCCTATCCAATTTCTTTTTGAAATTATTCATCATCTCCACTGCCAGCACCTTCATAGGCAGCGAATTCCAGGTCATTCCCACTCACTGCATAAAAAGCTGTGCGTCACATTCCCTCCCCCCACCCGCATCTCTTGCCCAAAGCCTTAAATCAATGAGCTCCAGTCCTTGCACCATCAACTGATGGGAACAACTTTTCATTCTCAACCTTTTCCAAACCTGTTATATCCTAGCACAGTTCTATCAAATCACATCTCTTCAAACATTCCCTTTTCACCAGATCTGTCCTAACTCAGGCTCTGTATTGTAAACTTCCTGTCCTTTAATTCCGATTCACTTAGGCTTGCATAATACTATGCTCTGGAGTGCTAAGTGACATCAATAAGCAATGCAGTGACTCCGAGAAGACTAACACACAATGTACCATTCTAATAACTGTCATGCTTAGATAACAGAAGCCCGGTATCAGATAGCAACAGACTTTAAACATTTATAACCTTCAAACAAGTAGTTTACAGAAAAGACACTGGCCTGGATTTTCATCTTCACCACACGCAGGTTCTACAAAGGACTTATGATCTTCCTGGTGGTGAAGACTAGATTCTACCACCTTGTAACTTGATTGTACCTAATATATTCCGAGAGGAAACAAATGGAAATCCAGTTTGATACCATATAAATAACTGTCAAAAACAATTGAGTTAAGGCTAATATATCCCCTGGTTACTTCTATGCCTAACAATACTGAACATACTATAGGGAGTGCCACCATGTCAATGAAACAGAGGTTGACACACAACAATTGGATTGATGAAGTTGTTTACAGAGCAAACATTTGACAGTCTTGATAGATATGGTGGTCAAATTGTTGGAGATGAAGAATGTCACAGTCATTTGTGAAGTTCGGCTTTGAAATAAACGTAATAAATACTAACAGCCTCCCACTTAGTTGCTTGGAAGCTGTGAGTAGGTTAAGCTATGCATCTGATAGGACAGAGTATAAGTTGGGTGGAGGCTAGTACAAAGGCACAGAATGAAGTTGGATTCTGGGCTGAGATTTAAATATGCAAATAGTATTTTGATTTACCAAAGAAATAAAATTAAATGTGAAAAATTAATAAATTCTGAATCTTAGGAGTGAACCAGATGGTGTTCTGAAGTGCAGTTTGAGGAAAGAAGGCTCATGCACAGAGGAGGGTGTGAGAAGCTTGTAAAGGTCCACTTATTTCAAGGTCAGCATACAGTAAATGGAATTGCAAGTTTTTACAGGTAATCTCTCCTAGAAACATACGATAATTCATCTGTTTCAAACTTCACAACATTTAAAGCATGACATTCACGGCATTTAAAGGACAAAAACACATAAAACAGCACTACGCTATTAGGAAAAGCTTTCATCGTATTCAAAGAATGAAACAACAAAGAAGGTGGCCATTCGGCCCATTGCACCTTTCCTTTCTGGCTGAGCTTATTTGGGAAATATTGTGGTTGCTGCACCAGGGAGAAAAGATTTTTTGCTACAATGTAATTGAGGAGAAAATTAAACTGAGGATAACTAATATTATTGGTGAATAAGGAAAGTGGAAAATAACTGATTAGAAAAGGAAAAAAACAGTAATGTATCCAATGAGAAAGAAAATTATTGCACAGACATCAAGGTCATGATTATAAGGCAGTCATTTGAAATGCTATTATAATTATATGACACTGGACTTCTTTAATTCTTGAATATTTCATAGGAAAACCCTTGACTCTTATTGTGCATTTGATTTTTATATTACTTCCATCTCCTTGTATATTTTAATTCCCCACATTACAATTTACCAATGTGAAAGCTTGCACCTTTGTGTGCTGTGACATGAGATGGTCATAAGAACATAATTAAAGTATTATGGTATCCAAGAAGAGGACAAAGAACATCTGGTAGTATCATCAGGCATCTTAACAAATAATCTTTGAACCAATCTGACTAAGTGGAGCTTTTAATGATCAAATCTCCTTTTCATTTTTAATCTTGTGTGGAGTTTGCCTTTGTGATAATTAAGTTGCAATCAGTTACAATTTTCATTGGCTCTTACCATACTAGACATTCAATTATTGGTTGGAACAGACAATACATTGATGGGACTGAAAAAGCACTTGTGTGAAGGAAAGGCTGATGTTGTCAATTTGAGCTTGTGTTTATTGATAGCCATCTGATGTGGAGAATATGGTGCGTGTCTTCATTATAGTGATATAGATTATTTTGATCAGTGCAGTTCAGATATTGCAGAAAGCAAGCTCAAAAATTTACTGTGGAGACCTGCTGATGTGTGAAATGTAAAAGCCTAAATCCAATATCTTTCTGCTAGGGAAGAGAAATGCCTTTTAAGCTTTGCCAAATTCCACATATCTCACGGGAGATTCATACTTTTGCATTCCTTCAAATGCTTTCAAAGCAAATGCCTCAATGTATAAATCTATGAAATTACTGACAGGGCAAAAAAAATGTTGTTGTGTTAGTCTGAATATTGTGACTTTGATTTTTTTTTGAAAATCTATCAAAGTTCAGCAAAAAAAATATTTGAGCTAAAGTTACAAAGAAATATTGAAAATAACAATTTCGGAAAATTCCAAAATGTATGAGTTAACATTAACTGAATGGAATTCATTATCAAAATACTGGCATGCAACAATATTTTGTCCATACAGTTAAATAAGAATATCACAGATGAGAAAATGTCATTCATACCCTTGAATCTTATTCCTCCAATATCCTCATTCTTCTATTCCAGCATCTACCCTCATTTAGAACGTGCCTAAAATGTTTTGCCCTTTTGCCATCTGGCAAGTTATTCTATTGTCATTCCTTGAGTAAAGAAATTCTTCTTAATAATGCATTGATTTAATTGTATATCGATATACCACATATTATTTTATATAACTCAATTAAGTTCGATCTTAACTATATTTTTCTAAACTCCCCAACATGACCTTCACAAATCATACCTCCATGGATCATCTCTTTTTAATTTAGGGTCAATGTGATAGCTCTGTTTTCACTCTCTAAGCTGTACACTTTGCAGCTTATATGATTAGAGTGACACCTTACTGCAGATAAAAAATGTGAAATGTCGGACTGTAGAAGACATGACCATAACACAGATGTTTGCGTGAGGTTGTATACATAAAACAATAAACTAAGTGGCCAAAATTCATGATTGAGCACTCAAGTTGACTACTTATTCAAATTGAATAAAAAAGGTGATGAGCTTTAGCTTAAAAGGTGCTAATGAAATTTTGATCATGTTTAGCCCTATCCTGAGCAATCCTACTCTTCAAAATGGATTAGCAAACATTGGTGACACCTGCCTTACAGAAACGTTGATTTTTGTTGTTTAATGTCTTAATAAAGTCACTTGTGATGATGTTATGCACAAAGTGAATATCAAAAAGTGAGTATTTAACACCCTATCAGACATGACATATAAAATCTAATGAAAAAAAGTTCCATGTATCAGCATAAGCATAAAGGAGGTTAATAGTAAAGAGCCGTTTACTGCCCAGTGGTATAGGTGCTTTGGCCTTCATTAGTTTTGATACAGTTGAGGGGGAGGAAGCTGCTCAGGAGCATAGAGAGTATTGAATGTTAGTGACCAATACATTATTGAACAATTCCAAGTGGAGATAACATCTGTTACATGGCATGATGGAAAAATGCACAAGATGTACCATCTCATTCAAAATAACTGTAGGGCTAGTCAACATTTTTTTCTAAACTAAAGGTTTACCTTGAAAGAATTAAATTATTTACATGACAATAAAAAAAATAACATTGTGTCTGAATATACCATTATACAAAGCAATAAATTTACAAATCTCTGAAACATATCAGCAGTTTTCTTATCAGTCCAGACATGGTAACGGTAACCTTGGCTTGCTGTATGTTTTCAGAATGTTGGTTAGGGGCACTGTGTTTCTTTTTCACCTGAGATCGTCTTTTGTTCACAATAGAGTTACTTGTTTTTTTTTGTGGTTGTGGCATTGTTCTGATTTGGCATCTGTTTCATTGCACTGTCTTGCCATTTGATGTTTATACTTGATACGATCTTGCTTCTGGGCATATGCTGATGATTTCTGTTGGATTCCAGGTGCCATCAGTTGGGTGTTGCACTCAAGCTTTTTGTCTGATCTTCAGGTTGAGTAGTTTGTTACCCACATGCCGGTTGTGGGCATCTTCCCCTGTTTCTCCATTGATGCATCACAAACTTCTGGGAGCATTAAGGAGTGATGATTGGGCAGGGTTGTCTGTACTTGTCTGCTGAATAGTAATTCTGTATTGGTTCTGCAGTACTATGAAGTTTGCAAGTACAGAATGAGTATACATATTCAGTTCCAACTGTGCTTCATAGCCTGTCGGCTAATGATTTACACTGTAGAGTTAGGTGACCTTCCAGTGGAAGAACAAGGTTTCCAATGATGCTCTTTGAAGTCTCTGGTCCTCGTAATTGTCTTGATGATCCGATGGATAGTGATCAAGGATAGGTCCGTGCACGCCGGTAGGTCTGCAATCACTGGACTCGTAGTGTCGACAACATAAAATATCTGGGGTGAGCAGGGTGTGTTACTGTAGCAACATGGAGTATAATAGATCCCTGTGACAACATCTCAGAGCTTCAGCAGTCATTGGTTGAATCATCACTTGCCACTTTTAAGGGTACATACATTTCAGTGCGCGAAGTGGAAGGATGTTTGCACCAGCACAGCATCCAGTTTTGCATATAGGTTATACTGTCCCTACATACATGTTGCAGAACAAAGGTATGGTGTGTGGGATTCCTACAGAGCTGCAAAATCGCTTACACATGGTGAGTTAGTGCTTGATGATTTGTTTCACTTCCACACCAGTTCTTCTGTTGCGTGTGAGAAGTTTGAAGCTTGTTTACTTCTCAGTCAAGTCTTCAAAAACCACTCTGCTTGAACATATTCCTTTTGGTTGCAGAGATTGTGTTCCTGCATGAATGTATGTTTTTTGAATTACCGGACGCTGAGGGAGCATATAGTTCCCTATTGTCTCTCCATGGCAATGTCTTGGCCAATTAGTGAACTTGCCAATGATTTAGCATCCTTTTCTCCTGTAATATAAATTGTTGTGGTCATTTGAATTTTGATGTTCTTGCATTTGTCTTGATGAGTACAAGACACACACCTCGGTGGGACCTAGTTCTAGAATGGCCTCAGGATCACAATCTGGTGAGCACATCGTACTGTCTGATCCACAGCAGGTGGCAGTAGCGACTTCCCAGGTTTCCAGCCCTCGGATGACGGCTGGAGGTCAGAACTTTGCCGAGTCCGAGTCAGATGAGGAAACTCTGGACTCAGTCATTCCTCAGTTGCTGGAGCTGTAAAGGCAAGATCGGCACATCAGGAAAGGGTGCCTGCTGCACTCCTCAGATTGCAAGGCAGAATGGAGGAGTCCACCTGCCTTCAGTCTAAGATGATAGCGTCAGCATGCCAACACATTGAAGTCAAAACTGGTAGGACTGCAGCTGCCATGGAAACCTTGGTCCAGTACATACCTGCACTGCTGTACAGGCTGGACTCCATTGCTGATGCCATAGTTGGCCTCCAACAGTGTCAACTTGATAGGAGTGCAGAGCAGCTTGATCTCACTCTGATTACTTCTCCTCAAGGAGTCAACCAGGGGCCCACATGAAACCACAGGGAGGAGGATCAGCAGCTGCACACCACGGGGCCATCCACCCAGATGACTCTGGGAGTGTCCGGCCATCCGAATCCCCAGCAGCTCCAGCTCCACAGGCCGAGGAGGGTGCCACTGCCACACAGCAGGGCCCTGAATGCAGGCCGGGGCCCTCCAGTTCTCAGCCCTCCAAAGAATGCCCGCCAAGGTCATTACTGACAGTGCATCGCAGTCTGCAGGCTGCCTCCATCTCCGCTGTGGATATCAGGGGAGCAACAAGATGTAGTGGCAGGGTTAGGAAGGTTAAGAAGATGTAATTGACAGCCTGGGTATGGGTGTTATTTACTCGCACTTAATGTTCACTGTTGTACTCTAAGAATGTTCTGATGAGCAGTGTTCGTGTCACTCAGATGTGAAACATTGGTCCCTTCACAAGATAAAGGCAGGTTTCTCAGTCCAGGGCCTCTTCCCTGTGCTTTGTGCACAGACCAGAGTGATGATCCGATTTCACACCCCCTGGACACATTAGTGATGCCTGCACCTCGATGATGTTTGTTATTGCTGCCAGAATGCCATGGGCAGGTGTCACAGAGTTCTGTCATTCTCTCTGTGTGCCCTTGACACTTTTGTGATGGGACTAAACCCCATCTCTTCTTGATCGGTGACACTGTCCTCCTGAAGGGGTCAGGTACTGAAGGCTGACAAAGGATCACATGTATTTAAGGTTTCACAGCCATGCCTGCATGATATGATCCTGATCACAGAGCGCAAGTGAGCTGGCCCCAACCAGTCAGAAGTCAGACATTCACACAGGCTATGTGAAGATATAAGGAGTCTCCTCACCACTTGTCGTCATCATCCTCCTGGAATCTAGTGACAATTAGGGCCTCCACTGTGTCTCCTTGACATGAACCTGAGCACTGCGGGTATGTGTGCTGCCATCAGCCACACAGGAATTAAACATTCACAGATGCAAGGTGAGGATGTCAGGACTGTCCCCACTGCATCTCGTCACCATCCTCCATGAATCTTGCAGCTATGAGGGCCTCCCAAGTGCACCTGCCTCATCTGACCAGTGTAATGCCCTCATCACCGGCACCCTCACATTAGGGAACCATTTCATCGTCATCCCTTTCAATGGCTGTTACCTGCAGCTCCTCCATCTCCTCCTCAGCCAGGGAACAGAGGTCTGCACAAATCCCAGCTCTCTTGTTCCCTGGCTTTCCTGATCCCAGTTGAAATGCACAAAGTTCTGTGCTTTTGCAAAGATGGCATCCATGACGACCCTGATGCAATTATGTGCGGAGGCTCGTGGGATCCCACAGAGGACACCAGTGGAGCCCTGAAAGAAGCTACTGGCATAGAATTTCAGTGCCACAGTCACTTTCATGCCCCATGGCAATAGATACCCTCCATGTCCTCGTGGCATATATGACCGACCAGTTCCCTAGACCTGTGCAGTCTTTGGTTACACTGGTTCTTGGGACATCTGCAGGAAAACAAGCGCTGTCTATAGACCCTGAGCCTGGCGAGACGCCTATGAGCGATGGCTTGTTCTTCAGCTGTGTGACCAGCAGGCACCTTCAAGATTTTGCGTTGCTTGAGTGGGTAGAAAAGCTTCAGAGGCCCAACTCCAAGCATGTCAATGGAGCTGCTGCTGAACAGTTTCAGCTGCGGAAGAATGCTCACTTTTGACAAACTTTTCCAAGTATATGGCTACTTCCTCAACTCCTTCCCCCACCCCTCCCCCCGCATGAGCTTGAGTATTTCTTTCTGTGCTGCCACGCCTCCCACTACCTCAGTATGTGCTTGGTATTTCATTCAGTCTGCCTGTAATGCTGTTCTGAAGTCACACTGACATGGGTGGTAAATTTGATGTGGGGGTGGGGTCGATTCCAGCGAGCAGGGCTTATAATTAGATGCAAATGCATTAAAATAATTTTCCTGACAGGCGGTGGTAAGATCTGCAGCCTGCCGTTGACAAGTGGAGCAGACAATTGCAAACTGGTTTCATGACAGCGTATAACCAATTTTTGGCCTTCTCTCACCAACAAACCCCCCACCCCCTGCCAGCCATGACACCCAAACCCAATGAAAAATTTCAGCCAGACAGACTATAGAAACAGGGTCCAAGGAAAAATGGAGACTAGAGAATGTGGAATTATGGAGAGAAATGGAGATTGGGAAATGAGGGAGGGATGGAGACTGGGGAATGGGCAGATTGGGGAAGGCGATGAGGATGAGAATGAGGGCTTAGGGACTGGGGACAATGGTTATGGCAATCAAGAGACAGAAAGGGATTGGGGCTTAAGCGGTGGGGTGGGGTTTGTGCATGAGGAGAATGGTGTGAGTGTAGGCATGGGGACCAGTGTTGCCTGCAAATTCAGAGCAACAGCAACATGATAAGTGGGAGTGGCACTAAGAGAGAAGCAGTCAGTAAAAGGGTGAGTAAAAATTGGGCCCTTACTTTGAGTAAATTGTGAAAGTTTGTTTCGATTTGTGAATGAATGCAGAAGTGCTTGTACAACAACTGTGGGTGCAAACTCAGCAGATAAAATACTTAACTCTAGAGGGCCCAGCCTTTTAGGGTAAATATAATAACATTTTTAGAAGTAATGTGGTCAGATCCGGCATCATATGGTCAGATGTCATGGGGATAAAACATTATGTGATAAATCCTCCAGGAATGGCTTGTACCGGAATTATCAACTATTGTTCAATCCTGTTCACAAAGCTACAACATATATATTGGACAGAAGAGGAATTGGGATTGATCGACATGGGGGTTAAGCTTTAAGGATAGCTTGGAAAGAAGATGGATTAGTTAAGTAAATCAAAGTATGCTGGCCTGTAAGAACAGAGGACATATTTTTAAATTAGTGAGAAGTATATTTAAAACAGATATTAAAACATAATGAATGTCTTTCCTCAAAGGGGTGGAAATATCAAAAGCAATAAGAATGTACTAAACGGGTACAGGAATAAACTTCTCTCATTCTTGGCTCTTCTTACTCTTACACTGCTAACTGTTTTCTGTGTGAGTAGATTTCTTTTGAGGGTTTTCATAACAATAACTTTCTATCCTGCGCACGTTTCCTTTAGAAACATTTTAAGATGTCTTCATATTCTCCTTTACATTGTGTAACTTTTTCTCATTTCTATCTGGGTGCCTCTTGCTTCTAATACAGTCCCCACCATCACCAAATGCTTGCATTCCTTTCTATCGAACATGTTCTCGTGATGGTCTATCAGAATCCCTGAGGACTGATGCACATCATTACTAACATGGGATTGTCTTCATTGCCATTTTCTAATGTATATTTGCACTTTGTAGTCCGATTAATCGCCCTTCTGCCTTATACACGGGTTGAATGGCCAATTAGCTGCTTGAGAAGTGTTATAGGGTCATTTTAACTAAAGCACCTGTATTGATTGCTATATTTATGTTACTCTGAAAGAAACTGCAACATGCACGAACGGTGAGTGATACTTCACCAACTTTGGAATGTTCACTCTGAAAATTATCTATTTGGCCATGACAATGAGCAGGGCTTGGAATGAAGAGTAATGAATTGACTGCCTATTCCATATACCACCTTTCTGAAAAAGAAAATTAGTTGTGGCATACAACACGTGATTGATCCATTATTGCCTGTTTTACTTCGCACAGAAGTTGACTTAAACCTTTCTGCCAGGTGGGAAATGGGAGGCAGTGAGTCAACCACTTATTTTTTGCCGCATAGGAATTTCTTTTCCATTGACTACAATGGGATAAATTTTCTCCCTGATTAGCGGAGCTGACCACTGACTTCCCAATAGTCTCGATAGGTGACTTTGTCCATTCTGAGGGCCTCCTTAGCATAAAGGTTGCGAGCTACAGACTCTCTGGGCAAGTCCTTCAGGTCATGATAGCTGCAATATCGGGCAGCACGACCAGCTTCTGAGCTGAAAGAGGGTCAGCCAGGGGAAACTGTTTTCCGAAGGGGGAGGGATATAGTGCAACACCCTGCCTATGCCGCCCCCCTCCTCCACCCCACCCCCCAAAGTCCCGATTGTTTTTTGTGGAACCCAGAGTAGGAATCATGCACCTCTGGATCCCATCAAAATCAAAAAGAACTGCCCAGTTAAGCTTTTCTCCACCAGGACTATTTGCTGGTACCGGGTGCTGCTAATGGCAATCGGGTCTGATATCTATGGTAAGATAGCAACTTGCACATTACAAAGACCCATTATCTGACTCATACCTAGTGATAGGCCCTGGGAATGATAGTGACAGCAACTCATCACAGGAACAGAGCAGTAAATTAATCCCCGCTCTTAATTTGGTTTTTTAAATCTAGTTTATTTTAATTAATATTTTCTTTTTGTAAAACAACAAATCAGTTCAAACACAGTGCTTACATCTTGACATTGTTGGAGTTGACGTGTTCCAAGGTAAATTACTGTTGTAATGTATTGGGCGTAGTTTGGTAATATAGTCTTGGGCAGTTCAACAGTAAGTATCTATTAAGTGCAAGAAACTATACAGTAAAGGTCCAGGCTAGGAGCTGTCTCCAAGCTTGCTTCTCCACATGGCTCTGTCCAACACTACACTGATTCCTAGGTGTAGGTCGTGTGTTTTTTTACATCACTGTGTGGGCGGCACTGTAGTCAGTCCCATGTTAACCCTTTATGTGGCAGGACCTTACCATTCCTGTTACTGTAACATTTACAGTAAACTGCATTCAGATTGAAAGCTGGAACTAATTTTTAAGAATAATTATTCAAATAATAGAGCCACTACTGAATATTTACACTAGTTGAACTAATCTCTGGCTCACATTAAAAACCAGTTCCACGAGAGTCCAATAACCACTAACCTAAAGAAAGTTGTTTTCAGACTAAGTTAAAATATTACTTTGCCAGAACCATGTATGCACTAAGATGGTAATTTCCCCTGTGTGTAAGGTTTATATGCTTGGCAAAGACCATCTAAGATGCAACCCATTTTCTATTATCTTTCTATCCATCTCCATTTGTTTTCTACTCAATTTTCTCATCTGCTTGGCCAGCTCTGTTTGTTCCTTACTTGATTTATCTGTCCTTCAGGTCATGCTAATCCAATCCAGCTTGATTTCTCTATCTCCATTCTCCTGGCACGTCTATCTTCAGTGTTTGCTGCTTTGTATCAATTGGTTGATGTGTTTCTGTGTATGGAAAACAGATGAAATGAGTGCACTAAATAGAAATGACAGCACATAACATGGAAGCAAAACAAAATCTCTAAAGTGGGAAGGGAAAAGGTAAAATAGAAAAAAATAGAGAAAAAAACAGTTAAGTTGGAAAAAAAGATCAATACTGTACTTCTGCACCCACTTATAAAATATTTAAATATTCTTGCATAACTATTGGCAATAATCAATATGATTGCACACATCTTTGAGATGAAGAAGAATGAGTATTATTGATTAAATTATTATTCGATCAAGTAATATTTTTATTCTATGCCTGTTAAGGTCGCAATTGTATTACCATTATTAATGTTATTATTACTAGCTTTAATAATGCTATCATTGTTAGGTTATCTAATATAATTTTTGTTTCATAAATTCACTAAAATACATTGGGGTCAAGTCTTATATCCTTCACAGGGTGGGAATTAATTACCTGCTTGATTGGAGCACTACTTCAAATGCATGAGCAACTAACCAATGGAATAGTAAAATGAGTCCTGACTACTGTTAGGAACAATGTATAACCTTAAGTTTAATTTATATTTATATTTATGTGTTAAGAAAAATGGCACATGGTTTCAGTTTCATTTAGGCCAGGATTTTATGGCCCCGCTATGGTGTGGCTCCCACCCCCCCGCCCCGGCGGATTCGACAAGCTATTTAAATCTCCATTCAGTTTGGCCGGACCACAATATCCCATGGGATGGGAAGAGCTGTAAAACCCTGGCCTTAGTTTTTATTTGTGAGCTTGGTACCAGGAAGACTGGAGGACCTCCTAGCAAAAAAGTCACGTTTTCTGGATTTGTTTGTTTACATACATTTGTCATGAGGTTTTGCAACCCTTGAAGTGAAGAACTGAGTTGCAAAAGGGTTAGTAGTTTAGTAACTTTGGGGGAAAAAAAACACAAGGTAGAAAAAACAGTGCTATTGCCTAGTGGCAGGGGTCTAGTGACACACAGAGACATGGAGGAAGACAGAAAAGAAGTTCAGGCTGTGTATGTTAGACAGCGAAGGCAGGACTTTTAAGTTCTCTGATAAGAAATACTGCAAGCTGTTGGGGACTGAGCTAAGGGAACTCATGTGTTTATTCTGCAATTGAAGGAATAATGAGTTTAAGAGTGCGACTTTGGGTGCCTCAGAGAGGACCAACTGGGGGAAAGGCATCTAGTGAATGCTCAGAAATCCGCTGGAAGAAAAGTGTTTGCAATTGGGCCAGCCCAAGCAAGAAGCCTTGGTGTTAAGATAGTGGTGAATCAAATGGAGCTTTTTGTGTCTGTCAGGGTTTTACTGGAATAAAAGGAATAGTATGAGATTGAATCATTTTCTGGTGTTCCTATTGAGGTCTTTCTAACCATTTTTTTTGTAATATGGTTCATTTTTCCTTGTTTAATAAATGTTTTATTCTTCACATTAAAAGTTCATCAGTATACGCCTGTGAATTTGTTCAGTAACTTTCCTCCACAGTTTTAAAAAAACAAGTTAGGATCTATCAAGCCAGGTTTCTCTCTGGGATCTGATTTCTCCAGTGTTAACACCAGTTGGGATCGTAATGCTATGAACACTGGTCAGGTCAGGTACAGCTTCCATTGGGTGGATTTTGCTTTTATCCATTGGGTGGTGACAGGCTCACCTTGTTTTCCTCAATAAGTCACACACAAAAAAATCACCCCAATGCCCGTTGCTCACTGAATTTTCTAAAATTAATATATTCTGAACACTGTGCTTGAAAATTATCTTTTAAATATATTCTAGCTCAACAGGTCACATGGGTAGACAGCACAGTAGTCATGTGCAACATTATCTCAGTACAAGAACTGCCACTTTATACAGCTGACAGAAATATAGATATTCTGCCCCAAGTGAAAGTTAACCAGGCTACTCAGTGACAAGTACATGATCAAAGACTTCAGTTTCACACTAATCCCTTTCTATGAAGGACTTGTCTATCTGTTTTTGATGATCCTGTGTAGATCTTCCACATGCTACGGTGCCTCTCAAGACTTCCTTATCACATATTAATATTACAATGATGCTTCGATTGGCTCTGCAGAATGGTAGCCCCAAGATTTATAATGATCGCAAATAAATTTCAGCAAACCATTCACTGGGCTTCAAATTAACATGCAGAATAAAAAAAATGTCCAGCAACTCCTGCATAGTTTAGTAAATAAGCATACTTGCAATTTGACATTAATTTGGAAAAATCAGCATACTCCTGAACTGATCTTGCAGAGCTTTAGCCTTGCAAGATAATGTGACCCTTTGCTCTTGTAAAGATGAATGTGGTACTTAAAAATCAGAATTACTCAAGCTTAGCAGCTTTGAATGGAACAGGCTGCAATGGGCTTTTCTTAACCCAGCCATGATTCTTTTTTTTGCAAAAGTGCAAATTTTTCTTGCTCATTCCAAAATCTTAATCTGGAGCTGACACACATGGAGCAGGGCCACATTTTATTTACACTTTTGACTCTAGCTCAACAGTTTTACAGCTTAACACTTGACTTCAAATTTAATAAAAGATTGTCAGCAGCTTGTCTCGAGCTGAGAATCTAAAGAGATGTTGCTTCATATGGTCCTGACACACTTACTCTGCTGAAGATATGCGCTACTTCTAATTATAGAAGGATCCCCTGCTGTTATAGGGCAACAGTTTTGTTCTCCACAGTTTCACTCCAGAACACATTAAAACTGATTCTTCAAAGTAGCATCTCAGAAGTTGTAAATTTCAAATCAATTTCCTCTGTATGTCTCAGTGCCTTCACTGAAGGTGGCAACTATTACTGCCACCAACAACGAGCAGTGTGAGTAGACATTCATGTTGTTCTCTCCTGAATGGACAAAAGTAATTTAAGCTTATTGTTTTAGAGAGAAGAAAATTTAATTTTGTGGAAAAGTATCTAGGGGATAGATTTTCACCTTTGACTTCTGGGTGATAGTCTGGCCAAGATTCTGTTTCAACAAAATTAAAATTTTGCAGATCTATCTTTTGTTTGAAACAACTGTTTCAAATCTGACCTAAAAGGTCATCCTACAAACAACTGACATTAATGGCTACTGCTACTTAGACTACTTCATTTTATTTGGTCCTTTTGTATGGTGTTTACTTCATGTAATATTCATTCATATTTATAAGACTTCTCGCACATTATGTAGATTTACAGCTAAGTGATTATCGTTAACACTACTCACCTATATAATTAATTTAAATATTTAAGGAGTTCAACGTGATGCATAATGCATGTGCGTTTTGACTATTTAACCATTTTAAAAGTACTAAATATTTCCTGTGCATAAAATAAAAGACTAAAGCCTGGATATTTAGGCCCTGCCTGCTTGCCTAAATATCATTGTGAAAGTGGTGAATTTGTGTGGATGGGTAAGGGCTGCACCTGCTGTGTTCTCCCAACCATGCATCAGCCCTGATGATTTCTCAGCAGCTCCTGAATGGAGCGCATGGACAGGGCTGCCACTGCTAGATGGTGTAGGTTTAATAAATGACAGGATAATGTCATCATGCAGATCCAATGCTGCATGTGGGAGGGTGTGGCAAGGTAACGGTAGGAGAGGTGGAAGGATTCCTTGCAGTACCTAGAGGAGCGCTCCTGTTCCTCCTCTCCAACAAGAAATCAGAAAGAGTGAAAAACCTTCCTGCATCTTGCCTCACTGGTGGCTTTAGTGCTGTGCAGGCCTCTGCTGATTGAAATCAAGGAGCAGCAAAGGGTTGCAACTTTCACACGTTAATTAAGTCTTTCATCATCTACGCTGTCAGAATCCTGGCATTTAAACTGACGAGGGGTAGGAGTTACTGTGATCAATGCCACATGTCTATAAGATTTTCCTTGGACCAAAAGGAGCACATTATGTCAAATAGCAATTAATGGAGTGTGCAGAGAAGATGGTTCACCAATTAGTGCTCCAAAATTTCACCAGGCTCCTATTGGGATCATAGGAGTCTGACTTTCATGGAATAATGAAGTTCCAACTGTAACGGGTGGGAGCCTAGGGGCGGAATTTTCTGTGCCTGCCAGTGTTGGGCACGTTCAGTGGTGTGAGCAGACAATATGGAGCGATCTGTTTTAAGATGGCGTGAAACTAGTTCGTGATCATCTGCTCAGCCCGCCAATGGGGAGCTTCATTTCCCACCATCGGATATTGGGAACCTCATTGTAATACATCAGCATAGCATTATTAGGCTTTCCCGCCAGAATTGTTCCCCCCCCTCCCCGCCCAGGATTTCCCATCCACCTCCACTGGAAAGCATGCCAATGTGTTCACAACAACACATAGGTGACGTGCACTTGGCGGCCTGCACTTTGAGGGGAACTCGAAGGTGAGTACGCAGTAACGTTGTGCAGCGCTCATCAGGGTCGCCTGTTGGACTTCATGCTTGAGGGACACTGGGGGGTCAGGGGCAAGTGCAGCCCTGCTGTTGAGGGAACTTGTGGAGGGGGGTGCCAAGGGCCTGTTGTTGAATATAGCGCACAAGCATTCGAGGTGGGGGGTAATGTGGGCAATGGAAGCGGCCACGCAATCGGGAAACATGTATAAAGTGGCCATTCCTCTGGAACTGAGACAGTTCAGGTGCAGCCACATTGATATGATTAGAGTCGGGCTTCTAGTTTATCTGCCCACTCATGCAACGCAGAGACATCAAAGTGCCACCAAGTGCTCCAGAGCTTTTCACACCACCTCACCCCTGCCACAGCAACCGCCAGCACAGACCACAAAGTTATGAGCATTTTAGTGGACGGCAGAACAGTTGGATGACTGCAAACGTTGGACAGTCTCCTCACTAAAGCTGGCCATGGAGCAGTCACTGGTGGAGTCGCTCACAGCCCCTTGCAATGTCATCATCCTGGTTTGGACCAGTCTCCCCATGATCTAAGCTAACAATGCAGCCTTGCAGTGTGGGTTAGGAGAATGCTTGCACTTGAGCTGAGAGCACAGCAGGCAGTCCAGTGGGCAACTCTGCTACCAATCATTCGGGTGGACTGAGGCAGAGGTGGTGGGGCTTTGGACAGCCATGCAGCGCACTAATCTCTGGCCATCCAAGTGGTGGCCAGCACTCTCCAAGAATGTTAAAGGGGTCTTCACACTTAATCAGGACAGGTTCTTAGCACACCCAAGCTAACCCACGTGTTTCTCTCTTTCACCCTGCAGGAGGAGTACATCAGGCTCATGGAGCCTGGTGACCTAACTGTGTGCCTGAGGGCGTACAAGGAGCGAAGATGACACAGGAGAGTGCAACTGAGGTGCCTGGCTGGGCAGAGGCAGGAGCAGCACCTTCAGAGAGAAGGGGCGGCTGGGGTTCCCGTACTTGCTGCCAAAGAGCCACAGTGAGCCATCGCAGGTCGATGCCTAGTGATACCTAGGTACTATAGACACTGTCTGTCATTCCTGCAGATGACCGAGAACCAGTCTCACCGACGACTGTGCGTGTCTAGGGAACTGGTCACTCAGATACTGCCAGCTACTGCAGGATTTGGTGCCACAGGGGCATGGAGGGCATCCACTGCCAGTGGCCCTAGGAGTGACCACGGCGCTCAGTTTCTATGCCAGTTGTTCCTTTAGGGGCTCCACAGGTGACCTCTGTGGGACTTCACAAGCCTCCACCCATAATTGTATCCATGAGGTCATGGATGTCATCTTCACGAGGGCCAGACAACTTTGTGCATTTAGCCCTGGACCAGGACAGCCAGGATGCAAGAGCGATTGGATTCACCCAGGTCTCAGGTTTCCCACAGGTGCAGGGTGCATTCGACTGCACTCATGTGGCGCTCAGATCTCCATCGCAACACGTGGTCAATTATGTCAACCACAAGGGGTTCCATTCGCTGAACGTGCAGCTGGTGTGTGACAACTAGAAACGCATCCTGCAGGTCTGCGCATGGTTTCCAGGGACTGTGCAAGACTCCTACGTTGTCAGTCAGTCACAGATCCCTGGAGTCTTCCAGGGTCCACAGAAGCTGCAGGGTTGCCTCCTCGGGAACAAGGGCTACCTACAGAGGCCATGGCTGATGACACCCATGCGGCGGCCTCAGACTGCTGCAGAGTGATGCTATAATGAGGCTCATGCTGCAGCTCGCAACTTGGTGGAGCAGACCATCGGGATGCTGAAGATGAGGTTCTGGTGCCTGGACCGGTCTGATGGAGCCCTGCAATACAGTCCACAGAGGGTGTCATGCAACGTCATCATCTGCTGTGCCCTTTGCCACCTGGCGCTGCAATGGGGAGATGAGCTGGCTGAAGAGGAGATGGACGAGCTGCACATCTCCCCTGATGGGATTGAGGCTGAGGGGGTACTCGGAGGTAACGATGATGGAGGTGAGGCCCTCGCACTGTCTAGATGAGACAAGCATGCTTGGGTGGCCCTCAAAGCTGCCAGATTTACAAAGGATGATGATGACATGTAGTGAGGTATCCCTGTATAATCCTCACATCGCATTTGTGAATGTTTGACTCCAGTCTGGCTAATGGCAGCGCGAATACCCTCTGTGAAAATGCTCCTGTCATGGAGATGGAGTAATAGTCACTCAATTACAGGAGGATGATGATGACATGCAGTGAGGACACTCCAGAGATCTTTACATAGCCTCTAAGAATATTTGACTCCTGTCTGGCCGAGGTCAGATCGCTTGCGTTCTGTGATCAGGGTCATATCATTGAGATGCAGCCATGAAACTTTAGAAGTATCTAATCCTCTGTGGCCACTCCCTGTTGTTGTGTGCCAGCTTGTCCTGCATGAATAGAGATGGAGAGAGTGTAAGCAGGATGCCTGACAGGCCAGATGATAAGTATGCCTGGCGTGTGTTGGTGGCGACTGGTCCCATGGACTGGATGAGGACAATGAAGGTGTGTATGGATGATGATGTCCCTTGAATTGGCAGTGAATGAGATCCCTGTGGGTGTGTGAGGAGTTTGCGAGTGTGTGAGTTGAGAGTGATGGAAAGAGTGAATTACCCTGGCAGAATGGATGAAACCATTCATCCTCCTGCGGCACTGGATGGCTGCCCTCTTTTGAAGGGTGTTGGCGCTGATCACTGCTGCCACCACCTCTCAAGCCTGGTTGATGACACCGCTCCTTATCCTGCGGCCAGAGCGGGAGTATAGGACATCCCGGTGGGACTCCACTTGGTCCAAAAGACGTTCCAGAGACGCGTCACTGAAGTGGCGGGCCATCCTGTCTTCTGTGCTACAGTCTTGGTCTGAAAACACTGAGATGTGTGCCTGCGGCTGGACTTTAAACATGGCGCCTGGCACGATGCAGCAGTGATGGTGGGCTGGCGAATGAGACCCCGTCCGCCATCGAAACAGCATGTTTCCCGCGAGTGCATAAATAATGTGCCGGGTTTGGGATGATACGGCTTAAAAACTCACCATCGGGGCCAGTGAGTGAAATGTCGTTTTACATGCTCGCTTATTTTATTCTTTTTATTCATTTACGGGATGTGATCGTCACTGGCTAGGCCAGCATTTATTGCCCATCCCTAACTGCCCTTTAGAAGGTGGTGGTGAGCTGCCTCCTTGAACTGCTGCAGCCCATGTGGTGTAGGTACACCCACAGTGCTGTTAGGGAGGGAGTTCCAGGACTTTGACTCAGCGACAGTGAAGGAACAGTGATAAATTTCCAAGTCAGGATGGTGAGTGGCTTGGAGGGGAACTTCCAGGTGGTGACATTCCCGTGTATCTGCTGCCCTTGTCCTTCTAGATGGTAGTGGTTGTGGGTTTGGAAAGTGCTGTCTAAGTAGCGTTGGCGCATTTCTGCAGTGCATCTTGTGCTGCCACTGTTCATTGGTGGTGAATGGAGTGAATGTTTGTGGAAGGTGTGCCAGTCAAGTGGGCTGATTTGTCCTGGATGGTGTCAAGTTTCTTGAGTGTTGTTGGAGCTGCACTTATCCAGTCAAGGTCTCCTATTTCAAGGTCCCACCAAAGTGGCAGCAGCCCAATCACAGGCAGGAATGGAGATCCATCTTAAGTTTCCTAATTGTCAGCCTTCACTTAGTGGTAGCACCTATGAGTTAGCTATGTTGACTTCCTAGATTACAACAGTGACTGCACTTCCCAAGTGCTCCATTGGCTGTAAAGAACTTGGGATGTCCTGGGATTGTGAAAGATGAAATATAAAGGCAAGTCTTCTTGGAAGGTTGTGGTGTCAACTCCGCCTTAAGGACTCAAGCAGATAATCTAGACCGATATATCAGTGCAACACTGTATTGTTTGAGATCAGATGAGTTCTTAAACGGAGATCCAATCTGCTCTCTTGGATGTAATTGATCCTGCGACATTATCTGAAGAAGGACTGGGGAGTTCTGGTGTACTGACCTACATTTACCCTTCAGCCAACACCACTAAAAATAGATTACCTGATCATCGATTGCTTTGCTGTTTTGAGGACTTGCTGTGTGCAAGCTGGCTGCTGGGTTTCTCAGCATTCCAATAGAGACAACACTTTGAAACAACTTCATTTGAATGTAAAGTATTATGGGATGTCCTGGGGTCATTAAAAGCACAATTTAAGTGCAAGTTCTTTCTTTCTTGAGAACAGGATAACTGGAAATGGCTGCTGCTAACAGTAGAAATCAAGCATTTGTGTTTGCAGGGCTGGAAATTTCTATACAAATTCTCACAGTATCAGAGAAACTTTGCACAGCAGCCAACAGCTGCTTGACATTAACCCTGTCATTGGCTGCTTAAACCCTCCTGCTGGCCCTCTCCTTCTGAATGAGACCTTCACCGATCCCATATTTCTATGAGCTTGCTGTCCCTTCCACTATCCAGGAACACCAAACGTCACTGACCCAAAGGCCAGTCTACATCCTGGAAGCAGGTAATCAGGAATGGCTTTATGTTTGTTAAATGCTTTGAACACTTCACAAATATAATTTTAAAATATTCAATATGTTTAATAAAACCATTCCCGGACACAGCAGAAAAATAGTTTTACCAGCGCGGCTAAGCAGCCTGGGGATAAAGCCAGGTTGTGGGTGCTTTAACTATTGGGGTAGGGGAGCAGGCACCAGTAGGGCACTTGATAGTGAAAAAGTCTGCAGTTGGTGGGGAGCTCAGGCTGATCGCAGCTCTGGGTCTGGGGAAGCTCAGGATCCCTCATGTTGGAAAAAATGAAGGACCCAGTAGCCTCTATACATCACTTTTCTACTTTATATAGTGTTACATTGTTGGACTGCAGCATTTGTTATTTGATTGAGACAGGGCTTTAGACCCCATGCCAGTCGGTCACTACCAGTGACCATCTGGTTCGAAGCCTTGGGTACAACCCTCTTTCAGCTGGTATCACAAGCTCCCCACCTAAAGTACAACTGGTGGTCCATAAGGGGCTCCTTTTCCCATGACACTGCCACCTTGAGAAAGAAATAAGGAGAGGCTGTGATACGGCATAAAGCATAAAAGAATGAGAAACAGAACAGAAAAAGGAGGGAAGAAAAGAAAAAGAGCAGAAAAGGACAGAGAGGGAATTGGCAGCATCAAAAAGCCAGAGTCAGGAAAGAGAGTATCCTTCACCTCATTGAGAGATGTTACGAGAACTACTCATCCTTCACATTTATACATTTTTATGCTTCATTTTAAAAGTTCATTGTGTAATATAAGAAAGCCAGCAATTTCTAGTGTATAGACACTTCAATTCCAAACCCCATCTGATGTATTGTGTTCAGTTTTGGACATGGAACCTCAAGAAAGATTGACTTGCCTTGGAGGTGGTGCAGCACAGATCTAGCAGGATGATACCAGGATTTAGAGTTAAATTATGAAAACAGGCTATAAACTTAGGCTGGAATCGTCTGGCATCGTTGGAGGCGGGCATCATGGCGGTCAGGGGCTGTGGGGGGTGGTGGAAGCTATATGGCAAGAAGGCCAAAAATTGGTTTCACACCAGTGTGAAGGCACAGCAGGATCATCAGATGGTGGAACACGAATCCCACTGGAGGCCGGTGTGAACCCGATTTGCATCCCGGTAATGGGATTTGATCCCCACCGGAATTGTCCCCTCACACTAGATTTACCATTACACCGGAAGGAAAACACACTGGCCCAGAACACACCTGGATAAGTGTGTCGTGTGGAAGTTGGGACTTACCATTAGTGCCTTGCTCAGATCACATACGTTTGAGGAGAAGGAGATGCTGCAGCCCTACAGCTACCAGACCCTGGAGGAACACATGCATCACATGCTGGGTGGATTCTCATGGACATGGTTCCACAGCGAGGCAACTCTCAGAAGGTGGAAGGTCCCTGTTGATGTCTTGGGTCTGCTTCAGAACATCATGGCCTTGGCCCTGGGCTGCTACGATAATCGGTGAGGTGGGGGGAGAGGATGGCCTAGCTGTGAGTGGGAGAGGAAGGTGTACCGGGGTGAGTGGGGGAGGAAGTCCAGCTGAGAGTGGGGGGAAGAAGATGTACCGTATGGGGGTGGAAGAGAAAGGTCTAGGCTTGACTGGGAGAGGAAGGTGTGAGGTTGGGAAGGGGGGAAGAAAGGTATTAGGTGGGTGTGAGGTTGGGAGGAGGGAGTACGGGGAAAGGAGGATGTGGCGGGGAGAAGTGGGTAGATAGGTGTAAGGAAGGAGCAAGTTGTATGGGAGGGCGTTCAGAGAGGGTAAGGTGTCTTGGGGGAGGATGGAGTAAGGGTGAAGCAGAGTGTATGTCTAGGTGAATGTGCAAGGGAGGGGTCTGTGGAGTCAATGACTGCCTCCTGGGGAATGAGTTGAGGATGGGCATGGTAGGAGGGAATGGTAAGAATGAGAGGGGACAGAAGGAGCTGCTAGGGTGAGAGGATGAGGGTGCGTCCATTCAATAGAAGGAGCGGCGAGGGTGGTTGGTGGGAGCTTGGAAGCAGACACAGATGCTGGGATTGGGAAGGAGGAGGTTGGGGAGGTCAATGTGGATGGGAGTAGGATTCCCAGGAAGGTAGGGAAAGTACATAATCACCTGGACAACCTGGAAAGACAAGGGTTGGTAGGTAAGGGTGGGGTGGGGGTGGTGGGTGCTGCTGGTGGTGGTGTGGGTGGGTGGGGGTGCGGTGTTGGGGGAGATGGGAGGTGATGCCAGGGGATTTGACAGTGATTGGGGAAAGGACATGGGTGACTGGGGGAGGTGAAAGGATAGGGTAGCTAACAGTATACTTCACTACTATCATGGTTGACAAAATCTAAAGTGAGTGAAGCCTTATGATGGATGGGATCAGGTGCTGCACGGGAGTGTGATCAGTGGGTTGGCGGAGATGCAGGTCAGCTCAGATGGAAAACTGAATCCCAGCTGGCAGCATTGAAAATGTTCAGGATATTGAGATGAGTGTGATGGATGAAGGCTCCATAATCATGGGGGAGAGTGCTTGCGCGAGGCTCCGAAAGGCCCTGCCATACATACATTTAAAGTCAAAGTGTAAGAGATAGAGTCATAGAGCTTTACAGCACAGGAAGAGGCCCTTTGGCCCATCAGGTCTGTGTCAGTCATCAAGCCCCTATCTATTCCATTCCCATTTTCCAGCACTTGGCCCATAGCCCTGTATGCTAAGGCATTTCAAGTTCTCATCTAAATATTTCTTAAATGTTGTGAGGGTTCCTGCCTCTACCACCCTTTCAGGCAGTGAGTTTCAGTTACCCTCTGGATAACAAAGGTTTTCCTCAAATCCCCTCTAAACCTCCTGCCCCATACCTTAAATCTATGCCCCTTGTTATTCACCCCTCCACTAAGGGGAAAAGCTTCTTCCTATCTACCCTATCTATGCCCCTCATAATAGTGTACACCTTAATTAGGCCCCCGTCAGCCTTCTCTCCCCAAGGAAAACAACCCTAGCCTATCCAGTCTCTCTTCATAGTTGAAACGCTTCAGCCCAGGCAACATCCTGGTGAATCTCCTCTGTACCCTCTCCAGTGCAATCACATCCTTCCTATAATGTAGCAACCAGAACTGCACACAGTACTGCAGATGTGGTCTAACTGACATTTTATACAACTCCATCATAACCTCCCTGCTCTTATATTCTATGCCTCGACTAATAAAGGCAAGTATCCCATATGCCTTCTTAACCACCTTATCTACCTGTCCTGCTGCCTTCAAGGATCTATAGATCTATGGACATGCACACCAAGGTCCCTCTGATCCTCTGTACTTCCTAGAGTCCTACCATTTATTGTGCACTCCCTTGCATTGTTAGTCCTCCCAAAATACATCACCTCACACTTTTCAGAATTAAATTCCATTTGCCACTGTTCTGTCCATCAGACCAGCCCCTCTATATCGTCGTGTAGTCTAAAGCTTTCCTCCTCTCTATTTACCACACCACCAATTTTCGTGTCATCTGTGAACTTACTGATCATACCTCCTACATTCATATCTAGATCATTAATGTACATTACAAACAGCAAGGGACCCAGCACCAAACCCTGTGGTACGCCACTGGACACAGGCTTCTAGTCACAAAAACAACCTTCGACCATCACCCTCTGCCTCCTGCCACTAAGCCAATTTTGGATCCAATTTACCAAATTGCCCTGGATCCCATGGGCTCTTACCTTCTTGACCAGGGTCCCATGCGAGACCTTGTCAAAAGCTTTACTTAAATCCATGTAGACTGCTTCAACTGAATTACCCTCATCTACACATCTAGTCACCTCCTCGAAAAATTCAATCGAATTTGATAGCCATGATTTCCTCCTTACAAAGCCATGCTAACTATCTGTGGTTAATCCTTTCCTCTCCAAGTGGAGATTACTTTTATCCCTTGGAACTTTTTCCAAAAGTTTCCCTACCACTGATGTTAGACTCACTAGTCTATTGTTCCCTGGTTTATCCCTACCACCCTTCTTGAATAATGTCCTCCAATCCTCTGGCACCTCTCCTGCGGCCAGAGAGGACTTGAAAATTAATGTCAGAGCTCCCACTGCAGCCTGGGATGTATCTTATCTGGGCCTGGGATTTATCCACTATTAAGCCCCCTAAAACCTCTAATATCTCCTCCCTCTCAATGCTAATTTGTTCAAGTATATCACAGTCCCGGTCCCTGATTTCTATACTTACATTGTCCTTCTTGATAGTGAAGACAGATGCAACGCATTCATTTAAAACCTTACCTATGTCTTCTGGCTCCTCACACAGATTGCTACTTTGGTCCCTAATGAGCCCTACTCTTTCCCTGGTTATCCTCTTGTCCCTAATCTACTTATAAAATGCCTTTGGATTTTCCTTTATTTAACCTGCCAATGTTTTTTCATGCCCCCTCTTCGCTCTCCTAATTTATTTTTTAAGTAACTCTTGCACTTTCTGTACTCCTATTGGGCTTCCGCTGGTTTGAGCCCTTGGTATCTACCATAAACTTCCTTTTTTTTCCCTTATCCAACCTTGTACATTCCTTGACACCCAGGGTTCTCTGGACTTGTTGGTCCCACCCTTCACCTTTACGGGAACATGTTGGCCCTGCACTCTCACTATTTCCTTTTTGAATGACTCCCACTGCTCTGATATAGATTTTCCTGCAAGTAGCTGCTTCTAGTCCACTTTGGCCAGATTCCATCTTATCATATTAAAGTTGGCCTTCCCCCAATTCAGAACCTTTATTTCTGGTCTATCTTTGTCCTTTTCCATAACAACCTTAAATCTTGCTGAGTTGTGATCACTATCATGGTAATGCTCTCCTACTGACACTTCTACTAATTGCTGGGCTTCTTGCCCTAAAATTAGGTCCAACATCGCCCCCTCTCTTGTAGGGCTTTCTGCGTGCTGGCTTAAAAAAGTTCTCCTGTATACATTTTAAGAATTCCGCCCCCTCCAAGCCTTTCACACTTCATGTATCCTTGTTAATAATGGGGATGTTGAAATCCCCTCCTATTATTACCCTATTATTTTTACACTTCTCTGAGATTAGCCTACATATCTGACCCCCTATCTCTCCATGACTATTTGGGGTCCATAGCACACTCCCAGAAATGTGATTTCCCCCTTATTGTTTTTAAGTTCTACCCATATAACCCCATTTGAGAAACCTTCTAAGATATCATCCCTCCTTATTGCAGTAATTGACTCCCTGATCAATATTGCGACACCACCTCTTTTACAACCCCCATCCCACTATCCCGCCTGAAGATTCAGACCCCGGAATATTGAGCTGACAGTCTTGCCTCTTCCTCAGCCATGTCTCTGTGATAGCAATGATATAATATCCCCATGTGTTAATCAATACCCTCAACTCATTTGCCTTACTCACAAGACTCCTTGCATTAAAATAAATGCCATCCAGCCTTGCCATGCTCCCTAGTGCCTTAACTTGATGATTTCATTGACTTCATTTTTCTTCTATGCTTGTCTGTAATCATCTCCTACTGTACTTCCACTTTGTATTCCACCCCCTTAGTTTAAACCCCTGACAACATTAGCAAACTCCCCCCACAAGGATGTTGGTCCCGTTCTCATTAAAGTGCAACCCATCGGACTTGTACAAATCCTGCCTTCCCCTGAAATGGACCCGGTGATACAGGAATCTAAAGCCCTCCCTCCTGCACCAACTCTTCAGACATGCATTCAACTGCTCCATTTGTCCATTCCAATACTCACTAGTTCGTGGCACCAGGAGTAATCCAGAGATTACAACCTTTGAGGTCCAGCTTTTTAATCAGCTACCTAGCTCCCTAAATTCTTGTAGCAGGACCTCACCCCTCTTTCTACTTATATTGTTGATACCAATGAGAACTATGATTTCTGACTGTTGGCCCTTCCCCTTCAGAATGCCCTGCAGCTATACAGTGATATCCTTGGCCCTGGCCCCGGGGAGGCAACAGACCACTCTGGAATCACGTCTGCGGCCACTGAAATGCCTGTCTGTACCCCTGAGTCTCCTATCATTATTGCTCTTCCTCTCTTTCTCTTTCCCCCCTTGTGCAGCTCTGGCTGCACTCCCCAGAGGAACCGTCACTCTCACCGTTTTCCAAACAGAAAAACTGTTCTTGAGTGAGATGTACTCTGGGGCTTTCCTGACCACCTGCATGTCTGCCTTCTTCTGACTGGTGGTTACCCATTCCTTCTCTGACTGCACTTCCTTAAGCTGCAGGGTGACCACATCTAGATACGAGCTATCCACGTAACTCAGCCTCACAGATGCAGTGCTGTGCCTCCAGGTGATGCTCAAGCTCCAAAGTCTGGCGCTCAAGCTGGTCAAACTGGTGGCACTTCCCACAGATGTGGTCATCCAGGCTGTGAGGAGCATCTAAGACTTCCCACGTACTTCAGGCCATGCAATACACGGGACTGAGCTCCTCTGACATACCTTCAGTTAAAATACTCTTACCCTAATTTAAGCCAAATAGAAAATTATTGAAGTTTCTTTCTTTTTTTTAAAGAAAGCTAGAACTCTTACCTTTCCTTGATGTAGCTTTAAAGTGGAGAAAAACAACTTACCCACTACCTACCAATCAGCTCTCTGTTTTGTGTTGGGTCACTTTTGTCAGCCTTTTCGAATTGTGGCGGGGTTCCTATTGGGGATCTTATTGGGGTTAGCTGTTGCTCTGACTGGCTCTATCTGGGCCTCGGCCCTTAGGCTTTTATTGAGAAGCTCTGCTGGTGCCGTTTACCCAAGGTTCGCTCCACTCCACTCCCACTGTTGCTCCGACTGGCTCCAGAATCACTCGTGGTCCAGATGTGTTCCACTGAACTGCTAGTGGGGGGGTGGGGGAATATAGTGGGAGGACTTGCAAAGCCTGTCAATGAAGCTGAAAGACAGCATTACACATTATTCAGTGTAAGTGAATATATTTTCAGATTATAAAATAACAAAATATGTTCACCTATGCAACCACCTGCGATCAGGATTTCTTAACTTTTCTAGACCAACCACTTCTTCTAGGTGCTGCCCGGACATCTGGAGCAAGGGTGGAGATAGCCTGTGCAATGGTTGGCCCTGTTGCCTCTGATGACTTCGGTGTGCATCCTCTGGAGATCCGAGGTCTTTAGGGCCCCAGCTTGCTTTGGCTGTCCTCTTGTGGACCAGCTGCTCCCTCTGTGGTGACAGGGGATGAGGTTGAGGGGATCACAGGCAAAGGGGACTCGGAGGGAGCTGGCAGCCTCTGAGGTTCCTGAGTGGATGTCCCTGGGGCATTCAGCCTGGCCTGGCTCCTTGAGGGGAAGGAGCATCTCAAGGGACATCAAGGTGTCCCATTTCCCTCTCGCATTGCCACTGCAGGAATTCACCCATGGCTACCCCGATGGAGTGCAGGTCTGCTCGCATCTCCGTGTTCTGCTGGACTAGGGTCTTCATGACATCCACCATCTTTCCCATTGAGACCACTATGCACACACATGTGAGAAGCACTTCATCAGAGACCAGGCGGATGCACTCCTCCGACTGTTGAGGGCTTTCAGCATGATGTTCCCCCACCATCTGCTGATTCTCCACAATGAGTTGGAAGGCCAAATCCAGAGGGTCATCACCTGACTTGGACCTCACAGATGCCTCTTCCCCAGCAGTCCTCGAGTATTGGGGAGCCCGGCTGAACCTGCCTCCTCCTACTGTGGCCACATGTCTGTGCAGTGGTCACCAGATTGTGAATCCAAGCCTACTCTAGATCTAAGTCCCACCAAGGTGTGTGTCTCTGCACTGGTGGAGGGTGTGGGTAAGCGCTGTGATCGGTCTTCCAGGCTGCATATTTCCAGCTCTTCAATGGAGGAGGTGTCCCCTTGGCTGGAGGTGAGGACCTGGATGGAGCTAAGGGAATGGCTGGCTGAGAGTGTTGGTCGCTTGTTGGAGCTCCCTGTGACCTAAAGTAGAGATAATTAGTGCATGGCAGCAGAGCCAAAACAGGAGAGAGAGCGCACTCACAGCTGTGTTGAGAGGGATGATGTGGTGCAGGATCCTCACATGGGTGTTCACTGCTGACCTCACCATCACCACATGCATGGTCCACGTCCTCACCAGTCAGCGCAATGGCAAGCTCCTCAAAGTGAGTGAGGGGTCTAATGTGGGCCACTCCACCACTGGCCTGGGACCTCTCCCTGCTTCTCCTACATGAAACAGATGGAAAGAGTGTGAGCAGGATGCATGGCACTGTGCAGAATGTTTGTGTGATGAGCGGAGACATGGATGGAATGAGGATGCGAGCTCCAGAGGATATGAGCCTGATGGAGAAGTGAGAGTGTGTGTGAGAGTTAGTGGTGTTGTCCCTTAAAGTGTGAGATCCCTGTGAATATGTGATGGGTTTGGGAGTGTGTGAGTTGAGAGTGATGAGCTGGTTGACTTACCCTGGTGGAACAGATGAGATTATTCATCCTCTTCCTGCAATGGATGGCTGACCTCCTCTGTGCTCCAGATGGCACCCAGATCGAGGAAGTGCTAAGGTCACGTTGTGGCGAGCAAACCTGAGCCTGCCTGTGATCTGGAGTGCTTCCTGTGACTGCATGATTAATGAGGTGGGACACGCCGGGAATGGGATGATATAGCGCCAAAACCCACCATTGTGGCTGGCGGGTAAAACGACTTTCTTCATGCCCACTATTGTAGTTAATGTAAACCTGGGAGGATTCCGCCCTTAGTTTTTATTCTCCTAAGTTTAGAGGTTCTCTAACTGAGATATTTAACAGGATGAAAGGATTTGATAAAGTAAATAAAGACAGACTTTCACCTCTGCTAGGAAAATAGAAAATGGGGACATAGACAGTGGACTTTATGGCCTGAAAAGGACACATTAAGGCAGATGTTCATAAAAAATATAAAACAAAAACAGAAACAGAAATACCTTGAAAAACTCAGCAGGTCTGGCAGCATCGGCGGAGAAGAGTACAGTTGACGTTTCGAGTCCTCATGACCCTTCAACAGAACTGTTTCTGTTTGTGTTTTTGTTTTGGATTTCCAGCATCCGCAGTTTTTTGTTTTTAAGGCAGATGTTCACTCTGGACTGTTTTCAGAGGGGAGGTAGGTGGGACTGGGTGGACCAATGTCATCAGCTTGAGGCTCGGACTATTTGGATGATCAGGTACCATTCAAATTTCCCTGAGAGGCTGAACCACACATTTCCAGTGGATGCACATGATTACCTCACATTTTATTGCTTCTCCCTCTCATCATCTACACATGAAGCTGCATCAAGCATCGACACAACCTTTCGTGGGATTAACACACCAGCTCATTCCAGCTCTTTTTTTCAGGAGTAAATGGCTTACAGCAACCTGAACCCGGGCAGAGTCAGCCTCCAGACAAACCCTTAGCCAGGTAGAGGACGAAGCCCTGGAGTTCACTGGGGCAGACAACTCATGGAGAATCAGCGATGGCAAAGCTGAAGTCCCGCTCAATGGGCAATCTGTCCATTATGCTTACTTTTCCTCAAGAAATCACACAAAATGATCAGCATGACATTCTGGTGTCACATAAGCCCTGTCAATCCTCTATTACTGCTTAACATTTCTGTGCCACGCCTTTTTCTAGTTGCATCCCATGACTTGAACCTTGCAGAACAAGAATCAGATGAGTGCTCCTGAGGAAGCAGCAGAGCTTCATCCATTTAACTCAAGCAAGAATCCGTACCCCAGTTTTTATAGGTATCAAGTTAAAGGGGCCTGCATATGGCTAGAGGGAAAGATCATCCAGGAAATGGCTTACCTGAGGGCATGCTCAGGTTCTAGGACTGCTGGACAGGATCAAGATGCTGCTACAGAGGCCCAACCTTCAATAGTAAACTGCCTTCTGCACACTGGCAATTGTTCAAGGTATGGGGCAATCTACCTCAGACCTGCTGCACCATATTCAGCTTATGAGGCATTCTGGCAGTCTACCAGGGAGCTTGGGGTCACCCCTATGGATGCTGCAGGAATGTCAGAGTCTCTAACATGAACTCATGCATTTTTAATCAAAGTCCAAGCTGGTGTCATTCAGGATTTTGGTTCCAGCACCTTTGAAAGCGGCTTCAGTCACGCCCCAGATCTTGTCCAGGGTGCACTCTCTTGTTTTCTACATGACAACAGTGTATAGGCATTAATAATATTTCCTTGGCTGTAAAACTCTTTGGCATGCCCTGGATGGCATTAATGTTCCACATAAGCCTCCCTACCCTCACCCCTCTTCATCTAACCCTATCAGCAGAATTTTCTATTCCTTTCTCCCTCATATGCTTATCTAGCTTCCCCTTAATTGCCCTTATGACATTTATACCTCAACTACTCTTTGCGGTAACACATTCCACATTGTTACTACTCTTTGTGTAAAGAGTTTTTTCTGAGGTTCCCTATTGGATTAATTAGCAACTATGATACATACATCTTCAGGCTTTGGTGCCCCTCCCATCTCCAAAGAAGATTGAAAGCTTGTGGTCAAAGCTGCTGGTATTTTCACCTTTACTTCTCTCAGCAACCTAGGATGAATCCTGCCTAGATTATGTGCCTTTATTGCCTTAAGCTATGCCAACTCTGTTAGGACCTCTTCTTTACATATGTTATCATTCCAATTCCTTCGCCCACTCCTCCTCTTCTGTAACATTAACAGCATCCTCTTCTTTAATAAATATGGATGCAATGTACTCATTTAATACCTCAGTCATGCCCTGTGCCTTCATAATCCCTGCTTTTAATGTCCTTAAGAGGTAGAAGATCTTGCTACTTTCAGGTAAATTGTTATTTACATGCTTAAGACAAACTGCTGGTTGGAATATTTAACTTTTACATGTTAGTGCCATTTTACTATTGTGATAATGTGAAGAGATTTTTGAACTGGAGCAACTCAATTTGGACATGTAACTTGAGGTCTGTGTCTTGATCTGAAGCCTGAGTGTGCTGAAGTTGAGTTGTGTGAACTCAGTTTCCTTTGGCAGTCTCAGCTTTAGACTAGTTGTGGCCTGACTCCAGCCCAGCGCAAAGCTACATTCAAATAGGTGGCTTAAGGAATAAACTGTAGAATTACTTTAATGTGATTACAGACCCAAGTCCACCATCTGTGAGCTTCTAATACAAAAATCAATCAGCTATGGAACAGAGATGCAAGTGCAGAAATCTATTTTTCAGCAGTGCACTGCCAGGTAGCCAGCAGTATAACTCAGATCTGTCTCCATTGTACTCTACAGATACTGGTTTGGCATGTTTTAGGTAGCATAATGGTAACCTGAGGCTTTCTTAATTAAATGAGAAATTTTGCAGGTTATTGTGCTGCTGTTAGATTTACTGTGTTTATGTTCAAATCTATGTATTTATTTGATATTAATTATTTTTCAATGTATCGGTATTTCAACTTATATAAATTTCAAGAAAGAATTGAGGTTGCAGCAAGGGGAGGCATCTTAATTATGATTCAAAATGCTTGATTAAAATGCAATAGCCTCTTCCTTCATGATTGTTGATTGTGTAGAGATCTGGATGGTGATGATTTCAGAAAGTGTCTGGAGAAGAACCAAACTATGACAGTAGATATGTAGGTAGGGGCATGAGGAAATGCAATGTAAGACTTAAATTCAGCACAAAACATGATTCAGTGCGTGTCAAATTAGGTCAGAAGATGCAATAGAATTGAAACTGTTTTTGCTAATAATAGTCCATCTATTATTTATTAAATTAGTCTGTCTCACACATGTTCATCAGCAAAAAATGCAAAGCAATTTTTAATTAATAAAAGAGGCTCATTTTTCCCTTCCTTCTCTTTACAACAATTGAAAACATGTACTGCAATTTGTTTGCTTGTAGATTGCTTATCTCTGCTATACTGTCAAGGAAGAATAATGTGTCAGTCCCAACTGAAGCTATTACCTTATAATTACAAGTGGTGATATACAAACATAAAAATTAGAAGCAGGAGTAGGCCATTCAGCCCCTTGAGCCTGCTCTGCCATTTAATAAGATCATGGCTGATCTGATTGTGGCCTCTACTTTCCCGTCAACCCACTATGCCCTTCAGCTCCCCTGTCAATCAAGAATCCGTCTAACTCAACCTTCAAAATATTCAATGGCTGAGCCTCCACTTCTCTCTGGGGAAAAGAATTGCACAGACTAACAACCTTCTGAAAGAAAAAAAAAATTCTCCTCATCTCTGTTAAATGGGAGACCCCTTATTTTTAAGCTGTGTCCCCTAGTTCTAGTGTCTCCCACAAAGGGAAACATCCTGCCAGCATCCACCCTGTCAAGTCCCCTCAGGATCTTATATGCTTCAATAAGATCATCTCTCATCCTTCTAAACTCCAATGGGTATAGCCCAACCTGTCCAACCTTTCCTCATAAGATAACCCCTTCATCCCAGGAATCAGTCAAATGAACCTTCTCTGAATGTCTCCTAATGCAATTATTTCCTTTCTTAAATAAGGAGACCCAAACTGTATACAGAACTTCGGATCTGGTGTCACCGACACCCTGTACTTTTATATTTCATTCCCCTTGCAATAAACAACAACATTCCATTTGCCTTCTTAATCATTTACTGTACCTGCAAACTAACTTTTTGTGATTCACGTACCAGGAGAGCCAGATCCCTCTGTACCACAAAATTCTGCGATACTTCTCCATTTAAATAATATGCTGCTTTTATATTTTTCCTGGCAAACTGGACAAATTCACATTTTCCCACATTATAGTCCATCTCCCACATTTTAGTCCACTCACTTAACCTGTATATAGGACCTCCATCCACTTCTCAACATACTTTTCTACTGATATTTGTGTCATCAACAAATTTAGCAAACAAACCTTTGCTCTCTTTATCAGGCGCATTGATATAGATTGTAAATAGTTGAGGCGCCCACACTGATCCTTGTGGCACTCCACTCATTACCTCTGGCCAACTCAAAAATGATCCATTTATCACTATTCCCTGTTTCTTGTTAGCTAACCAATCCTTTATCCATGCTAATATGTTACCCACTTTGTGGTGAGCTCTTATTTTGTGTGGTAATCTTTGATGTTGCACCTTGTCAAATACCTTCTGCAAATCGAAGTTCACCTCATGTACAAGTTCTTTATCCACCTTACTTATTACTTCCTCAAAGAATTCCAATGAATTAGTCAAACAAGACTCCCCTTTCACAAAACCATGTTGACTCTGCCTGATTGCATTGAGATTTTCTAAGGTGCTATAACCTCCTTAATAGATTCTCACATTTTCCCTGAGACAGATGTTAAGCTATCTGGCCTGTAGTTTCCTGCTTTCTGTCTCCCTCCTATCTTGAATAGAGGAGTCACATTCACTATTTTCTAATCTGATGGGACTCTCCAAGATCTAGGGAATTTTGGAAAATTACAACCAATACATCTACTGTTTCAGTAGCCACTTCTTTCTAAGATCCAAGGATGAAGTCTATCAGGACCTGAGGATATGTCAGATTTTAGTTCCAATTATTTTATTTCCCTGGTGATTGTAATTGTTTTAAGATCCCCCCTTTCACCTCTTGATTTACAATTATTCCTGGGAGGTTATTTGTGTCTTCTACAGTGAAGACAAATACAAAATATCCGTTCAATGCACAAGCCATTTCCTTATTAATTCCCCTGACTCACTCCCTCATGGATCAACACTCAATTTAGCTACCCTTTTCTTTTTTAAATACCGGTAGAAACTCTAACAATCTTACTATCTACTATTTCTAGCTAGCTTTCTCTCATACTCAAATTTCTCCCTCCTTATTATTTATTTAGTTTGCTGTTTTTTATATTCTGTCCAATCTTCTGACTTGCCAGTAATCTTCGTGGAATTGTTCGCTTTTTCTTTCAATTTAAAACGACCTTCCTTAGTTAGCCACGTATGATGCACCTTTCTCCTGGAGGCTTTCTTTCTCACTGGAATGTATCTTTGCTGAGTGTTATGAAACATTTCCTTAAATGTCTTCCACTGCATCTCTACTAACTTATCCCTTAACCTAATTTCCTTGTTCACTTGAGCTAATTCAGCTGAGAACTATTTTCTGCACTCTACCATTTATCCAGAAGATGGCACCTTAGAATCAGACTTTGTAAAAACTGATGCTTTCCATTCACTGAAAGTGAATATATTTACAAACAGTGACCAGGACTTTCCTCAAAGTGCTTCTGCTTTTCAGCCACAACTTCACAGCAGATGCAATGCAACTTCACTTGAGGTGTAATAAAACTTCACAGAAAATGAGACAAAACTTCATTGAAGGTGTGACAGAATTTCACCAGAGATTTGTTTGAATCTCCATTTATGTGAATAGTGTTTCTGCTACATGTCAGTTGAAATAATGGTGGCACAGTGAGAGAAATTTCCAGTTGCAGTTGAATGCATTAACACAAGCAATCTCATTTCTTTATGCATTCACTATTTTCTGAAATTATTCATCAATTTAAATAAAAAGAACCTAAATTAATAACGAGAACGAATGCAACAAAAGGAGATGGCACAGTAAAAGCTGTCCTGTTCTGCTGGTGGAAGTAGAGTGGACGTGTATATCGGCTTGTTTAATGACCACACCCCAGACTCTTGCAAATTTCCTGCTGGACACTTGATGTGATGTTACAGGAATTAAAGGTCTATGGTAGCTTGCAGAAGTGACAACAATTACAGCATAGGAAATGAGCTGAAAGGTCATGGCAGCCAGTAGACATGCAGGCAAGAGAGTATTCAACTTCATTGACTTACAATTGGAGATGCTATTGGAAGCAATGAGACCATGACAGACAGGACTTTGGCCCACAGAGCAAGGCACTATCTTGTGCCTAAGTGAAGACACAAAATTCAGATCATTCAGCCAGAAAAGGAATTCAGGAATAGGGGTAGGCCATTGAGCCCATCGAACCTGTTCTGTCTTTTGATTAGATCGTGAAAGTTCTGTATCTTAAATCATCTACTCATCTTGGGTAGAGATAAAAATTAATAAAAGTAAGAGGTCACTTGTGGGAGTAGCTTGTAGGCCCCAACAGTAGTTATGCTGCAGGACTGAGCATACAGGAAGAAATAAATGGGGTGTGTAAGAAGGGTTTCACAATAATCATGGGTGACTTTAACCAATATGTAGAACGGGAAAATCAGATTGGAAAAGGTAGCCTGGAAAATGAGTTCACAGCGTGTATTTAGGACAATTTCTCAGAGCCATACATTCTACAGCTAACCAGGGAGCCAGCTTTCCTAGACTTTATAGTGTGCAATGATTTAGTATTAATCAATAACCTCATGGTCGAGGAGCCTCGAGGTGACAGCAATGATAACATGATAGAATTTCATGTTCAGTTTGAAATGGACAAGTGTAGGTCCATGACTCGTGTTTTAAACCTAAATGAAGGTAAGTATGAAGGCAGAGTTGGCTAATGTGAACTGAGAAACTAAGCTAAAAGGTAGCACAGCAGAGCTGCAGTTGCAGACTTTTAAGGAGATATTTAATAACGCTCAGAGCAGATTTATCCCAGTGAGAAAGAAAGGCTCTTTGAGAAGGATGCATCATCTGTGGCCAAACAGGGACATTAAAGATAGCATTAGATTGAAAGAAGCACTGCACAAATCTGCAAAGATTAGTGGTAGGTCAGAAGATTGGGCAGATTTTAAGAACCAGCAAAGAATGACTACAAGATAATAAAGAGGCAGAAAGCAGAGTATGAGAGAAAGCTAGCTAGTAATATAAAAGCAGATAGTAAAGTTTCTACGGTATTTGAATAGGAAAAGAGTAAAGCTCCTGTTGGACCTCTCGAGAGTGAGTCTGGGGAGTTGATAATAGAATACAACAAAATGGCAGATGCGTTGAAGTGGTATTTTGTGTCTGTCTTCATGGTAGAGGACTTAAAAAACCTCCTAAAGATTCTTGAAAATCAAGAGGTGTTAGCGAAGGATGAGCTTAATGCAATCACCATTACCAGCAGAAAAGTGCTAGGAAATCTATGAAACCTAAAGGCTGACAAGTCCCCAGGACTGGATGGCCTGCACCCTAGGGTCTTATAAGAAGTGGCAACACAGACAGTAGATGTATCTTCCAAAACTCCTTTGGTACTGGAAAGGTTCCAGCAGATTCGAAAATAGCTAATATAACACCTTTATTCAAGAAAGAAGGGAGGCAGAAAGCAGGAAACTATAGGCCAGTTAGCCTAACATCTGTCATTGGGAAAGTGCTAGAATCCATTATTAAGGAGGTTATAGTAGGATACTTACATAATCACAATTTGATCAGGCAGAGCCAACATGGCTTTGTGAAAGGGAAATCATGTTTAAATAATCTGTTAGAGTTTTTTTGATGAAGTAACATTAAAGGTAGATCAAGGGGAACTTGTAGATATGGTGTAGTTGGATTTCCAAAAGGCATTTGATAAGGAGCAACATCAAAGGTTACTATACAAGATACAAGCACATGGCATAGAGGTTAACATATCAGCATGAATAGAGGATTGGTTTGCTAACAGGAAGCAGAGAGTAGGGATAAATAGTTCTTTTTTGGACTGGCAAGCTGCAACTAGTGAGCGCCAGAAGGATCAGTACTGGGTCCTCAACTATTTACAATCTATATCAATGACTTAGATGAAGGGACTGAAAGTATGGTAGCTAAGTTTGCTGATGACACTAAGAAAGGTTGGAACATAAGTTGTCAAAAGGGGTTAGAGAGGCTGCAAAGGGAAATAGATAGATTAAGTGAGTGTCAAAAATTTGGCATTTGAAGTATAATGTAGGAAAATGTGAACTTATCCACTTTGGCAAGAAGAAAAGCAATATATTAAATGGAGAAAGATCGCAAAACTCGGAAGCACAGAGGGATCTGCGTTTCCTGGTGCATGAATCACTAAAGGTTAGTATGCAGGTACAGTGAGTGATTAGGAAGGCAAATGGAATGTTGGCGTTTATTGCAGGGGGAATGGAATATAAAAGTAGGGAAAGAAGAGTCATACGGACTAGAAATGCTAACTCTGTTTCTCTCACCACAGACGCTGTCAGACCTGCTGGGCAGAATCTTCGGGCTGGCGTGCAGGTTGCGGAGTCCGCACGCCAATGCTTAAAATTTCGCACACTGACGTTGTGCGAGCATCCCGATGTCAGTGCGCGGCATCGCGATATTTCGGTTGGTGGGCGCTATGCAGTGGGACGCGCGCCCGCCATTAATTAAAGGCCTTGTTAAGGACCTTAACTCTCCAGTCGACCAGGATTTTGAGGGGTCCGTGTGAACTTCGGGTCGGCGCACGGGCACAACGGGCAGGCGGGTAAGTGATTCTTTTACAAATTTCATCCAGTGGAGGGATGAGGTTTGATATCGGGTTTAAAAACTTTTAATAAAGTGTTTGTGTTCTTTACTAACATGTCCCATCTCGTGTTCACATGAGGGGAACATGTTAATAATTTTTAAATTTTTCTATTTTTAGAGTTTTGCAGAGTTTCAGTGATCTCCCTGAGGCAGCACTTAGTCTCGGGGAGATATGTGCTCTTTCACATGCATGTGCGAAGGAGCGCACTCTGACAGTTGGGAAATCCGACCCCCCCACCCCCCCCCCCCGCCTGCACAGGAAGCGCATAACGCTTCCCACTGGGCGTCACGCTGGGCGGGCCTTAATTGTCCTGCCCGCTTAAAATGACGGTGGGGCCCGTTTTGGCAACGGTGATTGGCTGCCCTCCCATCGCTGAGTCGATGGCCCGCCCGCCCATCAAGGGCAAAATTCTGCCCACTAAGTTTTATCTAGCATTTTCTGTTTGTATTTCAAATCTCTGGCATTTTAGAAAATATTGCAGCTGTACAGGGCATTGGTGAGACTTGCTTTCGAAGCAGTTCAGAAAAGCTTCACTGGACTCATTCCTGGGATTGATGAAGGGATTGTCTTATGAAGAGAGGTTGAACAGGTGAGGTCCATGCCCATTGGAATTTAGAGGAATGAGAGTTGATCTTATTGAAACACGTAGGCCTGAATTTTCAGGATGGCTTGGCCCCCGCCATCTGAAGAGTCGGCGGGGATCGCATTCCCACTGATTCCAGCAGGCCTGATGCTGCAAGTCAGTAGGGGGCTTCTGATGTAGACATCCCCACCCACCCACCCACCCTCCCTGCCCGAGATTGAACTCTGTTCTTTTTCAGTTTTGCCCCCTGAGCTGTCACTTGCCGGCCAGTTTAAAAATTGAGGCTGGGTGGAAAGAGGCACTTAAATGGTCATTAAGTGACACTTAAGGGCCTTAATTGGGGCAAAGATGGCTTTCCCGTCTGAGGCCCTGCCTGCCCCAGTGTAAAATCATGATCAGGTCGGGGCAGGCAGGACCCTGAGGGATCCCAGTCCATGCAATTTCACAATCCCCCTGCCTCAGAATCTGCCAGGGGTGGGAGCATAAAATTCTGGCCATAAGATCCCGAAGGGACTTGGTAAGGTAGATACTCGGAGGATGTTTCCTGTTTTGAGGAGACTTAAATTAGGGGACATGGTTTAACAATAACAGGTCTCTCTTTTAAGATAGAGATGAGGAGAATTTTTTTCTCCCAAAGGGTCATTAGTATGTGGAATTCTCTTCCTCAGAAAGCAGTGGAGGCTGGGTCTTTGAATTTATTCAAGGCAGAGTTAGACAGATTTTTGTTAGGCAAGGGGGTCAAGGGTTGTCGGAGGATGATGACAGACAAGAAAGTGGAGCTGAGACCACAACCAGATCAGCCATGATCCTATTGAATGGTGGAGCAGGCTCGAAGGGCTAAATGGCTACTACTGCCCCAATGTTCCTATGTCTTGGTTTCCTAACCTTTAATACCCTCATGTAACAAAAATCTATCAATTTCCGTGTTAAAGTGTTCAATTAATCTAGTCTCAGCAGCTTTTTGAGGAGAGCTTTTCAGATTTCCAGTATCCTTCATAGGAAACAATGTTTTCTAATATTACCCCAGAATAGTCAAGTTCTAAAATTAAGGTTATATTGCCTTCTTCTGGACTCCCCTATCAGAGAAATAATTTCACTCTATCTTATCAATTCCTTTGATAATTTTCAATACCTCAATAAGATCACGCCTTAATCTTCTGACATCAATGAAATACAAGCCTTGTGCAATCTGCCCTAATAATTTAACACTATTTGCCCTAATTGCCTAATTGTCATGATGACAGGAAACTGAGACTGAGTGAGAGCTACCTAGAAGTTCACCAGCTAACCACAGACATATTAGACTGTTTAAAGAGAACCTGTCTTTTTGAAAAAATACAAGAAAAGACACTAATTAAAAATGGCTGCCATGAGTCACCTGATGGATAAATAGATGGGGAGCCAACTCACTCCTAAATTTGTTCCTACAGACTAATGGAAGAATTAGAGTATTTCCTTTGAAAACAATTTAAAACTGCATAAAGGCTTCCTAGAGTCTGTAATATTAAAGGGTAAAAATGTCCGCATTTGATGCTAGTGCTTTTCTAGAAGAGAGGGAATTTACTTATGAGGTTTTAACAGTCCTGTCCCCTGAAGAGTTAGAAGGGCTAGCTAGGCACTTAGGATTAGAATTTTGCCTGAAAGCCAAAAAGCCACAAATTTTAAAAGGAGCGGCCAAACATCTAGAGGCGGAAATTGAGGACACTGAAACAGGTACATTAGCAGCAGAGAAATTAAAATTGGAGCTGCAGAAATTGGAACTGGAATTTCTGGAAAGGAAAAGGAGAGAGACAGGATAGGGAAAAAGAGAGAAAGAAAGACAGGAAAGGGAAAGGAGAGAACAGTGAAAATTCCACAAAAGCGAAACGGAAAGGGAAAGTGGGTTTAAATTAAAACATCTCGAACTGAGAAGCAGGGATCCCACTGTGCTCCTCTGAAACTAATTGAGAAGAGGTTTTTAGAGCAGAAGGAAGAACTCTCCATGTTAGACTATGTAACAGTGTTCCAGGAGTGACTCATGAGAGCCTGTGATATGGCCTGAGAACACGTAAAAATCCCAGACAGCTATCAAGAAACAGGCAGACAAACATGCCAGGGCCTGGACCTTTCAGCCAGGAGACTACATACTATTGCTTCTATCAGTCCCAGATGAACCACTAAAAGCCCTATTCAGTGGCCTGTACAGAGCAGCAAAGAAGCTTGGGGAAGTGAACTATCTAATTGACATCACAGACCGCAGGAAAAAGCAAAGGCTGTGTCATGTCAACATGAAAAAAAACAATATCACAGCAAAGAAGGGGACAAGCAGGTGATGGTCTGTCCCATAGCCACTGACCTTTAGAGGGTAAGGGCAACAGTGGGGATGAATTGGGCCTCACATTGAACCCCCTACTGCCTGGCTAACAAACACAAAAAGACTAGTGAACTTTGACTCCTGATTCATCCACCTAAATGCAGAACAGTGAACAGACTTGACAAGCTGTTCACTGCATTTAAAAGCCTATTTAGAGACAAGCCAGGCTGCACCAGGTTAGCTCTACATGATGTGGATGTGGGAGAGGCCCTTCCCATAAGGCAACATCCCTGTTGTCTCTTGAAGCAGCTGGAGCTCCCCAGTTGGGCTTGTGCCCAAGCTGGACAGCTCCACAAGGCTCTGCATTGACTACTGAAAAGTTAATGCAGTGACCAGAGCTGACTCCTACCCGATTCCCCGCCTGGAAGGCTGCATAGATAGGGTAGGTAAATCGGCCTACATTGCAGAAATAGATTTACGCAAGGGATACCGGCAGGTTCTGTTGACTGCCTATGCGAAGGAAATCTCACCTTCGTAACTCCGGATGGGTTACACCAATGTCGAGTCATGCCATTTGGACTCAGAAATGCCCCAAGACTGATGAACCAGGTAGTGGCAGTCTTCTTCAATTGTGTAGTATACCTAGGTGGCCTCTTAGTGTACAGCAACACCTGGGAAATTCACTTAGAGCAACTAGAAGCCCTGTTCCAGAAATTACAGTCAGCTGGCCTAATGGCCAATCTGATAAAGAGCGAGTTTGTTAAGGCTCAGGTGACCTTTCTAGGACATGTGATGGGACAAGGACAAGTACTGCCCAAAACTGAAAAGGTACGAGCAGTAGTAGTTTCCCATTCCCATAACAAAGCAGGAAATCATTTTTAGGGATGCTTAGATTTTTAGAATTTTTAGGATCTTTAGAAGATTTTTAGGGATGTATGGGTTCTACCACAAGTTCATCCAAAACTTCAGCAGAATAAAGCAACTTAGTATGGGCTGAGAAATGCCAGACAGCTTTTGAGAAGCTGAAAGCCATTTTAATAAACAAGCCAGTGCTCGAAGTCCTAGACTTTAACCAAGCTTTTAAAATAGCCATTGGTGCTAGTGATCTTGTGGTAGGGTTTGTCCTCCTCCAAGAGGATGAATCCTGAATAGGGAGACCAATCGGGTACTTCTCCAACAAACAGAACAAAAATTGGGAATGATATTCCATGGAAGAAAAAGAAGCCCTAGGTTCATCACTGCTCTCAAACACTTTGGGATATGTATCTGAAATGGATACAGAGACGCCACAGTCTATACCGACCACAACCCTTTAACCTTTATGGAGAAATTCAAAACTCAGATGAAGACAAAGTTATTCTGTTGGAGTTTGTTCCTCCAGCCATAATCACCTAAAAATCACTGTGATTGTGGATGTCCTGTCCAGAACTTAGGGAGACCCAGATAGAACTAAGGCGATAATCCAGAGCAAGGCTAAGAGAATGCATGAGAATGAATATGCCTGTCATTTTTCATATTTTAAATTTTTTTCTCCTTGAAATGAGAATGAGGGGGGTGTTATAGCGACTGGAAATTGTGACTGATTGAGAACTACCTACAACTTCACCAGCTAACCACAAACATATTTAAATGTTGAAAGTAGATCTTTTAAAAAAAAATAGAAGAAAAGACACTGATTGAAAAAATAGCTGCCACAAGCCACCTGATGGCTGAATAGAAGGGGAACAAACTCACTCCTCCCCACCCAGTCATAACAAAATTCTGATGAATCTGTACCCTTTCCAAGGAACCTATAGGGCCATAACTTCCGACCTCCAGGCACTGTATCTCGGGGGTACCCCAAAGGTGTGCTAAGGAACTCTCCACCCTAGAAGTTTCCAGGTAAGATTTGCATGGCAATTGCCTGGAAAGTACAAACTTCCTTTGGGCAATTGCCCTACACTCCTAAAATGTGATTTATATCACAAACATGAGCTGGTTGTAGCTGGGTTACATTGATAGTTTTGCCCAGAAGATGTTAGAAGGATTAAAACCAATTCCAACTTCTGGGTAACTGTTATACCCACAATGACCTCTCCAAGAGACTGCTACAGGACTTACTCCTCCACTGTCCATCGGACTCTTCCACCCACAGGACTCCCTGACCTCCCCTCCAAGGTACTCCTCACCCCCTCCAAGGCCTGACAGCAAACCCCCTGACACAATGCCACCACCCCCCAATGCCCAACCCGACCTGACCCACCCCTCAACAAGACCCAGCCACCCCTTCTAGGCCCGGCTGACCAGCCCCGCCCCAAGCACAACCAGGACTCCACACCCCCAAGGTCCAACCCGAACCAAACTGACCTGATGCCCCCTTCCCAAGGCCCGACCTGCCCCGACACCACTGATCCCCCCAACACTACTCTCCACTCCCTGATCCTACCTCCGACCCTACCTTCCCCCCGATCTTCCCCAACCCGATCCTCCCCCGTTCCTACCCTCCTCATGATGCTCCACCTGATCCTCCGCCCGATCCTACATTCCCTGACCCTTCACCCAATCCATCCCCCCATCCTCCCCACTGATTTTACCCTGATCCTCCCCCTCCCAATCCTAGCTCCTAATCCTACCCTCCCCTCGATCCTCCCCTGATCCTCCGACCCCAGATCCTCCCAACCACTGATCCTCCCCCCACAGATTCTAACCCTAGCCCCTCGATCTTTCCTCCCCTGATCTTCCCCCCACCGATCCTAAACCCCGATCCTACCTCCTGATCCTATCCTGCCTTGATCCTCCTGCCGATCCTAACCACCCCTCTGATCCTCCCCCCACTGATCCTACCCTCCCCCACAGATCCATCCCCTAACCCCCAACCTATCCACTTATCTTATATACTTACCTTGTTAAATATCTTCAAACCTTGCTGGACCTTTAAACCTAAGTGGGCGAAGCTTACTTATCTTTGACTCTACAGGTCTTGATGCTAGGCCCTGGGAGTGCGCTGCACTGCCTAGATCTCGCCTGACCTGAATCAGAAGGTCAGGTGAGATCAGGTTGGCTGGATTTTCAGGTAAGAGCTTTCAAGTGGAGTGGCAATCCGACTCAGTTGCCACTCCATTGGAAGTTACTGCCCATTATTCCTGAGGTGTGATGCCTAGACCTCAATGCAATATTCAAAATGCTTGTACAGCTGTAACATAACTTCCACCCTTTTTTGAAACTTTTGAGATAAAAGTCAACATTCAGTGAGCCTTTTCAATTATTTATGTGTCTGTTCACTTTTTAGTAAGTTCAGTTCCTGAAATTCCTCTGCTCATCTACAGTTCAAAACTTCTTGTCATTTAGAAACTACTGTGATTTCTCTTTCTTAGATCTAAAGTGGATGACCTCACACTTATCCACAATCTGCAGCAGTTTTGCCCAGTCACTAAATCTGTCCATGTACTTTGCAACTGTCTGCTCCTGTCTTACTGTGGCACCTAACAGCAAACTTAGATATACTGCTCCCTGTTTCTTCATCCATATCAGTTATAAAGATAGTGAAACGCTGAATGGCTAGTTCCTCGGTACAGGACTAATCACATCCTGCAATTTGACCATATACCTACTCTCGACCTTCTATCTCCTAACCATTTCCATATCCAAGACAACAGATTGACTAAATTCCAGACATTCTCATTTGTTAGCAGTCTTTTATGTGGAACATTATCAGATGACTTCCTGAAGTCCAGGTTAACAACATCCATACACAGTCCCTTACCTAACACCTTTGTTACCCACTCAAAAATTTCATCTAGATTCATTTGATATGACAGTGGTAATGACTCGAGCAGAACGGGCAAAATAAATATGCAACCCCTGCACTCCAATATCAACTTGAATGGTTTTCACTTGACACAGCGAATCAATATTTAGTATTTGTGTTGCCAGTACAAATGTTGTGAAATGTCAATACTCACAGCCACATACACACACACACACACACACACACACACAGACAGTGGCACACACACACAGACAAACACACACACACACACACACAGTTGTCAATCCATCAATACCCTTGCAATAGATTGCTTAATCATTAGAACCTTTGCTGAGTAATCGCTGAATTTGTTACTGTCAGCCTTCTCAGTAATAGTCATGAGACTTTAATTTTGCATGCAATCACTTGGGTCCTTTCTAAATTCCCACAGAAGCAGAATGAGATCAAAGTTGAATATCAACTGATTTGTGCATAAAGATGGTATATAATGCCAAGAAGAGAAGTCCGCAGGAGGAGAAATGGCAAATATACGTGAGTTGATCCCCTATGAGGAGAAGGCATCTCAATGCAAGGCCATCTGATGATAGAATGAATTGGAATGGAGAGATTAGTGAGCAGCTGGCAGCAATTTTGTACATAGACAGTATAATTCTGATATCTGAGGCATCCGCAGAAAGTTTATACCCTCAGGAAACCCAAAACAATCACATTGTAATCTGGATAATTTACTTTGGCCCATTGTAATGAATGATTACAAATTAATTTGGATGCAAAATCCAATGGGGATCTGCTACACAAGTCCAACCCCACTTATAGCTGATTAGCCATTTTGCATATATGAGGGAGAATCGAATAGAGGCATCTTAGGGTGTTAAGGCCAGGTGAGGAAGGGTGTAAGGACTCCCCTGCTTCTCAGCTGATTGTAACAGGGCTTTAAAATAATTTAGTAGGATGGATGTGCAAATTCAGTGTATGTATTTAACTGTTTATGTGCTGATTGCAAAGAACTCAGTCAGACAGGCTTTCTTGTGTTTAAACACATTAGGGGTTAGTTTTTATTGTGCTGAAAACCCACCCAGATAAAGATATACAAATAGTAAAAAAAGGTAAATGCATGTTCCGACTGTCATAGCATATATACACACAAGTTTGCAAAAGTACAAGTTACGAAGTAGAGGAGGTTAACTTTTAGCTAAATTAAGATTCAACAAGGAGAGGCAAGTAAATACAGAGTAAATTGATTGTAAATCCTTTATACTGTTGTTTGTGGATGAGGCAGTCCTTGAAGATGTAGTCCTTGTTTTATTTCTCCTGAAAATGTTGCTTTGGAATTTTAAGTCTTATTAAGGAATTTCTCTGTTGCCCACAGTATGATATACACAGGTAGGGTTCAAGTTAGTAGAGAGAGAGAGAGAGAGGAGAGGTGGACATACTTCGGCTGCTGATGTCATCTGCTTTCAAATGTTACTTTTCCAGATTGCTCCAAAAGCAAGCAGGGGTTTTTTAAAATAAAAAAGTCATTTTGAAATGGTTATCCGAATCACATGACCTCTCCCTGAATAATGATTGGGTATTCCATAGAGAGTAATTAATTAGCTAATGTCTGGACAGACCTTGCCTATTGTGTTATGGCCTAGGTGATTAATTTTTAATGTCCAAGCCATCACTTCTGATTGAGCTAGGAGAAACATATCAACACCTCCGATAGCCGTTGTCTTGATCTGTAGACCTTCCATTTCCAGTCTGATGGAATGGAATGTGGCTTTTATAGTGATGCAAATAGTGACAGCAATTTTAAGTTTCAGCCCACCTTTAGAGTAACCCTTGACATCAGCAAGTGTGAAATTCCTCAGGAGTGTTGTCTGGATGTGTCTGAGTATAATCTGCTTTGGAAACTTCCAGAAACTTGACTAACTTTCAGTTGCAGACATGTCAGGTGACCTCTGGCAGCATCTTAAGTCAGTGTTGTTGTTTTAACAGTTAACAGCCTTTTTAAAAAGTTCCATATGCGAGTCTAACAGATGAAATTGGAATTTAACATTTGGCATCATCACACCACTGTAAGAAGGGGAAGGTGAAAATAATTTTTTAAAAATTCGTTCATGGGATGTGGGTGTCGCTGGCTGGGCCAGAATTTATTGCCCATCCATAATTATTCTTGTTCAGAGGGCACTTAAGAGCCAACCACATTACTGTGGGTCTGGAGTCACATGCAGGCCAGACTAGGTAAGGACAGCAGATTTCCTTCCCTAAAGGACATTAGTGAATCAGATGGGTTTTTGTGACAATCAACAATGGTTTCATGGGGCAGAATTTCACCCATGTTGGGTGGGCTTGGCAGGGGTGGGTGGGGGTGGTTGGGGAGCCGACCGCCACCCGTGATCAGGGCCAGAAGACGATTTCACATGTGAAACGCAAGTGGCAGCACTGGGGGGAGGCAGGGAGGCAGGAGTGCGAGCCAGGCAAGCGTGACCTTCATGCATATGCTTGAGTGCGCCCTTCATAATTTCTCTAAGGTACAGAGCTGCCTCAGGGAGGTGAAGTGTTATATAAAAAAATGAAGAAAATAAAAATGTAATGAAACATGTCCCCTCATGTGACTCTTATGGGAAAGGGCAGGGGATTGGCACCAAGTTAAAATGCCCAGAGAGCTGGTGCAGACACGATGGGCCGAATGGCCTCCTTCTACACGGTAACAATTCCGTGATTCTGGCATTAAATTGTGGCCTAGCCAGTGATGCCCACATCCCATGAAAGAATAAAAAAACCCTCCGGAACACTATCAGCATCCTGAAAGGCAGCTCACACTGCTGTAAGGTAGACTTGGCCACCTGTACTGACTGGAGAATTGATAGGAGTTTCCCAGCATAGATGATTTGGTCTGTCCTTTTTCCCATCACTGAAAGATCAGACAATGAATCCAGCTTCAGTAATGTGACAAACAGATCATCACAGGATCTACCACACTCTCTGGAATGAAGAACAGATCTCTCTCTGTCAGGGCTCCTAGATGTTTGAACCTGCTGTTTTTCAGTAGCAGGATGAGGTAGCCTTCGTGTCTGATTTGTGACCCATAGCTGGTTCTTCATAGGACAGTGGCTGACAGAGTGAATAATCACTTCAGCCCCATGATAGAGACCACCAGCAGCCAAGACCACCACTTTGGTCCCTTAGGTTGCACCTAGAAAGTGATGTTTAGTGATGGCTGGTAAGGTACGTTAAGGATACAAGGTAGATATATCATAGTGTAGGTTGGAAATCTTGTGTGGCTTATAAAGCATATGATATAACAAATTTAATTGACTCCAATTTTTCAACTTTTATTCCCATTAATAAGCGCATTAGGAGAAGGGAGCTGGTTGACTATGGTGTATTATTGGGAAGCTGCAAGAAATCTTTCATTTGCAATTGCAATGTTATTTGGAGATGCTGGTGAGCACAGATACTGGGGTCTGGGTCTCTCCATCACGATGCTGATGATGCTTTCATTTTCAGGAGAGTAAGTCCCTTATCAGAGTACACAATATTTCTTGGGACAGGCACGGGAGGACCTTCTAGCTCTTTGTTCTCTTTTTTGTCAGTATCACTGTCCAGATCATTCTCTCCTGCATGAGAGGATTGCTCTTCTTTTTGCAGAGACACTTCTTTCTACGCAGAATACAGCATATGATGTGAAAACATTTGGTGCCATGCTAGTGGCGTTGTTCCTGTCACCTACCTACCTCCACCCCGCCTCCCCCACTCAAGGCTCAAATGTGTTTAATTGATTGCTACATAAGGACCTTCTCCGATCACTGCTGGGATTTTACTGAAGGCAGGGAAGGCCTGGTGACTGGTCAAGGGGTCATGGCTCCTCTTCAGGACCCCTCTGCCCCCAGAGCACACCCACCACCCCCCCCACAAATATATTTGCACCCTCCCTTGAGTTTCCCCTCCACCCCCTGTCCAGTCCACCTCGGCCCTTCACGCCCCATTGCTGGCACCTGCCGGCCTGGCCCTGATGAGACCCCAGGCTTACCCCTTGGTCTGGAGCTCACTTCCCTCAGGGACTGCCTGCAGTACCAGCAATTGCCAGCTCTCCTGGTGGCACAGCTGGGACAAGAGCGTTGCCAGCCATTCGACTGGTTGGCAGCTTTCAGAAGCAAGACTCCTTCCAGCATGGGTGGGGGGGGGGGTGGGGGGGGGGTGGGGGGGTGTGTGTGTGTGGAGAACTGCCTCAAGTGAATTAATGGCCTGATAGCCGCTAGAAACCTGCAGGGTGAGCCAGTCAAGTGGAAGTGGGCACATCCCTGTTCCTGCTCTGAGCGTGAAATTCAGTACGTGGGATTCTGGGAAATTAAATGAACTGGCCAACACTAAAGGACGATGCATCTGTCATTTGTCTAATATAATGGTGGACAGATAACCATGAAATGTTCTCGAGATGTACTACAATTGGTTGGAAAGATCCCAATGCATAAAATGTCAGCACCACAGACACGTTCATTTCCATTGTCAGTGCAGCGTGTTCCTTGAAGATGGGTGAGTTCTCATATCCTGCAAAACTCATGGAGGCACAAGCCTTGCCCACCAGATCTTTAAACGTGAGACAAAACCCAGAAATTCTACCAGATTTCTCAGCAGCTGAGGTAGCATTTATGGAGAAAGAAACTGAGTTCTGATGAAAGGACAGCGACCTGAAAGGTTAAAAGTCTTTCTCTCCACAGATACTGCCTGACCTGCTGAGTATTTCCAGGTTTTCCAGTTTTTATTTCAGGTTTGCAGTATTTTTGTTTTGTCATTGAAGGTAAGAGTTGTCAGTTCTGTTTCATCTGGTAACTGGGTAGCTTTTATCACTCTTTAATATCTGATATTTAGCCCCCTTCCCTGGACCCTTTGCTCTTTCTTATAATCAAGGAAGACAAAGTACAGAAAAATGCTAAGAAGTCAGGTCGTCTTTACTGGCATCCTAAGAGAATTCCCCTTTAAGACATAGCTGAAATCCTTTTAAACCCCTTTAACCTAGAACCACAATTTCAGGCCTTAGTTAGAATATCCTTGAAGTTCAAAACTTGAACTGACAGGTTTGGTAAATTCTCCCCAACTACATGTGCTCTCTCAATTATACGGATAGATCTCATCTGAATGAAAAGCACATTTGCTGCCCTGCTGTCCTTTATATCTGGTCCAGCTGTTCGGAAATGTGGGCCCTGCTCACAACATTAAGGAAGGATGGAAATGATGGTAAAATCATTTATGATGTTCACCATCATCTTGCCTTCATCTATATAACACTACTTTATTTCTGGAAGGCCCCAGGAACACTTTATTCAATTGGCATTGGAGTTGCATAATCCAAAGGACTACTGTGTAGACAGAGACTCAGCGGACAGTGATTTCAAATCAGTTTTGGCACATGCATGCCATTTCTATGCTGGTCTTCTGGTGGGTGTGAGGTGGAATATTTAGGCCATCATTCTTTATTATGAGAAATAAAAATAGAAAATGCTGGAAACACTCAGCAGGTCAGACAGCATCTGTGAAGAGTGTAACATGGAATTAATGACTGTTCATCAGAACTCAATCTATGGCTGTTAGTAATTAGTTCATCATTGATATTATGATCACTGTTATAATTGACTGATTGGACTTCTGAAAAGGTATCCGTACTGGGCGCTTCATAAACATGACCATAGAATTTCTAAACTTGCCTTTCAAAACATTGGCCCAATTCTTCCCGTCTCTGGATGGTCATGCCTCAGAGGCACCCTGGAAGATGTGTTGGGAGATCCCATGGAAATCCCAGTACAAGGACTGCACTGGAATTGCCTGGGAAGTTTGGACATACGATGCCCAATTCCCCTGCATCTGGAACCCTTTAAAACTCTGATTTAAAGTCGGAGACTTTGGATGGTTCTGATTCACTTTCCAGAATAATTAACCAGGAAAATTTAGAAGGATTAAAACCAGTTCTAACTCCTGACCCATTGACTAGGCCCCCTGACTACCCAACTACCCCTCCTGACTATTCCCTCCACACCCCGACTATCCCCCCTAACCCCAACCCAACTACTCCTCCAACTACCTGGCTAAAAGCCCCACGCTCTGATACTCCCTGCCACCCAACACTCTCTTGATCCCCTGACTATCCTCCCAGCCCCAACTACCCCCACGATCCCCTGATTACCCCAATCAAACAACCAAGTAAATCTCCTCATGCCCGCAAATACCACCTGACTGCCCTGCCCAAGACCATCCCCTGACCACGTGCCTACCCCTAACCCCTGACCACCTAACTAAACACCCCCACCCCTGACAACCCTCAACCCCCCCCAACTATTCCCAATCCCGACTAAATCCCCCAACCCCCGACTACACACCCACCCCCTGACTAAATCTCCCCACCCCCAAATACCCTCCCTCCACCCAACTTCCCCTTTACCCACCCAACCCCGTCACCCACTTACCTTCACTCTGTTAGCTTGTCAATGTGGCTTTGGGGCATTTGAACTTACTGCAGCTAGTGCCGTAAAAAGTGGGTTTGGCTAGGTTCACCCGACGCTCCTGCACTACGTTGCACATTTCTCAGGAGGCCCGGATCGGAAGTCCGAGTGAGAAATGTGGAGCTCCAGTGCAAGGTAAATAAATAGTTGCTAAGTGGCAATTCAACAGTGATTGCCATTCCTTGGAAGATTCGGCCAGTAGTTCTGAATAATCTGAGGCTTATCTGTTCTATTTCTCTTTTTTGCTGATCTACTTTTAGCTTTTGGAAATTAACTGCTGCACCCCACAATTGACTGTCATGTTGGAACATTCGGTAGTGGAGTATGAAATGCAGTAGTGGGATTTCATTAAAAACAGGTTAATTCAATATAAAACAAAGTTGTACATTTACATAATAAATTATTGGAGGTGAAATTGTCCATGGACAGTAGCATGAAATGAATGATAACAAACCAGCAGATTCACTATCACCCACCGACAAATGCATCCTCAATGTCGTTAAACGTGTGGCTGTGATAGGGTTTGCACTCTTAGGACTTCGTCTAGGTTTTTGGTCTGTGCCACTTATATAAATCTATCAGACTTCAAACAAACAAAATGTCTCCTGTGATTACGATAGGGTGGGTTTGATCTTTCAGTTGCTCAGCCCAGTAGTGGAGGATGAACATGGTTGCCTCTGTTTTAATATTATCATTAAAGCCTCAGGCAAAACCATCATATTTGTTTCTGTGCATTGCCCCTGGTAGCATGAACATTGCCAGTGATTTTGAAACTGCAATCGGTTGCAACTTGTTTACACATAAATGGCCAGTGGAAATTCCATTTTTACTTCTTCCTTAATTTTTGAAACAAAGGTCTGGAATGTCTTCATCATGGTGCAGTTCCAAAAGATCTTTCCTCTGCTTCTCAGGCTCTGCCTTAATTCCCAAAACTCTAGGGCAGGGTCATTGACAATGAATGGCACATTCCTGGCAGAATTCATATGAATACAAAAAGGTCACACTAACGGGTCACCAGTCCCTCCTGTACAAATGTTTGTTTGTGGGGTTGCAGGGCCTGGGTGGTCAGTGGGAGAAAGAGGAGGGTGGGAGTGCTGCAGCAGGATTACCACTGCTGCACCAGAAGAGGTGAGCAGGTATTTAAAGGACAAAGCTCCAAAGGTCTGGAAATCAGCAGTCTAACAGTTCTTAGTGGAGATTGAGATCTGCACAAGACAGTATGCGTGGGCCCGATAGGTGGGAGAGAAAGCCATTCCAAGGTCATCTCCCTGCATTAAGGGGTCATGTCAGAGCCATACTGCTGCCTTCCATTTGGTGATCTTGAGTGGTGGTAAGTCTGGTGCATGGAGTGGGCAGAGAAGGGGTGGCCAGCTCTGGCCTTGGCAGAGTAAGGAGACATTGGGTCAATGAAGTGGGTATAGGTTTTGTGGATTGTACCCCTTTCTCCACTGCTGAACCCCATTGTAATGGAGCGCACAGGTGAAAATCTAGCCCAAAGTATTTTTGGCCATATGGCAGTTATTTAATTGTCAAATTCTTGTGTCTCACTTCCTTAATTAAACTTAGAATTATCTCTCTATGCTGTGTCCTTTCTTGTTGAACATCTAAAAGTTTTAGTTAATCTCTCTGAATTACTGATAATGCTTCTGTTGTTTCTTCCTTTGTTATTGAAATCTTCTGTTCATCTCTTAATACTTATCCCCAAAAGACCAATAAATCTTCAAAAATCTGTTCATAATCTCCTGAAAGGTTGAACTGCTGGGAAAGTGAAATATTCATATGCATACCACAGTCATACTGCAATGTGCTGAGGTTGCATGATGCAGTGAAATTTCCCAATTTCATTTGTGGGCAGGTTCAAAGGAGCAGTGCACAGGCCAGTGATGTGAAACGGCCAATTATGTTTTTCCACCTGTCGAGGCAGGGATAGAAATTCAATTAAAAGGTAATATTCTGTGACTTCAGGGACACGTTTGAGCACAGAAATGATTCAACAGTGCTTGCCATCAGAAGCACTCCGATAGTAGAGCTGATATGTTGATATGCTGAGATGAAGCAAGGTGGGAGGAGGCCTATATGAAACATAAACACCAGCAAAGACCTGTTGGACTGAATGATCTTTTCCCATGCTGTAAACTTCTATATCATTTTAGTGTAGATGCATATGAGATCTCTGAATTCTAAAAAGGTTTTTTTTTTAATTAATTCATGGTATGTGAGCTTTGCTGGCTAGGCCAGCATTTATTGCCCATCCCTAATTACCCTTGAGAAGGTGGTGGTGAGCTACCTTCTTGAACTGCTGCAGTCCATGTGGTGTAGGTACACCCACAGTGCTGATAAGGAGGGAGTTCCAGGATTTTGATCCAGTGACAGTGAAGGAACGGCGATATATTTCCAAGTCAGGATGATGAGTGGCTTGGAGAGGAACTTCCATGTGGTGGTGTTCCCATGTATCTGCTTCCCTTGTCTTTCTAGATGATAGTAGTCGTGGGTTTAGAAGGTGCTGTCTAAGTAGGCTTGGTGAGTTCCTGCAGTGCATCTTGTAGATGGTACACACTGCTGCTATGGTGCGTTGGTGGCGGAGGGAGTGAATGTTTGTGGATGGGGTGCCAACAAGCCCCAGTATTTGGTGGGGAAAGGGTAGTTAAGTAGGTAAGTCAGCATAGCAGGGGCACTTGATTAATTAGGCTGACTTAATTTTTACACTACTCTGCCGTTCCCAACCTGGTCTGGATTCTGCTTTCTTGTTGCTGAATGATGCCTGCTTTGCCCCTTGCCATTTGTTCTTGTGCTATGTAACTGCACTCATCCTTCGCAACTCCTCCGTCACCATTCATTGGACTGGGTTGGATTAGCTCCTCAAACTCCTGTTGCTGCTCCTACTCTTCTGTGCTTTGCACCTGCCTACAACTATTCTGGGACCAGCTCTCTAATCCTTTGGATTTACCTTTCAGATGATGAGCCTCTGGACTTGGTCATGTCACATTTGCTGAGCTGCAAAGTCAAATTCAGGAGTAACAGGAAGGGATGTTTACTGCAGTCCACGGATTGCAAGGCACGATAGAGGAAATGATCCATCTTCAGACTGAGGTGATAGCGCCGGCATGCCAACGCACCAAGATCAACACTGGTAGGATGGCGGCCGCCATGGAGGCTTTGGTCCAGGACATCGGCCCTGCACTGCTGTGCGGGCTGAACTCCATCACTGACACCATAGTTGGCCTCCAATAATGTCAATGTGAGAGGGGTGTGGGGTAGCTCGATTTCACTTCAGCTTCCCCTTCTCCTCAAGGACTCAGTCAAGGGACCTCGGGAACCCATAGGGAGGAGGATCAGCAGGTGCACACCCGGGGGCCGTCCACCCAGGTGACTACGGGAGAGTCCGGCTCATCCGAATCTTCTCTATCTGTGACCCCGGCAGCTCGATCTCCACAGGCCGAGGAGGGTGTCACTGCCACACAGTAGGACCCTGAAAACAGTTCGGGGCCCTCCAGTTCACGGCCCTCCAGAGGACGCCTGTCAAGATCAACACAGGCAAGCTGCCTCCACCTCTACTGTGGATGTTTGGGGAGCACCAAGACGGCAGGGTTAGGAAGGTTAAGAAGATGTAACTCTTTTTCTTACAAAACAAATAAACTAAATTAACAAATAAAGGGACAAAATAAAAGGCAGCCCTTTAAAGGGAAAATGCAAAAACAAAAGACAACAAAGCAAAGGAAACTTACCAACATTAAATCAAAATGTGATTAAGAGGGTCGATAAAACAGTCCAGTCCCCGTGATGCCTACCGGGCATGGAAGGCCTCGATGATGCCAGCAGACACCTGGCCACGAACATTCCCAAGGAAGAGGGGCAGAGTCGGGTTGGATGACCCCCTCGATCGCCCACTGCCTGGACTTGTTAAAGGCCAACTTGGCCAGGCCCAGGAGCAGGTTCATGAGGAGGTCCCCCTTTCCCTGGCCCCCCCTCCGCATGCGGTGCCCGTAGATCAGGAGCGTGGGGCTGAAGTGCAAACAAAACAACAGTAAAGGTTTCTCGAGAAACTAAAAAGGGAGTGCAGCCTACAACAGCCAACATACACGCTGTGCACAGACTCCACAAGGCCGCAAAAGACGCAGGCATTTTGGGAGTCTGTGAACTGACACATCCTATGGGACTGCTGTGCGCAACACCCTCCACCCCAGGTCCCCGATGGAAAGTGGGAGGACACTGGGGACCTCTGCCGCTGGGGCATGTCCGGGCGGCGGGCAAGGAAGTGAAGGGTATACAGCAGGAGCCCGTTCAGGAAACCCCTCCGCGCCGTGCTAAAGGACGCGGAGGGCATTTCCACAAGGTGACTCAGGTTGAGGGGCACCGGCTCCCGAGGGAGGGTTTGGGGCTTGGCGTCAATGTGGAACTCTGTCTGAACAGTGGTGCATTCAGACGGAAGACCATCGCGCACCTGCGCTACCTCGAGTCCCAGAATGACTTCGGGTCTGAGCATGACTGACCTAAGTCCTGAATGGCATTGGCTGCAAGCCGGACATCCACAGATATATGATGCGACAGCTCCTGTGAAAACATCCAGCCCAGTCCTCCGCCACCCAGCATGTCCCCGATCCTGGTCACCCCGGCAGCCACAGCCCTCCTCTCCGCCAGCCACTGAAAAGGACAGAGGGGTGGAATCCTGAGCAGCGGCTCTCTGCCGAAAGCCGCTACTCATGATGGGGAAGAGCTGCGTCGCGAGGCGACCATGTTCCAGACATTGATCAGGTTCTGGTAGAAGACTGGCAACGCTTGCAAGACCCCATGAAGGGCCCTCAGGTCTACAGACAGGAGCTGCGCATCATAATTCAGACAGTGCACCTGGTAGAAGAAGTACATCGCCAGTGCACACCATCTCAGAGGGGGCTTGGCGTAAAGGTATCGCTGTAGGGCCTGAAGGCGGAAGGTCACCACCTGGTTGCGTGGGCACACCAGTGCCTGACTGCCCTCCCTAAGCGGGAGACTCAGGGGCCCAGCAGTGACCCAGTCTTTTGTCCCAGAAGAAGTCGACGAGCATTCTCTCGATTTTTGTGACAAAGTCCGGGGGACAGGTCAAAATGACCAGCCGGTATCACAAGATGACAGCGATCAGCTGGTTTATGACCAGAACTCGACCCTGGTAAGACAGCACTCGGAGCAGTCCTGTCCAGCGTCGCAGGCGAGTGGTGACTTTGGCCTCCAGCTCTTGACAGTTCATCGACCAGGATTCTTCAGCAGGGCAGAGGTGGACCCCAGGTAGAGGAGGCTGGTCCTGCTCCAGGTGAAAGGCCTGAGCTCCTCGGGAAGGGGATCTATCTGCCACTGACCAACCAGGAGTCCAGAACAGTTGATCCTGGCAGAGGACGCGGCAGGATAGACCTCCTGGCACTCGCGCATCCTCCGCAGGTCAGCCGGGTTGGTGAACATGAGGAACATGTCATCGGCATGAGCCGACAGGACCACCCCGATGCCCGGCCCGTGCAGAACCAATCCCGACAACCTCCTCCGCAAGAGGAGCAGGAAAGGCTCCACGCAGATAGAATATAACTGGCCAGACAGGGGGCAGACCTGACGTACCCCTCTCCCAAAGCGAAGGGGCACCGTCAGGGACCCGTTAACCTTCACTAGACACTCCGCGGCGATGTACAGAAGTCGGATCCGGGCGACAAAATGTGTCCCGAACCCGAATGCTCGCAGATAAATATTTGTGATCCACCCTGTCGAACGCCTTCTCTTGGTCAAGAGACAGGAAGGCGCTCGACAGACCAGCCCCCTGGGAAAAGTGGATAATGTCCCAGGCCAGATGAATGTTGTCATAAATGGTGCGGCCCAGGATGGTGCAGGACTGGTCAGGGTGGATCATGTGGTCCAACATGGTGCCAAGGCGAGAAGGTATGGCCCTGGCAAAGATCTTGTAATCCTTGCTGAGGAGGGAGACCGGGCACCAGTTTTTAAGGAGACGGAGATCCCCCTTCATAGGCAGCAGGGTAATGCCCACCCAGCACCATGAAAGGGGCATCTCCCTGGTTGCGATACTCTCCCCCAGGACCCCAGTGTGGTCACTCCCCAGGACGTCCCAGGATGCCCTGAAGAACTCCATGGTTAGCCCATCCAGCCCCGGGGATTTGCCCCTGGAGAGTCTGGTGAGGGGGCTGGTCAGCTCCCCCAGAATTATTGTGGAGTCAAGCTTTCCGGTGCCTTCCGGGCCGACCTGCGGCAGGTCCTCCCACAAAACTCTACGAGCATCCTCGCTGAACGGATCCGGAGAGAACAGGGCACTGTAATAGTCTCGGGTGATGGCCCTGATGCCCTCCGGATCCGAGACAAGGGATCCGTCGTCGGCCAGCAACGTAAGGAGCTGCTGACGGACCCCGTGCCTTTTTTCCAGTGAGTAGAAGAAGGGGGAGCCACAGTCCAGGTCCGTGAGGAACCGGATCCGCGACCTCACAAATGGTCCCCAAGACCCGACGAATTGCAGGTCCCGCAGCGCGCCCCTCTTCTCATCGTACTCCAGCCGCAGGGCTGGGTCCGCATCGGGCTGACCGAGACCTGCCTCCAGGTCGAGCACCTCCTTCTCCAACTCCTCGAACCCGAATTTCCGCCTCTTTATCGACCCCCTCGTGTACTCCTGACAGAAAACACGGACCTGGGTCTTGCCCACGTCCCATCAGAGCCTCAAGGAGGGGAAGCCTCCCTGCTTCCTTCTCCAGCCGGCCCAGAAATAATGAAATGAGTCCAGGATCCGCTCGTCCTATAGCAGCAGATTGTTAAAGGGCTAGTACGCGGACCCTGTCCGAGCGCAGAACGGAGCGAGCTCCGCCCACACCAGACGGTGGTCCGTGCACAGCACCTGCCTCACAGAAGCCGACGGAACACAGGACATGAACACCCTCGAAACGTAAAGGAGTTCGAATCTGGATGCTCCAACTCCAGGTGACACGAGATTGAAAACGCTGGAGTCGGGATGGAGATGTCACCGGACGTCCACCAATCGAAGGACCCGCCCAGGTCCCGGAACTTACTCACACAGAGCGAGCGGCGCTGGGCACCGTGACGGTCCCGGGCCTGGAGGGTACAGTTTAAATCCCTCCCAAGGACGATGCACTCGCCCGTGTCGATGGAGCCGAGATGTGTGGACACTTCCTGAAAGAGTCTCACTTGCTGCTGCGTGCCCAGGGGAGAGTACACATTCACAAAGTGAAGCGCTGCACCCCCCAGGCGCACAGTCAGGTGCAGCAACCGGCCTGGCACCGACTCCTTGACCCCCAAGATCACCGGCTGAAAATGTGGGGCCAACAAGATAGCCACCCCGCCAGAATTGGATGCTGGGGGACTCATGTAGACCTCCCCCACCCCCTTCACCACTCCAGGAGACATGTAGCTTTGTCTCCCGGAACGGTCTGGGTTTCCTGCAGGAAGCACACCGCATACTTCCCATCCCGGAGAACTGAGAAGTTCTGGACACTGCGCTGTGCGTCCCTGCTGCTGTGGGTGTTGAGGCTGACTATGGTAGTCTTCATTGTCAGGAGTATGTGCTACCGTCACCTAGTGCAAAGTGTAAGAAGGAGAGGACTAGCTTAATCCTTCCTCTCCTTCAGGAGCCCAGCGAGGAACGCGTGGACCCTCCTCTTAGCATCCAGTCCAGTCCAGGGGCTCTTAGGGCCTTGCGGATGGACCAGAACACAAGGGGGAAAGAATGTCACGGGTCCAGGGCCGACTGGACCCTGTCTCGATGACCGTGATTACTCGCTAAAAAATCCTGGAGCCCCCGTAAAGGGATGAGGGGAGAGTCAGTGGGAGGCACCAGGGAATCCACCACCTCACTCCACAATGACTCTGAGTCATCCCCGGTGCTCACCACCGAAACCCCGCCCTCATCCAGGTCATCGCATCCAGCTTCCAGCCCCTCCCCTGTATTGAGTACGGGGGCTGGTTCGGAGCTGCCAGTCGGCTCCATCTCCACCTCGATCCCACACCCAAGATGAAGGGCAGAGGGGTCTCTGGTCTCCTCGTGGGGAAATGGGCCAAACGGTGGTGGTGGTTCAGAGCCCTGCTCCCCCTTCAGGCACCGGGTCGCTCGGAGAGTCCTGAAAAAGCTCCGGACCTAACACGGAGGTGCCCGGCGCTAAAGGTTGGGAGGGCGCCGGGAGGCCCTCCTCGCTACCGCTGTCTAATGACCCAGCATTTGGGGCCATGAAGGGAGTGCTGCAGTCCCCTGGTGGGCCAGATGGCATCTCGGTGGTACAAGATGGGTCGGGGTGGGGCACCACTGCAAGGGCGGTACCTTCACTGACCCCCGAGGGCCCTGCTCAAGGGGCTGCAGTGAGGGAACGGGGGTTTGGGTTCCCCCCAGAGGGCAGAGTGAGTACTTATGGGGTGGAGACATCACCACCTTTTCACTGGGGGAGGGGACACATCCGCATGTCGCAAGTCGCAAGGTCCTCCCCCTCTGAGGGGTGGTGTCTCATCCGGAGTCGGCTTGGGCTGGGGAGACTTCAAACTGCAAGGCCCCCACCGCCTCGTCCAGGCCCCTCCGGACACTCTGCCCTCTGGGGTTTTGGCTGGTTTATCCTTTTCAGGGTGACGACTGGCTCAGTGTGGCGCACCCCATTGCCACCAGACCCGGGAGCCTGCGCATGATTGACGCCAGGCCCAGCGCATGGCACTGAGGCGAACATGGGCCTGGGAGCAGGCGCGGAGACGTTGCGGGGGGTGGATGATGATTTTCTCCCCGAGCCAGTGTCCCTGGGTGACTGGGGATCAGGGTTCATTTGAGGGACCACCTCCGCATGGTGAGTCTTCCTCTGTGCCTTCTTCCATCACAGGGTCTCCCCCCGCCTCGCCGGCAGCCAAGTTGGTGCCGGTGGCACCTCCCGTTGAGGGGAGGAAGATGGAGTGGTGGCGGGGGGAGGGGCGGTGGTGTCAGCCATTGAGTGACATTGGCGGCCCTGGAGGCGGGGCATTTCTATCGGACGTGCCCCACCCCCCTGCAGGCATGGCACAGCACACCGACAACAAGAAGATGCGGTAGGCAGCCCCCTCAAAGGGGGCATCAAACCGCCCCTCTGTACACTCCTCTCACCCAGGTGAACAGAGACCTGGCGCCAGAAGGAGTACACTTGGCGGGAGACTGGACTCCCTGAGGCGCAGCAGGATCAGCACCACCCCCGACCTGACCTGAGCTCCCCCAGTTGGTGAAGGTGGCGGGGGAGGAGCCCACTGAGAACGAGGGATAACACGAGCTTCTCCGCAGTGGCCTCATGAGGAGCCCCGCCTGATGTGTCCCACCTACAGTGAACCCCTTGGCCAGGGCCAGGTGCACTGCCCACTCGGACCTCAGGAAGAACACCGCCTACCCGTACATGTGCAAGGCTGTAACAATGGCTGAGGGACCAACAACTCCGGCCAAAGCCTTCACGCATGTTTCTACAGTCATCTTGGGATGAATGTAGCTCCTTACCCCGATGGCCCTGGTCAGGAGGTGGAATGGTGACAGGGCCGCGGGAGCAGCAGTGGCCATGGAAGCAGCCGCTCCCACATTGGTCCTCTTGCTGTGCCCTGTCACTGGTGATAGCGCCACCTCTACAGCTGCCCCAGAGGGCCTGACCACCGGTGACCCCACGGCAACCACTGGGCGATGAGCCACACCTACCCCGAGCTCTGTCGGTGGTAGCAACAGCATTTACAAAGGGGGAGAAGGGAAAAAGAAAGATCATCCTCTCCCTCCTGATGGTGTATAAAGCTAGAAGGGGAGGAGAGAGAGAGGGAAAAAGGACAGGGAGGCACAGAAAGAGAAAGGATAATGGGTGCAGGATGGGTGGGTGTCGCCGGGGTGGAGGGGGTCTAGCTGTTCTTCCCATGGTGGAGGGCGATGTCTTCGCCAGGCAGCTGGTACTGCCTGGCACACGGAAGTCAGGTTCATCCCTATTCACCAGGCAGCACCTGCTACCTGGACTTGGACACGGGCGGGGCAGGGGTTGAGGCAAGATGTTAAATGGACACATGCACGCACCCCTTCTTCCCGAGCCCCTTCAGTAGTTTTCTTCCTCTCCCCACAAAGCAACTTGGTCTTCACAGCCCCCAACCAAACAAAAATCCAGACACCCACCGTAGATATAATGAAAACAGTCCTTGCCTCCTGGCCTCCCTGTCTTGCAGGGCCTCCTCTCTCTCTCCTCCAATTCTTCGAACCTCAGGCCTTGCAGGCTCCAGGCCCCTGCAGCCCCGGCAACAATACCAGCAGTCGGCTTCTAGTGTCCCTTGGGCAGCAGCAAAACCAGAGCAGCTTGTAAATGTCCAGAGAAGTATGTTGGAAAAAGCAATAGTAGCAGCAGGGTGTACCTTTCCCAGTAGCAGCAGCCACAGCTAGTGCATCGTACACAGCACCAGCTCCCACTCAGGCAGGGACGAGTGCCCCTGAGCCCAATCAGAAAGCACAGCCTAGGCACGGGTGTTGATCACTTGTACTTAATGTTCACTACTGTAAATAAGTTCCCAAAAATGTCTCCTTGTCCAAGGCTCCTTGTCCTGATGAGCAGTGTTCGTGTCACTCAGATGTGAAACCTTGGTCTCTGCACAAGATAAAGGCAGGTGTATCAGTCCAGGTGTCTCAGTCCAGGTGTCTCAGTCCAGGTGCCTCAGTCCAGGTGCCTCAGTCCAGGTGTCTCAGTCCAGGTGCCTCAGTCCAGGTGTCTCAGTCCAGGTGCCTCAGTCCAGGTGTCTCAGTCCAGGTGTCTCAGTCCAGGTGTATCAGTCCAGGTGTCTCAGTCCAGGTGCCTCAGTCCAGGTGCCTCAGTCCAGGTGCCTCAGTCCAGGTGCCTCAGTCCACTTTCCTGTGCAGTGTGTAACCTTCAAAGCAAAGCGATGGCCCGGCTTCACAGTCAATAGACACCCCAGTGATGCCTGCACCTCAATGGTTTTGTCATTGCTGCCAGAATGTCGTGGGCAGGCGTCACAGAGTTCTGTGATTCTCTCTGTGTGCTCTCAGCACCTTTGAGGTGGGTCTGGCCCCCATCTCATCAACATCTGTGTCCAGTGACAGTGTGGTCCTGAAGGGGACAGGTGCTGAAGGCAGACAAAGGATCAGGCGCTGTTAAAGTATCACGGCTGCATCTACATGATATGACCCTGATCACAGAGCACAAGCCCTCTACCCTCAGCCCTTAGCCAGACAGGAGTCAGATTCACAGAGGCTATGTGAAGATCTATGGGGTGTCCTCACTGGATGTTGTCATCATCCTCCTGGAACCTTGTGACTGTTAGGGCCTCTGCTGCGTCACCATGACGTGTACCTGAGCACTGAGTGTATGTGTGCTGCCATCAGCTACACAGGAGTCAAACATTCACAGATGCAAGGTGAAGATGTGAGGACTGTCCTTACTGCATCTCATCGTCCTCCATGAATCTTGCAGCTATTAGTGACTCACGAGCACAACTGTCTCGCCCGGCCAGTGCGATGGCCTCATTGCTGGCACCCTCGCCTCCCAGGACCTCAACACCCTCATCTCCTTCGACGTCCTCCTCATCAGAGGAGATGAGCAGCTCTTCCATCTCCTCCTCAGCCAGGTGCTCCTCCCATTGCAGTGCCAGGTTGTGTACCGTGCAGCAAGCGACGATGATGTGTGACACCCTCTGGGACTGTACTGCAGTGCTCCACCAGACTTGTTGAGGAACCAGAGTTTCATTTTCAATACGCCTATGATTTGCTCCACCAAAGTTCGGGTTGAGACATGAGCCTTGTTTTACCTTTGCTCTGCTGTAGTCTGAGGCTGCCGCATGGGCATCATCAGCCACGACCTCTGTGGGTAGCCCTTGTCCCTGAGGAGCCAACCCTGCAGCCTCTCTGAAAATGTTAGGGATCTGAGAACTCTGGAGACGTAGGAATCGTGGACACTCCCTTGGAATCGTGTGCAGACAGCTGAACATTCAGTGAGTGGAAGCTCTTGCAGTTCACATACTGGACTGTTTGATGGGGCTGAAATGTAAGCGCCAGTGTAGTCGATGGCACCCTGCACCTGTGGAAAACCTGAGATCTCCGCAAATTACAATGCTTTTGCTTCCTGGCTTGTCAGGTCCCAATTGAAATGCACAAAGTCCTGTGCTTTCATGAAGATAGCGTCCATGACCTTCTGGGTGCACTTGTGTGTTGAGGCTTCCAAAATCCCGCACAGGTCACCTGTGTGAAGCCCTGAAGTAAAAATTGAGCGCCGTGGTCACTCTCACTGCCGCTGACAGTGGGTCCCCTCCAAGTCCCTGTGGCGCCAAATCCTGCAACAGGTGTATATATGAGTGACCAGTTTACTGGACATGCGCAGTCTTCGGGGGAACTGGATCTCACTCATCTGCAGGAATGACAAGCACCTTCTATAGACTCTGGGTCTAGTGAGGTGTGTATGAACAATGGCTTGTTGTGAAATCTTCAGCTGCGTCCGGAGGGGGCCTTGCTGCCCCTTCGTATTGAGGGTGGTGCTCCTCCCTTTGCCAAGCCAGGTGCCTCCATTGCAATCCTTTTTTTCTCTGCTTCCTGTAAGCCATGAGGCATACAGCTGGATCACCAGGCTCCATGGTCCTGATGTTCTCTTCCTGCAGTAACAAAGAGATAGGCATGCGGCTTCGCATATGTCTCCTAAGGACCTCTCTTGGTTAAACCTCTGGCTCTGGCTGTATCTCAAGGTCCCTTCATGCATGCCAAAGACTGCTGGCCACCACTTGGGTGGCCAGAATTTAGTGCGCTTCATGGCTGCCTGAACCCCACCCACATCCGCCCCACTCCACTTGACCGATTGACAGCAGTTTTGGCCACTGGACTGCATGCTGTGTTCTCAGCTCGGGTGCAGGCATTCTCCTAAGGTTGTGCTGTTAACTTGAACCATGAGGGAGACTGGTCCAAACCTAAATAAAGACTTTGCAAGGGACTCTAAGTGCCTCCTTCAGATGATTGTTCCATGCCCCCGCCTTTTACAAGGAGGTTCTACAATTTGCCTAGCTGTCCAATTGTTCCGCTGGCCCCTAAAACTCTCATTAATTTGCAGTCTGCACCCGAGTGGTAAAAAGGCTATGGAACATTTGGTAGCACTTTCATGCTTTCATGCTTTCTGCTTGAGTGGCCAGAAATGCTTCAGAGGCCAGAATCCAAGCATGTCAATGGAGCTGCAGCTGAACGGTCTCAGCTATGAAAGAATGCTCACTTATGACAAGCTTTTCCAAGTGCGGGGCTGCTTCCCTTATCCTTGCCCTGGCACCACACTGAAAGCCAGCCAGGAAAAAGAGACTTGTCTGTGCCCCCCACGGCACAGCGCCAATTCCTCAATGTCCTATGGGCGATCCTCATGAACACTGCTCAAGGTTGAGTGCGCTCACCTCCGAGTTCCCTTTGAAGTCAAGGTTGCCAGGTGCATGCCTTTTACAGGCAGTCGTGAAGCAGAGCATTTTGAAGTCACACAGGCGGGGAAATTCAATTTGACATGAGGGAACACAATAATGGGATGCAAATGTATTAAAATTAAGTTCCCGATGTTGGACGGTGGGAAATGAGGCTCAGCACTGACGGTAGAGGGAGGGGAAAATCGCGTCCTGGAATTACGTCGCTGGGAAATGGGGCTTGGGCCACCTCGTGACATTTTTCGCTCATGCCGCCAAACTTGGCCGCTGCAAGTGGGAGGGGAAAATTCCGGCTTAAGTCAGAGTGAACAAAGGCAGAGACATTTTCTGCAGATGTGGCAATCCAAGACAGCGTCAATCTTCACAAACTCCTATCTACGACAGCCCCAGTACATCACCTGCCCTGCTATCTCTAACCTTTTTTAATGATAGGCCTAATTAGAATTAGGTAAACAACTTACTGTTTATTCACCCACTTTACTATTCTTAGCGCTCCTCTTCTCTGCTCACCACCACTTTATCAGTTTTCTAAATGGTGAGTAATTAATCAATTTCAATGATTATAACTTATTTATTTATTTTCCCTTTTTTAAGATTGTTACTTCACGATCAATGATACCCAGCTACAATTGAAATTTTAGCGTGTATACTAAATCACTAAAATTGGCATCATGGGCTCATCCACTTTGTGGACTGAAATGCCACTTTCCAGGTTTTCTCTGGGTTTTCTATGCCCCTGCTGCTGCTTCAGCATGCTTCATGGCACTCCTTGTTCTCCTTGCACTGCTGTTGTGCTGTTTAAATGCTCTGGGCCATTCCCGTTGGAACTCCTCACTGCTTCCAACATTAATAAACTTGCATTATTAATAAATTTGAGGTGGTGCATTTTGTTGGGAGAATAAGGAGTCTACATGTTGCCTGGGTGATAAGTATCTAAATAAGGTAAAGGGAAGAATGGACTGAAGGGTACAGACACACAAGCCACTAAAGTCGCGATGCAGGTTAATAAGGCCATTTAATAGGCAAAGCAAGCACTGGGGTTATTTTTCTAAAGAGATAAAATTGAAAAGCAGAGAAGTTATATTGAACTTGTATGGAACCTTAGTTAGATCACACTTGGAATACTCTGATATCCTTATTATATAAATGATATAGAGGCAATGGACAAAGTACAAAACAGATTTACAAAGATGATACCAGAACTTAGAGGATATACTTATCAAGAAAGGTTGAATTGGGGCACTCTCCTCTAGAAAAATGAAGGTTCAGGATGACCTGATAGAGGTCTTTAAATTTATGACAGTGTTTGATAAGGTAGATGTGGAGAAAATGTATCCATTTTTAGGGGTGTGAAAAACCAGAGGCCATAATATAAGATAGTCACTAATAAGGAATTCAGAAGAAACATCGTTAGCCAAAGAGTGGTAAGAATGTTGAATGCTCTACCACAGGTTGAGGTGAATAGCACAGATGCATTTAAGATAAGCATATGAGGGAGAAAGGATATACTGATAGGGTTAGAGAACACCGGGTTGGAGGAGGCTCATGTGGAGCATAAGTACTGCTAGATCAGTTAGGCTGAGTGCCTGATTCTGACCTATGGTCTCTATATATCCTTATATGAACATTGATGGGAGATGGCTAGGTTTTTGCTTGTTGGTGATTGTCATTGTCTGGCTATGGCATGGCATAAAGGTTACTTGCCAATTATCAGATGTTGTTCAAGCCTTGCTACATGTGGACATATTCTGCTTCATTTTCTGAGGAATTGCAAATGGAACTGAACACTGTACAGTCATCAGCAAACAGCTGCACTCCTGTTGATGGAGGGAAACATGGTTCTGTAGAACTAGTTGAGCTTATAATGCTACCTTAAGGAACTCCTGGAGTGATGTCCTGGGCTAATATGATTAACCTCCAGCAAACACAGCCTTTTTCCTTTGTCTCAGGTGATTGTGGTATCAGAGCTTTAACTGAAACTTGACTCATGGGTATGGAGACCCCTTGTCTTTACTGAAACCTCCCTATCTGATTATACATTTCACCACCCACTCTGCATAAACCATCATCATGGCCCTGTGGTCCTGCCATCAATCACACCTTTGTCTGTCCCTCCATCCTTGTTCCACCTCTCTTACCTCTCCTTTAAAATCCTCATTCTCTACTCTCCTCCAATGGCTCACAACTCATTTAGCCATCCATCACCCAAATCTGACTAGACCTCTGGAGTACTATTGGGCCTCACATTGCCCTGCCACTGCTACAGGATCATCTCAGGAGCAACAATAACTCCATGATTCTTTATCCTACTACCATCTCCTTAACCCCTTTTAACTCACCCACTCCACCCTCACCTCGGACATGGACTTCTTTGCCACCTCAATTGAGACCATCTGTTCAGTTGCCTTTTCTACTCCTCCCCTTTCCTTTGCTCAACCAGCCAAATATTCCACCAAGCTCCTGACTGACTTAGGCTGCTCGTGCTCATGTAGTTTCTCTCCTATTATCTCTCATGTACTTTCTGAGTTTATCTTGTCCCTCTTTACTCAGCCCCATTGCCACTAATTTTGACTATCAACCTCCCTCACTAGCCTTCATGCTGATTGACATTATCAATGGTTCCATCACCAGGTTTATTTTCAGCTTTTCATTGCATGTGAGGATTCATCATGAGTTGATTCATGATAGATAGAGTCATCTGCACAAACATATGGTGGGTAAGTTGAAACTAAAATCTGGGACACCTGAGTTGAGTGCAATGCTATTTGGGACATTTTATTCGTTTTTTCCTAATATATTTATAAAGTTCCTCTCTATGGAGGGGAGGGGGGGGGAGAGGTAGAAATAACCTCCCCCCTTTTTGACAGTAAAGGAGAGGAGGGAGAGAAGTAAAGGGCAGGGAGGCACAGGAGGGAATGCTATTTGGGACATGGGACAGGATAACTGACTTGAATAAGTGGTTATTAAAGGGTTCTCACCTGAAGGGGATTGAATTTGCTTCCTGGATGATCAGATACTATGCACGATGGACAGCCTACACCTAGCCGGATGGGGAGTACAAAACTAATGGTTTAGATTTGGGATCTTAAAGCAGTAATTACTATTGATTGTTACTATAATTAGCAAGTGGAGAACCGATGAAATGAAATCGAGCAATTAGTTATTGTTAATTAAGTCAAAAAATGAAACAAAGAGAGGAATCTATGTATAATTAATCAAGTAATTGATAGGAACACGATAATATTTCTTCTTACATTAATTTAAATTCAGGAAGGTTATGTGTTATGTGTAAAATGAGAAGATACATATAACTGGCTGAACTGAGTCCTCATTGAAATTGTGAATGGTTACGATTTTTAAAATTGTTAAGCTGGGTTAGCAATAGTAATTTTGGAGGTGAGTGGAATTACTGATAAGGCAGAATCTACAACTTATCAAAAGAGGGAAGCCATATGCGATTTATTGACTCAAATGGAAAGTGAGAATTTGCCTTATAACTGGATTGATATGTATAATCTAATTCAACTCCTGCAACGTGAAAGCCAATCAGCAGCAGTGAAAACAGCTTGATTTCTGCCAGTCATAAGCATTCCTTCTCCCCATTGTATCCACAGTGCGACGTGGTTCTGCTTGGTATTACAGGTGCAGAGCTTTTTGTGGATCTGTGAAAAGATTTTCAGAGATTGTCCTTTTTAAATTATATATCAATCTATGGATAATCCACAGCAACTTGCACAACATCATGTTAAAATAATGTACCCTCTGCACTTGGCAAATTCTTAAGACACTCAGGAGACAAGTGTGAAGCAATCAATACACAACTAGTGCAAGGAGGAACATGAGGGCCTTAGCCTGTCAGACTGTAGTTTTGGTTGCTTGCTTCACCTTCTCGCTGGTAAAACGATCCTACTCTTTCAACAAGATGGCTTAATCAGCAGGAAGATAGAAACCATGTGAGTACAAAGTTGCTTTTGAAATCAGCTCAAAGCTAATCATTTATCAGTTCTGTGTCAGACCACAAGTAGGTAGTCAATGTTAAATAACATTCTGCAATTTTACTCTCACTATTGCTCCATTCACTCTGTAAAAAAAGAGCAGCAGAGATATCACAATTGGGGTCTATAGTTTACATTTCTGCTGATCAATACCCTGATGGTCTTCCTGGATCTGGAAAGTTGTTTAGGGGCAGAATCATCCTGGATTTGCACTAGGTGCAGTAGCGGGTGGGTAAAATGTTTTACCCGCCAGCAGCAATAGTGGCGTTTCATGCCGTATCGTCCCAAACCCGCCGCATTAATTATGCTTTCCCGGGAAACATGCCGTTTTAATGGTGGATGGGCTCCATTTCGCCTGCCACACCGTCACCTCGCTGCTTCATCATGTTAGGCACCACATTTAAAGTACAGCCGTGCGATGGCCATGGTGATCAGTGCCAATGCTGCACAGAAGAGGCTAACCACCCAATGCAGATAGAGGATGAATTACCTTATCTGTGCAACCAGGGTATGGCAACCATCTCATCACTCTAAACTCACACGTTCAAGCCCATCACACATTCACTGGCAACTCACTCACTGCCAGCTCACGGGACATCACCACCTATTCTCACACACACCCCCACATGTCCATCTGGCCTCATCTCCTCAGCCCTCTCCATCTTGAGGCCGCTTGCACATATCAACATGTGCCCCCCCACACACCCTGGGATAGATACTCTCCTTCCCCAGTACAGCCCTTGTCCTGCAGCCTTTTCCTTTTTCTGAGGCCACTTCTCCCCCTTCCCCAAGCAAGGCCTAGCCCTGCAGCTGTTGAAAAACCACCCACACATAGCTTGATCTGGAAGGTCGAGACCTACCCGTGAGCCCCTCTAAAAGTGATGTGGTGCTGTCTGTGAAGCCTGGCGCTGATGACTGCGAATGCTGCCCGAAGCAAGGTAGGCAAACAAACCTTGAAGTCCCAAGTGAAGTGCAGCTCACCAGGTGCACACCTTATATATGCTGTTGTGAAACACATCGGTGTGTTTTCCCGCCAGTGTGGGTGGACGATCCAGTAGAGATTGCGGGGGGGGCGGAATGAGCCCAGTGGGCTGGCCTTATAATGATATGCTGATACATTACAATGAGGTTCCGACGTCCAGAGCGGATGATTGCAAACAACATTGTGAAACCAACCTTTGGCCTTCTTGCCATGTTGTCCGTTCACACCACCAAACATGCCTGATGATGGCGGGCAGGGAAAATCCCGGCCTAAGTCGTATGCCCTTTCCAATCAGAACAAATGTAGCCACCAACGGACAAGACAGATCTTCCACACTGATAACATCATCAGAACAGTTTGGTGGAATGGCAAATTTCTGTAAGGGCAGAAAGGTTTACGTATTCCTTTTGAGAACATCACATAAATTTCTATCATACTGGGGGTGTCCTGAAGCATTTCTCCTGGGTAACCTGGGGTCTGGAGTAGAACATTTGGCTACTAACCCAACCTGCTCTTTTAAGCATCTTCTCAAACACTTCATATGGGGAAGTTAACTAGTTAAGCAAATTCATGTTAATGTACTGCTTGTAAAATATTAACATCAGTCAGAAACAATTGTTAATTTCTGCCTGCAGATAAAAAGAGCTCCTTATAAAATTACTGAGCTTTATTTTTATTTCTTTAAACTGTTTTGCTTCAGTAAAAAGCTGTAAGATTTTGAGATAAAAACAAAAAACTTCGGATGCTGGAAATCCAAAACAAAAACAGAATTACCTGGAAAAACTCAGCAGGTCTGGCAGCATCAGTGGAGAAGAAAAGAGTTGATGTTTCGAGTCCTCATGACCCTTCAGCAGAACTGAGGTTTGCCATCTACAGTGTGCACCAGGTAGTTTAATGGAGAGAAAATCAGAGGCTATGGGCCTGTAATTGCCCAACCAACACTCCCTGAAAATGCTGTCCCTGAGCCAGGACTCCTGATCAATGAATCAGCCCTACACACCCGTCTTCTATGAATGTATTTCCCATGGAATTGCTCATGGGTTATCTGGAGTGCAGCTCTGATGTTTAGGATCTCATTTTGGAAGTGTCCATGGTGCACAGTGAGTGTCTGGGCAGCATAGTGAAGATTCTTGGAATAGGTTAGAGCAGAAGAAGCTGGAGTTAGAGTGCAATGGGATGATGGAAATGATGGGAGATGACATTGGCTAAGCCATTCCTCTTCATATTCATAAAAACATAAGAAATAGGAGCAGGAGTTGACCATGAGCCTGCTCTGCCATTCAACATGACCATGACTTATCTTCTGCTTCAACTCTGCTTTCCCATATGCTCACCATATCGCTTGATTCCCTGAGAGACCAAAAATCTGTCCATCCCAACCTTATTATGGTCAATGATGGGACGTCCACAACCCTCTGTGGTAGGGAATTCCAAAGGAAGAAATTTCTCTTCATTTCAGTCCTAAGTGATCAACCCTTATGCTGAGACTGCCTCATGTTCTAGATTCCCAGCAAGTGTCTACCTGGGATTAGACAGTCATGTCTATTTTTTAAAACTTCAGCCTATGTTGTTAATATTTATACTTGATTATTTGTAGTTTGCAGATTTCTGATTGATTTTACTTGTTTCTGATGTGCTTCTGATGCCTGGTCCTTTCAGGATGAGCACTACATTACCCCCCAGAACGGGTGTCACCGATCATGGTTGCATGTTGCATTCTCCACAATCTGGCACTGGCAAGGGGGGGACCCACTGGAGGGAAAGGATCTTGAGACAGTTGAGACAGCTGCACAGGCCACAGATAATGAGTCCAGTAATGAGTCCAAAGAGGAACACTGAGGAGAACATTAAGGGTGTGGAGGCAGATGTTGGTAACCTGCAGGGTAGCAGGGACACCGTGATCGAACACTCCTTCAGTTAAGTGCCTGTGCAATAGAGTTCAGAGCCACCTACATTCTGTGTTCCCCGCACCAATGAAATAAAAAGGTGAAGCATACTCAGGCCATGAAGAAAAAAACATGATTTATGTCATTCTGACAATTCAATAATGTTAACAGAAACAATTCTGGTATTCAACATCGGACCAGTATACATAAAGTTAACAAATATGAACATAAAATCATCCGCGACCTGTCCCTCTTGGGCTCATGGTGCCTTTAACTTACACTCGCGAGTACTACATCTATGTGCTCCCCCCTTGCTGGCACCGGCTTTGGATACAGCCTGCTGACTCTGCTGTCTTGTAGGCCTTGATGACTTTGGCGGGCAACCACTGGAGCCTGTGCATGGCTGGCATCTCCCCAGTCGCCACAACCTCATCAGATGCCATGGTCACTGGCAGAGGGGCGGTGGAGCTGCTGCCTTCATCCAGAGCACCCTGAGAGGAGCCTGCAGAGATGACAGGCAGCTCCAGGGCATCTTGCTCATACCTTGAAAGGATTAGGAGGCTAGCGGGGGCCTCTGCTGGTCTGCGACGTTCCTATATTGTTGTCTTTTTTTATTCATTCATGGGATGTGGGCATCACTGGCTCGGCCAGCATTTATTGCCCATCCCTAATTGCCCTTGTCCAAGGGCAGTTAAGTGTCAACCACATTGCTATGGGTCTGGAGTCACATGTAGGCCAGACCAGGTAAGGATGAAGGACATTAGTGTCCCGACCTGAGCTACCACCTGTGTTTGCTGCTGCACTCGACTCCATTGAGAACCTACAGGAGACGTTCTCTGTGGTAACCTTCCAGGGGCTGACTGGGCCACTTTTAAACCGGTTGCCAGATCGCCATAGAATCCAGTGGCCGACAGGCTCCCACCCCCTCTTGGCCCTTCTCGGCCAGTGCTGAGCCGCGTTTCATGCTGGGCAGGCCTTAGTTGGCCCACTGGCGTGAAATCGCGGTCGGGGCCCAATCTCGGGTGGCGGTCCGTTATACCATCACCCCCAGGCCCGCCCACCGCCTCCCGCCTGACGAAAAGAAAATCCTGCCCTCAGCTTTTATGACATAGTTTATTATAGGCATTTCCCCAGCATGGCACTGGGAATGCAGGCTGTCACTGGATTAATATTCTTAGTGGGTAACTTTGTGTGATTTTACAAAGATGGTGGTGGAGGTTGTAGAAAACATGTCCTGTAAATTGTGCAAAGGGAGCTTTCAGGATTCAAACAGGGAATGCCTTGTGAAATGTCTGATGGAGATTTTAGCATGAAAGTTGCCCACACAGAATGGAGCTCAGCTATTGACTGAGTGCTTGGACAACATTTAGGCTATCAAAGCTCTCAGGAGTTTGAGCAATGGAAAAACCATCAGCTAATTCAAAGCTTCTATAATAAACACACCAGTAAAGTTACAAACATTCCTTACCAGCATGAGAAAGCATTATCTCTACCTCAATCCATTTCTAATAACTCTTGGGAGGTATAAACACATTGTACCTCTCCATTTGCATCAAAAACTCTTGAGAAATAGAAAATAGATCAGTAGGATGGCCGTAAAAATATAAATACAAAATATTCCATAGGGTTGCACACGTGTAATGACAAAAAAGGGGGAATTTATGAAGTGGGGGATTAGACTTTTTAGCATGTGTGTCATCTTAATTGATTAAGGGAATGTAAGGAGACTTCCCTTCATTTGACATTAAAGTATAAAATAGAGGACTTTCACACCTCTCTGGATTAAACGTACTAGTAATTTATGTAACCAGTCTGTAGGGATCTTTTTCTAGAACTCGTTCTGGAATAGTGAGATCAAGCTGTTTCCTGCTTTGTTTTGTAGGAGTAGCAGTCATGGTGTGAGTTCATTTAGTTTCTATTTGTTTTATAAGAACCTTTATCCAGCAGAGGTAGAAAAGGTGTCTTTACAGCATGACAGGACAAGAGGAATTGGGCCAAACCTTATGGTCTCTGGATTGTCGGAGACTGGATTTACAACTGCAGACGTAGGTTGGGACACTGTGGAAGTCCTGACATGCGGACCTAGGTGGCAGTTGCCCAGAAAATTTAAAACGTCTGAAGGGCAATTCCCCATTTGCACTCTGCAAATGTCCCTAACTCTGAGTTAGGTTCAGAGACTTTGAACAGTTCCACAGTACTTACCGGAATAGTTACCCAGGAGATGTTAGATAGGTTAAAACCTGGTCTAACACCTTAATTACACAAATAACTCCCCGTTCTCCCCACCCCACCCCACCAAATCATGCCCCTGACTAACTGACTACCTCGCTGACCCAACCCGACTAACCCACCCTGACCTGACCATGCCCTCTGGCCACCTGAACACCCCTTGACCCAACCTGACTACTTCCCGAACCACCTGACCACCTCTTTGACCCAACCCTACTCAACTACCCCCCCAACCCGACCACCTCACCTGACTACGCCTCGGACCTAACCCTACCGCCCACTGACCTGACCACCACAACCCCAATCACCTGCCAACCACCCCATCCGGAGCGAAGCTGACAACCCCCAACCACCCAAACTCTGGGCATGGAGGTGGGCAAAGCTTAGTGACATTCTTTGCTTTGTGTTACTTCTGTGAATTCAGTTAGGGCATGGCCAGCTGGCAAGACTGGTTGATGTTTGGAAAAGCAACTAAGAGGCTGTGTCAGCTTTGGGTCTTATTGACTGTAGCTACTTCAAAGTCAAGAGATAAAGCTAGACCAACACCTGAAGTAGAGTAACTGTTAAAACTATCGTCCATGATGCAGCCTGCAATTGGAATCTGGTATTCAGTGTAAGACAAAGTTTGCACGGGAGAAAATGACTAGAAGATTTATCTAACTGGAAGCTAAAGGAAGAAATCTACAGTGATCCTCAGTGAAAGACAATTAGCATTTTGTAGCTGGAGTCCTGGAAGTAATCAGCTTGTTGCAGTTTGAAGCTATAGCAGTGGGCTATTGGAAACCAAGGGTGTTTTCAGATGTTTTAAGTCAGTCCACATGAGTCACAGGGAGGGCCATGGTTGAGCTGTGGAATCCAGAGTCATGAGGTCTGTAAAGAAATTAGAGGGTCGCTTAGCCAATAGCTAATGGAAGGATCCCATGAAATCTTATACTTTGGCGACCTGGAACACTGAAGAGAATTCAGAGTGAATTCCAGAGAGCTGTTCTATGCTTTTGGCTCAATCCCAGAGAAAAAATTAATGAACCTTCAAGGTTTCGTAAAATAAGGAGACTCTTTGGGATTGGGGTGTTGGGGGGTAGGGGTGGGGTGGGTGGCGTGGTGGTGGAGGGGTGTGCAGGGAGTACAAAGTAGAACTGAGTTTGTAGCATAAGTGTCCATAAGTAACAGTGTTAAGTTAATGGAGCTTACTTCATTTAATTTCTTTTTGTTTACAATCATTTTTTTTGTTTAAAATCGTAAAATCTTGAGCGTAGTTCTGTTAGTTAATTACTGGGCATTTCGATTTCTTCTTTAAACGTTAACAGTCCCTAACCAGATCGTAACACTCAACAGTCCAGGAATTAGTTTAAGCATCCCAGGAAAGGAAGGGGAATGAGTTAACCGCAGTGCTGATGAAGACAAGGTTGCATATGCTCTGAAACATCACCACCAGTGTCTGGGGGAATAATCTATCCAGCTGTTAGATAACTCTGTATCTATTCATAATGTTTAAATGTTTGAGTACCCAATTTTAATCATAAAGTGTGATTTTTAAAACAACAAATAACCTATATAGTGCAGGACCAGTTGCCTGAAATCTTTCTTGATGATTTGGCAAGTAGCTAGCCTAATCGAGAGTTGAACTAAAACTTAAATTGAATCTGAACTGGTTAATGTAAGGTAGTTTTGCCAGTTGACTCACTCCTAGAGCTATGTGGGAAGTAAACTTCAAACAGTTTGGGGTGAGTATGTCTGCTTCCTTGGCATATATTGTTAGGAGTTTGAAAAGAAGTTTTCTTACAAGACCCAGGAAATAACAATGGGTGAAGCAGAAGAAGCTGAGGCAACAGCAGTTGTGGGCAGGCAGGAGTGAATCATTTTTAGAAGCTAATAATATAAACTTACCAAAAATATAGCAGAGTGTTTTCTTCACTCCGCAAGCCTGCTGGGCTAAAGAGGAGCAGAATGAAACTGGGAGATGCAGTTTGGAAGGCACTTTTGGAGTCAGTCACAATCATTGAACAAGAACCTATTAATAAGAAGTACATAGAAGAGAGAGTCTCAAAAACATTTTAATGTGATAGAAAAGTTTTACAGACGGGCATGATGGAATAACTGCATAAATGTTTCACTTACAAGATGTGCGCACTGTATTCAAGACTTTTAATGTATTATAAATAAGGATATTAGGCAGTACTTGAAATTCAGAGTATCCCCCCTAGACTTTTTTCCTCTTTCCCTTTAAATGCTCATAGAACAGCAGAACCAGTTGGAACAAACTCTAAAGTACTTAAAGAGATGCAAATAGAGGAAGCTATGGCTGAGTTTTTTGCAGCTTATTAAATATTGGGGTGATTCTACAAGACTGTACAACATTAAACACTGTTCCAAGGCGAGGAGCACATTATGGTGGAAAGCACTTAAGGAAGTAATTAAGGAAAATCCAATAGAAATAAAGGCAATAGTTCCAAGTCAAACCAATTTTGTGAAAGGTATCTCATGTCTGAGTAATGTATTGGAATTCTTTAGAATGAAACAGAATTGATAGTGAAACAAAAGCAAAAATACTATATATGGTGGAAATCTGAAATCAAAACAGAAAATGTTGGAAAGACTCCAACAGGAATCTGTGGAGAGAGAAACAGGGTGAACATGTCAGCTTGATGACTTTTTGGAAGACGGTGGAGATTACCAGCTGTTAGATTAGTACAGAGTGAAGGAAAAGAGGACGTGAGGAGAAAGGAAAGAACAAAGGGAAAGGTCCTAGGAGGGCAGGAATGATTCATTGATGAAGAGGACGATGATGCAAAATAAAGGGGGAGGCAGTGGCATAGTGGCATAGTGTATTGTCACTGAACTAGTATTCCAGAGACCCAGGGTAATGCTATGGGTTCCAGGGTTTGAATCCCACCATGGCAGATGGTGAAATTTGACTTCAGTAAAAATCTAGAATTAAAAGTCTGATGATAACCATGAAACCATTGCCAATTGTTGTAAAAACCATTGCCAATTGCCGTAAAATCACTAATGTCCTTTAGGGAAGGAAATCTGCCACCTTTACCTGGTCTGGTTTACATGTGACTCCAGACACACAGCAATGTGGTTGACTCTTAAATGCCCTCCGAACAGGTTGGGCAATAAATGCTGGCCTAAGCAGTGACACCCCGCATCCCATGAATGAATAAAAAAAAGGAGTAATGATAATCAGACAAGTAAAGAAGCAAAAATTCAGCGCATAAAATAGGTAGAAATAGCTATAGTAGAAAATCTAGCAAAGAGGACATAGCTTCCATAGCCCAAGAATGTGGTGGTGAAAAGTAAGCTGCAGTGTGCAGAACATCCTAAGCACTAACCTCTAACAATCCCAGGGTCTCTGGTGCAACTAATCCTTCACAGCCTATGACTGCTGTGCAAGATGCCCTCACGCTGTCTGCTAATTCTATAATATTCTAAAAAATACAATTTCTTACAGTTATATGGAATATATTAAGAGGGGTAGATGAAGTGAGAGATCTTGGCGTACAAGTACACAGGTTCCTGAAGGCAGCAGTTCAAGTAGAAAAGGTTGTAAAGAAGGCATATGGAATGCTCCCCTTTATTGGTAGAGGTATAGAATATGAAAGTAAGGATATAATGTTGGAATTGTATAAAACACTGGTGAGGCCACAACTGGAGTATGGTGTACAATTCTGGTCACCACATTACAGGAAGGACGTAGTAGCTCTGGAGAGAGTGCAGAGGAGGTTTACAAGAATGTTGCCAAGGTTCAAAAAGTGTAGCTACAAGAAGAGACTGAATAGGTTGGGGTTAATATCCTTAGAACAAAGAAGGCTGAGAGGTGACTTGATTGAGATGTACAAAATTATGAGGGGAATAGATAGAGTGGACAGGATAAAATTGTTTCCCTTGGTGGAGAATTCTAGAACTAGGGGACATAGATTCAAGATAAGTGGCAGAAGGTGTAGGGAGGACATGAGCAAGAACTTTTTTACATAGAGGGTAGTGGGTGTCTGGAATTCACTGCCCAAGTTGGTGGTATTTCAGAAACTCTAAACTCTTTTAAAAAGTACCTGGATCTGCACCTTAAGTGCTGTAAGCTGCAGGGCTATGGGCCGGGTGCAGGAAAGTGGCATTAGAAAGGGCGCCTGGGTGTCCTCAGTCTGTCATGGACAAGATGGGCTGAATGGCCTCCTTCTGTGCTGTAACTTTTCTATGGTTCTATGGTTGTTAGGTTGAGTTCATTGAATTCTCAATTATTTACATACTGTTTTTATGAGTTTTTATGGGATTGGGCTTTTTGTTCTATATCTTATTTGTGAAATGGTGTATTTTCTCCTAAATAAACACTTTCTGGGTTTTCTGTTTATTAATTTCAGTGCAAGGAAAATCAAGGCGTTTTAGTTACTTGCATATGAGCCTTTCCACCAGATTTACCCAGGCAATCCTTACTGCCTAGGCAATAACAATGAGAACGTATACCATTAATACTATAGACAGCAGCAAAGCAGCAAGCATAGATTCACCATCACGATGGTGCTAGGGGTGGCAAACTCATTGTGCGGAATGAATTGAGACGATTGAGTCCACTAACTAGTATTAACTTTGATTTTCTGTAGAGGAGCTTAATTAGTTTTCATTCTGCACAGGCACCATTTAAATGATTCCATGAATTTCTTCATCAAAGGATAGAAATTATTAGCCAGATCAATATTTTTTTTTAAATCTCACTTTGCGATGATGGTTAAAGTACCAGAAAGTGAGCCACAAATGTTTCTGAAAATCTAGGGACTTGCAAAATTGTCAATTCAGACTCTTGGTAATGCATGGCTAAATGAGTACTGAACCACTTCTACAATGAGGCTAAGGTGGTCTAGGTTACTGAGCAACAGATTGTGTTGCAATGTTATCAGCTGCACAAAGCCAAAAGAACTACGTCAACTGTATAATACTGACCGTGAAACATTAACTACTAATGCTCATAATTTTTGCATACTACAATATTAATCAGTAGACCAGACTTTGATGGATTGCTGGCTGCATTCCATGTTACAACGAATAATGGTTGTTTTGTAATTACCTTGAAATGTTTGAAATAAAAGTACATGCACAACATCTGTTGGCTGTCCAAAGGAATTTTTGTTGGCTGTTGACATTTGGTCTCACATGATGTCAACTTGCATAAACACATTCGCTTCCATGCTGCAATGCAGAGCTGTTGGACATTAGAAGAACAGTCCTTTTATTTCTCTTCTAACTATGCAGTTATGACTTTTCAGGATCACTTGACCGTACTTAAGCAACAGAGCATTATTGGTACTCCTGGGTTTTTAGTTTTTTTTAATATGGACATCACAGCAATACATATTTTTGCTTACTCCACCAAAACTAAAATAGGTGAAGAGTTTAAATGTACTGTTTTAAACTGAGATGTATCACTACATAGTTCAGTAAGTTTGATTAAACTTTAGGTCAATGAAGTACAAATAATTGAACTTAGATTCTGGTTGACACATTAGAGTATTTAACACAAAATATATTCCATTGGCTCAGGCATATCTATTGATTTTGCACCAATATACTTAGCTTTATGGTATTGTAAGAGCACTCCAACACCCAACACCTATCATTGTACAATATTTTGTCAATACAGATTATCTGTAAATTACATTTTTGAATCTATTAGAACTTAAATTATTCAGGCTCTCCAATAAAAATGCATGCTGTTAACATGCTTCATACATTTATATATGATATTGGAGAGGATAATTAAATAAATATCATAATATAATTTTCTAAACAAAATTAAAATATAAGGACTTGCTTTTTAAAAATGTTGAAAACATCCCATATACATACCCTTTTATTCGTTAACTGCATATTCAAATATGTTCATTTGTTACTTTTGTAGAACTGTTAGGTCTCTTTTGCTAATGATGAGCTTTTAAGAAAATTAAATGTAAATGTAATTATGTAAAATGCTGAATATTCAACATTTTTAAACATGTAGTTTCATACTAAAGAAATTAGCAGTGTTAATCTCAAACAACCTGCCTGTGTATAACACATTAATCGATCCCACTTCAGATCGTCAGCCATTACTGATAGTTTTACCGAGTCTCTCCAAAATGCTGTCTCTGGAGTATAATCACCCGATTGATGCTTTAAACATTTAAAAGCAATCTGTAGCCCATTCACACCCAGGCATGCAAGCATCTAAAATAGAAAATTTGGCAGCTGTTGTACCCAGGCTGCCTTCTTGTACTTTAAGGCTTTTGCCTGTCTAATTATCTGTAGCAAAGTGTGTTGACAAATTGGAGGAAGGATCCAATGGAAAATGGATAACCCTTAAGTGGTAAGTTAATCCTCCGAAAAGTTGCACAGCTGCTATTGTTAAAGAAACACTTGCAGTGTCAATTTTGAGTCCACTCTGCTGTAGAGTTGAAAAATGGCAAGGTGGGGACGATTATCATACCTTGTGCTAATGTCTCAGATATCAGTATCTGAATTTCCTGCAGAACTGGGCGATGTCTGTTTTCCATGCAGAGGAAGTTTGATCTTAACAAATGAATTCAAACACAAAATCGATTGATGCCTGCTTGCCTTATTCAACAGTTGACGCATGTCCCCATGAATTAAAAATGGTTGTCTCTTTACAGGCAATGGCTGAAATAATTTATCTCTTGCTGTATGTGTCTGTAATATTTTTATGCATGAAATACAAAGCACAGTGATTCTAAATTGAGCTGATCCTCACATTGATTCTCTTGGAACTTTGTTCAAGAATATGATGGATCAAAAAGTACAAACCATTTTACAAGTAGGATTTCAATGCTTCTAGGGCAGAATTGTATAATGAATCCTCCAAACCACACTGGAGATGTTAATTTTCTCTGATTGTAAGTCAAAAGAAATTAAATAATTTAGGCACTCATCGTTGTTCACAAATGATCTAACTAAATTCAGTCCTTGCTAAACTTCAGTTGATGCTATTACTTGTAATAGTTACTAGCAGTCACTTTGTATCTTTGGGAAAGGCACACTGTGTTAGAACATGATCTGTTAATCCCTGGAACCTTAGTTTGAATCTTGTCCAGATAAATGCAGCTGAAGGTCTCCAGACGGCTGTTAAGGGACCTAAATGGAATGAGATTGAACAGTCTCAATTCAGTTTTCAGTAACCACAAGTCCAAAGTACAAAACAACTCAAGAATTTGCTCCTAATTAGTACATGTTCTTGGCAATCTTCCCAAGATAAACTACATAGAAAGAGTTTAGGAAATGTAACTGTTGTACCAGTCTAAAGAGATTACAGGATGCTGTGTGAGTGTTAGGAACTGGGGCATTGGCATGCTGAGAATGTCACACTGCATGTGATCTGAAAGGGCTTCATAATTTGTTGAAGATTCATTCACCAAAATTGTTACCTTTCTTCAAGGGCATAAACCATGAAAGTAATGAAGAGTGAAAGATTGCAGCAAGCACTGGATCTGAAAATTGTTTTCAAATACTACTTAAAGACTTGTATTGTTGCTGTTGTATGATGCCATACACTTTTTATTCACATAACACTAAGCTTTATTGCATTGTGAGTTGTGCTACATTGCCCCTCCAATTCTTAATGTATTTTTGGAAGGACCCCAGTGTCTATTTAAGGTGGGAATGCACCTGTTAAAATGTGGTTGCATTCCCTCGTGCCAGATTTTGCTGCTAAAATACTGGAAGAAGGTGCACCAGGAGAATGAATTGTAGTGCAGTCTCCACATCACAGCAGTTTGCTACGTTCTATACAACTTTATCCTCCACAGAGAGATCTGCATTTGGGGGAGACACAGCAACAGCTTCAGTCCTTATTGAACTAGGAAGACCAGAATGAAGGCAAGGCGGCAACAGAATAAGAATGGCACTGGGAATCTGGATATATTGACTTCAGAATGCAGCTTGAAGTTGTGAAACTTGCAAATATTTGCAGGAGTGTATGAAAGGTTGCAAATAAATATGTAGCCACCTTGTTCAGTCAAATCAACAGTCTTACCTTCTCTATTGAGTTTCCTGGACCACTAACATAGAAGGCTCCAAACTCTTGAGTATTGCAGTAAGTGGAGTGGGAGGAAGAGTAGGAAGCAGCTCTGGGAGTCTTTGGGCTTATAGGTGATAATAGTTTAGAGCCTATCCCCAGATATCGAGACAGATGAGTCAAAGGGGAGAAGGGAAGAGTGGGAGATGATTCACTTGAAGACAAGGGGTGGATGGAAATTTGAAGTGAACGAGTGGGACTGAAATAATGAATGATCCACACTCTCATAAAAAGGCAGGCATAGCTAGGAACCCATGGGCTCCCATAGCTACACCTTTTATTTGGAGGAAGTGAGAGGAGTCAGAGAAGTTGGTCAATGTAAGAACACGTTCAGCTTGGCTGAGGAGAGGGCTGGTTGGCTGTCATTCAAGAAAAAAGCAGAGGGCCCACAGGCCACCCTAGTTGAGGTTGGGTGTATAGAGGCACTGTACAACCATGATTTAAAAGGTAGAGCTGAATTTATTTGAAATGAGAAGGACAGGTAGTGTAGTGTTCATTTGTGATTGCATGCTGAAGGAGGAAAGGGAATTGCTGAGAGTGTGGGGATGTTGAAGGAAGTTGAGAGTGATGGAGAGATGAAGATTTTTATGCATCCTTGCTGCTTTTGGGATGTTGTTGAACCTTTTCCTGGAGTCAGGTCTTGGGGGTGATACTGGCACTGTTCTACTCAGCCACCTCTGAGTCCTGGTGGATAGTCAGACTGAGTATGCTCCTATGGGGGGAGGAAACAATACCACGCTCCTCACCCTGACCATTTCCATGAGGACCTCCAGGAAGACATCGGAAAATCAGGGACTACACTACAATTCATTCTCCTGGTGGATCTTCTTCCAGTATTTTAGCAGCAAAATCTGGCACGAGGGAATGCAACCACACTTTAACAGGTACATTCCCATCTTAAATAGACATTGGGGTCCTTCCAAAAATGCATTAAGAATCGGAGGGGCAATGTAGCACAACTCACAATGCAATAAAGCTTAGTGTTATGTGAATTAAAAGTGTATGGCATCATACAACAGCAAGAATACAAGGATAAAAACAAAAAAAACCTGTGATAAAAACAGAGATAAAAAGAATACAAGTCTTTAAGTAGTATTTGAAAACAATTTTCAGATCCAGTGCTTGATGCGATCTTTCATTCTTCATTACTTTCATAGTTTATGCCCTTGAAGAAAGGTAACAATTTTGGTGAATGAATCTTCAACAAATTATGAAGCCCTTTCAGATCACATGCAGTGTGACATTCTCAGCATGCCAATGCCCCAGTTCCTAACACTCACACAGCATCCTGTAATCTCTTTAGACTGGTACAACAGTTACATTTCCTAAACTCTTTCTATGTAGTTTATCTTGGGAAGATTGCCAAGAACATGTACTAATTAGGAGCAAATTCTTGAGTTGTTTTGTACTTTGGACTTGTGGTTACTGAAAACTGAATTGAGACTGTTCAATCTCATTCCATTTAGGTCCCTTAACAGCCGTCTGGAGACCTTCAGCTGCATTTATCTGGACAAGATTCAAACTAAGGTTCCAGGGATTAACAGATCATGTTCTAACACAGTGTGCCTTTCCCAAAGATACAAAGTGACTGCTAGTAACTATTACAAGTAATAGCATCAACTGAAGTTTAGCAAGGACTGAATTTAGTTAGATCATTTGTGAACAACGATGAGTGCCTAAATTATTTAATTTCTTTTGACTTACAATCAGAGAAAATTAACATCTCCAGTGTGGTTTGGAGGATTCATTATACAATTCTGCCCTAGAAGCATTGAAATCCTACTTGTAAAATGGTTTGTACTTTTTGATCCATCATATTCTTGAACAAAGTTCCAAGAGAATCAATGTGAGGATCAGCTCAATTTAGAATCACTGTGCTTTGTATTTCATGCATAAAAATATTACAGACACATACAGCAAGAGATAAATTATTTCAGCCATTGCCTGTAAAGAGACAACCATTTTTAATTCATGGGGACATGCGTCAACTGTTGAATAAGGCAAGCAGGCATCAATCGATTTTGTGTTTGAATTCATTTGTTAAGATCAAACTTCCTCTGCATGGAAAACAGACATCGCCCAGTTCTGCAGGAAATTCAGATACTGATATCTGAGACATTAGCACAAGGTATGATAATCGTCCCCACCTTGCCATTTTTCAACTCTACAGCAGAGTGGACTCAAAATTGACACTGCAAGTGTTTCTTTAACAATAGCAGCTGTGCAACTTGTCGGAGGATTAACTTATCACTTAAGGGTTATCCATTTTCCATTGGATCCTTCCTCCAATTTGTCAACACACTTTGCTACAGATAATTAGACAGGCAAAAGCCTTAAAGTACAAGAAGGCAGAGATAATCTTCTCCCCTTTGACTCATCTGTCTCGATATCTGGGGATAGGCTCTAAACTATTATCACCTATAAGCCCAAAGACTCCCAGAACTACTTGCTACACTTCCTCCCACTCCACTTCTTGTAAGATTCAAGAGTTTGGAGCGTTCTATGTTAGTGGTTCAGGAAACTCAATAGAGAAGGTTAGACTGATGATTTAACTGAACAAGGTGGCTGCATATTTATTTGCAACCTTTCATACACTCTTGCAAATATTTGCAAGTTTCACAACTTCAATCTGCATTCTGAAGTCTATATATCCAGATTCCCAGTGCCATTCTTATTCTGTTGCCTCCTAGCCTTCATTCTGGTCTTCCTAGCTCAATGAGGACTGAAGCTGTTGCTGTGTCTCACCCAAGTGCAGGTCTCTCTGTGGATGATAAAGTTATATAGAATGTAGCAAGCTGCTGTGATGTGGAGGCTTTGTAGGGAATATTTTAGGGACCTCCCCAACCAGACCTGACCAGAGACCTGAACCTCTGCTTCAGCAGCCCTGTGGTGTTCTCAATGATCATCTCAGTAATTGCATGGTTTTGATTATGACTGATTTGTTTATGACGTTGTGAAGAGGTATAATAGACCATGTATTGCTCGTACCCCAGCCAACAACCATCATGCTGATGGAAAGGTTGAATACTGGGGGAAATGGTTGAGTATTGCAGGGTAACAGCATTTTGACGGCTGCCTGTGTACTTTGTATAAATTCATTACCCTGTTACTGTGAACAGAAAATAGCTGACCATTAATGGAGTGGTTATCCTTCTTATTCACAAATACTGCTACTAAAGTTATGGTGCTCTAATGCCAACATGTACACAGTTAATGGACACTGGACATGAGAGAAGCCAGCTCCTGATGTAAATCTATGAACTCACTCATTGATGATTTATGGCTGATGAAGTTATTGGTTTTCCCTGGAGAACAGGGCATTGAGGAACTATGGAGTGCAGGTGTGTTCTGGGGATGTGGACCATGTGTGCAGTGGCTGACTGGGAGGGTCCAGTGGCAAGGACAGTTGATGCAACACAGGCTGCAAAACTATGAAAGAAGATTTTTGCCTCAGTTTTGGCCCAGGAGAACACAGGTGACTAATTTGGACTAGAGGTCTTTTGCAGAGGTAAATTGTAACAGTATTCACATTACAACAAGTATGATTGCTGAACAGCAATATGAACTTAAGGTAAATACATTTCAAGACCAATAAACGTGCATCCAAGAATGCTTCAGGAATTTAGGGAGGAAACTACAGGATCTCAACTACAAACCTTTCATCGAATCCAGGAGAGATGTCTGAGGATGAAGAAAGGCAGATGTTATTCCATAAAAAAAGTAGCAAAATTAACCAGAAAACTATAGATCAGTGAAGTTGAGGTAGAAAGAGATCTGGATAGAAATAAAATTGTAAAGCTAATCAATTGGGGATCCAGAAATTGACACCTTCCTACTGTATTATTGCTTTACTTTGAGGGTATGACAATGGAACTTGATTGGGGGTATGGTGTAGTTGGGTTTCAATGATGTTTTGATACAGTTCTTCCAGAACCAAGGGTTCTAAAAATGAAGAAAGTGAGAATCAGTGGAAATATTTTACAGTGAAAGCTTAACTGATTGAGAATAGAAGCAGAGTGTGGTGGCACAGGGATTATCAACAGTCTGAGAGAATATCACCATTGGGGTCCCACAGCCTTCTGTTTGGGATCTCTTTTGCTTAATATCTTTGCGAATGTTCAGGGGCTAGGATCTGCGAGCACAGTGGAGACAAAAAATCCAGGAAAAGAAAGTTGCTTGAATGTAAAGAAAATAAGATTTGAAAAATCTGGAAAGTAAAAGTGATTTACACTACATTATGACTATCGCTCCCAATGCTTGTGAGTAAAGCAAATCAATTGTTGTGATGCATTAAAAGGCCAATATTAAGCCAAAATTATGAGGTGATCCTGTGTTGGGATCCAGTGCCCTTGGTTTGTTAGGGCTAAAGTGGCTGCTTAGTTGCTTTAGTGACTGGAAGCCAGTGTCCAGTAGCTCGGTCCCCTATTATTTGTCATTTATATAAATGACTATGTGGGGGTTAGGTTTAGTAAGTTTGCGGATGACACAACAATTGGCCGGGTGGTTAACAGTGAGGCTGAGTGCCTTGGGCTACAGGAAGCTATAGACCGGATGGTCGAATGGGCAGGTAAATGGCAGATGGAATTTAACCCTGAAAAGTGTGAGGTGATACGCTTTGGAAGGAGTAATTTGACAAGGAAGTATTCAATGAACGGCATGACACTAGGAAGTTCTGAGGAACAAAGGGACCTTGGCGTGTGTGTCCATAGATCTCTGAAGGCAGAGGGGCATGTTAGTGGGGTGGTGAAAAAGGCATATGGGACACTTGCCTTTATCAATCGAGGCATAGATTACAGAAGTAGGGAGGTCATGTTGGAGTTGTATAGAACCTTAGTGAGGCCACAGCTGGAGTACTGTGTGCAGTTCTGGTTGCCACTTTATAGGAAGGATGTGATTGCACTGGAGGGGGTGCAGAGGAGATTCATGAGGATGTTGCCTGGGTTGAAACATTTAAGTTATGAAGAGAGGTTGGATAGACTTGGGTTGTTTTTGTTGGAGCAGAGAAGATTGAGGGGCAACCTGATCAAGGTGTACAAGATTATGAGGGGCATGGACATGGTGGAAAGGGAGCAGCTGTACCCCTTAGTTGAAGGGTCAGTCACAAGGGGGCATAAGTTCAAGGTGAGGGGCAGGAGGTTTAGGGGGTTTGTGAGGAAAAACCGTTTTACCCAGAGGGTGGTGACGGTCTGGAATGCACTGCCTGGGAGGGTGGTGGAGGCGGGTTGCCTCACATCCTTTAAAAAGTACCTGGATGAGCACTTGGCACGTCATAACATTCAAGGCTATGGGCCAAGTGCTGGTGAATGGGATTAGGTAGGTAGGTCAGTTGTTTCTTACATGTCAGTGCAGACTTGATGGGCCGAAGGGCCTCTTCTGCACTGTGATTTTGTGAATTGGACTACTAGCTCATCATTACCATTGCACTATATTTGTGCCACAAAATACTGGACTATTGATAGCATAATAAGGCAAATGAAAATTTTGTATCTGGGACCTTGAGTATTGTGTCCAATGGCTTATCTCCTTGGCCATTAAAAGGAAAGGATAAAAAAAGAAACAGAGAGTGAAATACGTAAGGAAATAGTGTGAATTAAAGTGAAACAATATATAGACAGAAAGAGAAAAAAGAAGCATGGGAAAAGAGTGGATTAAGAGAAAGAGAAAAGGAAAGCAGATAAAAAAACAAAATAAAAAAATGTAAAATATCAAACAGAAGAAGAGGACATTGTAACACAGTTGTGATTTGTTGGGTTGATCCTTGAGAAGTTAATGAGTGAATAGCAAGGTAGGTATGTAAAACGTACAAATGTTCTTGACCCATGAAGTACAGAACCTGTAACCCCATCCATCATGATCAAGTATAATGAAAAACCCAATTGCACTGCTTTCATTGGAACATAGGATTTACTGGACAAAAAAAATCAAGGTCCATCAAATTTACCATCTACCAGTCCGATAGTCACACGATAAAATAATAATGGAGTTGCTGACTAATCGTAGCAATCAGTCCCTATCAATTAGTCTAAAATGGATCCAGAGATGTCATGAGGTAAACTCCAGTTTTGGAAAGCATTGGAAACCATGGACCAGATTTTCAAAGCAGAGCCAGGAACCCAACATCTGGATGAATTCCAGGTCCCGACCCCGCACCTCAACCGTTAAATGGTTCACTTGGCCTCTGGGTGGGAGAACTGTTTACCACCTCTCCCACTGCTGTCAAGATGGTATGGCAGCAGGAAGACGAGGGGTACCGCTATCCCACATGTCATTTTATGCCCCCTTCTGGTCCCCAGTCCATGCCAAGGGGGCTGATAAAATTTAATAATTTTAGATAAAAACAAAAAAACTGCAGATGCTGGAAATCCAAAACAAAAAATAAAAAATACCTGGAAAACCTCAGCAGGTCTGGCAGCATCGGCGGAGAAGAGTACAGTTGACATTTTGAGTCCTCACGACCTTTCAAAAGAACTAAGTAAAAATAGGAGAGGGTTGAAATATAAGCTGCTTTAAGGGGGGAGGGGTGGGGGAGGGGGCGGTGGGAGAGAGAGAGAGAAGGGAGGGTTGGTTGTTAGGACAAGCAAGCAGTGATAGGAGGAGATAACCAAAAGATGTCACAGACAAAAGAACAAAGAGATGTTGAAGGTGATGATATTATCTAAAAGAATGAAGAATGTGCTAATTAAGAATGGATAGCAGGACAAGCAAGGTACAGATAGCTCTAGTGGGGGTGGGGTGAAATAAGACTAAAAGGGCATAAAAGTTATAGATAAATGATCAGTGGAATACATTAAAAATAATGGAAATAGGTGGGAAAAGAAAGATCTATATAAATTATTGGAAAAAAACAAAAAGGAGGGGACTGGGTGACCGCTTTGCAGAACACCTTCGGTCTGTCCGCAAGCATCACCCAGACCTCCCTGTTGCTTGCCATTTTAACACTCCACCCTGCTCTCTTGCCCAGATGTCTGTCCTTGGCTTGTTGTATTGTTCCAGTGAAGCTCAACGCAAAACTGGAGGAACAGCACCTGATCTTCCGACTAGGCACTTTACAGACTTCCAGACTGAATATTGAGTTCAACAATTTTAGACCTTAAACTCCCTCCCCATCCCATTTCCATTTCTTCCCTCTCCTTTTTGTTTTTTCCAATAATTTATATACATTTTTCTTTTCCCACCTATTGCCATTATTTTTAATGTATTCCACCGATCATTTGTCTATACCTTTTAGTCTTATTTCACCCCACCCCCACTAGAGCTATCTGTACCTTGCTTGTCCTGCCATCCATTCTTAATTAGCACATTCTTTTAGATAATATCACCACCTTCAACACCTCTTTGTTCTTTTGTCTGTGACATCTTTTGGTTATCTCCTCCTATCACTGCTTGTTTGTCCAAACAACCATCCGCCCTTTCTCTCTCCGCCCCCCCCCCCCTTAAACCAGCTTATATTTCACCCCTCTCCTATTTTTACTTAGTTCTGTTGAAGGGTCATGAGGATTCGAAACACAACTGTACTCTTCTCCGCCGATGCTGCCAGACCTGCTGAGTTTTTCCAGGTATTTTTTATTTTTTGTTGCTGATAAAATCTAGCCCATTGTTTCCATAAGTTAATTTTGATATATCCTCACCCAACAGCCTTCAAGTGCTGGCCATGTTCTACTGGGTTCTGGACAAGGTGAAATAACTTGTCATGGTCTACGTTATCTAGTCCCTTTGGAATCCTAAAGACAGCAACCTCAACTTTCTCTTTTCCAGTGAGAATATGCCCAATTTATAGAATCACCGCTCACAATCCAACCATTCCATGCACTCAATCATTCTTCTGTATCCTTTCAGTTTAGCTGTAATCCCTTCCAGTGCTGTGGCAGCCAGAACTGTACACCATTATATGTGTGGTCGCACCAATGATTTATAAAGTGGCAGGATGTGGTAATTTGATAGGTAATATACCTAATATAAGGTCACATGATTTTTATATCCAATAGCAGAGTAGCGTGGGCTACCTCTATATGAGAGAGTTTTGAGTTAGTCACTGATGAGTGAAGACAGAGTTTTATGCTGTGAGCACTCAGGTATAGTTGTAGAGATTAGTTTGTAAATAAACAGCAAGTGTTTATCCTAACAATGATCTCCTTATGTTCTCTGCCTCTGTACCAACCCGGTCACCCCGAACAAACTATGCAATCCGGATCCTTTATCACAGAATCACAGTGCAGAAGAGGCTCTTTGGCCCATCGAGTCCGCACTGACATGTGAGAAACAACTGACATACCTACCTTATCCAATTTACCAGCAATTGGTCCATAGCCTTGAATGTTATGACGTGCCAAGTGCTCATCCAGGTACTTTTTAAAGGATGTGAGGCAACCCGCCTCCACCACCCTCCCAGGCAGCACATTCCAGACCGTCACCACCCTCTGGGTAAAAAGGTTTTTCCTCACATTCCCCCTAAACCTCCTGCCCCTCACCTTGAACTTATGCCCCCTTGTGACTGACCCTTCAACTAAAGGGTACAGCTGCTCCCTATCCACCATGTCCATGCCCCTCATAATCTTGTACACCTCGATCAGGTTGCCCCTCAGTCTTCTCTTCTCCAACAAAAACAACCCAAGTCTATCCAACCTCTCTTCATTACTTAAATGTTTCATCCCAGGCAACATTCTCGTGAATCTCCTCTGCACCCCCTCCAGTGCAATCACATCCTTCCTATAATGTGGCGACCAGAACTGCACACAGGACCCCAGCTATGGCCTCACTAAGGTTCTATACAACTCCAACATGACCTCCCTACTTTTGTAATCTATGCCTCGATTGATAAAGGCAAGTGTCCCATATGCCTTTTTCACCACCCCACTAACATGCCCTCTGCCTTCAGAGATCTATGGACACACACGCCAAGGTCCCTTTGTTCCTCAGAACTTCCTAGTGTCATGCTGTTCTTTGAATACTTCCCTGACAAATTACTCCTTCCAAAGTGTATCACCTCACACTTTTCAGGGTTAAATTCCATCTGCCACTTATCTGCCCATTTGACCATCCCGTCTATATCTTCCTGTAGCCCAAGGCACTCAACTTCATTGTTAACCACCTGGCCAATCTTTGTGTCATCTGCAAACTTACTAATCCTACCCCCCACATAGTCATCTATGTCATTTATATAAGTTACAAATAATAGGGGACCGAGCACAGATCCCTGTGGTATGCCACTGGACACTGGCTTCCAGTCACTAAAGCATCCTTCTGTTATCACCCTCTGCCTCCTACAACTAAGCCAATTTTGAATCCACCTTATCAAATTACCCTGTATCCCATGTGCATTTGCCTTCTTTGGTCTCCCACGTTGGACCTTGTCAAAGGCTTTGCTGAAATCCATATAAATTACATCAACTGCACTACCCTCATCTACACACCTGATCACCTCCTCAAAAAATTCAATCAAATTTGTTAGACATGACCTCCCTCTGACAAAGCCATGTTGACTAACCCTGATCAAACCTTGCCTCTTCAAGTAGAGACAGAAACTCTCCTTCAGAACATTCTTCAATAGTTTCCCTATCACTGACGTGAGACTCACTGGCCTGTAGTTCCCTGGCTTATCTCTAAAACCCTTTATTGTTGTTTAATGTCGCTAGCAAACGTATCATTGCAACAATTTCTGACCTATTATATGAAGATATTGGTTTTTCGAGCATCACTCCAATTGAAAATACCCTACTTCATATAAGAACATTTCGATTGGACAAAATACACCATTCCGTAGTTCTTTATTGCTGGAAACCAATAGAAAATTAGTTTACTCTAATGCTTGATCCTATAGTATTGCTGGAAAAGGAGACATGCTGCCGAATCCTTTAAATTAAAGCTCTGACAGGATGTCTCTTTTATCATCAATACTCAAGTTGTGTACAATCGTACAGTTTGTCATAGAGACAAAGTAGAATTTAATGAAGGAATAAGAAAACAACATAAGGGATGAAAGATCAAAACAATTTTATAGCATATTTATATTGTTAATATTCCTCAGATTCTCAGAGTCACAATGCTTTAACATCTTCCAGTGGTATAGCTCCAGGATCTGTGTGGATTCAGTATGCCCTCTCCTAATTCTTAGTGGTAGTTTGGTGTATACCTGGGAACTAATTAACTAAAGTTCTGCAATATACCAGCAGCCTCTCACTCTATGGTCTACAACATGGCATATCACATTCACAGAGACAACCTTTTTAATAAAATAATTTATTCACAAAGAAACGAGAATGATTGTGAGCCACTGGGATCGACGTTAACTTGTTTCCCCTGGTGTTAATCAGGTGATAACAGTTAATGCTAACCACGTGAGTGGTGACATTTTGAAAGGCTGCATTCCTTTCAAACTCCAAAACATTCACTTTAGGCAGGGCTGTAATTGCTGCAGTATGTTTATTCCTATCAGGGGATCCTCTAGCGTTCAGTTATAATACATATCACTTAGAACAGACAAAGGGCCAGGATAACAATGATACTGGGGCGGTGGGCAGGGTGGAAGGGGGGTGGTGGGGGAAGATGCACACTCATTCCTTAGGTTCCTGACAGAAAATTGATCATTTCCAGTGGCGCTGCTGAAAGCTGGTGATGGTTCTTGCACCTTAGACTTCCTTAGATTGGATGGTGTGAGTGGGGGGGGTGGTGGGGGGGGGGGCAGACAACAAGTTAAGACAGGTCATAAAGGTACGTATTACCTAGCTCTTCCAGTTTCCCAATATATCTTTCAGGCTAGAAGACATCTGGATTCTGTTTTCTAATAGCAACCAGGCGGCCCTGAGGCTCTTGGCCAGTCTGCAGACTTCTCAGTCTGCCACTGTGCTTCATTTTCTATCCCCATTCCCCTGAGCAAAGACTTGCCAGGCTAATGGCTCAGTGCACCAAATTCTGCCATTCTTCAGGTGTGCTCAGCCAGTTCAGAGGTGGTGTAAGGAGAGCTAACGCCAATAGTTGTACGGTCAGGGTGAGACATTCTAATTATCTCTCAGAAACTTCATAGGTGTAAAATCTTGGTGCATTTCAATTAAATGCTTAATAATATCTAAAAAAAAAGATTTTAGTGAATATTTAAATATTTTATATTACTTTTCCTCCTTTTTAGATTTCAAATTAACTTCTCATTTAGCTGGAAAGTTTAGACAGATTAAGGCTGCTTTCTTGAAAGCTGATAAGAAGTGTGCGTCTAAACAGACCTTGACTGCTTCTGCTCCTTCTCACTCACCACACTGAAGATTGACGATCTAATGCTGTAGTTTAATCCAACCAGAATTTCTGGAATAAACATTTAAAGACCATTTAATGAAAACATTTTAGTTCTTAGAAACATATGAAGAAAGCCAGTTTGTAAATAAAACAAATTGTGAACAGGTTGTTTAAAACATTTGTGTTTCCAAAAAACAAAAGGTTAAAGTGAATGTAATTTGTGGCATTGTGGATATTAGTTCAGAATTTCTTGGAGACTTACAGCTTTGTAATGTCAGATGTAAATTGAAGGAACTTATGGCATAAGCGATTTGTGCCATTACTGTTGCCATGCGATAATTTAGCTGGCCTTTGACATCACTTGACCATTACCCTCACCAAAATAGTGAACAGTTGATCAATGACAACTACAAATTTGCTGAATAAATGCTACTCTGATCGCCACTTAAACCATTAAAGAATGGTGTTGATTGTCTTTTGAATTACATACTATTGTGATTCATTCAATCGTGTACAATCAGGTGTTGTTTTGATAGTTAGGCTTCATTAGGCCTTTAAATTATGTTAAACTTGCAATGCCATCAATATTAATTTAAGTAATCAAATCTGGTGATCACTTGGTCCCTGCTGACAGGCTGGAGGAGGAACTGTCCCAGATTTGCATTAAGTGCAGTTGTAAGCGTGAAAAAAGCCATTTTACTTGCCTGCCACAAAGGCATGTTTTTGCAGCGTACTGTCCCCTTCCCAGGGAATGCACTGGATTGCTGGTGGGGCAGCCTCTGATTCACCTGCCCCGCCATCACCTCAGGCCACCAGTCATCTAGGCATCATGTTTAAAGGGCGCTCCCTGCACAGAGCTAGCACTCTCCAATGGATCAGAAGCTGTAGAAAGTCATGGCTGCCAAAGGAAGGAAACACGCTGTCCCTAAATTTAGCGACCCTCCCTTGGGCACCTACTGGACACAGTGGAGGCCCACTGTGAAGTCCTCTACCCCCACTCTGAGCGAAGACCAGCAAGCAAGGTCACCAATCCAGCATGGGAGGTGGTGACAGCAGAAGTCAGTGCTAATGCCCTACAAAAGAGGACAGCCATCCAGTGCCAAAAGAGGATGAATGATCTCCTCCATTCCACCAGGGTAAGTCATTCTTCTCATCACTCTCAACGCACACTTACAAACCCATCACACACCCATAGGACTCTCATTCACTGCCAGTTCAAGGGACATCACCATTCACTCTCTCACACACACTTTCACCTGCCCTGTGGATCATGTCCTCATCCCATCCATGGCACCACTCACCACCCACGCATGCCAGGCATCCTTATCATCTGGCCTGACAGGTGTCCTGCTTACACTCTCTCCCTCTGTCTTCATGCAGGGCAAGCGGAACAAAACAAAGGGGGAGGTCGCAGACTGGTGGAGGAATGCCTGACATCAGGGTCCTCATGGACTTTGAAAATAGAGTCATCCAGCTGGCTGGCAATAATCTGGACCGTTCCTGTGCTGACGGTCAGCGATGCTCTGCCAAGTGAGAATCCAGCAGTACAACACCTATCAGCTCAACCATGCTGTGGGTGAGTTCCTCGCAGTCCCCTGCTATGCACTAATTATCTCTCCTTGCTTTCGCAGGTACACCTGGGAAGCAGACAACGGGGTCTATGACCCAGATCTTCAACTCAAGCCCCGAATACACCTTGAAGAAGAATCTCTTGACACCTTAATTGAAATCCCGTCACAGTGCTCACTCACACCCTCCACCAGAGCAGAGATACATACCTCACTGGGACCTAGTTCTAGAGTAGCTTTGGGGACACAATCTGGTGAGAACCTCACATTGTATGATCCATAGCAGGTGGAGACAGGGAGAAGGTTTCCAGCACTGGGAGGATTGCTGGAAGTTAGAAATCTGCTGAGTCCGAGTCAGATGAGGAACCTCTGGACTCAGTCATTCCTCAGAAGATGGAGCTGCAAAGGCAAGCTCGGGAACATCAGGAAGGGATGTCCGCTGCACTCCTCAAATTGCAAGGCACAATGGAGGAGTCCGTCTGCCTTCAGTTTGAGGTGACAGCCCCATCTCCATGACATGACCCTGTTCACAGAGCGCAAGTGAGCTGCCCTCAGCCAGACAGGAGTCAGACATTCACAGAGGCAATATGAAGATCTATGGAGTGTCCTCACTGAACGTCATCATCAACTCCCTGGAATCTATTGACTATTAAGGCGCATCTCCATGACATGAGCATGAGCACTGAGGGTATCTGTGCTGTCATCAGCCACAAAGGAGTCAAATATTCACAGATGCAAGGTGAGAGTGTCAGGACTGTTCTCCCTGCATCTCATCATCATCCTCCATGAATCTTGTGGCTATGGGGGCCTCCTGCGCATGCCTGCCTTGTCTGGCCAGTGCGATGGTCTCATTGCTGGCATCCTCACCTTTGTGGACCTCATCACCAGCATCCCCTTTGACATCCTCCTCATCAGAGGAGATGTGCAGCTCCTCCATCTTCTCCTCAGCCAAGTCCTCCCCCTATTGCAATGCCAAGTTGTGGGCACACAGCAAGCAACGATTATGTGCAGCACCCTCGGTGGACTGTTTTGCAGTGCTCCACCAGACCTGTCGAAGAACCTGAACCTCATTTTAAAAATGCCCATTGTTTGCTCCACAAAGCCCAGGTTGTGGGACGAGCCTCGTCACACCGTTACTCTGCTGCAGAATGAAGCCGCCGCACAGGCGTCATCAGCTGTGTCCTCTGTGGGTAGCTCTCGTCCCTGAGGAGTCAACCCTGCAGCCTTTCTGGACCCAGGAAGATGTCAGGCACCTAAGACCTGCGAAGAATGCAGGAGTTGTGGCCAGTCCCTGGGAATCATGCGCAGATCTGTAGGAAGCGTTTGTGGTGGTCGCAGACCAGCTGAACATTCAGAGAGTGGAAACCCTTGTGGTTTATGTAGTTTGCTGCTTGTTGCCACGGATATCTAAACGCCATGTGAGTGCAGCCGATGGCACCCTGCACCTGTGGAAAACCTGAGATATGTGCAAATCCCAGCATTCTTGCTTCCTGGCTTTCCTGAGATGCACATAGTTCTGTGTCTTTGTGAAGATGGTGTCCGTGACCTCCTGGATACACGTATGTGTGGAGGGTTGCAAGATCCTGCACGGGTCACCTGTGGAGTCCTGGAAGGAGCCACTGGTGTAAAAATTGAGCGCTGCGATTACTTTAATGGTCACTGGCTGTGGATGCCCTCCCTGTCCCCGCAGCTCCAAATTCTGCAGTAGGTGGCACACATTACCAACCAGTTCCATAGACTTGCGCAGTCTTTGGTGACACTGGTTCTCAGGAATCTGCAGGAATGACAAGTGCCACCTATTGACCCTGGGTCTAGCAAAATGCCTAAGATGCAATGGTGCTCTCCACTGCGTGTGCAGCAGGCTCTGTGCCCCTTCATCTTGAGGGAAGTGCTCCTCCCTTTGCCAAGCCTGACACCTTCGCCGCTCTCTTCCTCTTCTTCTCTGCTCCTTGTAAACCATGATGCATATGGCTAAATCACAATGGTTCATGAAGATGAAGTTCTGCTCCTGCAGGGTCAAAGAGAGAAAGAGACATGTGGGTTAGCTTAGGTGTCCTAAGAACCTTTCTTGGTTAAGTCTGAAGGCCCCTTCATGCATGCAGGAGAGTGCTGGCCACCACTTGGATGCACAGTGTGTGGTGCGCTCATTGGCTGTCCGAAACCGCACCCATCTCCGTCCCACTCCACTTGACTGATTGGCAGCAGCTTTGGCCATTGGACTGAATGCTGTGCTCTCAGCTCAGGCACAGGCATTCTCCTAACCCACACTGCAAGGCTGCACTGTTAGTTTGAACCATAATGGATATTGGTCCAATTTCTTAATAAAGACATTGCGAGGGGCTGTGAGTGCCCCCACCAGTAACTGCACCATGGCCACCTTTCGCAAGAAGATTGTACAACTTGCCCAGTTAGTCAATTGCTCTGCTGCTCCCTAAAACACACATTAAGTTGCAGTCTGCACCCGAGTGGTGAAAAGGTTTGGAGCATTTGGTATCACTTGCATGCTTTTGCATTTCTTGATTGGGTAGAAAAGCTTCAGAGGCCCCACTCCAAGCATGTCAGTGCAGCTGCAGCTGAACCGTCTCAGCTCACTTCTGGCAAGCTTTGCCAAGTGCATGGCCACTACTCTCACCCCTCCCCTCCCTCCACTCTCCCGGCATGTGCTTGTGTACTTCCTTCATTCTGTGCTACCTTGACTTCACCACTCCCGCCACCACCAACCCCCACACCTCCACCCCGGCCGGCTCGGACCAACTCGCACCAAAGCCCTTGCCCCGGCACCACACTGAAAGGTAGCCGTGAAAAAGTGACTTGCCTGTGCACCTAACCCCCACCCCCCACCTCTGCCTTATGTGTCCTGCCTCTTCCTTGATGTCCTACACGCGATGCTCACGAGTGCTGCACAAGGTTATGTGCCCTCGCCTCCCCTCGGAGTGCAGCTTGCCAGGTGCATGCCGATGCTTACAGTTGCGAAACACGTTGATGTGCTATCATGCTGACGTGCTCGGATGATCCAGTGTGGGGGATGATTCTGCTGAGCAGGGCTCATGATGAGATGCTTAAGTTTTGGAATTAGGTTCCTGACTTGTGGCGGTGGGAAACTGTCCCACCATTGACGGGTGTAGTGTAGGATGGTGTGAAATAGGTTTTTGGCCTCCTGCCGCGCTGTCCCCCACCTCTCCTGCCAAGATGCCTGCCGCCAACGGAACCGGGCGATTCCACTCACCATTACACATTCTTATCCCTCTCTAACTATTGTTAATGCTAGTAACACCAGTAAGGCAATATTGGAAACTACACTATTAAAAAGGTATCAAAATTCCCACTTAGGAAAATGCAGTGAAGATTGATAACAGCAGTACTGTTATACTGCTGCATAACAGTAAAGTACTAAAGCAAATTTAAGCAAACTCTTAATCTCTCATTTGTTCAGAAAAGTATTAAAAATTATTCAAGCAACGACTGCAAAAGAATCCCCAGGAAGACAGGCTTGGGGTAATCCTGCCACCTTTAGGAATATATCCATTGTCTTGGCACACACAGTTTAGGAGCTTTCAGCATTAAAAAATAGACTTCTGAAGTGTATTGGAGTGGAGCTTACTCTTATTTTAGCATAAAGGAAGTCAGAAATTTTGGAGGTTGCATTCTCACCCCATGGAGAATGAATTGAAGATAAATTGGAGGCAATGTCTTCTTGGTTCAATAAGTGAATAATACATGACAAGGTGCCAGTGAATCCATTTAAATCTGTTAGATCTAACTGAGCAAGAAGAATGAACATGTGACTTTCAAGATGCCCATTCAAGAGTCTGATGAAAACCAAGGGTCAAGCTTTAATCCACTTAAAAGTGGAAAAGGATCAGCCATTGCTGAGGGAAGAGTGGGGAAATTACTGAGTGAAAACTGGGAGGGAAAACAAATCTCCAGTAAAATAAGGGCACAAGTTGGAAGTATGCTGGACTGGTTTGCATGTTGATGCTTTAAACTGAAGGCCAAGATAGCTGCCAGTTGAATGATAGGATACTGTAAATTTCTAATATAATGTCACTGTGACGACAGGACATTTTGCAGGAAATTAACAAAGGCTAATGGACAAAACAGCACAATTTACTGTGCAGCTCATCAAACCCCCGATGCAGGAAATTCTGGGCCTACAATTGCGTTGTGGCTGATTGATGTTTAAAAAATAAATCTGATGTTATGTGCAGAATTAAAGGCTGCATTTTGAAATTACAGGAATTTTTTTTTGCAAATACGGCAGCAAATTAAAGATATACAGTTGCTCCACTGAATGAATACTTAGACTTTATTTTTAGTTAATGCTTTGATTATCTTCTCATCTTCGTATTTTTCCATCACTGTAGCATTGCATATTTCAATTTCTTTCACTTTATACACATCTTATTGCGCTGTGACAGTAGTTATTTAAATAAAATCAAATAAAAAGTGCAACTTTGTGTTAATTTTAGAAAGTTCTCAGCAACACCTTTATTTACCCTCCAAGACCTTAAAAAACCCAGTCTCCAAGATCAACCCAGTTTTCTTCTGCAGCCCCCACTTTGTGTCTCTGCCTCTCAAAGGGTCCATTTTGACTCTGGGGCGGCCAACTGGTTGTCCATTCTGGCATTGGAAAGGTATTCATTGAAATCGGGCAAGAGAGCTGTGGGTTGCCAAATTGGCATCCTGGGGCAGCTTGTCAGATTGAGGTGCCAAGATTAGTCACAGGCAGCCACCAGAAAGAGATGTTGTGGGATTTGCAATCGTGGAGGGGTGTGGCCCAAGAAAGACTTCCAGGCCCACCAGCCAGGAAAATAATATGCCATTTGCCTTTAGCAGGCTTCTTCAGTTCCATCATTCATAGAAATGGGGGGAGCCTGCACTGAGCTCTCCAAACTCGATCGTGAGTCCAACAACCCTTATCTTGTTGGCATTCAGGTTGACTTAAATTTTGGCAGGATTTTGCAGGCCCCTTGCATTATTAAACACGTGTCATACATGTCCTATTTGCCAACGGGTGCTATTGAAAGCCTCAACGACTGCATATAACTCTAATAAAAACAAAAAATGCTGGAAATACTCAGCAGGTTGGGCTGCAACTGTGGAAAGTGTAAAGAACATGTTTTTTTATTTCTCTCGGACTGTGACTGTAAAATTGGATGTGGCTTTAAAACTTAACGTGGCTGCAGTTGAAAGATGTTTGCTGGAACAGGATGAAGAATATCTACAATGTTGCTACCCTGGAACATAGGGTGCCATAAAAGAACAGAATGATGCCGGAAAGGAATTCTGGACTAGGGCGAGCTGCCTAATGACAACATTTTAGTTCTCTACGGACCAGGTGACCAGGGTTTTGTGTGGTAACAGTGCAGGCAGAACAGCTCCTAGCCTGCAAAGGGGAAAGACCTGAAACTTCTCTCTCCTGTGTTTGTAAGATTCCAGCAATTCTGCCATGGTAGCTAGCTGGCTATCCCTCACATCTCTGTGTAACCTGCTTTCTCTGAAAACCCCTGTCAAGAGGAAAAGGGGAAAATTACCAGTAGAGACATTGAAAAGCAAGTTTTTCAACCAGTAATCAGACTGAAAGTATTGGGAGACCAACTTGTGTCATCAACAACAAACTACAAGGAATTTGGAAGACATCAATCAAAATCAACCCATCTAATCCTGAACTCCGGATTGGTGTTACTGAACTGTTTTATCTGACTCTTGAAGTCCATCTTTTGTGTGTCTTATGTGTATGTGTATGTGTGTGTGTGTGTGTGTGTGTGTGTGTGTGTGTGTGTGTGTGTGTGTGTGTGTGTTTGTTTTTGTGTATAGGGATTTAAAAAGGGTATTTCTTTTTTTTGCCACTAGTTAAAGACAATTTGCTCAATAAACAGTTACTTACTTATTAAGTTTACAAACCTGGTGCTCGCATTCTGTTAACCTAAATTAAACAGTTGGGTAGAATTGGGGCCATCTGATGGTTTGGTCAAACTTTTCACGTTTGTCGTGGCTCGGGGAACCGTGGGGCTTGATGTTACAGCGCACTATTCCCAATGAGTCGTGACAAAGCTTGGGGGCTTGAGTCCGGGATATTTTGGAACAAAAGACAATGACGATTTGGGTGTAGATTTAGTAAGTAATAAAATCTAAAAGGAAACACCAGGTTTGTACTATCAAGAATAAGATGGCACTGGGAACTGTTAAAACCTTCCTGCAAGCAGAAGAAATGTCCCTGACAATTTTACAAGGGATCCCAAAAGCCAGGTTAATCGAATTGGCAAGTAAATTAAGAGTAGGATCGCCTTCCAAAGCTAGGAAGGCAGAAATAATTGAAGGTATAGCACAGCATTTAAAGTTGGGACTGAAACCTGACACTAGTGAGTCACAGTTGGAGGTAGTGAGACTTCATTTGGAAATAAAGAAGCTAGAACTTGAACAAGCAAAGGAAATGAAATAAAAATGTGAGTTAGAGGTAGCAGAAAAGGAAAAAGAAATGACATCCCAAAGGGAACAGGCAGAAAAGGAAAATGGAAGGACATTTCAGAGGGAGTTAGAAATGGTGAAGTTAGAAGAGGAAAGAGAAAAAGAAAGAGACAGGAGATTTCAGCTTAGAATGCTGGCAGTTAAAAAAGAGACACCAGTGGGTGAGGCAGGACTTGTGTCCAGATCAGAACCCAGTGGGAAGATGTTTAAATTTGTATAAGCTCTTCCAAATTTGAAGAAAGATGTTGAAGCATTTTTTATTTAATTTGAAAAGATAGCTAAACAGATGAATTGGTCAAAGGGAAACTGGACATTGCCCATGCAGAACAAGTTGACAGGTAGAGCACAGGAAATTTATGCTTCACTGTCAGAGGAGGATTCTAGAGATTATGATGTGATGAAAAAGGCCATTTTGAGTGCATATGAGTTGGCCCCTAAAGTATACAGACAAAAGTTTTGAAATTTAAGGAAACAGCCTGGACAAGCTTACATTGAATTTGAAAGGCTTAAGCAAAATACTTTTGATAGGTGGATATGAGCATTAGGAGTGGAAACTACCTATGAAGTTCTCAGATAGACCATTCTCTTGGAAGAATTTAAAAACTCCCTACCTTCTGTAATAAGAACCCATGTTGGAAACCAAAGGGTTGCAACTGCTGGACAGATAGCAGTAATGGCTGATGATTATAAACTGATCCATAAAACAAAACCTTTTTTCCATCACCCTCATAAATTTGAAATGGATAGAAAGTGGGAGAGTGAAAGGAAGGCAACTAGCCAGGGTAAAGGATGGATAACTGGGAATAGCTTGAGATATCCTCCCCAGATCAGGAAGGAAGGTATTGAAGATGGAGGTGAAACTTGAAGACCTAAGTGTTTCCATTGTAATAAAGTGGGACATATTTGTTCAGAATGCTGGAAGTTGTGGGGGAAGCCCATGGGACTTATTGGAGTTTGTAAGAGTGAGTCTGAAAAGGAAACACAAAAAGAAAATGTCACCGATCAAATTGTAGCTTTAACTACAAATAAGGGCCTGGAGGTAAACACTGCTGTGAATGCAGGTGAAGTGAATAAGATAGATGAGAGATGAAAGGATTTTTGTCTAAAGGGAAGATAACCCTTTTTTCATCAAATGATGCAGCTAAACCCATAACTATGTTAAGGGGCACAGGAGCTATTCAAACTCTTTTGCTGGAGAAGGACCAAGTTTTCCTTCCAGAACGTTCAATGAAGTCTAAAGTGTTGGTAAATGGGATAAGTGGAGAGTCTATCCCAGTTCCATTGTACAAAGTGCATTTGGAGTGTGATTTGTTGTCTGGGTCAATGGTTGTAGGAGTGGTTAAAAAATTACCTCTGGATGGAGTTGATTTATTCCTAGGGAATGATTTGGCAGGAGAGAAGGTTACTGTTTCATCCTTAATTACAGAAAGTCCAAGAGAGGCTAAAGAGAGAGTTACAAGAACAAGTTCCTGGTATTTTTCCAGTGTGTGTGGTGACCAGAGCAATGGCTAAACAAAGTCCATCACTAGAGGTCAAAGTAACACCATGAGCAGATGTTAGAGTACCCAAAACTTTATTTAAGGATGAAGATAATTCAAAGGAAGTGTTTGGTATGCCTCCCTTAATTGAGGCTTGGAAAGCAGATCCAGAGTTAAACAAGTTAGCACAGTTAGCTCACACCGAAGCTGAGGTTGAAGGAATTCTGGAGTGCTTTACCTTAAAAACGGAGTTCTGATGAGCAAGTGGAGGCACCCTCATAGACCTGCAATAAGGAATGGATGGTTGTTCATCAGATAGTGGTACTGCCCAAATATCATAAGGGGGTTGCACATGAAACCCCCATGGCAGGACATGTTGGAATATGGAAAAGCCAAGCATCGAAAAACAGGCATTTTACCTGGCCAAGACTTCATAAGGTCATCGTGCAATTTTGTAAGACATGTCAGGTAATAGAGATACCCCAGCACCTATAATACCCACTTTGGCCGTTGCATCACATGGGAGTCACAAAGCTATGGAGTAAAAATAAAGCTTCCTGAAGGGTGCAGAGGGCCTCCATAACTGCCATGATGTGAAGTTTTTTAGATGCCCTGTTCTTGGAGCTTTTAGAAAAAAGACCACCGGTGTCAGTAATAGGTTAAAAAAAACTCTGTTCTAGCAGTTGTAATATTTGTTTGTTTACATTTCCCTATGGCATTACAAGTGGGGGTTGATTTAAACATAGTTTTCCAAGCATTGTCACCGTGCATCCTTATCTGAACATAGAAGAAGCAAAAACATTAGGAAAATGTCTTTAATCCTTATGTCGATTTCTCAAAGTTAATGTAGTTGCCCACTCTCACCTGTCTTTTAGAAGACACTGACATTTAAATATGTCCCTGACAAAAAAAAAACTTTTGTTTTTGATGTTTATTTAGTCTTGATCCATTTTAAAGTTATTTATATGTTACAATGCTAATGCTGGTGGATTTCTAAACAAAATGAGTAAAAAGGTCAGATGTAAAATTTACCAAAGGCTTCTTCACTGGTTTCTTGTGTAAACTTTAAAATTTTTTAAAAGTAACAAAAGTACAAAGTAATGCACTTTAATAAACTTTGCTAAAATTCTACATAATCACTCTAAGATGAAAAATACTATGAATGTTGGTGTAAATTCTGACAAGCAGCCCAATTGTGCTGCTTCCGTCAAATAAAACATGAAAGCCAAAAAGTAAGGCGATACTTAACCTGGATCATTTGGTTCTGCCCATTCCAAACTAGTGCAAAATCATTACAGAGTAATTTGGTTCATTTTATCTAATATACAATATACAAATTACTGGAGAAAAGTATTAAATATCTGGTGCTGCACAGAATTAAATTAAATGTAATATAAATATGTTTAGACTGGATTATGAAGGTTGAAAATAAAATAGTCTAGTGTCAATTTTATTTGATAAAGTTCAGTAACAAAGTAAAGTAAATGAAAACAAATCATACATTTCTAAAATATTAATAAAATCTTGACAAAATAAGTATAGCAAGAACCAAAACAAGTAGAAGTGTTGAAAATGGTGATGCAGGCTGCTGATTATCATGGATCAGGGGTGCAAGCCAGTGAGACATATAGTGCTTATTAACTCTGAAAGGAGGTGTGTGAAATCAGGCATCCTTGATGCTACTTAAAAGCAGTCAGCACCTCTTAAAGGGCTGAAAGGAAGCAGATCAGGTGCCCAGGTTCTCCAGAGATGCTTTGGAGGCCCCATTCAAGTGGTGGACAAGTGGAAAGAAATCCTGTTTCCCAGGGTGAATGGGGGTGGGGTGATCATAAAGCCCTCCAAACAACACATTTACCTCGATTGAAAAATGTCACTGAGGAGGTTTAATTACAAAACCAAGATGGGACCGATGTCTTTTGGTCGGGAGACTTATTAAGGCTGAGAAGGGGAAAATAGGAAACAAAGTAGACCAAATAATAAGCATTAGGCAATATTAACTTGCATTTTAAATTGCCGAGATTTGAAGGAAAAGCAAAGAATGAAGGATGTTGGATTTCAAAATTTTTGGAGCAAAAATGAGTTATATTAAGAGACTGCATAATGAGCAGTGATTTCACATGGTGATGAGGCAGAAAGGAAAAATAATGTATAGCATATCCTGGAAGGGAAGAAGTGCAGAACTCAGAATAAGGCAACTCTTGAGCACTAGAAAGCAATTTTGCTCACTTAGATTGGCCTGGTACTATATGGCAAGCTAACAAATCTTCTTGCTCCAAACTAGGCAATAGATGTGCCATTCAAAACAATCATCACCAAATTGGAGGAACATCTCAACTCTAAATCACAAGACATGATGGAAAATTACAGATTTGGAACCAGAAACCAGAAAAGCAATGAAACATTTGGCGAGTACGTTGTGGCACTGATGAATTTATTGTTGCATTGCACCATTGGCACATTCCTAGACCATGCATTATGAGACAGATTTGTTTGTGGATTGGTGAAGAAAAGAATCCTGTCAAAGCAACTAAACACACAAAACCTTACATTTGAGTTAGCATACAAGTTAGCTCTTTCCATGGAGATGACATCCAAGAATTCTCAGGAATTTTGCCCTATTCAAGTGTCAAGTACAGCTTCAGAAACCAGAAGGCTTCCACAAAGTATGAAGTGGTGAGACCTGGTCACAATGGTGCTGGTGATAGGGGTTTATTGACTTGTTATCATTGTATTGGCAGCTACCCAGCACAGACATGTCAGTACAGAATCGCCAAATGCTTTAATTGTCAAAAGATAGGCCATGTTGCACCTGCCTGCTGAGTAAAGGCTAAAACAGGAAAAAGAACTCATTTCAGTGGTAATGAAAAACAGCAACGATTCAAAGAAAGTTCACAATGCTGAAGTGAATCCAGAGGACTTAGCAAAGAGGGACTAGAGCTGTACAGTGTTTATGTCACTGGCAATCATTCAGGCAAGAGAAATTTTTGTACAAAGGTACTGGTAAATCAACAGTACATCAACATGCGCATTGATATGGCTGCAGGTTGTTCTGTTATGAATAGAGACACATATGAAAGCAAATTCATTGAGAGCACTGGTCAATTGAAACCGACTCTGGTGAGGTGTTAGAAAAGTGGACAAATGGAGCGCAATGTGCAATATAAGGGCAAATCCCTCATGTTGCCCACCGTTGTTCTTTTGATATTCGTTTATGGGATATGGGCATCCCTGGCAGAGCCAGCATTTGTTGCCCATCCCTTATTTCCCTTGAACTGAGTGACTTGCTGGGCCATTTCAAAGGCAGTTAAGAGACAACCACAGCAATGTGGGTCTGGAGGCATGTATAGGTAAGGATGGCAGATTTCCTTTCCCAAAGACGACATCAGTGAACCAGATGGGTTTTCATGATCACAATTATTGATACTAGCTTTCTATTCCAGATTTTATTATGTTCCCAGAGCATTAGCTGGGGCCTCTGGACTAAGAGTCCTGTGATATTGCCACCACGCCGACTATCTTCCGCCTTCAACAAGCCAATTTTAAATGGGTAAAGACTGGCTTTGCAAGTTCAAGGTAGACTGGAAGCATGTTTTTTTCAGGATGAGGTGGTCAAGAAGTTTGATTAGCTATTGAATAGCTACAACATTTCCAAGGACAGTTATGAAAGCATAATGGATGTGAAAGGTACATCCAAATCAGACCTGATGCAAGACCTGTGTATTGTAAGGCCAGGCCAGTTCTTTGTGCTCTCACAACCCAGACTGAAGAGGAACTAAGGAAGCTACAGAGAAATGGTGGGCTATTGAAAACTGATTGCAGTGAGGAAGTAATAAGAATTGTAATAGTGAACGAATCAGATAAACCATGCACATATTTGGGCACTACAAAGTCCCAGGCAGCAGATGATGAGCAGTATCCATTACCGACCTCTCAAGATTTATATGTGGAATTAGCAGGATCCATGCTATTCATGAGGTTGGTTTTATCTCAAGCCTATATGCCACTCAGTGTGGATCAACAGAGGGAACAGCATGATAAACACATGGGATTTATGCTCCTACACAAAGCTGTCCTACGGGGTGAAGTCTTCTCCAAAAATCTTCCAAGCTACAATGGATCATATTTGTAAGGAATGCTGCATTACTTGTGCAAGTAGGATGATGTGTTGTTCATGACTGCGACAGAGGAAGAAAATCTTTAAGTGTTTGATGAAATATTAAAAAGCCTCAGCGATTACAATGTGAAGTTGAAAATGAAAACATGTATTTTCATGCATTTCAGGTAGCGTAACCTGGCTTGAAAATCAATGAAAAGAGGCTACAGCCAGTGAAAGAGAAATAGAGGCTATAGTCAATGCCCCAAAGGTGAAAGATGTGTCTGAGCTTAGATCTTTTCTAAACATGGTCCATTACTTCTGACAATTTCTGCCTGAGCTTTCAATGATGTTAGCTCTGCTACATATGTTAGTGAAAAACAGATGAAGAAAAGAAATAGAAGCATGAGGAGATAGTACGGCCATCGAGCCTGCTCTGCCATTCATTACGATCATGGCTGATCTAGGGTTTCAACTTTACTTTCCTGCCCGCTGCCCATATGTCTTAATTCCCTAAGCCACCAAAAAGCTATTTATCCCAGCCTTAAACATATTCAGTGATGGAGCATCCACAACCCTCTGGGGCAGAGAATTCCAAAGATTCATCACCCTTTGAGTGAAGTAATTTCTCCTCATCTCAGTCCTAAATGAATTGCCCCTTATCCTGAGACTGTGCTCCTGTGTTTTAGAGTCCCCAACTGGCAGAAACAATCTCACAGTGTCTACCTTATCAAGCCCTTTCAGAATTTCACAGGTTTTGTAGGTTTCAATGGGATCATCTCTCATTCTTCTAAACTCCAGAGAATATCAGCCTGATTTACTTAGCCTCTCATCATGGGACAGCCCCCTCATCCCGGGGTCCAATCTAGTGAACCCTCACTATACCACCTCCTATGCAAGAACATCTTTTCTTAAACGTGGAGACCAAAACTGCACGCAGTACTCCAGATGTGGTCACACCAAAACCCTGTGCAACTGTGGCAAGACTTAATTATTCTTATACACCAATCCCCTTGCAATAAAGGCCAACATGCCATTTGCTTGCTGCAGCTGCATGTTAACTTTCTGCATTCCTGTACAAGCAGACCCAAATCTCTGCGAACATCAACACTTACAAGTTTCACACCTTATAAAAAATATTCTGCTTTTCTATTCTTATGAACAAAGTGAATAACTTCACAGTTCCTACATTATACTCCATCTGCCATCTAGTTGTCCATTCACTTAACCTCCCTATGGCAGGGGTTTTCTGTGCCCACTGGCATCTTGCATGGTCGGTGGTGTGAGTGGACAAAATGACAAGAAGACCAAAAATCGGTCCCACGACGTTGTGAAACCAGCTGGCGATTGTCTGCCCCGCCCACCAATGACAGGCACGTTCTCCGCCATCCGACGTCGGGAACCTCATTATAATACATCAGCATATCATTAATAGGCCAGCCTGCCGGACTCATCCATCAACCCCCTCCGACCTCCGTTGGATCGTCCGCCTGCTGGGAAAACACACTACATGCTTCACAACAGGAGGTATAAGGTGGGATGCACTTCGCTCAGGACTTCTAAGGTTTGTTTGCCTATCCTGCATCAGGCAGCACTCATAGTCATCAGCGCCAGGCTTCACAGACAGCACTGCATCTCTTTTAGGGGGGCTCATGGGCAGGTCTCTACCTACCAGATCAATGGCTTCAGGGCAAGGTAGGGGGAGAAGTTTGATACTATCTTCAACTTTTTTAGTTAATGACGAATGGTTGGTCCTCCCCTTGGAAATTTACTTTCTCGTTGGAATATATCTATTCTGTGTATTCTGAAATATCCCCTTAAGTGTCTGTCATGCATCTCTAGGGACCTATCCCTTAATCTTTTTTTGATTCAATCACCTCAGGCAAGGGAAGAGGCTGCAGGATGAGAGCTATACTGGGGAAGGCGGGGGGGGGGTATCCCAGGGTGTGTGCGTGGGGGCACACGTTGATCTGTGCAAGTGGCCTCAAGGTGGTGAGGGCTGAGGAGGCCAGTCTCCAGAGAAGATGAGGCCAGATGGACATGTGAGGGGTATGTGGGTGGTGATGTCCCTTGAGCTGGCGGTGGTGAGATGCAAGTGAACATGTGATAGGCTTGGGTGTGTGTGTTTAGAGTGATGAGATGGTTGCTATACCCTGGCAGCATGGATAAGAGCATTCATCCATTATCTGCAGTGGATGGCCAACCTCTTCTGTGCAGCATTTGCACTGATCACCACTGTCATCACCTACCAAGCCAGAACTGTAATGTAGCTGCCCGAGCTGCGGCCAGTGCAGGGGTAGAGGACATCACAGCAGTCTCCACGGTGTCCAAAAGGCATTTGAGGCCTGCAGTCTTCTTGTCTTTCGGGGCCATGTCTTCTTTGCTGCAGTCCTGAGCTGGAAGCACTGAGCATGGCTGTACTTTAAATCTGGTGCCTGACGTGATGAAGCAGTGAGGTGATGGCGTGGTTGATGAATGAGAGCCTGCCCACCATGGAAACGGTGTATGTCCGAGGAATGCATAATTAATGCTGCAGATTTGGGACGAAGTGGCATGAAAAGCTGCCATTGTGGCCAGCGGGTAAAACAACGTTTTACCTGCCTGCTTCTGCACTTAATGCAAATTTGGGATGATTCCGCCTTATATCACTTTGCAGCCTCTTTGTGTACTCCCCACACTTTGCCTTACCACCTAGTTTGGTATCAACAGCAAACTTTGATACATTACTTTCAGCGTCTTCATCTAAATCATTAATATAAATTGTAAATAACTGAGGGCCCAGTACTGATCCTTGCAGCACTCACTATTCACTGCCTGCCAACTTGTAAAATCCCCATTTATGTCTACTCTCTGCCTCCTATTCATTAACCAATCCGCTATACATGTTAAAATACCATCCTGAAATCCATGGGCCCTTATCTTGCCTATTAACCATTTGTATGGCACCTTTTGGAAATCCAGGTTTACCACATCTACTGGTTTCTCTTTATGTACACTATTGGTTACATCCTCAAAAAACTCTAATAGATTTGTCAAACAGGATTTCCCCTTCGTGAAACCATGTTGGCTGCTTCTAATCATACTATGGGCAGAATTTTACAGTAGCGGGACTTTATATTCCCACTGAAGTCAATAGGGTTTATAATGGTTCGCCGCATTTTACTGCCCCATCCCCGCCAAAACGGGGCCATAAAATCCTGCCCTATGTTTTTCTAAGTGCATTGTTGAGACTTCCTTAATAATAGTTTCCAGCATTTTCCCAACAACTGATGTCAGGCTAACTGGCCTGTCGTTCACTGTTTTCTCTCTCCCTCCTTTTTTGAAAATTGATGTAACATTTGCCAACTTCCAATCTAATGGGACTGTTCCCGAATCTTAGGAATTTTGGAAAATCATAGCTAGCACCTCCACTATCCTTGCAGCGATCTCTTTTAGGAACCTAAGTTATAGGCCATCAGGCCCCAGGGTTTTGTTGGATTTTAATCCCCCAAGTTTCGCCAATACTTTTTCTCTGCTGATATTAATTTCCTTAATTTCCTCACTCTTTTTAGTCCCAAGGTTACGGTCTATTTTTGATATGAAACTTGTTTCTTCTGCTATGAAGACAGACACTAAATATTTGTTCAATGCTTCTGCCATTTCCTTGTTCCCCAAAATAATTTCTCCTGCGTCTGCTTCTAAGGGGCCAATGTTTACTTTAGCTGCTCTCTTCCCCTTTGTACATTTATAAAAGCTCTCACAAGCTGTTTTTATATTCCTGGACAATTTACTCTCATAATCTATTTTTTCCCTTTTCATCAACTTTTTGTTGGCTCTCTTTTGGTTTCTAAAGCATTCCCAGCCCTGTTACTTGCCAGTGCTTTTTGCGACATTGTAAGACTCTTCCTTAAATCTAATACTATCCTTGACTTCCTGAGTGAGCCACGGATGGGTCTTTCTCGCTGAGTTTTTGTTTCTCAATGGAATGTATTTCTGTTGAAGATTTTGAATTGTTTCTTGAAATCATCCCCACTGTTCATTTACCTCCATACCTTTTAGTCTAATTTACCAATAAACCTTAGCCAGTTCCCCCCTCATACCTAGTAATTGGCTTTGTTTAAGTTTAAGATTATTTTTTGTGATTAGAGTATGTCATAATCATAGTCATAAGTCATAATTCAATCATTATGTGATTAAATTTTGCTTTCAGTTTGAGGGAGAAAACAGTGGATCAAAGACAAGTATTTTAAACTTAAATAAGAGCAATTATGAGGGCATGAAAGTAGAGCTAGCTAAAGTGAACTGGCAAATTAGGTAGGAGTAACCCATCGCCTGACTCCCCAAAGCCTGTCCACCATCTTTAGGGCACAAGTCAGGGGTGTGATGGAACACTCTCCACTTGCCTGGTTGAGTGCAGCTCCCACAACACTCAAGAAGCTCAACACCATCCAGGACAAAGTAGCCCGCTTGAATGGCACCCCATCCACAAATGCTCACTCTCCTCACTACCTATTCACAATAGCAGTAGTGTGTACCATCTACAAGATGCACTGCAGGAATTCACCAAGGACAGCACCTTCCAAACCCACTACCATATAGAAGGACAAGGGCTGCAGATAGATGGGAACACCATCATTGGGAAGTTTCCCTCCAAGCCACTCACCATCCTGATTTGGAAATATATCGCCATTCCTTCAGTGTCTCTGGGTCAAAATCCTGGAACTTCCTCCCTAAACAGCACTGTGGGTGTACCTACACCACATGGACTACAGCAGTTCAAGAAGGCAGCTCACCATCACCTTTTCAAGGGCAACTAGGGATGGGAATAAATGCTGGCCTAGCCAGCAAAGCCCACATCCCACGATTGAATCAAAAAAAGGTTAAGGGATAGGTCCATAGAGATGCAGTGACAGACATTTAAGGGGATATTTCAGAATACACAGAATATATACATTCCAACGAGAAAGTAAATTTCCAAGGGGAGGACCAACCATTCTTCATTAACTAAAAAAGTTGAAGATAGTATTAAACTTAAAGAAAAACCATATAATTGCGCAAAGATGGGTGGCATGTCAGAAGCTTGGATAGAATATGACAAACTGCAAAGCATGACTAAAAGATTAATAAGGAAGGAAAAATTAGATCACAAGAGAAAGCTAGTGAGAAATATAAAAACAGAGTTTCTGCAGATATTTATAAAAAGAGTTAACAAAGTGATTTTTGGTCTTTGGACCTCTTGAAAGTGAGTCTGGGGAATTAATAATGGAAAATAAGGTGATGACAGATGAATTGAACAGGTATTTTGCATCAGCCTTCACTATAGAGGTGCAACTAACATTCCAGAAATAGCTGTAAATCTGGAAATGGACAGGAGAGAAGAACTCAAGAAAATTATAATCGCCAGGGAAGTGGTACTGAGTAAATTGTTGGAGCTGCCTGCTGACAAATCCTCAGGCTCTGATGGACTTCATCCAAGGGTCATAAAAGAAGTGACTAGTGAGATAGTTGATGTTTGGTTTTAATTTTCCAAAATCTCCTAGATTCGGGGAAGGTTCCATTAGATTGAAAAGTAGTGAATGTAAGTATTTTGCCCAAAAAAGAAGAGACAGAAAGCAGGAAACCACAGGCCAGTTAACTTAACATCTGTTGTAGGGAAAATGTTAGAAGTTGTTATTAAAAATGTTACAGCAGGACACTTAGAAAAGTTCAAGGGAATCAGAGTCATCATGGTTTTGTGAAAGGTAAATCATGTTTAACCAATATATTGGAGTCCTTTGGAGGCGTCACATAAGTTGTGGATAAAAAAGGAACTGGTAGATGTACTGTACTTAGATTTCCAGAAGGCACTTGATAAGGTGTCACATCAAAGGTTATTGCAGAAAATGAAAGCTCATGGCATAAGAAGTAACATATTGGCATGGATAGAAGATTGGCTAGCTAACAGGGAACAGAGGGTAGGCATTAATGGGTCATTTTCTGGCTGGGAAGATGTAACAAGTGGTGTGCCACAGAGATCAGTGCTGGGGCTTTAACTTTTTACAATTTATATAAATGACCTGAATGCTGGGAAGAATACCCTGCAGTCAGCATTGCAATGAAGCAGTCTGGGAAGAGTGTCCTGCAGTAAGCATCATGGTGAAGCAGTCTGGGATGAGTGTCCTGCAGTCAGCATCACGGTGAAGCGATCTGGGAAGAGTGTCCTGCAGTCAGCATCGCAGTGAAGCGGTCTGGGAAAAGTGTCCTGCAGTCAGCATCGCAGTGAAGTGGTCTGGGAAGAGTGCCATGCAGTCAGCATCGCAGCGAAGCAGTCTGGGAAGAGTGTCCTGCAGTCAGCATCGCAGTGAAGCAGTCTGGGAAGTGTGTCCTGCAGTTTGTTCTTGTTGAAAATAACAAGAGTGACATCACAAGAGAGAGCGAGAGAGCAGCGGAGAGATCAGAACCAGCACGAGTGCGGGGAAGCTTCAAAAAGTGACGTCAGCACAAAGGTGAAAGTTAATTGGTGAGTAGTGGGTAAGTGTTTTTCTCCAGTTTAAAATAGATTAAGCTAAGGAAAGGTAAGAGTTCTAGTTTTTATTTAAAGTACATAAATAATTGAACTTTTTTTTACTGTATTCAACTTAAAGTAAGGGTTTTTTTCAACTAGAGGCCTGGCAGGGCAGTTCAGTCCCGGGTTATGTACCGCCTGCAACATTTGGGAAGTCCTAGATGGTCCTTACGCTCTGACCAACCATGTGTGCAGGAGCTGCCACCAGCTGCAGCTACTTGAGCTCCGAGTTTCAGAGCTTGAGTGACAGCTGGAGTTACTAGAGTGCATCTGCGAGGCTGAGAGTTTCGTAGATAGCACGTTTTTAGATGTAGTCACCCTACAGCTTACGGAAGTGCAGATAGAGAAGAATGGGTGACCCATCAGTCAGAAGAAAGGTGTCAGGCAGGTAGTCAGAAAACCCCCAGGGTGCATCTCGCTCAAGAACCATTTTTCTGTGATGGAAAACGGTAAGAGTGACAGTTCCTCAGGGGAGTGCAGCCATGCTCATGGCTGTGAGTGGCTCAGCTGCACAGGGGGGTGGAAAGAGCAATAGTGGGAGGAGACTCGATAGTAAGGGGAACGGACAGGCATTTCTGCTGCTGTAGACGTGACTCCAGGATGGTATGTTGCCTCCCTGGTGCCAGGGTCAAGGATGTCACTGAATGGCTACAGGGCATTCTAAAGGGGGAGGGAAACCAGACAGAGATCGTAGTACATATTGGTACCAACAACGTAGGTAGAAAGAGTGATGAGGCCCTGTAAGCAGAATTTAGGGAGCTGGGAAGCAGATTAAAAAACAGGACCTCAAATGTAGTAATCTCTGGATTATTTCCAGTGCCACGTGCTAGTGAGTATAGAAATAGGAGGTTAGTCCAGATGAATGTGTTGCTGGAGAGATGGTGCAGGAGGGAGGGCTTTAGATTTTTGGGACATTAGGACCATTTCTGGGGGCAGTGGGACCTGTACAAGATGGATGGGTTGCACCTGAACTGGAATGGGGAGGTTTGCTAGTGCTGTTGCGGAGGGTTTAAACTAACTTGGCAGGGGGATGGGATCCTGAGGGGAGGTTCAGCAGGGGAAGATGCACAGTCAAAATTAGAAGAAAGAGCAAGTGAGTCTGGAAGGCATAGAAATTATAGGCCAGTTAAGGCACAAGGGAATTCGGCAAGGTTGTGTGGTATTTATTTTAATGCAAGGAGCCTGATGAATAAGGCAGATGAGTCGAGGGCACAAATTAGCACATGGAAGTATGATGTCAGAATGGCTGTCACAGAGACATGGTTGAGAGAGGGACAGGATTGGCAGCTCAATATTCCAGGATTTAGGGTCTTCAGGTGAGACAGGGAAGGAGGTAAAACAGGAGGGGGGTATCACAATATTGATTAAGGAATCAATTACAGCAGTAAGGAGGGATGACAATTTAGAAGGCTCCTCAGTGAAGCCATATGGGTAGAACTTAAAAACAAAAAAGGTCCAATCATATTGCTGGGAGTGTTCTATAGGCCCCTAAACAGTCAGAGAGAAATAGAAGAGCAGATGTGTAGGCAAATTTCAGAGAAGTGTAAAAATAATAGGGTAGTAATAGTGGGGCATTTCAAATTCCCCAACATTAGTTATAATGTGTTAGGATTAGAGGAAATGGAATTCTTTAAATGCATCCAGGAGATGTTTTTAAGCCAATACTTAGAAGGTCTTATAAGAGAGGGGACGGTCCTGGACTTAATTTTAGGGAATGAAGCCGGACAAGTGGTAGAGGTATCAATGGGAGAGCATTTTGCAGATTGTAATCATAACTCCATTAGTTTCAAGGTTGTTATGGAAAAGGACAAGAATGAGCCAGAAATCAGAGTTCTAAATTGGGGGAAGGCCGATTTTAATATGATCAGTATGATTTGGCTAGAGTGGACTTGGAGCAGCTACTTTTAGATAAATCTGTGTCAGAGCAGTGGGACTCATTCAAGAAGGAAATAGGGAGAGTACAGGGCCAACATAAAGGCCAACCTCTGTAAAGGTAAAGGGTGGGACCAACAAATGCAGGGAACCCTGGATGTTGAGGGATATGCAGGATTGGATAAAGAGAAAAAGGGAGGCTTGTGGCAGGTACCGAGAGCTCAAAACAGCGGAAGCCCTAGGGGAGCCTAGAATGTGTAGGGGGAACTTAAAAAGGAAATTAGGAGAGCAAAAAAGGGGCATGAAAAAACATTGGCAGGTAAAATAAAGAAAAATCCAAAGATATTTTACAAGTACATTAAGAGTAAGAGGATAACTAGGGAAAGAGTAGGGCCCATTAAGGGCCATAGTACTAGTTTGTGCGTGGAGCCGGAAGATGTAGGTAGGGTTCTAAATGAATACTTTGTGTTGGTGTTCACAAGTGAGAGGGAAGACATGGGTATGGTAATCAGGCAGGTGGACTCTGATATAATTAAAGAATTTAGCATAGAAAGGGAGGAGGTTCTAAGTGACCTTGCAGGCTTAGCAGTAGATAAATTTCCAGGCCCGGATGAAATGTATCCCAGGCTGTTGAGTGAGGCAAGGGAGGAGATAGCAGGGACTCTGGCAATAATTTTCAATACCTCTCCGGCCACAGGAGAGGTGCCAGAGGACTGGAGGACAGCCAATGTGGAACCGTTTTTCAAGGAGGGAGCAAATGATAAACCGGGGAACTACAGGTCAGTCAGTCTAACTGCAGTGGTGGGGAAACTATTGGAAGCAATTCTGAGGGACAGAATTAATCTACACTTGGAGAGGCAGGGATTAATCAGGTACAGTCAGTATAGTTTTGTTAAGGGGAGGTCATGTCTGACCAATTTGATTGAATTTTTCGAAGAGGTGACCAGGTTTGTAGATGAAGGCAATGCATTTGACGTAGCCCACTTGGACTTCAGCAAGGCTTTTGAGAAGGTCCCTCATGGGAGACTGATAATGCAGGTAAGAGCCCATGGGATCCAAGGCAATTTGGCAAATTGGATCCAGAATTGACTGAGTGGCAGGAAGCAAAGGGTGATGGTCAACGGGTGTTTTTGTGACTGGATGCCTGTGTCCAGAGGGGTTCCACAAGGATCAGTGTTGGGTCCCTTGCTGTTTGTGGTATATATAAATGACTTAAACTTGAATGTAGGATGGTTGATCAGTAAGTTCGCGGATGACATGAAAATTGGTGGGGTGGTAGATAGTGAGGAGGATAGCCTTGGACTGCAGGAGGATATAGACGGACTGGTCAGATGGGCTGATCAGTGGCAAATGGAATTTAATCCGCATAAGTGTGAGGTGATGCATTTGGGCGATGAATACACGTTGAATGGTAGGTCCCTGGGAAGTACCGAGGATCAGAGGGACCTTGGTGTGCATGTCGACCGGTCCCTTAAGGTAGCGGGACAGGTGGATAAGGTGGTTAAGAAGGCATATGGAATACATGCCTTTATTAGTCAAGGCAGAGAATATAAGAACAGGGAGGTTATGCTGGAACTGTATAAAATGCTGGTTAGGCCACAGCTAGAGTATTGCATGCAGTTCTGGAATCCGCATATAGGAAGGGTGTGATTGCACCAGAGAGAGTACAGAAGAGATTTACCAAGATGTTGCCTGGGCTGGAGAGTTTTAGTTATGAGGAGAGACTGGATAGACTGAGGTTATTTTCCTTGGAGCAGAGGAGATTGAGGGGGGCATGATTGAGGTGTATAAAATTATGAGGGGCATAGACAGGAAGGAACTTTTCCCTTGGTAGAAGGATCAATAACTGGGGCCATAGATTTAAGGTAAGGGACAGGAGGTTTAGAGGGGATGTGAGGAAGAATTTTTTCACCCAGAGGATAGTGGGAATCTGGAACTCATTGCCTGAAAGGGTGGTAGAGTCAGAAACCGTCATAACATTTAAGAAGCATTTGTACGTGCACTTGCAATGCCATGGCATACAAGGCTATGGGCCTAGTGATGGAAAATGGGATTAGAATAGTTAGGTATGTGTTTGACCAGCGCAGACTCGATGGGCCAAAAGGCCTTTTTCTGTGCTATAGACCTCTACAACTCTATGACTCTATAACAAAGGAATGGTTGCTAAATGTATGGATGACACAAAGGTAGGTAGGAAAATAAGGTGTGAAGGGGACATAAGGAGGCTACAAAGGAATATAGATAGGTTAAGTGAGTGGGCAAAGATTCCACAAATGGAGTATAATGTGGGAAAATGTGAAATTGTCAGTTTTTGCAGGAAGAATAAAAAAGAAGCATATTATCTAAATAGTGTTAGATTGTAGAGCTCTGAGATTCAGAGGGATCTGGGTGTCCTAGGTCACGAATCGCAAAAGATTAGTTTGCAGGTACATAAGTAGTTAGGAAAGCTAATAGAATGCTATCGTTTAATATGAGGGGAATTAAATACAAAAGTAGGGAGGTTATGTTCCAGTTATACAGGGCTTTGGTGAGACCACACCTGGAGTACTGTGTACAGTATTGGTCTTCTTATTTAAGGAAGGATGTAAATGTGTTTAAAGCAGTTCAGAGAAGGTTTGTTAGATTAATACCTGGACTGGGTGGGCTTTTTTATGAGGAAAGGTTAGACAGGCTAAGCTTGTATCCACTGGAGTTTAGAAGAGTAAGAGGCAGCTTGATTGAAACCTATATGATCCTGACAGGTCTTGACAGGGTGGATGTGGAGATGATGTTACCTCTTGTGGGAGAATCTTGAACCAGGGGTCACTATTTAAGGGGCCACCTATTTGAGGCAGAGATGACAAGAATTTTTTTATCTCAGAGGGTCGTGAGTCTTTGGAGCTCTGTTCCTCAAAAGGGGTTGAAGCAAAGTCTTTGAACATTTTTAATGCAGCGGTAGATAGATTCTTGATAAGCAAGGGGGTGAAAGGTTATCAGGGGTAGGTGGGAATGTGGAGTTGAGGCTACAAATAGATCAGTCATGATCTTATTACACAGAAACACAGAAACTAGGAGCAGGAGTAGGCCATTAGACTCTTTGAGCCTGCTCCGCCATTCATTAAGATCATGGCTGATCATCCAACTCAACAGCCTGCTCCTGCTTTCTCCCCATATCCTTTGATCCATTTTGCCCCAGGAACTATATCCAACTTCTTCTGGAAAATATACAATGTTTTGGCCTCAAGTACTTTCTGTGGTAATGAATTCCACAGGCTCACCACTCTCTGGGTGAAATAATTTCTCCTCATCTCAGTCCTAAATGGTCTACCTTGTATCCTCCGACTGTGACCCCTGATTCTGGACTCCCCCACCATCGGGAACATCCTTCCTGCATCTACCCTGTCTAGTCCTGTCAGAATTTTATAGGTTTCTATGAGATCCCCATTCATTCTTCTGAACTCCAGAGAATATAATCCTAACCGACTCAATCTCTCCTCATGTGTCAGTCCCGCATCCCAGGAATCAGTCGGGTAAACCTTCGCTGCACTCCCTCTATAGCAAGTATATCCTTCCTCAGATAAGGAGACTAAAACTGCACACAATATTCCAAGTGTGGTCTTACCAAGGCCCTGTACAATTGCAGCAAGACATCCCTGTTCCTGTACTTGAATAGTCTGGTTATGAAGGCCAACATACCATTTGCCTTCTTTACCACCTGCTGCACCTGCATGCTTACCTCCATGTTTACCTTATTGAATGGCGGTGCAGGCTCGAGGGATTGAGTGGCCGACTCCTGTACCTAACTTCAATGATATTATGATCAGTATTTCCCAGAGGATCTTTTAGCATGATGTTACTAATAAACCCTGCTTCGTTACATAATAGAAGATCTAAGATAACTTTAAAACAAAAATAAAAATACCTGGAAAAACTCAGCAAGTCTGGCAGCATCTGTGGAGAGGAGCACAGCTGGTTTAAGGGGGGTGGAGTGGGACTTAAACTTAAACCAGCTTATATTTCGCCTCTCTTCTATTTTTACTTAGTTCTGTTGAAGAGTCATATGGACTCGAAACGTTAACTGTGTTCCTCTCCGCAGATACTGCCAGACCTGCTGAGTTTTTCCAGGTATTTTTATTTTTGTTTTGGATTTCTAGCATCCGCAGTTTTTTGCTTTTTTCTTCTGAGATAACTTTATCACTCTTTGGTTCCATAATGTATTGTTCCCAGTAATGTCACAAAAACATTCTACAAACTCACCCGTGCCAATTTGATTATCCCAGTCCATATGAAGACTAAACTCCCCCCATAATTATCACATTGCTTTTGTTACATGTTCCAATAATTTCTTGTTCAATATTCTGTGCAATGATATAACTCCTTTTAGGGACTCTTGCTAGTCTAATTTCCACCTATACTGATTCTACTTTGTGATCTTCTGTCATCATTTACTATCAGGGCTACCCCTCCTCCTTTGCTACTCAGTCTGTCTTTCCTAAATATTGTGTACCTGGAATATTTATTTGCTACCCTTGATCACCTTGTATCCATTCTTTGTAATGGTGATTAAATTTAAATCATTTATCTCTATTTGTGCCATTAGTTCATCTATCTTATTGCGATGCTTCACGCATTCAAAAAAAGAACCTTTAATTTCTTTTATTCCCTGAACTGTCCTTATTCACAGATGTACAAATTTTGTTAAACTTTCTGTTTCTTCCTGACCCACCCTGCTTGTCTTTACCCACATTGCTATACCATTCTGATGCCTCGACCTTTCTCTTTGGATTTCTAAATATCCCTTCACCCAAGCCCTTCCCCTCCCTCTGTTAGTTTAGGATGTGAAATGGGAATGTTCTAAAGCACAGCAAGATGCTTATTAAGCATATAGGAGAAGCTTGACCAGTGATGTTCTACCTGTGCGCAAATACACAAATCATGACCTGAAGCTAGCATGTGATGCTTCAAACTAGGGAGTTGGAGCAGTGATTAGTCGTGTTATGGATGATAGTCAAGAGAAGTCCATAGCATTTGTATCACACACTCTTACCAAGAGTGAGTGTAATTATGCACAAATGGAAAAGGAAGCGCTTGGAATCATTTCCAGAATCAAAAGGTTCCACCAGTTTTTGTTGCGTGAAAAGTTCATGTTAGTAACAGAGCATAAAACCCTGGTAGCTATTCTGGCAACATCAAGGATGTAGTGTTGGACTGTACTTTTCTCACAGGATGACTACAACAATGAATATCGCTGTTTGAAAGAGAATGCTATTTTTAACGCACTGTTGTGTTTGCCACATGTGGACTCAGATGTAGGCTGTGGAGGTGCAATCTTCCCAGGAGGAGTAATACATGATGACTTTCCGTTCACAGCAACTGAAATTACAGCTGGAGCTCAGAAAGACTAAATGGCAATAAGTGTCTGTGAACTGACATTGAGCAGTTTGGCAGATTTTGACCAGTGTACAAACAGGAACTGAAACCATTCCACAATCATTTTAATGAGTTATCATGTGAGCCAGCCTTCATCATGTGGCTTCACAGAGTGGCGATACCCGGTCCTTTGCAAAGGAATCCTGGAAGAACTCCTTACTGAAAAAACAGGAATAGTCAGTTTGAAATCCATAGAAAGAGGATTTGTTTATTGGCCTGGTCTAGACAATGATCTATAATCATTGGTAAGCAAATGTACCATCTGCCAAAACTGTCAAAATAAGATGCCAAAAACTCCTTTACAATCACAGTTGTGATCAATTCACCCATTTCAAAGAGTTCATTTGGACATTTTTTGGAAAGGAAACTGGCAATTTCTTGGTACTCATCGATAGTCAATGAAAGTTGATCAAAGTAAAGCAGATGGGTCAAAACTTTGGCCTGAATTTTGGGCATGTTGTGTGCGCATGATCGGCGGGCCCGGAGGCAGCCGCAATTGCCGCTTCCATCCGCAAACAGCAGAAGAATGTGATTTCATGCTGGCTGGCCAAATAAGAGATGGCCAGTGTGAAACCTGCACCCTCATTGGGGAAGGACTGCCATCAGTGGCGGGAGAGTGGCAGGCGTCAGGTCCAATGGGGATCTGGCGGGGTGTTTTATAATGGCTGAGGCAACACCCTGAATGCTGCCAGGAGTTCCATGGGAGGCACAGGGAGTTGTCCAAATCTAAGCTATGAAGGTATGACATCAGCACCCACTCAAAGTGCCAGGTGGGAGGGCAATGCAAGTGGGCACTCTGGTCCCGGCTTCTCGGACAAGCACCTGTGTGCTCTTGTGGAGGCAGTGAGTGCCAGGCAGGACATCCTGATGCTGTGGGATGGCAAGGGGAGGCCACCCTACCAGACAAAGAAGGCCTGGGAAGAGGTGGCAGCCCAGGTCAGTGGGCATGACGTGGTGCACTGCACCTGGATTCAGTACCGAAAGAGGTTTGATGATCTACTGTGCTCAGGAAGGGTGAGTACTGATTTGGCATGGTACTGCGTGGAGAAGTCTTTGAAGGGTGGCCGTCTTTCATGGTGCTCAGGGGTGTAAGACTCAGAGTAACAGAAAGCACATATACCTGTGCCTGCTGAGGCTGGGCGATCAGACCGGTGCATAAAAGGGTCAGGTAAGCAAAAATGAGGGGCGGTGCAAACCTGTTATGGTGTTTCAGGTAGAGGGTGGACGAATGAGTGAATGTTTGTCCGTACAGGAGAAGAGAAGCCAAAATGCAGCTGAGTGCACAAGAACGAGCGGTGGGGTTGTCAACCTGCTCATCCTTAGTAAATGTGAGATGGATGCCCCGGAGCTCGAGTGCGAGCACGTGGCAAGGTCATTAGGTCGTGGAGAGGCAGGCATCTCAGAGGAAGGTAAGAGTCCAGTGGACAGATCAGGACTGGTGAAGACTGCAAACAACGTAGGGCCCTCTCATCTTAAAAGATAACTTCTAAGCAAGAGTCCCCAGTGATTCAGCAATGACGAAGGCACCATGATGTCTATGGTCTCACCAGATCACTTAGCATGCACATTCAAAATGTGATGACTGATACCACTGACATATTGTCTTCCTCCCTCAGATGCGCCATCCTCCAGAGGCACCTGGGACCCCAAGCACCCTCAGTGGATACCAGAGGAGGAGCTGCACACAGGTCCGCCCATGTCACACTCTATTTTGCTACCAGGCCCCAGCTCAGATAAAAGGATGTCGGTGGGTTGTAGTTCCATCAGCTCAGATTGTTGTGCACTATGGGGGGTCATAGCACACTCGTGGAGAATGCCCAGCTGTCAGGACTGCTGGAGACCAGGATGATGCTGAGTTCAAGGCAGATGATGAGCCCCTGGAGTCATCCATCAGACGGCAGATGCTGAATGTCCAGCGGAATTTGCGGAAAGACCTGGTGGAGATCCCTGAGGCTTTCTGTGCTCTGGTCTCTGTCATGGAGGAGTCCATGCGAAGCTTAAGCACTGCATTGACCCTGAGCACCGTGTTCACAGCCTCCTCCATTGAGAGAGTGGCGACTCTCATGGAGAGGCAGCTCCAGGAACATAACCAGGGGTTCCTGAGGTCATGCTTGGACAGCCACACACCAGCAGTGACCTCTGGAGATCACTGCCCGTCCATGAATGGTGAGCAGGGAGGTACAGACACGCCTCATGCTGGTGGACGAGTTGCATGTCATCTCTGTGGGCTCCTCTTATAGCACTCCAGATGAGGGCAGCAGCTCCTCCGCCCCTCTGTCAGTGACCGTGTCTTCCTTTAAGGCTGCAATGACTGGCCATGTCACTGGTAGCACCAACCCAGGTGGAACCTGCTCAGGCCTGCTGGCCGGAGAACGACCGACAAGGTCATCAGGGCCAACAGGACAGCAGAGTCAACAATCTGCCTCCAATGCCACTGCCAGCGAGAGGGGGTGGGTGGGGGGCAGGCACCGAGATGCAGCACTCACAAGCATAAGTTTAAGGCACTGTGTGCACAGGATAAGGTTTCCATGGGTGACATTCTTTCATTTTATCAGTGTTATGTATTGTTTTTGTTTGATATTTAATACAATATTATGTTATATTCCTTTTTTGCAACTCTGGAAAAGATATAAATCTATATTTTGTTTCAATACCCTGAGTGTCCTTCATGTTTTCCACAAGTGCAGGGCTCATCAGTGCCTTGTGATAAACGGCAGGGGCAGCAAACTTTATTACAGAGGTTGTGAGGCAACATTGGGGTCATGCGATTGCATCCTCAGAAATGTGTGTGAAGGAGGCAGCGCCTTTGCCATGAGAGTGAAGCAGCACCTTGGCAGCATGGCTGAAGCTGCGTTGAATCAAGACAGGCCCAACCTACTCAACCTCTCCTCATAAGAAAATCCCTCCATACCCGGGATCAATCTAACGAACCTTCTCAGGACTGCCTTCAATGCCAGTATATCCTTCCTTAAAGGGGGTGAAAACTGTTCACAGTATTCTCGGTGTGGTCTAACTAGTGCCTTATATAGTTTTAGCAAGACTCCCCTATTTTTATACTTCATTCCCTTTGAAATAAAGGCCAACATTCCATTTGCCTTCCCTATTACATGTTGAACTCTCACCTGAGCTCATAGCTCACACAGCCAATGCTCCACTCCCCTTTGATCTCAGCCTTGGATGAGAAAACTGAAAAAACGAGTTGGCCTCCTGCAAAATAGCACGGGCAATGTAAAACTGCCTTCACTTGCACTTTTAATTGCATTACATGGCTGATTAATTGTCGGCGGGCACACATCCGAGTCCTGGTGCGCCAGCCAACCAAAATATCACTCGAGCGTGTGATGAGGTCAGGGCACGCACCTGATGTCTTCTCGCGAGATTTGATGCTCTTTTGGGTCGGGCACACGCCTGCTACTAGCAGGTAAATTTCTGGCCATTAATGCAGTATGAACAATAGATGAGTTACATTCGATTTTCATTTATCATGGATTTCCTGAAGAGTTGTCTAAGATAATGACTCTTTATTTCATTCTGCTCCATTTCAAAATTTCATGAAGCAAAGCAGTATCAAACCTACCCTCAATCCTCCTGACTATCCAACATCAAATGGAGCAGCTCAAAGATTTATTCGAATACACCCACTGAGCTCTGGATGAAGAGAATGTTTAGGACATGTTTGAGTCTGGTTCTATCAAACTTGACTTCTAAAGTTGAAAGCAAACAGGTACGTCAAAAATGCCAGTAAGACACAAATCAAAAAGATCACAATTTCTGCCAGAATGAGTCTATTTGTGTTCTGCATCTCCCTCATAAGTCACACATGGGGAATGCGGGAAATGTAGAAGAAGTTTGTGGAACTAGAGGATACTTGGATAAAGTAGATGGTAACGTGAGATACGTCCATGTAGATCACATGATCCCAGTGAGGGACGGACTAAAACATGAGCCTGAACTACTGGATCCAACAGGGAATTCGGAAGAAAGTTCTTTACCCAAACCTTGGTGAGAATGTGAAACTCGTGAACACAGGGAGTAGTTGAAACAAACAGTGTAGATGCATTTAGAGGACAGCTGGATAAGCAAATGAGCGAGAAAGGAATAGATGACTGTGGTGATAGGTTTAGATGGGGAAAGATAGAAGGTTCAAGTGGAGCATAAACACCGGCATGGAGTGGTTGGGCTGAATGGCCTGTTTCTGTGCTGTTTATCCTACGTAATCCTATGATCACAAGTTTATGCCAGACCATGAACCAGTTTAGACTTCAATGTCTGAATTGTCATTTTCTGGGAAAGAAACAAAATCTTCGGTTAATCCTGAACTGAAACCAAACAGTCCAAATCCTGATTCTACAATAAAACCTGTAAGGAGATCAGGAAGGCTTCGTAGGCCACTCACTAAAGTTGATTTGCAAGTGTAGTTTAGAAAAAAAAGGGTCAGCTGTAGGTGGCGGCATATTGGTAGTGGCATTGTCACAGGACTAGTAATCTGGAGACCCAGATTTGAATCCCACCACGGCAGATGGTGAAATTTGAATTCAATTTAAAAATCTGGAATTAAAAGTCTAATGATGACCACTAATGTCCCTTAGGGAAGGAAATCTGCCACTCTTACCTAGTCTGATCTACAATTGACTCCAGATCCACAGCAATGTGGTTGACTCTTAACTGCCCTCTGAAATGGTCTAGCAAGCCACTCCCTTCTTAAGGTCAATTAGGGATGGGCAATAAATGCTGATCTAGCCAGTGACGCTCCCATAAAATGAATTAAAAAAAAACAAATGTTGATTTGCTTTTCACTGTTGACGTTGTATAGTTAATGAAACAGGAAATGAAGCAGTGTAATGTATTCATATGTTACAAATAAAAGGTGTGCGCAATGATATCATTAAATACATGAACTGACACTTTTGGTATCTGTCTTTCTTTGTAAGTGCCTCTCAATATACAACTGCCATCATCACACTGAGACATAACTTGTAGAGGGGGGAGCAAGAGATTAGAGGTTAGAAGAAGGGAGGAATTCCCAGTTACAGAGTAAGATATTTCCGATATCCCGTTAGAAAGTAGGTAATTTCCAGGTATAGCTACAGTATTCAAGGTGATTGATATTCAGCCTTATAAAGTGTTGAAGAAAATAATGGCTTTTTATGAATGAGGGAACTGAGCTTTAGCAATGAAGCAGATAATGAGGTGTCAGTGAGACAAAGAATGCCTATTGGAGAAGAAAAGCTAAAGGTGAAGCTATCAAATGTAAGAGACTGTAACTGTTAGGCTTGTAAGATATATTAAGAAAAAGTCCTGAGGAATTGAAAAAATCAACATTTTCATTGATCCAGTTGGAATGATGTCAGCATTTGTCATCTTTACTCTGTGAAGTTGACAGCAACTTCTGGAGTCTGCACATGCGCAGCTAACAACAGAGATCCAGAACTTGCTGTCAGTAAATTCCCACTCCTCCACAGGGTGTGCTGTTGAATTTCCTGGAGGTAACAATCTTCAAAAATCATTAAACTGATGAAAACTTCCGCTTTTACGCTGTAATATTGATGTTAAAACCCCAGAAAAGTCGAGCATTTTAATAAGGTATACCTGGGTTTTTAACATCGTACTAAGTTGTTACCACTGTTTAAGAACCTTTTTGACCTTAGAAATCTAAATCTGGCACATAACTTATGCACTATCCAGTGTCGGAATTGGGGGGTGCCTGCAAGATGCGCTGGGGAATCCCTCTGGCAAGTTCTCAGGTAAGGGTTTGTACAGCAATTGCCGAGAATTGTGCACTTCCTCTGGACAAAAATGCGATTTAAATCATAAATTTCAGATGGTTCCATGGGGCTATACCAGTAGTTACCCAGAAAAAGTTAGAAGACTTAAAACTTCTAACTTCTGAGTAACTATTGTAAAGACCCAGGCATACCCCATGGGACTCCCCCAGCACCCCCTGCCACCCACCTGACCTCCTACACCCTCCACCTCCCCCCCCACAACTCCTGAACTCAGACCCCTCAACTACGCCCGACCTCCAAACATGCCCCCGGACTTCCAAAAACCACCCCCTGGAAACTTCAGATCGGACTGGACTGGACTGGACTGGACCACCACTGCCATCACCATACCCCCACTCTGGACCACCCCCTCGGACCACCACCCACCCCCAGATCATCCCCAACCACCCTGGACACCTCCAAACCCTATCTACTTACCTTAGCCACTTACATTTCCCCTGGCTATCAATTTCCCAGGCCCTTTAAACTTATCTGCTCTACGGCAGCTAGTGCTGTAAAAAAGGGGGCATGGTCTCCTTGAATATGCTGGACCTAGACTTCGCTAGGGCCTTTGGGGAGTCTTTCGATGCAGGTCTCAAGCAGCTCCGGTGGGCAGAAGTGTCAGCGTTATATTCAAGACCAGATAAGTAGGTATTTATTTCTTCTAATTTCTGTGGGTCTCCACTTTCTGACGCTAGGCAGAGGCTACGGCCCAATATATTTGTGTAATGTCAATTTTTTTCCATTATAATAAAAACTCAATTGCTTTTCCATCTAATATTTGTTTTTGATATTTCAGTATGATCTTTCAATTGGTATGTCCTAATCTTTATTTCATCCTCTGTAAAATTTGTAAAAAATTAAGGTAATCAGTCCATTTTATTTCCTGGTTTGCCATCTGTGAGAATTCTTTAATGTGATTGGCTGCTTACCTGATTGATGTTGCTGGGTGTCTGGCAATCCTCTTGACTTGGCAGCAAATTCAAAGTAACATTAGAAAAGGGGAGATCCACGTCACAGAGATAGTAAGATCTTTGTGGGCCGCTTTCTTTGAGGCTGCTAGTGAGTACCGTCGCTTCACAGTTGAGCACAAAATCTGGGCTATTGCCTCACTTAAGGGCATGCAGAAGATTAAAATGTAATGATACAGCTATTTTAAGAAATATGGAGATGATGAAATTATGAGCACTACATGCATGCATTCTGAAAGCAGTTGATCAATATAGAAATATCATTTTTTAAGATTTCCAACTAAACTGCCTGCTCAAGATCAGGAAAAGTGAAAACCATTCTAAATGTAAGAAAGTTGAAGTTCAGGTATGACAAGTACCATATACTTGTCTAATGATATGGTTTATGGTTGTTAATGCTGTTCAGCAATTAATAGTTCTCCCATGCAAAGTCATACAGAAAATATAATCATTAATCTGTCTTGTTCAGGTTTCTAAAGGAAAGGTATTAGCCTTGAACTGACAGGGCTTATTACATTGGCTTTTCACACTGCTCAGCCAGTACAAGGAATACTCAAGCTTAGCGTACTTATCTTGAACATTGTCAATTTTTATTAATCACATCATTAGGACATATCCATATTTAGAGTGCTCATTTTTCAACTGATGAAACTGTGTATTCATTTTAAATGACCAGCAACATATTCTAATGAGCTTTCACTTCAAATTTGCATTCTTACCCAAAACTGAACAACCATAAAAATATTAAATATCAGATTATCCTAGTGTAGATTGTTAATTGATTAGTTTTCTTTAACATTTTAATATTTCATATATTTTTAATAAATGGAAACAGGAAGTATGATTTTATTAAATTATTACTGTTGAACACAATGTTCAGGGTTAGGGGTAAAAACAGACATCAAGAGTCTGTGATAAAGTTCCACAAATAAAGTAAGTTTTGAGAGCATGACATGCGCCATTTGTGTCAAAAACAATCACTTTCACACCAATTCAATGTTGTTATGCTGGAACATTGTGGGTAAGCAAAGTTTTGAGGGATGTTGAGGAAATGCAGTTTGATTTGACTGGGCCCGTTTGTCTTTCCTAGTTGGAACATGGTCATCTGAACAAAGGATGCCACAATTAATTACTATCATGAGCCATTAAAGCACAGTGATAAGTATGAAACGGAGCCACTCTCCTTTTGATTTACTATTCCGCTTGTTATCAGGTGTAAATCAAAGACATAAAGTATGGAGTTAGAAATTCACATGGACTTTAGTGGCTTTTAAACAAATGTTATTTAAATAAAGATGATATTATTCTTTTCAATTTAAAATGATGAGATTCCATTTTGCTTTCTTGGTCACACAAATCAGAAAGAAGATGATTGAATGTAAGTGTATAAAATGTTCATTTGCAATGACCTGTGTAAGGGTTGTCCCTCCCCTCCAGGCTATAAGCCTACTTTCACATTAATTAGATTCCCATTAGAACATCTCATAATGTAGTCAATTATTTAGCAAACTTCATTCCTTATCTTTAATTATTGAAGACACACAGATGCAAAGAACATTGAGGCAAAGAATAATGCATGATTACAAAGTGAGTATTATGCTAACAAAAGTGGAACCAAAAACCAAAAGTAATATGATAAACTAATAAGCTGAGGTGGTTGCCAAACCAGAAATAAATAGAAATTACCATATGGAATTATGTATTCATATAAATGATGTGTTCATTATTGCATTTACTAAAATGTAGTATACCTCTAACCAGTTCATTAAACAGACTCTTACATATACTTGGGTGCATTAATAATTAATTATTAAAATTGATCATTGCACATTTTTGGTTAATCTTCCAACATCAACTTAATACTCTTGAAAATACATTATCTATACATCATATAACATTATGTCTCAATAGTGTGTAGCCTCCTTGAAGTGGCACATTGGCCACCATCTTGATTTCCAGCTAGAACAATATTCTAGGTAATAATTTAAGTCTTCTGAGATCGCAAATTGTTAAATTATTTAAAATAAAACAGTATTCTATCAGGATAGTTCTTCGCCACATCGTCTATAATTAACATTGTCTTTAATTAAAAAGCATCCTTTTCTGTTGGTGGAATTTGATGTGGCCAAGTGAGGAGGGAAAGAGGTAGGCGAAGCCATTAAATTGCATGGGAAATGCAGTGTTAAGTTCCCAATGTTGAGTTGGAAGCACCGAATTATTCAGGCAGGGAGGAGGTGACATGTGCCGTTGACACACGGCAGGAAGGTAATTTTAATGGGTTTGCATGTAATGAATACTCATTAAACCATAACTTTTATTGATCAAATGCTACCTTAGCAATCAAGTTGGCGGCTCACCAAGATCACATCTTTCAGTTTACGACCAATTAAACTTGGTGGTGGGCAGGTGAGGCAGTCCTCCAGGTGGAAAGTGAGTGAGTTGGAACTGCCTGTCACCACTTAGAACATTTCTTTGGAAAAGGGGACAGGAGCCTGAGAAGCATTGCAGGGAAGGTTTGGTGAGACTGAGGGGAGGTTGTGTGTGACTTTAAGAGCAAGAATAGAGTGAACTCCACTAAGGCCAGGGTGAGCACTGGCAAGATTGGGATGAACGACATTTGGCCACAGGTGCAAGGTATTTGGTGAAGGCCAGGTCTCCATCACAGGGCACATGCCCTTGCCAAGGTTCTGCCCTCTGAATCACTGCAGGCAAAATGAGTCTCATCCACTGAGTGTGCTTGAAGCCTTGGGCAGAGGAGGAGTGGTGCAAAGGAAGGGTAGAACTGGGTATAGTTGAAGTGCAGCCAGAATGGCAACAAGGGGCAGCACTTTCAGAAGTACCAGGCACTGAGGGCAGTCAGGCGGGAGGCTACTAGGGCCCAGTCACATGCAGAGCAATGGTGCGCCTTAGAGTCTACCACCCCCACCTCAAACGTCAGAGTTGCAATGCCAACGATGACTGAGGATGTGAGGGTGTGGGGGGGCATTCACTGACCTGTGTGCTCTCCTTCAGCACAACCTGAAATTGGACTGGGAGGGAACCCAATAACAGTGGCTTTAAACATCACTGCAGCATTGAACTTCTACACTAGCGGCATCTTCCAGGGGTACATGTGTGGAATCACACAGGTAGCTGCGTGTTGCTGCATCAAAGAACTTCCCTTGTTAAGGGAGAAGAAGAGTTTGTGCATCCCAGAATAGATCCAGAAAGCCAGGCCAAGAGATTTGTGGGCTACAGGGCCTTGCGGGCTTTTCACTAGATTATTGACTGCATGCCTGTGGCAACTGGAATTCCCTGCAACCTTTATCAACAGGTCCACTCCATTAATGTGCAATTGGCCTGTGACCACAGCAGACATATCCTCCAGATGTGAGCTCTGTTCCCAGGAAGTTCTCCATTTGGTGGAAGGTGGGACGTGTACAAGTGGGATGGTCTACATCTGAACCGGTGTGGGACTAACATCCTTGCGGATGTTTGCTGGTGCTGTTGGGGGGAATTTATTCAGCAGGGGGAGGGGACACAATGTTAGCAGAATAGGGACATATCATAATACAGTAAAACAATCAAGTCAGAGGGAGTACAGCTGCATTAAGTTTCAAGGGACTAAGGCAAGGCTGGATGGCCTCTATTTTAATGACGGGGTATTACAGCTAAAACAAAGGAGTTAAGGGTGAGGATTGACACGTGGAATTGTGATGTAGTAGCCATCACTGAGACATGGTTGAGGGAGGGGCAGGATTGGCAGCTCAACATCCAGGATAGAGAATCTTTAGTTGAGTCAGGGGTTGGGGTAAAAGAGGAGGGGGCATTGCATTATTAGTTAAGGAGTTTGTTACTGCAGTAAGGAGAGATGATATCTTGGAGGGGGCATCGAATGAAGCTTTGTGGGTAGAGTTTAGGAATAAAAAAGGGGCAGCCACATTGTTAGGTGTGTATTATAGACCCCCAGATAGTCAGCAGGAAATTGAGGAGCAAATATGTGCACAATTTGTGGAGGTGCATAAAAACAATAACAATAGGGTAATTATATTAGGTGATTTCAATGTTCCCAATATTAATTGGGATGGACATAGTGTTAAGGGCTTGGATGGAGTGGATTTCTTGAAATGTGTACAGGAGAACTTTTTAGGTCAATATGTAGAGGGTCCAACAAGGGACGGTGCATTGCTGGACCTAATTCTGGGGAATGAAGCCGGACTTGTGGCTGAGGTGGTGGTGGGGGAACATTTTAGTGATAGCAGCCACAACATGGTACAGTTTAAGCTTGTTATGGACAAAGAAATAGACAAGTTGCCAAAAATATTTTGAATTGGAGGAGAGTAGATTTTAGTAAAATAAGGTAGGATCTGGCCAAGGTAGACTGGGAACAGCTACTTGTGGGGAAATCTCAGAGGAGCAGTGGGGGGTGTTCCAAAAGGAAATGGGGAGGGTACAGGCTCAACATGTTCCCTCTAGGGTGATAGGAAGGATTAACAAGCCCAGAGAACCATGGATGATGAGAGATATTCAGGATACGATGAGAAGGAAAAGTGAAGCTTTTAGCAGGTACAAGGGGAGCAAATCAGCAGAGGCATTAGTGGAGTACAGACAGTGCAGGGTGGAGCTTAAGAAAAAACAATTAGGAGAGAAAGGAGGGGATATGAGAAAGCTCCGACTGCTAAAAGTAGGGAAAATCCCAAGTTATGCTACAAGAATATCAATGGGAAGAGGATAACCAGGGAAAGAGTAGGGCCTATTAGGGACCAAGGGGGCAATCTATGGGTGGAGCCAGAGGACATCGGTAGAGTGTTGAACAAATACTGCACATCCATCTTCACCCAAGAGAATGAGGATGAAGGTATTGAACTCAGGGAGAAAGACTGCGAGGTTCTTGAGCAAATTGGCATAGGGAATGACAAGGTATGGGAGGTGTTGACAGGCTTAAGAGTGGACAAATCTCCAGGTCTGGATGATTTGTGTTCCAGACAGCTGAGGGAGGCAAGGGAGGAGATCACAGGGGCTCTGACCAAAATTATTAATTCCTCTCTGGCCACGGGGGAGGTGCCAGGGGACTGGAGAACAGCTAATGTGGTTCCACTATTTAAGAAGGGTTGTAGAGAGAAGCCAGGGAACTACAGGCCAGTGAGTTTCACGTCAGTGGTAGGGAAACTATTGGAGAAAGTTCTGAAGGAGAAAATCTATCTCCACTTGGAGAGGCAAAGTTTGATCAGGGATAGTCAGCATGGCTTTGTCAGAGAGAGGTCATGTCTAACAAATTTGATGTGAGGAAAAATTTTTTTACCCAGAGGGTGGTGACGGTCTGGAATGCACTGCCTGGGAGGGTGGTGGAGGCGGGTTGCCTCACATCCTTTAAAAAGTACCTGGATAAACACTTGGCACGTCATAACATTAAAGGCTATGGGCCAGGTGCTGGCACATTGGATTAGATAGGTAGGTCAGGTGTTTCTCATGTGTCAATGCAGACTCGCTGGTCCGAAGGGCCTCTTCTGCACTGTGATTCTGCGATTCTGTGATTCTGTACATTCTTTGCCACTCCCAGGTGCCATAGCTATTTGCGCAGTACTCCCGACACCACCCCACAACCGCAGCACGCCTGCAAGGATAGATTCTGGGTGAAAGGGGCTCAAGACCTGGTTGAAAACACCAGTCATAAACCCTTGAACTCCAATCAAGGATCACTACCATGTTTCCCATAGCCCTACAGGGGTCTCTATACAGCAGACTGTCGGATTGCTGAAATTGAGGCTCCATTGCCTGGACTACTCCAGTGGAGCTCTTATATATGTGCCTAAAAGGGTCTCGAGGATTATAGTCATGTCCTGTGTGCTGCACAACCTTGTGCAGCAGAGGGGCGAGGCCTTGCCAATGATGGAACTGGAGGAACCACACTCCTCATCTGAAAAGGAGGATGGGGAGGGCAGATCAGAGAAGTCAGGCCAGCATGTTGGGGTTCCAGCATCAGATGCCAGGGCAATGGGGAGATGGGCGAGGAAGGCCTGTGAGTCCCTCATTGTCAATAAGTTCCAGCTGGGACGATACCTTTGAGAAGCCATCAGCTCTAGACCTTTGGCGGGCAGAGTCCAATACAACTTCACTCCATCCCCCTTTTCCAGGACATTCAGTTTTACTTTAAATTAAAAGAGAGCCCAAAACATTATCATCTTATAAAACATTGCATTCATAACACTACAAGCTGGTACAACTCCAACATCTTCAGCTGAGGTGGAGACAGGCAGTTGAGTGTTCTTCTCCATTGTCCGAGATGACCTTAATGGCCATTCTCTGGTTCCAAGAGGCCTAGAGGGCACCAGCATGCTGAAGGTCTCCTGCACATGTGCAGGTACATCCTATTTGGCCTAGGTTACTGGAGACACAGAGTCACTAGCAGAGGCGAGGAGGAGTGGCTGCTCACCCTCAGAGCGCCCTGGGAGGAACCCTCAGAAGAGGCAGCCTGGAACTTCTCCTCCCTTCCAATATACAATGGCATCTCTCTGTCTACCTGAGGAAGAGAGAGACCTGGAGGGAGGTCCAGGCACCACATCCCCCTCTTGGAGATCCACCAGTGCATAGAGCCCATGGCTGGAGTGATGAAATGCAGGTTTGAGCACACCTGGCCTGCTGAACCTGACTCTCTATGACTGTCGCCAACCTTTCCTTGGAGGAAGCCAAGCACTTGCCCACCTGAGACATGGCAGAACTCATGGACTGGCTGGAGTCCTCCATCATATGCGCATATCCACATATAGCCTCTGACAGCTTCTCCAGTTGTTCCCTGCCTATCGCTGAATCTCTAGTAGATTTCATGTGGCTGTGACCAGAGGCTCATATTCAGCCTGGTACTCCAACTGTCAGGTCCCCCACAGCCTCCATTATCTGTCCTGGCATGTCTGTAATGTGCACACCAGATTGTGACCCCAACTCTTACCCCACCGCATTCCCACCGAGGTGACTGTCATGGATGGTGCAGGGGAAAGAGGAGATGGTGCACTCCCTGAGGCTTTGACACCTTCCTCCTCAGATGTGGACTGCAGGACCTTTGATAAGGCAGAAGGCTGTCGCTCCAGAATGCAAAGACCTGCATTGGAGAACACAAAAAATTAGCTTCATGTTATTCGCAATCCCTCTTCCCGGCTCTCCGTGACATATATTTTGCCCAGTGTTTGGCACCAAGCTTGAAGCCTCCTCACTCTCTTTTCTCTGCACTTTGGCCTCACCATCTGCGATTGCCTGCCTGCCCTGCTCTACAGCCAATCCTACTGCCTCCTCCTCTGCAGGTGTGAACGTCCTTATATTAGGCACTCCTCTACCTGTCTTTGCCTGTTCTTTGGCATTGATCTGCCATTTTCTCCTGCAGATAGTTAGGGAAAAGCTGTGTTTCAGAATGCTTGGCTGATGGGGAAGAGCACCTCCTGTCATTCCTGGGCAGCGCGGAAGAGGACCTGCAGGGAGGCACTGCTGAACCATTGGGTGATGTGTTGTGTGTTCTGTGCCACACGCTGCCATGTGCCCCTTGAATCTTGGGGTCAAGGTGGTGACCCTGGACTTCTGTGGTAGGTAGGAAGGCAAAGTCTGGAGATGAAGGTGGTGATCATGGGATTCTGTAGCAAACTCTGCAACATTGATGCCTTTGGCTTGTAAGCACTGGATGCAAGTCTGAGTGCCACTTAAAAATGGCACCGGACCCTCGACCTCATCAGCTGATGACAGTTGGTGACTCCCTGCCCGGTCCTACCACATAATTGGCTGGGCTCCACCCCTCCATCACATTTACTGGGCGGCCATCATGTAATCGCAGTGTTAGTCAGCCATTCTTGCCATGAGCTAAAGTTCTGTCCACTTTTGTGTCTGCTGGCAGGACCCATGCGGGGGTGCCTAAATTCTGTCCTGTGTTTTAGAATTAAAATATATCACCACTTTTTGATGCACACTACAATTTAACCATTATTGGATTGCAGACTACTTTGTAAATTGATGGCATTTTAATAGTATGATTAATTAAAGGACCCAGAGAAACATGATTAATTTACCTTCATAGATGCCTTGATGTCCCTTTTTAGAAGACACCGAAGTCTATGTAGCCTGCAGTTCTACAGAGTCAGATGAATTTGATTCTATGTTTTCTTGCTATGCAAGTCCACATTCACAGTCAAATGCCTTCATAATTATGCTCCTGTAACAGTTTCAGATTAATTGTGCTTCCAAACTTGAGCTGATGCTGCAGTTACCTGAACCAACCAGTATGTGTCATCTGATGTCTAAAATGATTTAAAATGGACTAATTTTTCTAACATCTGAGTAGAATTTACCCAATTCAGTCTCAGACTATACTTGAGTGCAATCATACTTCAAGCGCTTTTCCTTTTAACATAATTAAATTTTCTCAGAAAGTGAAGGACCTTATGCAGAGAGATGAATTGTTTCAATCCAGGCAACCTTTTCGCCCAATGTGTTTTCCAGAGAGTTTACTCGGGAGTTCACTGGGCTCTTGTTCAGTCAAATTTGCAGCTAATATTTTTGTAGGGAAGGAAGCGGGGATAGTTTTGCTTGTCCTCAATTTTGTACCCATGTATTCTGCTTGCCTTACCTCTGTTAGTCTATAACAGAGGTTGTAAATCAGGTACACTAAACCTTGAATTTGTCCAGAAATTAGCTGTAAAGATATTCTGTAGTTTTAAAAGGAAAGAAAAAACACTTTTTCTGTCTAATTTTCCAATGCAACCAGACTTAAAATTCCTCAAGTGAAAGGTTGAGGAATCCTATCAGCAGTCAGTAGTGTTTATTCAGGCTTACTGCTTTGACTACCAGAAATAATACGCTTGACTTCTGTAATTAAAATGTTCGACTGCTCACAAGTAATTGTGGAAAATGACAAAGCAAAATTCACAATGTAAACCAAACTTTTCATCCATTACTTAAAGCTCTGGTGAAACAGTTAAATAAATTGAAATGTGAATTTTCTGATTAAAAATATGTTGACAATATTGGATTTTATAATAGGATGACAAATGATTATGAGTGTAGTAAAGTGTGTAAAGTTCTGTGTATTGCTGACGGCTATTCCAAGTGTATTAATAATCTTCAACATGCTGCAAGGCAAATGCTGCATACAACTAAAATAAAGTGCCTGTGTTTTGCCCCCAAAAAAGATTCCTTTACAGAGAATGACAAAATGAACATATAATGCTCTACTTTTTCCAACAAATATTTGAACAAACCCCTCAAATCCATAGATTTTAGTGATCATCACTTTATTTTCTTAAACCATATTCTAACAACCAGTGATGTTTTTTGCCATTGTCCTCAGCTCTCCTGGGCTAGGTAGAGAAAGACTAGACATGGTTCCCGCTCTTAATTATTGTTCAGTGGCTCCTGGTGGAAAATGTGCATGTGTGAATGTTCAGTGAGGATATAACCTTCAAGTGCAAATGTGTTGGTTGTTGGTGATCACTGAAATTGCTTCAAAAACAAACACAGACCATATGGTTGGGCTAGAAATTTGTATCTACAGCACCACTGGAGATGATGTGATGGAAGCCAATTGCCCTCCTGGGGATACTGCTGCACCACCAGCTGCTTCTGGCATGACTTGTGTGCTGCACCATCTTGAGAAGGGTGCTCATGCAGGCATCCTTTGTGAGAGCCAGGAGCAACTGAATGCATCCCACCAGGACATCTCACAACCTAACTGCCTGATAGTGACTCTTCAGATTTGGTGCAACCAGGTCCATTCAACAAATTCATACCTCACCTATAAGAGACAAGTGTACTGCTGCAAGACAGGTAAGGTGATAGATAATTGGTTTCATGGTGGCAGGTGCCAAATTGCAATGATGATGCAAAAAAAGCGAGTAACCATAATTCATAACATACAATCATTAAAATAACAATGAAGTATGAAATAATAAAAGGATTGCACAATTATGATCATTTCAGTATACAAACAATTACAATACATTGCAAAATACAGGTCTCCTTAATTTATAAAATAGGAAAGAAAGCTCCACAACACTGCATTTTGTATTAAAATCCATAGATCATATGGTGTCAAGGTTGAGGTTGTTAAATTCTCAATCATTTCCATACTTTGATGAGTTTTTAAAGTAGGGGATTGGGCTGTCTGTTAGTTTGCAGGGTGTGTCCTGCGCAAACATTACTTAAAGGACCAGATACCCCAATTCCAGGTAAGTTGATTTTGAAGAACACTGGCTGTTGCAAAGTGTCTGAAAGTACTCTGGAGTGCTTTTTGGGAGAGTTGTGATGAGTTCCTAGATTTGGCAGGGAGTGCTGCTGCATTCTGACAGGGAGGGCAGAGGATTAGGTGACCTGTCCACAAAAAGACTACAGCAGGCATGGGGCTGTAGTTCTGGTGCCTCTGGCTCTGCAGCACAACAGATAGACAGAGAAGAGGCTGTGGAGAAGGCAAGCTCCACGCAAATGTCCTGCATGGCACCTTTCACAGTTATGAACAGGCACAGCTTACAGGGAACATTATCACTGCCCTCCCCATGCTTGTGGCCTTGTTTGTGCCAGGCAGGCACTGGCCCCGATTGGGTGTGCAGACACAGGGGAATTCCTGACTTCACAAACCTGGCCTTTAAAAATGGCTGCTGGAAGGTTGGATTTTCAGTCTGGTGGGGGAGGAGCTGGATTAAATTTAGGGTAGGTGACTCAGGAAGAACTGAGCAGGCTGCTGGGTGCAGAGGCAGATCGGGTGGAAGGCCTGTCTTGGGGGCTCCAGCACTATTTTTAAACTTTTCACTCAAAGGTTAAAACATGAAACATCCCTCACCCTCCCACACACTCCCCATGCCTTATCCATGCTATCTAACTTTGCCCTTACATGTACCATGCCAACTCACTCAGTATCCAGAACTCACGGCCCATGTAGAAGTGAGGTAGAGGTGAGGTAGAACTTTGTTTTAAGTGTTTATTGTAGACTTCACTATATTGAAAAAAATACTCATGCATATAAAGCTGTTTGCAACATTTACATTCTTTCAACTAAGTAAAGTTTATAGCAAATATCCAAGTCTTACAAAAAGCATTGGAATTCATAGTCCCACAAAGAGTCTATAACTACTTGTAGCTGTCAATCAAACTGAAATAGCAAGAACCCTACTGTGATAACAGAGGCTGTGAAATCAGCCATGTAGCAGTAATCCAGTAACAGAAGCGTTCAGGCTTACGTTAACAGAGTGAAATAGCAAGCAATCATTTGTTTTTTAAACTCTCCAGGTTTTTTATCACCCAATGGTTTAAAAGGAAGGACTGTTAAATGCCTTGATACCCTGACATATCCCTTTGACAGATGCTTCTGACAGATGATTTTGATAGACCTGTTGAAAGTTTCAATGAGCATGACAGTAATGGGTTTATGCACCTTTTATGCACATTAATACCTAATTTTAACAATTACAAAGTGTATCTGACCTACCTCAAAGGGCACATGGTCTCCAACAAAAGGTGTCCCAGTACCAGATCTACCAGATTATCTGTCCAAAAGGGTACCCTGGCTATTCAAATGAATCTACAAAGTTCAGACCTGGTCTAAACTGCACACTCCTTGCCTACCAAAATCCCACTTCAGTAAAAGCAGCTGAGGATTTAAATAGGAAGCTTCCTCCGTAAACCACACATGCATGAAACGCTCCCACTCCAGTTCCCACAAAAATAGAAAGTGTTGTGTCCCAGGGCATCCCATATTTCAGGCCAATTGCCTCTCCAAGTTTGCAAAAAAATCTGTCCCCAAACAAGGTCGGAGGAAAACACAAGGCCAGGACTCAGTGTATTTGAGATTATGGTGGAAGAACACCAGAGCCAATGATCAAATTTTGGGCTTTTATGCTTAAAATAGAGGAAAAAAAGCCCATCTGATTTTGACTATTCTTAGTCTAAATGACCTGAAGGATATAGTTAGGGGATCAAATGGCTGATATTCAAACTAGAAATCTAGGTCCCAATGCAAAAGAGGGCTCAGCCAAGTCCACAATGTGTGCATCATTAATTAATTGGGTTCTCTTAATTGGGTTCATTATTGTTACACTTTTCATATGGTTAACCTAAACTTATGGAACATAGTATCTGCATCCAGGCATCTTTGTCTATTTGCAGCCTTGTGTGGGGAACCCTAGGGCAGAATTTTGGATCAGGACCAATTGGGGGTCCCGACCCTGCACTGTATCAGGACCAGTCACCCAGCAATAATTTTCCCCTCAATTGGCCAATTAGTGGCCAGAGAACATGCTTGCTGCCCAATTAAGCATGACAAGCAGGTTCTTGAAGCTAGAGGGGAGAGTAGGAGGCCTTCCAGTGCAGAGGAAGCTGCAGCCTGTGAGCGAATTAACAAACATCTCCATCCTGAAGTGCCACCTCAGCACTTTTAAAAATTTTGAATTTATAAAATGGTCACAGCTGCCCCATGGCTTCCCGCTTCCGCAGCTGTGACCAGGTAGGTGCTGAGGGCCTCAAACCATGCCCAGAGCGCTGACCCCTGATCTCTTCACTTCCTCATTCTCTCTCTCTTCTCCTCTGCCTCGTCTCATCCCTACATTCTCCCTGCCCCATTCCTCACTGCCAGTGTTCTTTAATCATTGACATGCCTACTTTTGAAATTTGGAAGATTGGATGTATTATTTCAGTTCAAAAAGTACAGTTTGTTGAAACATTTTTGAATACCAGAATTTTTAAAATAGCTTTTCTTCCTCCTCATTTCTATGAATTTTGTTTCTTTACAGGCTAGTTTCTAAAATGAATCAATCTTTCACCAGCAAGGATGTCAGTGTCTGGGCCACAGACCACTCCTGGTGCTGATATTGCTAGATGGATTTTAACAGAAGGAATGTAATTTGCCAAACAAAATCACATAAGGAAATAAATTCAAATAATTAATGATGCTTAAAATTATACCGGTTCATTGTGACATTGTAAGTCTTTCATTTCAGCTCACAGTTTCAGTAAATTTATCAAAGCATTATTCAGATTAAAATAAGAGATGTTTAAAAACATTTAATTTAGGTGAGGTAGGAAGACAGTTAAATGAACTGTGACTCTATAGGGAACAGAATCAACCATGGCTCTGTACTTTTCAAATATAGATTGGACTCCCTAGACAGGTGTCATATTGCATCTATATGCAAAATTGAACCAACTTCCAAGTACTTTTCTCTAATACTCTTTTCCAATTTGTCTTCTCTTGTCTTCTTAAAGGTATTACCTTCCTTATAGTGATGCAGTGCCCAAGGTGATCAATGCTTCATGGTATTTTGCCCAAGTGCCTATTATTCAAGTATAAGCCTCAACATGCATGTTGGCAAGCTACCCAAATCCGAAGGATCTCACAACCTAGCTTGATTCTATCCTTACCTTGGTGTTTGTAAAACTCTTCTTCCTACTTAAAGTGCCACTCTCACCTTGTAAAAAACATTGCTTTTAGATAAAACAAAAGATTTGGCAAGGGTGTAAATCAAACATACTTCCTGTTTCTTCCCCAAGCAAAAATTCTGCTAAATAATTTAAAGCGAAAACATTTGGTGAACACATTACATCAAAACATAATTTTTGACAGCTGTTTAATATTAAACATTTCTGGTGTAGGGGTGAAAGGCCAAAGTGAGCACATGGCAGTTCTGTTTTTAAGAGCAGTGGGCATTTTTACTCTGGCCTTTTCCTTCCTCTCTTGAGCATGACTTTAACCCATGGTCATACACCAAAAGAGGCATCGGTGCATCTATTTATTGAGCTCTAAATTTTACTAAAAATATCAGGAAGCACTTTCCCCCCCACACAAAGGAGAGTAAAATTTGGAATTCTCTGCCTGGGATGAAAGGTTAATTAGACCTTTCAAGATCGAGATAGATGGATTTTTTGTTAATTAAAAGTGTCAAGGGATATGGAGCAAAGACAAGTAAATGGAACTGGAGTGCAGATCAGCTGCCTAACTGAAAGTTGGAGCATACTTAAGTGGCTGACTATTCCTAATGTTTCTATATTTCTAGAGTTGAAAATAACATGGCCGGTGAAAGTCATAAACAGTGACTTTGAAATTTGGACAGCGGTTTCACTGGCCTCCCGATGTAGCTGAACACCTGTGAAATTCCAGCATCGGTGAGTGAAGTTGAAGCAGCAGCACAAATAGTAGCAAGCAGATTTTTTAAAATAAAAATGTTTTAAGCTTCAATAATTGTATAAATCCCAAAAATTCAGTTGACTTGTGAAAAATTATGTTTTGACTGTTGTGAGGCAAGTGGTTCTGAAATAAAATGGTGCCTTGCTTGAGAGCAAGCTGCAGCTCATAGCTCCAATACAAAAACTTGCGCTTGGACTTTCTAATTATGCAAATTATAATATGTTATTATTGATTTTGCTGTATGCATTGTGCAAGCAATTATTTATTATTATTCAACATAATTGGCAGAAGTTGAAATAGTAATGATATTTCCTATAGTTTGTTGTTTCCAATGTGCATCACCTCTATATAAAACAACCTTTTACTATGACTAGAACTTCACTATCCCACTGATGGGAAGTCACATTTTGATTTATACATGTCTTAACAATTCAAAAGTCACAACCGACTGCAGAAACGACTATGCTGAAAATGGGCAAGCACTTAAGTTGGCTTCACACCCACCAGTGATCCCCAGGAGATGGGCTGTGGAAGAGTATCTAATTTGCATCAGGCTAATGGGTGCCGACAGGATCACGGGTACCTATCTGACCCAAGCTGCTGGGGAGTAGAATCTCAGATGGGGTGAGAACAGGTTTGGTCGGCAGCTTCTTGAAACCTACACGAGGCTCCAGGTGGAAGAGAGCTGTGGTAGGGTGTGCTGGATGGTTTGCACAGCTTCAGCACCAATGTATTTAGAACAAATTTATTATTTTCATGCCCGTTACTTATTCGTTCCGTCTGTATTCGCTGAAGAAAAAACCCACTTAAGATGCAATGCTTTATGTCTGTCTGTAAGCTGGAAAGGATCTATCAGCTGTTGTTTGCTGAAAAGGCCATCATAGCAACGATTTCAGTTGGCCATTTCTCTAGAATCTGCCCCTCCTCTCCACTCCAAATTCCAAGCCTTTGCACTCCACTTTCCCCCAGTCATAAATTTCCATTTTATTCTTAAATGGCTACACACAAAAAATTCGATAACCCTTAAGTTAGCATTGGTCTTTCAACTTTGGAACCTGGGTTTCAATCTAGCTAAGATGATGGGGGTGAAAGACCCCATGAGGTTCTTTGAGAAATGCTACCCTAATTCCTAGTGGTAATCCGAAACTGTAACTTTGGCAGAAGTATGTTTATGCTCCTAAATAGGTAGAAAGAAGTGCATTGGAAAACTCAAGTTAGAGATACAGAGTGGGAGCAGCTCTGAGGAAATTCCCAGCTAGTTTGTAATCTTGCCATTGTTTTTCATTGTTCAGGTGCCCCATGACATCTTCTAGCAAGTAAAGTGATTAAAGCTAGAAACCTGAGCAATCAATTTTACTGAACATCTTTTGTCTTGCTCCTTGCAAAATGTTTTCTGAAAGTCAAGCTTGACATAACCAGCTGCTTTATCTAATTTAAAAGCATGTTTTTCTGCCCCCTCAAAAAAAAGGCCAACAAATGTTGCAGGCTCTTGGTTTGATCCAAGCTACTTCCAGTTTCTTACTCAGTCTCACAAGACAATTGTAAACAAGTTCTTTCACAATAAATTAATGTTCTACCAGCTGAAAGCTTTGAGTTAACAGGCTGGCAATTGACGGTGTTTTATCAGTACTCATTACAGATTCAAATCACCTCAGCTATTTTCCAGCCCTGTGATATTAGCATTGGCCTTTATCCAGTACATCCCCTAATCTCTTTGCACATCTCTGGGTGTACATCAGAGCATCAGTGCCTTGATAAATCTTCAATTACAAATGTTCCTTCATTTTCTTTCTTTTGCATATCTACTTGAATAAAATTCTCTAAATCCCTTGATAGTTTGGTTAATGCATTCAGGCTACATTTCCTGTGAATACTGATAAAAGGAAACTGTTTAAAAGTTCAATTATACCTATTTCTTCAACTGCCATTTTGCCTCATCTCTTAGACAGGTTATTTGTGTCTCAATGCTCTATCTGCTGTGGACACTACAGAAGAATCTCCAAATTATTTTACCTATTGGCCTCAATTATTTTTTGTCTTTGGTAACCTTTTTTATTAACTCCTGGCTTGTCTGAGACAGAGTGTTACTGTGTAGAATCAACGCTGAGAGATTCCAGTGAACCAACACCATCTATCAAACCAGATTAGTGTCTGATAGACTGGAACATTGGGATCAAGTGGACCCATGGACGGCAAAGGCTGCAGTAGAGAAAAATCCACAGCATCAGATGAGTCCAAAGGGAAGTAGCAGTTAGGTTGCTCTGTGGTCTCATTGCTGGTTCAGGCTAGACCTAGACTTGGAAAAGCTTGGTGTAGATAGATAGGTCCACCAACCCTGGAAGTACAACCACAGCAATGTTACTTCTAGTTCAACTTTAGTCATGCCAACTCCTGTGCTGTTGCAGTGAAAGTTGTGATTTAGATATTTTTGTATATCTGGCTGCTCGCAATTACATGATACCAATTCAAGTGTTTCCCTGCAGCTGAAATTCCACTGACCATTCCAACCCAATCTTAAATTGCAGGCTGGAAGCCTGACCTTGTAATTTTTCCTTTGCTGTTCTTCCATGCAAGACATTAATTTTTATTCTAACTGTAAAAAAATGGAACTGGAACCACAAATGCACAAAGCCTCTGGTCAGTATTTTAGGTAAAAATCATACAATATTAATGATCTCCCTCTCTCTCTCATTTGCTATTTCCAATTGTCCCTCAGATTATTGTCTCTCTAGTTCTCTTTCCCAGTTTATTTTGTCATCTTTTGCTAGTTTATTTTCCTTTCCCATCTCTAGTGCTCCCTCACTTTCTTTGGCTTCTCTTTCCAGCTCCCTTGCTCATTAAGTTTCACTTTTACCTGCTCAGAGCACATAACTTTGATGCAGAAATAAAAATGGAAGAAAAAAATAAATGATTAACATTGAATAAAAATATCTGGTTGCATAATGAGAATTAATTGACTTCTTACCCAAAAATATTGAAAAGAAAAGATCAAATGAAAAGGAGACACCACCGATCTTGTAACTTGAAACTCTCATTGTGTTGTACTGCAAATGTTTTCTGAATATTGTCATGATTTTTTACTCTGGAGCCTGGAACTCCAGCTTTGCCAAGAAGGTCACTACATTACAAAATCATTACCATTCTTCTGTCACAGGTGATGATGTCAGCAGAATTTAGCAATGTTTTTCTTATATACTTGTTAACTTAAGCTGATGGAAGGAATTGGGTGAATAAAAAATGCTGCAGGGAAAATGTCTCCTTCTACTTACAGAAACAGACTGGTGGCTTTGTGTGTGGACAAGATCCTAAACCTCAATTATATTGCTGTGCATCAAGTCACTAATCTTTAGAGATTCAAAAAATAAAATAAAAGCCCCAGTAAACTCTTGTTGCTGTTAGGGATGAAATCTAGCCACAGAGCTGTGTTTCTTTTTTTGATTTAGAAGGACAAAGCATCAACTGACAAAAGCTTTGACATGTGAGCTACAAATCTTAGCTCAAAGGTTAACTGTGTACATCAAACCCTACTAGGTACCTCATACAATTACCCATATACACCTTTAGGGTCTTTATCATTTGAGTCATCTTATTGTTGTTTCTGGTGCTGTAAGGAACATTGCTTCATTCTGTCAAGTCTATTCTACTGTTTGCAACCACTTTGGGAAATTTGAGTTCATTTCATTTGGGCTTCACAAGAATCAACATTAAACCTGCATACTTTACTTAATTGTAAACTTTCTAAGGGAGCCTGTCCTTATTAGTGAGCTGCTAAAAAAAGTTACACAATGCCATTTCTAGAGTGTATGTGACAACACTGTCTCTAATTACCCTTAATATCGGGCCCTCTCTGTCCTCACTAAAATTCTAACTATTTACTAAATTTACATTAATGAAAACCAAACGAAAATAATCTGATTGCATTAATTGGATGCAATACTCTTTGGCTGAAGACGATGCCCAGTACAATTCAGCATCATAATAAAATTATGTGAAATAGCTTTAGAACAAAATGCAATTTATACTAAATTCTTTGCTGAATTGGCCTCAGCTCTGAAAGATGAAAAAAGAAAGAAGCAATTTAATGACAGGTTTTAGTACATTAGTTATCTTCCTCCATGTAAATTATAGATTGTCATGAATTTTTCATCCATCGGAGAAGCTACAGTGCCTAATTTGTGTGGAAAAATAAGTCTCTGGTAAAACGAGTAAGCTTCCACGTTATATGTACAAGAGGTGGCTCTTCTGCCTTTTGACAGGCAATAATCTGTCAAAATGAAAAATTAACAGAAGCCTGGTTAATTTATCATCCTGCACCTCTCTATTATTAATGGCTTTTTTAACTTACATTGCAGCATTCGCTCAAAGCAAAGTTTGGGGAAAGATAAACAGATCAGGTGACTGCACAGGCTAATGCAGACTCCCGTATTTCAGTTTCAGATGGATGGCATGTTTTATTTATATACATGCATTTATAACCAGAACCCATGTGAATTTTAGCGCAGAATATGACCAGCATATTTGGGTTGATGTAGCTGATCTATTACATTTTTACTCCTTTTTTAAAAAAAAATACAGGTAGCCTGGAAAGATCATTTGCAGATAATGACACTAAAGATTAACTCTTCACCATCAGGAACCTGCCTTCTCTCAAATATTCATATCTATATCTGCAGCTGTAGGTCATGCATCCGCATGATGGATTTTATAGTGTGCTGTTCATTATGTGTACATTTGGACTACACCTATGCATTTCTGACAGTCACATACCACTGAGCTCCAGCAGAAAGAAGTGGCAGCCATTTTCAGTGCTCGTCAGTCTGTTTTTTACACAGTACTGATGCTAACAGCAGAGAGGGGGTGGTTCCAGTTGTTTACTTACCTTGCAAACTCTCCAATAAATGACTAAGATAAATCTGGGGGCAGAAATTGTCTTCCTCCATTGGCTCAGCTGTTTCACCACCTCCCCTCCCATGCCCACAGATTGAACTTATAGAAATAACCTTTTCAAGTCTGTTCTGGATTTGTTTTTCTCATGGGGTATTTCTTTCTGTTAAGTTGTTTCTCAATATAATGTCACTCTTGGCAGCAGAAAGGAAGTGGGGTGGCTCTGTTATTAAAGGATGAGATTAGTATAGTAGTGAGAAATGATCTTGGTTCAGAGGATCAAAATGTAGAATCAGTTTTGATGAGAGTAAGGAAAGCTTCAGGCTTGAAGCTTCTCCATTACTATCTTCTGGACTCCCATACCTTCTTCATTCAATCATATCTTCCCTGACCACAGACCAAATTTGAAGTACCTAACCCAAAGGGTGCGACTGCCTCCTGGAACAAAGTATCCAGGTAACAGTCCCTCTCCCTGAATGCATCATAGTTTCCAAAGTGTGGACTTCAGCTCATCAAGAACACAAGAAATAGGAACAGGAGTAGACCCTATGGCCCGTCAAGCCTCCTCCACGATTCAATACAATTATGGCTAAAACTTCAGCTTCAAGTCCATTTTCCCACCCATTCCCCATATCCCTTAATTACCCAAGAGATCAAATTCTGTTATCCCATCTTGAAATGTATTTAACAATGGAACATCCACAACCCTCTGGAGGTAGGGAATTTCAAAGATTCACAACACTTTGAGTGAAACAATTTCATCTCATCTCAGTCCTGAATGATTGGCCAGTTATCCTGAGACTGTGTCCCAATGTTTTAGACACCCTAGCCAGAGGAAACAATCTCTCAGCTTCTACCCTATCAAGCCCCCTTAGAATTTTGTACGTTTAAAAAAAATCACATCCCATTCCTCTAAACTCTAGAGAATATAAGTTTAATTCTCTTAGACTCTCATCATGGGACTACCTCCTCATCCAAGGGACCAATCTGGTGAACCTTCATTCTGTCACCTCCAATCACCAATAAACTTGGAGCCAAAGTTCTTCATGCTGCAGACCTGGTTGCCTTGGATCACACTGGTATCCACCAACTTCCACATGCTACAGCACATCAGCTGTCCTGCCATCTTTATTGTGTTTAACTTTACTAATAAGTTTCAAGTTTATAAACATCACTTAACTTTTGTCTGCAGTTAGACTAAGTAGTTTAACTAATTCAGCTTTATATTTGAAGCAACTTATATCTCTGCAGGACTGGTTTAAACTACTTCCCACATTTAAGAGGGATAAAATCTTAAAAACTTACCAAAAAATCACCTACTTGCTCACCTAATTTAGCCATGAGCACTCACCAGCTTCTAAAGGCTTCAAAAAGTTATATTTAAAAAGCAGCTCCTCCTTCTCCCTCTGCACCAAATTTCCAAGTTCACGTTCAGATCATGTCACAATCTATACTCTGATAGAAAAACTTGCCTACTTTTACAGAAAACTGATGAATCGCACCCAAGTTGCCACTGCTAAGTCAGCTTCCTGCTACAGTGATTAACACCTATTCACTTTCAGTTGGCTGACAGACAACAGCCATTGCCAGGCAGTTTTTGTTCACTTGGCTCCTTAACGAGCTACAAGCAAAATATTGCGGATACTGGAAATCTGAGCTAAAAGCAGAAAGTGCTGGAAAAACTCAGTAGGCCTGACAGCATCTCTGGAGAGAGAAACAGAGTTAACGTTTCGAGTCTGTACTACTCTTCTTCAGAGCTAAAGAGAAGTAGAAATGTGATGGCATTTACACTGTTTAGGACAGGGAGGGAGTGGAGCGGTTAAAGCAGGATAGATGGTCAGCGATAGGTGGGGGCTAAGGAGAGATTGACAAAGATGTCATGGACACAAGACCAAGGGAGTGATAATGGTAGTGGTAAGGGCTAAAGGAGGTGCCAATAGTGGCATAAAGGTAAGAAAGCAGAATGTGTGAATAGAGGAACAAGGGTCAGCACTCTGTGAAAGAACAACATAGAACAATTGTAGTAATCCGATGTGTAATATAACTTTAAGACAAGTGTTGTAATGTGTGATCACATGATCTTAACACCCAATAGCAGAGTAGCGTGGGCTACGTCTATGAGAGAGTCTTATGTTACACACTGAAGAGTGAGGACAGAATTTTGAGTTGTGAGCACACAAGTGTAACTGTTGAGTTTAGTTTGTAACTAAACAGCATACAATTATTCGAACAACGATCTACTGATCTTCTCTGTCTCTGTACCAACTCAGTCACCCCGAAGCAAGTGTGCAACCTGGATCCTTTAGCCCCAACAAACCAAGGGCATTGGATCCACCAACAAGTGACAGATGACCCTTTTAAGGGTTGGCGGGGGAGGGGGAAGTGATTGGGGTAAAAGGATAGAAAAGAGGATAAATAAATAAAACATGAAGAAAAAGAAAAATAAGTAACTAAAAATTAAAAATAATTTTTTAAAAACGGATTAAAAAAAGGGTGGGATGGAGGAGAGAGTTCATGGTTTGAAGTTGTTGAACTCAATGTTAAATCCGGAAGGCTGTAAAGTGCCCAATCGGAAGGAGGTGCTGTTCCTCCAGTTTGCTTTGAGCTTCACTGGAACATTGCAGCAGGCCAAGGATGGACATGTGGACATGAGAGTAGGATGGTGTGCTGAAATGGCAAGCGACAAGGAGGTCTGGGTCATGCTTGTGGACAGACCGAAGGTATTCTGCAAAGCGGTCGCCCAATCTGCTTTTGGTCTCTCCAATGTAGAGGAGACTGCATTGGGAGCAGCGAATGCAGTAGGTCAAATTGTAGGAGGTGCAAGTGAAATGCTGCTTCACCTGAAAGGAGTGTTTGGGTCTTGGACGGTGAGGAGGGAGGAGGTAAAGGGGCAGGTGTTGCATCTTCTGTGATTGCATGGGAAGGTGTCGTGGGAAGGGGATGAGATGCTGGGGGTGATGGAGGAGTGCACAAGGGTGTCCCGGAGGGAACTGTCCCTCCGGAATGCTGATAGGGGACATCACATTTATCTCAATGTCCCGAACATTTTCAATGCAGCCTGCTGGGGTTCTCTTCCATCAGTCCTTCTGAGCTGACCTGCATCTCCACCCACCCACTGATCAGTCTCCCAAGCAGCACCTGTTCCCACCCAACCTGAGGCTCTTTTCACTTTTGATTTTGCATGATGGCTGCAGTGAAGTATGTCTTCAGCTCCCCATCGTTCTTGTCCTCCAATCACCAGTGTCCTGCCCCCCACCTTCACTGTTGACACCCCGGCATTACCTTCCTCTTCCCCACCGTTATCTACCAGCCACAGCCCTTTTCTTTCAGGGATTCCAAGTGAACGTGTATGTTCTCTTCCTTCTTGACAATCCCACCCCCATTCACATTGACCTCCTCGACCTTCTCCTTCCCACCCCCAGGGTCTGTATCCGCCTCCAAGTCCCCACCAACCACTCCTGCCATCCCTTCTACCACTATTGTAGCACCCTCACCGTCCCACCCTACCACCTCGCTCTGCATTATCCCATTCTGATCATTCCCTCCTACCGTGCCCACCTTCCTTGCACATTCAACTGGCCACTCCCCACTTATTCCTTCCTCCACACGAACTTCTTTCCCCCTAATCCTTTCCCCCCACCTCCTCCCCACACCCCCGGATTTCTATCCACGTCTGAGCTCCTTCCTCCCCACAAAGTCCTGTCCCCTCTGAACTTCTTCCCTCTTACAAACTCCTTCCTTTAGACCTTCCTCCTCTCTTACACCTACCTCCTAAGTTGCCGCATTCTCCCTGTTACACCCTCCTCCACCTGTACTCCCCCTTCCCCTCCCAACCTCATCCCCAGCACTTTTGCTTCCCCCTGTCAACCTCACCCCTCCTGACATCATCATTCCCCCCCTCCCAACCTCACCCACCCGACACCATTTTTTCCCCCTCCTAACCTCCCCCACCCCACACTGCCCCGGTACACCTTCCTCCCCTAGTCAAACCTAGACCTTCCCCTCCCACCCCACCTAGTACAGTTTCCTCTCCCACTCATAGCTGTACCTTCCTCTCCACCCCCTCGATGATTATCCGTAACAGACCATGGCCAAGACACTGATATCCCGAAGCAGACCCCAGACATCAATAGTGATCTTCCACCTTCCGTGAGCTGCTTCACAGTGGAGCCATGTCCATGAGAATCCGCCTAGCACGCGATGCACGTGTTCCTCCAGGGTCCAGTTGCTGTAGGACTCCAGCACCTTCTGCTCCTCCAATGCTCGTGATGTGGGCAAGGCTCTGAGAGTAAGTTCCGACTTCTGCATGCTAGACTTGTCAAGATGTGTTCTGCACCAGCGTGTTTTCCAGCCCACATGGGTACATTGACGAGAGAGGATGATTCTGGTGAATAGGGCTTATAAATAGATGCAGATGTATTAAAATGATTTCCTGACGTGTGGTGATGGGAAAGGTAGCCCGCCATTGAAGGGCAGAGCAGATGATCACAAACTGGTTTCACGATGGTGTGAAACGGATTTTTGGCCTTCCTGCCATATTATCCGCTCATGCCCACTATGACGACCAATGGCAAGGGTTGCAGGGCGGGGGAGGGGTGGAAAATTCTTTTCTAAGTGTTTTAATCTTTCAGTTTGTCTAAATATTAACAAATAGTTTTGCTGTGAAGTCATTGACATCTTTCTGTCTTTTAGTGTCATATGAAATACAATTTAAACAGTGTAGATAATCTTCATACACAACAACACTTAAGTGAGATGTGTAGCTGGACGTGATGATCCTGTTGTCTTGCCTCCTGTAGGGTTGCTTATGAATAGTCTGGAGGCTATAGCAAAAGTATAATGTTTACATATAGATAACAAAGAATCCACGCAGCTCACAGATAAAAAAAAGGGCTTGTTGGAATCACGGAATCTTATAACACATTCAACCCATCCTGTCTGTGTCAATGCTTTGAAAGAGCTATCAAATTATTTTTTCCTTTTCACGTATACATCCAATTTCCTTTTGAAAGTTACTATTAAATCTCTTCTGCTACCATTTCGGGTAATGCATTTCAAATCGCTGTGTGAAAAGTAATTCTCCTCATCTTCCACCCACCCTGATTCTTTCGCTATGTATCAATTGGACAGACAGGGAATATATATGAAAAAGTGGAATTACCAGAACTTGCGCAGTGCTCCACAGTACATCTTTCTCACATGGTATTTTACAAGGGGTGAGGTGTTATGAGTAATGAAATAGATTATGTAGATAAGTTAAGCGCAGTTGAGCATCTTGGAAGTTGTGACTAATATGGTGAAGTTTAAGATACAAGCAAAACATGTGGGGGTGGGGTGGGGTGGGGTGTGGTGGGCCATTGGAAACAGCACAAAAACTAACCAAAAAGTAGGATTTGATCAGATTTTAGAAGTCTGAGAGCCAAGGTGGAAAGATAATTCAAAATTCAAGAGAGTAGAGAAACAGTGGGCTTTTATTATTAAAAAAGGAGATTGCAAAGGCACAGAATAAGTAAATCCCATTAAGATGAAAACTACCAGTAGTTTTAGGATGTCATGGATAAATAAAGAAGTTTGAAACCAATTAAAATTGAAGAGGAGGACCTGTAAGGACTTTATGAATAATAAAATAATCAAAAAAACTAAAGTAAAATATGAGAAAATAAGACAAGAGGTTAAGAGCAAGATAAGAGGGGAAAATTTCAAAAAACATCAAAAGGAATAGTAAAATATTTGACAAGTATATCAGTGAAAAGAGAATTATTAAAAGCGAAGAAGAACTCCTGAGAGGAAAGGCTTGTCAATTTGTACATGATGATCAAAAAATGACAGTGGTATTTAATAAGTATTTTGCATCAGTCTTTACTGCAGAGAGAATATTTATGTATTTGGCTGAATAGCTTCTAACAATGTGGCATTACATAAAGCTGTGAACCTAACATTAAAACTCGGATCTTAACTCAGGCAGGAGTCAGAGAAGTGGTGGGGTGGTGGGTGTGGGGAGGGGGGGTAGTGTGGTGGTGTAGGTGGGGGGTGCATGGGTGACAAAGCAAGCATTGATCAATGATCTGTCTGGTCATCAGAGTATGAAACACGGGAGATGTTAACTCCCCAAATGTCCCAAGACTGAGGTTATCCCTGTTATCTTTGGCCAGGAGTCAATGTCAAAAGTTGAAGTAAAATATTTGTCAAAGGTCAGACTGCTGTCAAGGAATCATGAAAAAAAAAAGCAACAAGGTGAATGAGGAGGATCAGTAAAGTTTGCAATGGAGAGGAAGAGGTCAAAACTCGAGCAGGGGTGGCCATTCCACTAGGGTGCAGGACCTTCCCATTCCTGATTTCTAGTAAACTAAGGTGATGGTGTATACAAAAGCATCAGGAACACAACACCAACCCCTGCCCACCATCTTAACACTCTGCTGGCACCAATGACATTCTTATGTATCTAACAAATAAATACTTCTCACATATTTAATACTAGATTGTTTTTGCTCTGCAAACAATTCATTTAATGTTTTTGTCATGAAGCTATTAATGTATATAATATTATTGGGAAATATTTTTCTTTTAAAATAGAGATTTAGTCTATGGGTGTGTCTTAACTGAATTAAAGCCAGCTAGCCTGGGTATTTTGATGCGTACTAGTTTTGAGATGGAAATAGGTAGTGTGCTTTTGCATTTTTTGAATAGAGCAAAGACGAGTGAAATCTGGCACCTAGCTAGCAGAGACCAAGAAATATATTTATATTACTAATGAAATTGGTACTATGAAAGGGGTTTTATCATTAGAAGATGCTGGTGGTACAATGAGAATTTACATTCAATGAGCTATGCTAGGTATAAGGATAGCAGTTTTCTGTGCGCAAGGCAGCAACAATGTAAGATCAAAGTAGCTGTAAGCCAATAACTGTCTTCACAGGAACCAAAATGAGAGGAACCGCATTTTGAATTTATAAGGTGAAAATGCTTTGCCTGGTGTCTGGTTAAGTCTATGGGTTGCTGTTACCTTAATGGACATTAGTTTGGGAATTTGTTAAAAGTTATAATAGTAGTAATTTGTAGCCATGTATATAAATTTAACTTGTTTAAATTAATAAAATGTTTCATTTAGTTTAATATAAAACCTCTCGAGAAATGGTGGTCTGATTCCTGAATTTAGAGTTAAAAATATAGGTTACGACAGTTTTTTAAAGTTTCCCTCTGGGATTTTTAAATAACTCAGCCTTTACCAACTGCTGGGTCATAACAGTATTAAATTCTGAAAAAACTTGCTTTTTGTATATTTATATCATTGAGTGGTATAGAGTATAATTTAAATATTGTGCACTATCTTAGGCATTTCTTCATTCACAGTAACACTGAAATAAGATCTGTAAATTTGAGTAAAAGAAAGACTTGCAATTATATAGCACCTTTCATGACACTAGGGTGTCCCAAAACACTTTACAGCCAATGAAGTAAGTTTGAAGTGTAGATATGTTTGCAAAGCAGGAAATGCAGCAGCCAGTTTGCATTCAGCCAGCTCTCACAAACAGCAAGGCGATCATGATCACATGATCAATCTTTTTTTTTTAGTGATGTTGATTTGAGGGATAAATATTGGCCAAGACACTGGGGAGAACTCCCATACTCTTATTTAAGGTAGTGTCATGAAATCTTTTAGGATCACCTGAAAGAGCAGCTTAACATTTCAGCACCTCTGACACTGTAGCACTCCATTGGAGAGTCAGCCTAGATATTTTTGTGCGCAAGATCTTAGAATGAGAGTTGCACTTCCAACCTTCTGACTTAGAAGTGAGATTGCTATCCAGTGAGGCACAACTGGTATGGTGTATGCAGGAGAAGGGAATCTTAAGATAATTAGGCTAAAGGAAAGTACAGCATTAGAGCCTGATGGGACACATCCTCCGATCCTTTGGGAGATGCTGGATAAATTGCTGATGCCCTGGAAATTCTAGTCATGATTTTAGCTTGAAGAGAACTCCCTTAGGCAGTAGTTCAAGGAGAAGATTTGCTGTGGTCTCTGGTTGGGGTGGTGGCCAGTCCTCCAGTGGAAACCAGATACTGGAGTTTACAGCAGTAAAGAGTGGGCAGATCAGCGATGCGCATGCAGTGGCCTGGGTGCTTTCTGACCCCATACAAATTAGATGCCTTCCATTGGTGCTGAAACTCAAGAGTCCCCCACAGGAAGAAAAAGGCAGTTGTAACTGTAACTTATGTAACCTTCGGGATCAGGGCCTTTGGACATTCCGGGCCTTTGTGTGATGACTAAGTAATTTGCTGAGAAACAACAATTGGTGTGATGTGACATATACCAGAAGGCCAAATGGTGAAGGATAGAAAATGGACACAATCTTTACATATTTTTATAAACATTTACTTCCAGGGATGCACATTATAAATATACACCTCCTCACCCAATAAACACAATTTCAGCCTGTGTCTTTTTATAGGGGCACAAATAATGCCCACCACCTGCATACAATTAATATGCAACTAACAGTATGTGAGATCAGACATTGTCTGTTTGATATATTAGCATTGATACAGAAATAGGTAAATCTCAGAAAACAGATGGTAAGGATAAGCAGGTTATTAGCAGATTGATAGACTGTTACTAGTAGGATGCCGAAAGGATCAGTGTTAGGGTCTCAACTATTTATAACCTATATTAATGACTTAGAAGATGGAACCAAGTTTGCTGATAATGGAAAGCTAGGTGGGAAAGTAATTTTCCCAGGTCCTTAGTCGGGTTTGGAGGTGGCGGGTTGGGGGGGGTGCAAAAGAAAGACTTGGATTTATACAGTGCTTTAGATGATCTCTGGCTGTCTCAAAGCACTTTACAGCCATTGAATTACTTTTGAAGTGCAGTTGTAATGTAGGCAACTAATTTCCACACAGCAAACTTCCACAAACAACAATGTGGTAATGATCAGATAGTCTGTTTCTGGTGATGTTGATTGAGGAATAAATATTGGTCAGGACACTGGGAATAACTCCCATGTTCTTCTTCAAAAAAGTGTCATGAGGTCCTTTACATCAACCTGAAGGGCAAATGAAACCTGGGCATAAAATCTCAGCTGCACTGAAGTGCCCAGTATATTTTTTGTGCTTAAGCCCTGGAGTGGGACTTGAACCTAGTACCTTATACCTCAGAGGTAAGAGTGCTCTCAGTTGAGTCACAGCTAACACTAAAATTTAGGCAAATTTAGTAACAAATGGATTGAGCTGATTTGCTGTCAAGTTGCCACCTCTGACTCTTTTTCCAGGAGCAGGCTGGGTCCAATGCCAGCAACATGAAAATCCAGGGCAGAATGTCACTTAAGATATGTGTGTGTGATTCTGTGATAGTTAAGGTATCAATTTTCAGTAAATTTCACTGCACAGGCAATTTTGACAACATTGCATAGGTCCCTACTGTAACAGCACCCTGTTAACTCATAGGAGGTGGCTGTGCATAGGAGGTCAAAGCTTCATGAGTTTAAAGAATTTTTAATGGTTACCGGCAAGAAATGACAATACCGATGCATTCCCATGTCAAAGGTTTGACATCGCATAAGGAACTCTTGAAGACTACTGTCTTCGATTATACTGGGACTGATGCAGTGCCCACTGCTCCTCTAATAATGATGGTGTCTCCATTGAGTCCATGCCACACCTGCTTCTTGCCCCTGAACAGCACTCTCAAGAAGGAGTACAATTGGGAAAATATGAGGTTATTCATTATTTGGTTGGAAGGATAGAAAAGTAAAATAATTTTTCAATGAAGTGAAACTGGTAACTTTGTTTTTAGAGGGATTTGGGTATCCTGGCACATGATACATAGAAAGTGAACATGCAGGTACAGCAAGGCATTAGGAAGACAAATAGAATATTAGCTTTTATTGCAAGGGGGTTTGAGTACAAAAGTATGGAAGTTTTTCTGCAATTGTGCGGGGCTTTGGCAAGACCACGCCAGGAGTACCTAAGGAAGGGTATGTTTATCTTAAAGAAAGTGAAACAAAGGTTCACCAGACTGATCCCTGGGATCTGAGGGTAGTCCTATTTGAAGAAATTTAATAAATTAGCCCTATATTCTCTGGAGTTTGAAGCAATGAAAGATGATTTTGTTGAAGCATATAAGATTTTGAGAGGGCTTGATAGTAGGTGCTGAGAGATTGTTACCCCCTGATTAGCGGACATAACTTCAGGTTAAGAGGTCAGCCATTTAGAACTGAGTTAGACTCAGACGGGTATGAATCTTTGGAATTCTCTGCCCCAGAGAATTGTGAATGCTCAATCATTGAGTATATTCAAGTCAATAGATTTTTGGACTCCCAAGGAATCAAAGGAAATGGGTATCCAACATTAAAGTGGAGTTTAGATCAAAGATTAGCCAGGATGCTATCGAATGGCAGAGCAGGTTCAAGGGGCCACATGATCTACTCATGCCCCTATTTATATGTTTTTATGTGCAACTTTGAATCTAATTCCCTTTTGAAAGTTGCCATTGAATCTACTTCCACCACCTCTTGAGGCAGTACATTCCAGATCACAATAACTCACCACATAAAACAAAATTCGCCTTATCTAACCCCTTTGGCGCTTTTGCCATTTACCTTACATATGTCATCTGAGTACAAGCCATGCAGCTATTGGAAACAATTTCTCTTTATTTACCCTATCAAGATCCTTCATAATATTGAACACCTCGATTAAATCTTACCAAAACCTCTCTGCTGTGAGAAGAACAATCCCAGCTTCTCCAGGCTCTCCACATAATTGAAGCCCATCATCCCTTATAGTGTGGAGATGTGATGAAGCCTGGGTGAAACAAGGTATGAGTATATGAGTGCTAACTTGGGAATTTGGTGCCGGGGGAATCTCTCTGGCAAGTTTTTTTTTCTCATGCTATAATTTAGATCAGCAGTCAGACTCTGACTTAGAACTTTAAAACAGCTAGCTAGTTAAGGAATTAAAACAGAAAATGCTGGAAAAACTCAGCAGGTCTGAAGGTATCTGTGGTGAGAGAAAAGAGTTAACATTTCTAGTCCGCGTAACTCTCCTTCAGAGCTAAGGGAAGTAGAAATATGATGGAATGCTCGGGACATTGAGATGAGTGTGATGGATGAAGGATCCGCATGTATGGGAGAGTGCTTGCACGAGGCTCCAAAAGGCCCTGCCACACACTTCACCCTCCAGAATCACTCATGGTCTGACTGAATGCAGCTGAACTGCTACTGGGGGGGGTTGCAGGGGGAGGACTCGTAAAGCCAGTAATTGAAGCTGAAAGACACCAATGTGCATTATTCAGTGAAAGTGAATATATTTTCAGGTTATAAAGTGGCAAAATGTGTTCACCCGTGCAACCAGTTGTGATCAGAAATTCTTAACTTCTCTAGGCCAACCACATCTTGTAGGTGCTGCCCTGGCATCTGCAGCATGGGTGGAGACAGCCTGTGCAATGGTTAGCCCTGTTACCTCTGATGACTTCAGCGTGGGTCCTTTGGGGAGCAGAGGCCTTCAGGGCCCCAGCTTGCTTTGGCTGTCTTTCTGTGGGCCAGTTGCTCCCTTTACAGTGACAGAGGACAAGATTGAGGGGGTCACAGGCAAAGAGGGCTTGAAGGGAGAGGGCAGCTTCTAGAATTCCTGAGTCGATGAGCCAGGAGTGTACAGCTGCTGCTCTTCCTCCCTTTGGGTGCCCAAGGGTCCAGTCTGACTCTTTGAGGGGAAGAAGGGATGCCAAGGTGCCCCGTTTCCCTCTTGCATTTCCACTGCAGGGATCCACCCATGTCTGCAGCGATGAGTGCAGGTTTTTTTTAATTAATTCACAGGATTTGGGCTTTGCTGCCTAGACCAGCATTTAATATCCATCCATCATTGCCCTTGAGAAGGTGGTGACGAGCTGCCTTCTTGAACCGCTGCAGTCCATGTGGTGGAGGTATAGCCGCAGTACTGTTAGGAAGGGAGTTCCAGGATTTTGACCCAGCGACAGTGAAGGAATGGCTGATATATTTCCAAGTCAGGATGGTGAGTGACTTGAAGAGGAACTTTCAGGTGGTGGTGTTCCAATCTATCTGCTGTCCTTGTCCTTCTAGATGGTAGTGGTCGTGGATTTGGAAGATGCTGGCTAAGGAGCCTTGATGAACTCCTGCAGTGCATCTTGTAGATGGTGTACACTTCTATTGTGTGTCAGTAGTGGAGGGAGTGAATGTTTGTGGATGTGGTGCCAATCGTGTGGGCTGCTTTGTCCTGGACGGTTTCTAGCTTCTCGAGTGTTGTGGGAGCTGCACTCATCCAGGCAAGTGGGGAGTATTCCATCAGACTTCTGACTTGTGCCTTGTAGATGGTGGACAGGCTTTGGGGAGTCAGGAGGTGAGTTATTCATCGCAGGATTCCTAGTCTCTGACCTGCTCTTATAGCCACAGTATTTATATGGCTAGTCCAGTTCAGTTTCTGGTTAATAATAACTTCCAGGATATTGATAGTGGGGAATTCAGTGATGGTAATGCCATTGAATGTCAAGGGGCAATGGTTGGATTTTCTCTTGTTGCCTGGCACTTGTGGGGTGTGAATGTTACTTGCCACTTGTCACCCAAGCCTGGATATTGTCCAGGTCTTGCTGCTTTTGGGCATGGACTGCTTCAGTATCTGAGGAGTTGCGAATAGTGCTGAACATTGTGCAATCATCAGCGAACATCCCCGCTTCTGATCTTATGATGGAAGGAAGGTCATTGATGAAGCAGCTGAAGATGGCTGGGCCGACGACACTACCCTGAGGAACTCCTGCAGGGATGTTCTGGAGCTGACCTCCAACAACCACAACCATCTCCCTTTGTGCTAGGTATGACTCCAACCAGCGGAGCGTTTTCTCCCTGATTCCTATTAACTCCAGTTTTGCTAGGGCCCTTTGATATCACACTCGGTCAAATGTGACCTTGATATCGAGGGCAGTCACTCTCACCTCACCTCGGGAGTTCAGCTCTTTTGCTCATGTTTGAACCAAGGCTGTAATGAGGTCAGGAGCTGATTGGCTCTGGCACAACCCAAACTGGGCATCAGAGAACTGGTTATTGCTAAGCAAGTGCGGCTTGATAGAACTGTTGATGATTCCCTATATGACTTTACTGATGGTCGATGGGGCGGTAATTGGTTAGGTTGGATTTGTCCTGTTTTTTGTGTACAGGACATACTTGGACAATGTTCCATGCTGCCAGGTAGATGCCAGTGTTGTAGCTGTATTGGAACAACTTGGCTAGTGGCGCGGCAAGTTCTGGAGCACAAGTCTTCAGTACTATTGCCGGAATATTGTCAGGGCCCATAGCTTTTGCAGTAATACCTGGAAAAACTCAGCAGGTCTGGCAGCATCGGCGGAGAAGAGCAAAGTTGACGTTTCGAGTCCTCATGACCCTTCAACGGAACTAAGTAAAAATAGGAAAGGGGTGAAATATAAGCTGGTTTAAGGGGGGTGGGGGGGTTTGTTGGGACAAACAAGCAGTGATAGGAGGAAAATATGTCACAGACAAAAGAACAAAGAGGTGTTGAAGGTGGTGATATTATCTGAAAGAATGTACTAATTAAGAGTGGAGAGCAGGACAAGCAAGGTAGCTCCAGTGGGAGTAGGGTGAAATAAACGAAGGGTGGAATACATTTAAAAATAATGGAAATAGGTGGGTAAAGAAAAATCTATATAAATTATTGGAAAAAACAAAAAGGAGGGGGAAGAAACGGAAAGGGGGTGGGGATGGAGGAGGGAGTTCAAGATCCCCAGTTTTTTTTATTTTTATAGCTTTTGCAGTATCCCGTTTCTTGATATCACGTGAAGTGAATCAAATATTTGTGCCGGTCCTCCTCCAGTGAGTTGTTTAATTGCCCACCACCATTCACAACTGGATGTGGCAGGACTGCAGAGCTTAGATCTGATCCATTGGTTGTGGGATCGTTTAGCTCTATCACTTGCTGCTTATGCAGTTTGGCATGTCAGTAGTCCTGTGTTATAGCTTCACCAGGTTGACACCTCATTTTTGGCTGTGTCTGATATGCACTCTTCATTGAACCAGGGGTGATCCCCTGGCTTGATGATAATAGTAGAGTGGGTGTCTTGAAGAGATATTAATGTGTATAATGCTATTGGAAATTATTTTTTAATTGGACTTGTAGTAGGGTCTATGTCTGTGTGTGGCTTAATTGGATTAAAGCCAGCTGGCCTGGGTGCTTTGATGTATATTAGTTTGAGATGTTAATTAGATAAATGGAAGGTAAAGAGTACATTTGCATTTGTTGAATAAGCCATTCAAAAGAAGAGAATAAATTCTTGCACCTAGCAAGGAGACACCAAACAATACGTTTATATTACGAATAAAGTTGGTACTATGAAAGCGGTTTTATTGTTAGAATAGGTGGAGTTCAAAGACCTAGTGATACAATGAGAATTTACATTGGAAGGCTAGGTATAAACAGAAAGGAGTTTTTTATATCCAAGTCAGAGGCATCTAAGATCGAACCAGCCTGTAAGCCAACAACTGTCTGCAAAGAAACCAAATTGCAAGGGACCTCATTTTGAATTCGTAAGGTTAAATGTGTTTTGCCTGGTGTCTGTTTAAAATCGATGGGCGGAATTTTCTCGGGATTGCATTAAATGCAGTAGTGGGTAGGTAAAATGGAGTCCTCCCCGCCGACAAAAATGGCAGATTTTCACACCATATATTGTCCTGAACACACCTCATTATTTATTCACTCCCATGAAACACACCATTTGCATAGCGAGCGGGCTCTCATTTGCCCACCCACCCGCCAGCAATCACACTGTTGCATCACACTGGCTGTCATCTTTAAAAGGCAGCCACCAGCAAAGCGCTCATCGCCATCAGCTCACCACCACTGTGCAGGAGACATGGCCAGCAAAGGGTAAAAGAGTGCAGCCCCCGCTTCAATGGCGGATCCCTCGAGCAACTGCTGGGTGGCGTGGGGCCCGTTGGGATGTGCTCTACCCCCGCTCTGGCCACAGGATGCAGCAAAGTCACCAACCTGGCTTGGGAGGCAGTGGCAGTGGTGGTTAGTGCGAATGCCCTGCAGAGGAGGACAGCCACCCAGTGCCACAAAAGGATGAATGATCTCCTCCACTCCGCAAGGGTAAGTCAACCTTTTAATCTCTCTCAGCTCACACACCCACAAACCCATCACACATCCACAAGGCCCTCACTTACTGCTAGTTCAAGGGACATCACAATTCACTCTTTCACACACACCATCATTGTCCTCATCCCATCCATAGGACCACTCACCACCCACACAGGCCAGGTACATTTATCATCTGATACACTCTCCCCATTTCTATCCATGCAGGACAAACTGGCTCACAACAGGTGGGAAAGGTCACAGAGAGGTGGAGGGATGCCAGAGATCAAAGTTCTGACAGAATTTGAAAACAGAGCCATCCAGCTGGCCGGCGATGACCAGGACCGGTCCTCTGCTGACGATGAGGTCGGCGCTGCTCTACCAAGTGAGGATCCAGCAGTGCAACATCCATCAGACAACCATGCTGTGAGTGACGTGTCCTGTTTCACAGGCCGTAACCATGCACTAATTGTCTCCCCTTGCTTCGGAGTCACATCTGCCAAACAGCTCACAGAGTCCATGACCCAGAATCAAGCCCCAAAGAAACCTCTGAAGGGGAATCTGGAGGCACCCTCCCTGAAGTCCCGTCACAGCGCTCACCCACACCCCTCACCAGCGCAGAGGCACACACCTCGGTGGGACCTAGCTTTAGAATAGCCTCGGGATCACAATCTGGTGAGCACATCACACTTTCTGATCCACAGCAGGTGGAGACAGGGACTTTCCAGGTATCTGGCACTTGGAGGACGGCTGGAGGCCAGTACATTGCTGAGTCCGAGTCAGATGATGAGCCTCTGGGCTCAGTCATATCACAGTTGCTGGAGTTCCAAAGGCAAGCTCAGGAGCATCAGGGTGGAATTTCTGCTGCACTTCTCAGATTGCAAGGCACGATGGAGGAGTCTGTCTTCAGGCTGAAGTGATAGAGCTGGCATTGCAATGCACCGAGGTTAACACTGGCAGTATGGCAGCCACCTTGCAGACCTTGGTTCAGTTCATCGTTCCCGCGCTGCTGCACGGGCTTAACTCCATCGCTGATGCCATAGTTGGCCTCCAACAATGTGTACGTGAGAGGGGTGCTGGGCAAATCATTCTCACTCCAGCTACCCCTTCCGCTCATGGAGTCAGCCAGGGGCCCCTCGGGCACCAAAAGGGTGGAGGATCAGCAGGTGCACACTCTGGGTCCATCCACCCAGGTGACTCTGGGAGTGACACGCCCATCCGAATCCCCTCTTCACACAGAATCACAGAGTGCAGAAGAAGACCTTCGGCCCAACAAGTCACCACTGACACGTGAGAAACCCCTGACCTACCTACAGAATCCCATTTACCAGCACTTGGTCCATAGCCTTGAATATTATGACGTGCCAAGTGCTCATCCAGATACTCTTTAAAGGATGTGAGGCAACCCGCCTCCACCACCCTCCCAGGCAACACATTCCAGACCGTCACCACCTTCTGGGTAAAAAGGTTTTTCTTCACATTCCCCCCTAAACCTCCTGCCCCTCACCTTGAACTTATGACCCCTTGTGACTGATCCTTCAACTAAGGGGAACAGCTGCTCCCTATCCACCCTGTCCATGCCCCTCACAATCTTGTACACCTCGATCAGGTCACCCCTCAGTCTTCTCTGCTCCAACAAAAACAACCCAAGTCTATCCAACCTCTCCTCATAACATAAATGTTTCATCCCAGGCAACATCCTGGTGAATCTCCTCTGCACTCCCTCCAGTGCAATCACATCCTTCCAATAATGTGGTGACCAGAGCTGCACACAGTACTCCAGCTGTAGCCTCACCAAGGATCCATACAAATCCAACATGACCTCCTTACTTTTGTAATCTATGCCTCGAATGATAAAGGCAAGTGTCCTGTATGCCTTTTTCACCACCCCACTAATATGCCCCTCCACCTTCAGAGCTCTATGGACACATACGTCAAGGTTCCTTTGTTCCTCAGAACTTCCTAGTGTCATGCTGTTCAGTGAATACTTCCCTGTCAAATTACTCCTTCCAAATTGTATCACCTCACACTTTTCAGGGTTAAATTCCATCTGCCACTTATCTGCCCATTCGACCATCCTATCTATATCTTCCTGTAGCCCAAGACGCTCAACCTTACTGCTAACCACCCGGCCAATCATTGTGTCATCTGCAAACTTACTATTTCTCCCTCCTACATTGTCATCTATATCGTTTATATAAATGATGAATAATAGGGGACCCAGCACAGATCCCAGTGTTACGCCACTGGACCCTGGCTTCCAGTCACTAAAGCATCCTTCTGTCATCACCCTCTATCTGCTACAACTAAGCCAATTTTGAATCCACCTCATCAAATTACCCTGTATCCCATGTGCATTTGCCTTCTTTATAAGTCTCCCATGTTGGACCTTGTCAAAGGCTTTGCTGAAATTCATATAAACTACATCAACTGCACTACCCTCATTTATAAACCTGGTCACCTACTCAAAAAATTCAGTCAAATTTGTTAGGCATGACCTCCCTCTGACAAAGCCATGCTGACTATCCCTGATCAAACCTTGCCTCTCCAAGTGGAGATAGATTCTCTCCTTCAGAACTTTCTCCAATAGTTTCCCTACCACTGATGTGAGACTCACTGGCCTGTAGTTCCCTGGCTTTTCTCTGCAACCCTTCTTAAATAGCAGAACCACATTAGCTGTTCTCCAGTCCCCTGGCACTTCCCCCGTGGCCAGAGAAGAATTAAAAATTTGGGTCAGAGCCCCTGTGATCTCCTCCCTTGCCTCCCTCAGCAGTCTGGAACACAAATCATCTGGACCTGCAAATTTGTCCACTTTTGAGCCTGCCAACACCTTCAGTACCTTGTCACTCCCTATATCAATTTGCTCAAGAACCTCGCAGTCTCTCTCCCCGAGTTCAATACCTTTCCTCATTCTCTTGGGTGAAGACGGATGTGAAGTATTCATTCAACACTCTAGTGATATCCTCAGGCTCCACCCATAGATTGCCCCCTTGGTCCCTAATGGGCCCTACTTTTTACTTGGTTATCCTCTTCCCATTGGTATACTTGTAGAATATCTTGGGATTTTCCCTATTTTTACCAGCCAGAGCTTTCTCATATCCTCTCTTTACTCTCCTAATTGCTTTAGGCTCCACCCTGCACTGTCTGTACTCCACTAATGCCTCCACTGATTTGCTCCCCTTGTACCTGCTAAAAGCCTCTTTTCCTTCTTTTTGTAAGCTGAATATCTCTGGTCCATGGTTCTCTGGGCTTGTTACTTCTTCCTAATCACCCTAGAGGGAACATGTTGAGCCTGTACCCTCCCCATTTCCTTTTTGAATGTCCTCCACTGCTCCTCTGTAGATTTCCCCACAAGTAGCTGTTCCCAGTCTACCTTGGCCAGATCCTGCCTTATTTTACTAAAACCTGCTCTCCTCCAATCCAAAACATTTTTTCGCAACTTGTCTATTTCCTTGTCCATAACAAGCTTAAACTGTACCATGTTGTGTTCGCTATCACTAACATGCTTCCCCACCACCACCTCAGCCACTTGTCCGAATTTATTCCCCAGAATTAGGTCCAGCATTGCGCTATCCCTTGTTGGACCCTCTACATATTGACCTAAAAAGTTCTCCTGTACACATTTCAAAAAATCCACTCCATCCAAGCCCTTAGCACTATGTCAATCCCATATAATGTTGGGAATGTTGAAATCACCTAATATAATTACCCTATTGTTATTGTTTTTACACACCTCCACAAATTGTGCACATATTTGCTCCTCAATTTCCTGCTGAATTCCTGAGGGTCTATAATAAACACCTAACAATGTGGCTGCCCCTTTTTTATTCCTAAACTCTACCCACAAAGCTTCATTCGATGCCCCCTCCCAAGATATCATCTCTCCTTACTGCAGTAACTGACTCCTTAACTAATAAGGCAATGTCTCCTCTTCTTTTACCCCCTCCCCTGTCTCACTTGAAGATTCTATATCCCAGAATATTGAGCTGCCAATCCTGCCCCTCCCTCATCTACATCTCAGTGATGACTACTATATTACAATTCCATGTGCCAATCCTCACCCTTAACTCATCTGTTTTAGCTGTAATACTCTTGGCATTAAAGTAGAGGCCATCCAGCCTTGCCTTAGTCCCTTGAAATTTAATACAGCTGTACTCCCTTTGACTTGATTGTTTTTCCTGTATTATGATATGTCCCTATTCTGCTAACATTCTGTGTCCCCTCCCCCTGCTGAATTAGTTTAACCCACCCGCAAAGATGTTAGTCCCACTCTGGTTCAGATATAGACAGTCCTGCTTGTACAGGTCCCACCTTCCCCAGAAACGGTCCCAGTGATCCAGGAATCTAAAACCCTTCCTCCTGCACCAACTCTTAAGCCACGTATTCATCTGCGGTATTCTCCTATTTCTGAGCTCGCTAGCACGTGGCACTGGGAGTAATCCAGAGATTACAACCTGAGATGTCCTGCTTTTTAGTCTACTGCTTAACTCCCTGAATTCTTGATGCAAGACCTCATCCCTCTTTCTACCTATGTCATTGTTACCATCATGTACCATGACCTCTGCCTTATCACCCTCCCCCTTCAAGATGCCCTGCAGCCATTCAGTGACATCCCAGACCCTGGCACCAGGGAGGCAACACACCATCTTGGAGTCAAGTTGATGGCCACAGTAGTGCCTTTCTGTTCTCTTGACTATAGAATCCCCTATTACTATTGCTCTTCTTCCCTTCCTCCCCTCCTGTACAGACAGGCTGCTTGTGGTGCCAGAAGCTTGGCTCTGTCCGCACTCTCTGGAGGAACCAGCCTCCAAAATGGAATACCAATTTACGAGCGGGGCCCAAGGGGACTCCTGAACTACTTGCCTGTTTCTCTTGGACTGCCTGTTGGTCACCCATTCCCTTCCTTCCTCAAGTCCCTTGATCTGCGGTGTGACCACCTCTCTAAACGTGCTATCCACGATGCTCTCAGACTCCCGGATGTTCCACGGTGTCCCCAGCCGCTGTTCCAGCTCTGAACCCTGAGCTTCCAGGAGCTGCAGCTGGACATACATCCTGCACACATGCTGGTGCCCGGTCCTGGAAATGTTCCCGGCTTCCCACATGGAGCATGAGGAGCACACCATAGCTTTGAGCCCGCCTGCCATGACTTATCCCTTTGAATTAAATCTTTTAAATAAATTACTATGAGTTCTGTCTTTCCTGATCCTCATTAATACAGAATATACAAAGTATAAACCACAAAAAGATCTTAAACTATAAGCGATGAAAGTAGGAAATACTTACCCGTTCTGACCCACTACTTACCAGTCATTCCTTTCCCTTGTAGCCTCTACTGCTGCAGCAGGACAGGACCACTCTCTGAAGATTTAAGAAGTTGGATAGCGAAGAAAAAGAATGCAAAGAGCACCTCTTCCCCGACACACTGAATTCCCACTGTGCACCAAATTTCCAATACCCACACGCACTCTGGCTGTGTCTCACTCACGATGAGCTCTCTCCCCTGCTCGTGTGCAAGCACACTGTCATGTGCTTCTAAATAGACCCTTTCTTAAATAGAGCTAAGATGACTCACACTAGTTAAGCTTCAAATAGTAATCAACACATATTCAGGCCCTAATCAGGCTTCAGGTGATGGACAGTTAACTGTCACACAGTCAGCTGAGTCAGCTACCTTACCAACCTTTTAACTAGACTACTGAACTTACAAAAATTAAAGAGAAGTTAAAGAAAAAGACTTACCAGTCAATTCCCACAGTGCACCAAATATCTGCTCCAGCTCCAGCTTCACAGTCTGAGGAGGGTGCCACTGCCACACAGCAGGACTCGAAAAGCAAGCTGGGGTCCTCCAAGTCGCGGCCTTCCAGAGGATGCCCGCCAAAGTCATCAAAGACAGGACGTCACAGTAAGCAGGCTTACTCCTCCTTCACTGCGGATGTCCGGGGAGCACCAAGCATAGCGGCTGCGTTACAAAAGTTAGGTAAAAGTAATTGCACAGCCTGGACATGGGTGTTGATCACTTGTACACACTATTCACTATTGTCAATAAACTCCCAAGAATAGAATATCTCCCTGCCTGTGGCTCCTTGTTTTGATGAGCAGTATTCTTGTCACTCAGACGTGAAACCTTTCTGCACAAGATAAAAGGCATGTCCAGGGCCTCTTCCCTGTTCTCTGTGCTGCCTTCAGACCACAGTGATGGTCCAGCCTCACACGCCCTGGAAACTGATGCCTGAAGACTGATACCTGCACCTCGGCAGTGCTGGTCATTGCTGCCAGAATGTAGTGGGCAGGTGCCACAGATTTCTCTCATACTCTCTGTGTGCCCTCAGCACCTTTAAGGTGGGGCTGGCCCCCATCTCACCAGCATCTGTGACCAGTGACGCTGTGCACCAGCTCGTGAATGGCTGAGGTGCTGAAGACGGACACAGCATCAGATGAGTCTAAAATTTCATGGCTACATCTCTGAGATGGCCCTGATCATGGAGTGCAAGCGACCTGCCCTCTGCCAGACAGTAGTCAGACATTCTCAGAGGCTATGTGAAGATCTATGGAGTGTCCTCACTACATCTCAGCATCATCCTCCTGCCATCGAGCAACTGTTAGGGCCTCCACTGCATCTCCATGACAGGAGCATTCTCACAGAAGATATTGGTGCTGCCCTAAGCCAGACTTGAGTCAAATGTTTACAACTGCGATGTGAGGATCTACGAGGACACCTCACTGCATGTTGTCATCATCCTCCACAAATCTGGCAGCTATGAGGGCCTCCTGAGTGCACTTGCCTTGTCTAGCCAGTGCAAGAGCCTCATCCCCACCGAGGACCCCCTCAACCTCATCCCCGTCGGCATCCTCCTCATTGGAGGAGGCCTCCAGCTCCTCCATCTCCTCCTCGTTGCAGCGCCAGGTTGTAAAGGGCGCAGCAGACGATGACGATGTGTGACACCCTCTGTGGACTGTATTGCGGGGCTTGACCAGGCTGGTCCAGGCACCGAAACCTCATCTTCAGCATCCCAATGGTCTGCTCCACTAAGTTGTGAGCTGCTGCATGAGCCTCATTATAGCGTCGCTCTGCTGCAGTCTGAGGCCGCTGCATGGTGTCATTAGCCACGTCCTCTGCAGGTAGCCCTTATCCCCAAGAAACCAACCCTGCAGCCCCTGAGGGCCCTGGATGACTGCAGGGATTGACAAGTGATGCAGGATGTAGGTGTCGTGCACACTCCCTAGAAACCATGCACATACCTGCAGGATGCGTTTCTGGTGGTCGCATACCAGCTGCATGTTCAGTGAGTGAAAGCCCTTGCGGTTGATGAGGTCCACCGTGTGTAGCGTTGGAGACCTGAGCACCATTTGAGTGCAGTCAATCTCACCCTGCACCTGTGGGAATCCCGGGATCAGAGCGAATCCAATGGCCCTTGCATCCTGGCTGTCCTGGTCTCGGGCGAAATGAACAAAGTGCCATGGAGAAGTTGGCATCCGTGACCTCATGGTGGTATTTGTGGGTGGCGGATTGTGAAATTCCACAGAGGTCACCTGTGGAGCCCCGAAAGGAGCCACTGGCATCGATATTGAGCACCGCAGTCACTTTCACAGCCACTGGCAGTGGATGCCCTCCATGTCTCCTTGGCACCAAGTCCTGCAGTAAGAAGCAGATATGAGCCACGAGGTATCTAGACATGCGCAGTCATCAGTGACACTGGTTCTCAGTTATCTGCAGGAATGACAGGCGGTGTTCTACAGACCCTGGGTGTCACTAGGCGCCGACCAGCCATGGGTCGCTGTCGCTCCTGGGCAGCGTGTGTGGGAGACCCTGCTGCCCCTTCTTCATGAGGTTGCTGCTCCTGCCTTTGCACAGCCAGGAACCTCAGTCACTCCCTCCTCCATCTTCTGCGGTCTCTGTAGTCCAACAGGCATACAGCTAGGTCACCAGGATCCATGATCCTGACATGGTCCTCCTACAGCATGAAGGAGAGAGAGAGAGAGAGGTGGTTATCATGGCTGCACTTAGCACCTCTCCTGGCCCTGTGTGACTGCCTGGAATGCTTCCCAGAGAGTGCTGGTCATTCCGCGGATGACCAGAGATGAGTGTGCTGGATGGCTGCCCTGTCAGCCTACGACATGGGGGTCACTGGTCCAAGCCAGGATGCTGTAATTGCAAGGGGCTGTGAGCGCCTCCAGCAGTGACTGCTACACGGCCAGCATTGGCGAGGAGATTGTACAATGTGTGCTGTCCACCTGCTCCATGGTCCAATAAAGTGGTGGCGGACTCGATGTTTGTGCTGGGGGTGTGGGGTGGCGTAAGGTATGGAGCCCTTTGATGCCTCTGCGTTGCTTGCATGGGCGGGCAGACTAGGAGCCCAACCCCAATCATATCACAGTGGCTGCGCCTGTTCTGTCTCAGTTGCAGAGGCAGGGTCATTTTATACAGGTGTTCCTGATGCGTGGCCACTTCCCTCGATTACCTTGCCCGCCCCTCCCCTCCACGCTGCGGGATGCAGCGCCAGGGCAGCACTTGACCACCCCCCCTACCGACAACAGTCGCCTCCGAGGCTGGCCAGCACTTGCCCCCGCCCCCCGGCGCCCCTAAGGCCTGTAAACACCAAGTGAGCTGTGGAGAACGCTGCTGCTCACATACCTCAGTTCCCCCAAAGTGAAGGCTGCCAAGTGCACATCGCCTGGGTGCTGTTGTGAAATGCATCAATGTGCTTTCCTGCTGATGTGGATGGACGATATGGCAGGGTTCCAAGAACCTGGTGGGATGGCCTTTTAATTATATGCTTATATATTACAATTAGCTCCCCGACGACCGATGATGGGAAACGCGGCCTGCCCTCGGCTGGCTGAGTGAACGATCACGACCTGCCTTCCCTCCGTCGTGGAGGAGGTTGTGCCATATTTTCCACACACACCACCAGCGGGTTCAGAAAATTCCGCCCTGTGGGTTATTGTTGCCTTGGTGAAAATTTACCTGGGAGTGATTAATTTTTGCTTAAAAATTATTATGGTAGTAATTTCTTATTAAATTAATAAATGTTTAATTTAGTTTATATAAAAAAAACCTCTTGGGGCTTGGTAGTTTCATTTCTGAATTCAGAGCTGCACCTCAAACATACCAACTGAAATATAGGTTATGACAATTGTTCAAGTTTCCCTCTGGGTTTTAAACAACTCAGCTTTTACCAATTGCTATGTCATAACAGTGGGGGATATGCCTGGCCATGAGGTTACAGATTGTTCAAGTACAATTCTGCTGCTGCTGATGGCCCACAGCGTCTCATGGGTGCCCAGTCATGAGTTGCTAGATCTGTTCAAAATCAGTCTCACTTAGCACAATGGTAGTGCCACACAACATGATGGAGGGCATTCTCAATGTGAAGGCAAGACTTGGTCTCGACAATGACTATGTGGTGGTCACTCCTACTGATACTGTCTTGGACAGATGCATCTGCGGCATGCAGGTCGGTGAGGCTGAGGTCAAGTATGCATTTCCCTCTTGTTGGTTCCCTCACCAGCTGTCGCAGACCCACTCTAGCGGCTATGTCACTTAGGACTCGGCCAGCTCGGTCAGTACTGGTGCTACCGAGCCACTCTTAGTGCTGGACATTGAAGTCCCCCACCCAGAGTACGTTCTGCGTCCTTGCCACCCTCAGTGCTTCCTCCAAGTGGTGTTCAACATGGAGGAGCACTGATTCATCAGCTGAGGGAGGGTGGTACATGGTAATCAGCTGGAGGTTTCCTTATCCATGTTTGGCCTGATGCCATGAGACTTCATGGAGTCCAAAGTTGATGTTGAGGACTCCCAGGGCAACTCCCTACCAACTGTACACCACTGTGCCGCCACTTCTGCTGGGTCTGTTCTGCCGGTGGGACAGGACATACACCCAGGGATGGCGATGTTGGTGTCTGGGACATCATGATTCTGTGAGGCCGTTGCTTGACTAGTCTGTTAGACGGCTTGCCCAATTTTGGCACTAGCCTTGAGACATTAGTAAGGAAGAATTTGCAGGGTCGATAGGGCTGAGTTTGCCATTACCGTTTTCAGTGCCTAGGTTGATGCCGGGTGGTACGTCCGGTTTCATTCCTTTTTTAAGATTTTGTAGTGGCTTGATACAACCGAGTGGCTTTCTAGGCCATTTCAGAGGGCATTTAAGAGTCAACCACATTTCTCTGGAGTCACATGTAGGCCAGACTAGGTAAGGATGGCAGATTTCCTTCCTTAAAGGACATTAGATCTGTTTGGACCTCCAAGTTCTGCTGGGCCAGGGTCTCCATGGTGTCCACCATCCTTCCCATGGAGACCTCCATACGCATACATGTGGGCACCATTTCATCAGAGAGAATGTGGATGCACTCCTCCGACTCATGTGCCACTCTGTTGAGGGCTTCCAACATCTCTGTGTGGTGTTCCCCCGGCTTCTGCTGACTCTCCACGGGTTGGGAGGCCGAGTCCAGAGGCTTGTCATCTGACTCGGACCTCACAGGTGCCTTTTCCCCAGCATACCTTGGAGTGCCGGGGACTCAGCTCAACCTGCATCCTCCTGCTGTGGACATGTGTATGTGCGGTGACAACCTGATTGTGAACCCGAGCCTGCTCTAGACATAGGTCCCACCGAGTTGTGTTTCTGTGCTGCTGCAGGGTGTGTATAAGCGCTGTGACAGTCTTCCAGGCTGCTTATTTCTCAATGGAGGAGCTCTCCTCTTGGCTGGAGGTGAGGACCTGGATGGAGCTGAGGGAGATCTCCGTGAACCAAAATAGAGATGATTAGTACATGGCAACAGAGTCAAAAGCAGGAGAGAGAGAGAGCACTCAAGGTTGTGTTGAGGGAGGGATGATGTGGTGCAGGATCCTCAGGTGGGTGTTCACCGCCAACCTCACCTTCACCACAGGCAGAGTCGATGTCCTCACCAGTCAGCACGATGACATGCTGCTCAAAGTGAGTGAGGGTCCTAATGTGGGCCACCCTGGCCTGGGACCTCTCAGTAATATTTGCAAGCCCTGCTAATAATTGTTCCAAACTATGGAAGTTTATGATTTTGTTGATTTGAAGCACTCTACCAACAAGAGGGAAGTTCTACCAAAGGTTAAAAAAATAGAAGATGATTTTCAGGTGCAGAAATGCCGCTGTGCTAGGATCTCACAAATAGAACTAAGGCCCTAAAGTCATCCCTCTAGTTTAGTTGAAACATAATGGACCGTTCATTGACATCTCACTTAATGGGGGCTTTTAATATTTTGTGCAGCTGTTGTCATTCAAAGGCAGCCTGCATTTATTAAAGGATGGTGTCCACTTTGCCCACAGGCTGTAAGTGAGGACTGTGGACAACAGCTGGTGCAGGAGAAGCTGCATGGTCCCTCAAGACATCGAAACTTTCAGAGAAAAAAAATATGCACCGACAAAAGTTCAGTTATGTATTATCTTAATCTACAGAAAGTGACGTTTAATTAGAAATTTCATTTTGAAGACAAGCCTAATGTTTTACCCTTTGGGTGTTAAAAAGTAATTTATTTTTCATGTCACAGTCAATTAAACATTTTCAGTAAAAATGCAATCGGACTTTGTTAAAAGATTTGTTACCAATCGCAAGCATGAAAGAATCCTCAGGATTATCAGATCTTTGCAACTGAAAAATGATTTAAATATCCTTGATATGAAATTAGGACTATAATATTAGGAAAAGAATTATCCCTAGGGTGCATAGTGATGGAGTTATTGTCAAGTTGTGGAGATAGAAGTATCTGTGTGGTTGACTCTTAACTACCCTCTGAAACTCCCTTGCAAGCCATGTAGTTGTTTCAAACTGCTATAGAAAAGTTGAATAAGAATAAAACTCAACTGAGCATCTGAAATCGACCTAGGCACCAGAAACAACACAGCCTTACCCTGCCCAGTAGACCCTGCAAAGACCTACTCACTAAAGCCTGGAGACTTGTGCCAAAATCAGGAGAGCAATCCCATAGGCCAGTCAAACCACAGCCTGATATATTCATTCTCGCAGAATCATACTTTACAGCCAATATCTCAGACCCTTCCATTCTAGTCCTTGGGTTTGTCTTGCCCCAGCGGCAGAACAGACCCACCAGAGGTAGTGGCACAGTGCTATATAGATAGGAGGGAGTGGCACTGGCAGTCCTCAACATTGACTCTGGGGCCCATGAAGTCTAATGGTATCAGGTCAAATGTTGGCAAGAAAATATCCTGTTGATTACTGCCTACTGCCCTCACCCAGCTGATGAATTAGTGATTCTCCATGTTGCATATTAATTGGAAGAAGCACTGAGGGTATCAAGGGCACCAAATGTTCTCTGGCTTCAATGTCAACAAGAGTGGTTCGGTAGCTCCACTACTGGCCAAGCTGGCTGAGGAAAGCACACCTCTGTTGCACGTTTTAACAATGATATAAAAAACACCAATTGCTCATCAGGGATTGTGCAAACACATTGTGGGTTCATTTATTAATTCTAGGTATATATAAAGATATATACATGGATAGAAAACTTGAAGACATCAGAGCTGCTGAGCTGTGTGCCTGTGTTCTGCTCCAGACCGAAGTGAAACTGAGACTGGGTCACATGGCACACTTTGTTTAAAGTGATGGCATGCTCCTATCTCATAAAGACATATTACAGCAATAACTGCCAACCTGGGCTTAAGGCATGTGGTGAGTGAACCAACAGCATGGAAAAGTCTACTTAACCTCATCCTCACCAGACTACCTCATGCAGATGCATCGGTCAGTGACAATCCTTGTGGGGACAAAATCACATCTTCACACTGATTACACCCTCAATCGTGTTGTGTGGCACTATCGCCATTCAAAATGAGATAGACTCAGAATAGATCTGGCAGCTCAAAATTGGGCATCCATGAGGTGCAATGGGCCATCAGCAGCAGCAGAATTGTACTCAACCACAATCTCTAACCTCATGGCCCGGCATAACCTTCATTTTACCAGTATTATCAAGCCAGGGGACTAACCCTGGTTCAACGAGGAGTGTGGGAGACCATGCCTGGACCAGCAACGTAAAAATGAGCTGCCAACTTGTGAAGCTCCAACGCAGGATGACTGCCAAAAAGCAGAAGCAGCATGTGATAGGCAGAACTAAGCAATCCCACATCCAACTGATCAGATCAGAGCCCTTCAGTCCTTCTACATCCAGTTGTGAATGGTGGTGGACAATTAAACAATTAACAGGAGGAGGAGGTTCCTTAAGTATTCCCATCCTTAATGATGGGGGAGCCAAGCAAAAGACCAGGCCAAAACGTTTGAAACAATCTTCAGCCAGAAGTGTCAAGTGGTTGATCCATCTCGGTCTCCTCCAGAGTTTCCCAGCATCACCAAAGCCAGACTTCAGTCAATTTGACTCAGTCCATGTGATATCAAGAAACGGCTGAAGGCACTGCATACTGCAAAGGCTACATGTCCTGACAATATCTCAACAGTAATATTGAAGACTTGAGCTCCAGAACTAGTCATGCCCTTTGCCAAACAGTTCTAGTGCAGCTGCTCCATTGGTATCTGCCCAACAATTTGGAAATTTGCCCAGTATGTCCTGTCCACAAAACAAGGACAAATCCAATCTGGCCAATTACCACCCCATCAGTCTACACTCAATGATCAGCAAAGTGACGGAAAGATCGTCAACAGTGCTATCAAGTGGCACTTACACAGCAATAACCCACTTCTGTACTTTGAATTATTCACTTAAGTCTTTGCTCTCTAGTTCCAACTGTATCTTCACTGACAGTTTCTGATAGCAAATCCATTTTATTGGACAGAAAACTAGTTTGTAAATTACTTTAGCCACTAGAGCTATTCTGTGCTTCCTCAGGGCCTTCTCACAACTGCTGGAGCATTATGTCAGATTTTATAAAAAGAGTTTATTGAACAGATAATGAGCGAATATACATTAGTTGTATATAACACTTGCTCAGCGGTTACATTTTCCCCTCCAAGTAAAAATATTGTACATTTAAGTCCCACTCTAGAACACAGAATCCAGAAAGGTGAGATCAGAAGTGGGAGGGTGGATAAATTCATGCTGCCAGCCAGTGTGCTAGTTCGTCAGCACCATCCTGTTTCTGCAAGTGGTGCGTAGCCAATTAACATAGAAAAAGAGAAAATAGGAGCAGGAGTAGGTCATTCGGCCCTTCGAACCTGCTCTGCCATTCAATATGGTCATAGCTGATCATCTATCTCAATGCCATACTCCTGATGTCTCCATACCCCTTGACGGCTTTAGAGATCAGAAATCTATCTATTTCCTTCTTGAGTATATTCAGTGACTTGGCCTCCATGGCCTTTTGTGGTAGAGAATTCCACAGGTTCACTACCCTCTGAGTGAAGAGGTTTCTCCTCATCTCAGACCTAAATGGTCTACCTCGTATCCTGAGACTATGACCCCTTGTTCTAGACCCCCCAGCCTGAAGAAATATCATCCCTGCATCCAGTCTGTCCAGCCCTGTCAGAATTTTATATGTTTCAGTGAGATTTCCTCTCATTCTTCTAAACTTCAATGAATACAGGCCTAGTCGGCCTAATTTCCCCTCATACAACAGTCCTGCCATCCCATAACATTAGTTTAGGGCCAATTAAGGCGCATTATCAGAGGCCGACTGAAATTTTACAGCTGGCTTCCACTTCTGCAACTCTCTACACCCCCCGCATCAATGCAGGATCAGACCAACTACCTTAAGGTGATCTCCTGGCGGCAGACTAAGGGGCTAGCACTCCAGGCAGGTTTTGAGGCCCTGGCTAACTGGTCACTTTTTCTCCTCCACAATGGTGGTCAGGAAGTTATTTTTTTAAATTGTAAACTTTTATAATTTGCTGAGATGGCACCTCAAGATGAGGTGCCCCTCTTTCTCTCGTGTCTCCTGCAATGGCAGGCCTCAGCTCCTCCTGTGCTGGCAGGCCACCTGTTATTGCTCCAGCTTTGAGACCCCTCTTCCCATCCTTAACTGGATGGTGAGCATGCCCTCTAGTCACTATTTGGCCAATTCAGCCAATCCACTGCCCATTTGACCCTGACATAGGGGTCGCAACCCAAAAAATAATCGTGACTCCTATCTGCCCACTCAGGGATATAAATGATTCAACAGCATTATTACAAAAAGAATAGTAGGCTTCTTCCCAATAAATATCACTGATGATCTGATTATTGTCACAGTGCTGTTTGTGAGACATAGCTGAATATGGATTGGCTGACATGCTTCCTTCATAACAAAGGTGATTACATTTCAAAAAGCAATTAATTGGCTGTAAAACATATTGGGGCACCTAAGGTTGCAAAAGGCACTGAATGCTAGCTTTTTTTTTCATTTTATAAATACCTATTATAATAATCAGCTTCTTAAACAAAAATATCCGTTATTTTATAGTTAACCTTTATCTAAGTGGCATTCTTTTCTTTCTGCCATTTTTATACTTGCAGGAGTTAAAATGGTCTAACTTTATCTTTCTCTGATGTTTCCAATGGAATTAATGGTGGGATTTTACCATTAACAAGCGTGTGAGTTTGGGTGCAGGTTTAGGTAGGGGTATTAAGTTCAGTGAAAATGTCAGTGCATCTGGAAGCCAACACCAACATGCTGACAGCAACATTAACTCAGTTGCATTCTGCTGGTTGTATTTGACCCCTTCTGGAGGTGGGTTAGCATTTTAAATATGCAGATCTCTCCATGGTAGTGGTATTTCGATCTGCTTACAAATTTCCGGCACAACCACAGGGTTCCTGAAATTCACCATTGAAACTAAGGCGAGAACAGAATGACAATTCATGAGGCTCATTAAAAGTCAGGCAAATATCACAAGATACTCAATGCTCACGGCTGCTTCCTTACCTTCCACTGTGAAAGGGTTTGTTGAGCGTACTTGTGCTAAGGGGTGGGTGGTGCCTGTGCTGGATTAACCTCGGAGAGGGATCAAGATGGCCACCAACAGCAACACCAGGGGAGGGAATTCGCAACTGGATCCAATTGCTCTACACTAACATCAGTAGCACAGTCTCAATCAATGGGTGGGAATCAGATAGCTTTCCTATTAAATCTGGAGTCAGGCAGGGCTGACATCTCTCCCCTGTCCTGTTTTTGTGTTGCATAGAACTCTTTGCTGAGTCCATCAGGAAGGATCCGGGCATAAGAGCAGTGACAATCCCAGGCAGTGGAAGCACTCAGGTCAAAGCCTCCCTGTACATGGACGATGTCGCTGTCTTCTGCTCGGGTCTGCTGTCGGTGCACAGACTGATCAACATCTGCGACCAGTTCGAACTGGCCTCAGGAGCCAAGGTAAATGGTGGCAAGAGCGAGGCCATGTTCTTTGGGAACTAGGCTGACCGATCCTTTGTCCCCTTCACCCTCAGGGCTGACGGCCTGAATGTGCTGGGGATATGGTTCGGAGGGACCAGGGCATGCATTAAAAACTGGAAGGAGCGAGTCCTTATGGTGCAAAGAAAATTGGGCACGTGGGAGTGACGATCCCTCCCCATTGCAGGTAAGAACCTGGTCATCAGGTGTGAGGCACTCTCACTGTTGCTGTACGTGGCTCAGGTCTGGCCCATTCCAGACTCCTGCGCGATGGCGATCACCCGAGCCATCTTTCGTTTTATCTGGAGGTCGAAAATGGATAGTGTCCGCAGGGACACGATGTACAAGCCTCTAGATAAAGGGGGAAAAAACGTGCCCAACATTGCCCTCATACTGATGGCCAGCTTTGTGTGCAGCTGCATCAAGCTGTGTGTAGACCCTCTGTATGCAAACATCAAGTGTCACTACGTGCTGAGGTTCTACATGTCCCCAGTGTTGCAAAGGATGGGTCTGGCCACGCTGCCATACTACCTGTCCCTTGTGGAAAAATTTATGCAAAGAAGCACCTTTGACCACAAGTCCATCAGGCAGTGGTCAGCTCATAATGTCTTAGAGGCCCTGCGGGAAAAGGAGAGGGTGGATCCTGTGGGATGGTTCCCTGAGCAGACTGTCTAAGTCATTTGGCAGAATGCCTCACCAACAGAACTTTCCAACAAGCACCAAGATGTAGCTTGGCTGGTGGTGAGAAAGGCTTCCCCGTCAGATCCTTCCAACACGCCAGGAGTCTCACCCCGTCTGCACGCTGCCCTCGAGGTGGCTGTGGTGGGGACGAGACCATTGTTCACCTCCTTGTGGATTGTGTCTTTGCAAATAAGGCCTGGAGAGAGACGCAGTGGTTTCTGCAGGTTCATCCCAAGCAGTTCTGTGACACAGGACTCTGCTCTATGGGCTGTTCCCAGGGACACACACCGAGACAAACATCAACTGCAGCTGGAGGATCATCAACTCGGTGAAAGACACTCTTTGGTCTGCCCAAAACTTGTTGGTCTTCCAGCGCAAAGAGTTGTCCCCAACCAAGTGTTGCAGACTGGCACATTCTCAGGTCCAGGACTACATGCTGAGGGACGGACTAAAGCTTGGGGCAGCCGCCGCAAAGGCGCAATGGGGAAAGGTCGCTGTCTAAGACCTTTCTGCCACAGTGCACCGAGGGGCTGGGAATTGTTTAGAGCCCCTCAGGCTGTACAGCTCACAATGAATGTATGCATTGAATAGCAATTGTATTATAATTGTATTGAAGCACCTTAGAGTGCAACATGATGTATGATGATAATTCCAATACCATTGCACTGTCTGTAATGACCATATTGAAATGATTGTAATATTCATTGATTGGATTGAAACACCTTGTGATCCATGTGTAAAAGATGAACCTGATTGTACTTTTTGTGTTAGCCATTTAGAAATGTTTTGTAATCTTCTTCCAGATATTTTATGAATAAAGTATATTTTTCAAAAAAAAGCACCAGCCCACTGCAGAGAGACCTGCAATTGATCAGCAGAGAGGGGAGCAGTCGAAAGGGGAGCAGCAGACTCATAAGAAGCACGACCTGTATTACAGGGTTTTACAGGCAGAGGTTCAGCTTCCGAAATCCATTGAGGTTGTCACATCAGTTGGTGGCAGTCATCTGCATCCTCCTAGAAAAAGAACTTTTCCCTGCTGGACCTTGTGGTCACATTGCCAGTGCCTATCAAAGATGAACACATTTCCCTCGCTGCTGAAATCAAGTCAACATGACCAAGTGCTGTATAACATGCGGGTCACTGATTGTGCCTCCAGATCCCTATCTCCCCATCTCCCCATCTCCCCATCTCTGATAGCCAGGGACGCTAAGGCATCTGGCACCCAACACTTCTTCTTCTGCACTTGTTAGCTGTGAGCTCTGTGGGGTGCCAACTCTGGTTCTCTCCTTCCCCCTTGTGTTTTGTGCTCCCTTCTCCAGCAATGGGTGGAAGAATGGACCTATGAATGATTACAATGTCATGTGTTCCTTCAATGAACACAGTCCATTTGCGACATTGCGTAAGGATGAGCTTGACTGGCAGTGGTTGATGGATAAATGGGGATGTGAGAAAGTGCATGTGAGAAATGATGGAGAAACGATTTATTACAATTGTACAGGCATAGAAGACAGGCAGGTCTCGGAGTCCGTTTGGTACTGGGTCAGCCTTATGTAAGTGGATGCACTTGTAAGGTAAGTGGGCGTGAGGAGTGATGTAATAGAGTAGGCTTGACAAGGCAGAGTGTTGGGTTGGGCAGGTGATGTCCCCATTGTGCTAGCTGCTGCACAGTTGATGCCAAACTCAGAGGTAAAATAACAAGAAGTGGCTGTGTTAAAATGTGACAGGCAGATGCTTTGAAATTACTTCCCATTTCCCACGTAATATTGGATTTCCATGCTCCAACTTGCCTCAAATCTAATGCCGGGGCCAATGATTTAAACAGTACCAACTATGTTAAATATGTCTGAAATAGTTGCCAAGACTCTTTGGGATTCAAATAACTGTCAGCTTGACTTGAAAGGAGCTGCCAGTCATATGAGTAGCTGAAGACATTGCACATATAGTTTTGATTAAATATGAACTGTCTTTGCCACATTTATATAAATTTATACAATAGCTGGGGTTTAAAGTTTCCTGGGTGCACGGGGCAGCACAGTGGAAGTATAGGTTCACTGCTGACTTCTGTTATTAACTCTGCTGGATTTTTCAGGAACAGGGCAGATTGGTTTACTTAATATTTTTGTTAAAATCAAAATACTGCAGATGCTGGAAATCTGAAATAAAACTAGAAAATATAGGGAAAACTCAGCAGGTCTGACAGCATCTGTGGAGAGAGAAACAGAGTTAACATTTTGAGTCCGTATGACTTCTTCAGAGCTAAAGAGAAGTGGAAATGTGATGGAATTTACACTGTTTAGGGCGGGAGGGAGTGGAGCAGGTAAAGCAGGAAAGAAGGGCAGCGATAGGTGGAGGTTAAGGAGAGATTGACAAAGATGTCATTGACATAAGACAAGGGAGTGCTAATGGTAGTGGTAAGGGCTAAAGGAGGTGCTGATAGTGGCATAAAGGTAAGAAAGCAGGATGTGTTAATAGCAGAACAAGGGAAAGCATTCTGTGAAAGAACAACATGGAACAAGTAACAGATGGGGTGGGGGGAAGGGGAAAAATATTCGTTTGTTGCTCACACAAGTTTAAATGTATCCTGGGCAGCCATTGGTTGGTAGAAGGCTGGACAACTGCAATAGATGCAGCTCTGCCAGTGAGCAGACACCTCCCTCCCCAACCTCTGCCACCCCCATTCTACGGCCCTCCCATATGGTAGTTGATCAAAACAGGCCCAACTTTGCCCTGAATGCTAACTTCTTGCCAGTGTCCAGAATATTGGATGAAAAGAAGGTGGGAGTACGGGGAATCTGCGGTCTCACCATATTGTTATGTTGTGGGATTTGTAGGGCAGGCCTGGAATCTGCTCACTCCCAGCCACCAATAACTTGTCCTGGCTCCCCTTCTGGACAGCTTCCAAACCAAACCGAACAATCACCAATATAGTGTGAACACAATTCACCACTGGAGAGATTGAAGAAGTGCATTAATATAAAACTTGGCAATCAACCCCAGATTGCAAGATGTTTTCCTAGTTACATGTCTAGCTCATACTCCTGTACAAATAAGTATCGGGCAGAATAACCTAACTCCCATCATAGTCAGGTACTCAGGGGATGATTGACACAACTGAATGTGAGAAGGTAACTATGTAGGTCACCTGAATTTGTAACACTCACTTTCTGCAAGGTTGTGAGGTAGTATGGGCCAAGTAAGTGGATCCAGACTGCTTGGTACTTCCCCAGTTCTAGGTGGTGGCTGTGACTAGCATATGAATCATTGGTGTTTAATCCTCATGTTACTGGTGGGAGGGTGAAGCTTTGAGAGAGACACATCTCAGTATTTTGAGTTATCCTGAAAGGACTCATCCATGGAGATACCAGATTACACAATATATTCAGAATAGTAGAACTTTTCAAATCTTTAACTGAGCTACTGTTGAGTTTGAAAGATTTGAAAGGAAGAAGAATGTAAGGAGGGTCATATATAAGGGGATCACCCACTCTCTTGGGCAGTTGATTGATGAGTTCCTCTCACTTGCAACTTGACATAGTTTTCTTCAGCAATCTCTCCCAATAGTTACCGCCGCCCCCCAGATTCGGTTTACATACAGTTCTTCTATTTCATATATATTTTCATATATAATATATTCTATTTCAGCAAATCTTTTACTGGCATGAGAATAATTTCATGAAATACTTGAAATGAAATTGTAGTTTAGCAGAACCATTTTGAAGAGGGCCCTCCAGAACAACTGATAAGTGTATTGTGTATCTCACTGCTTCCTATTATGTGGTTAGATGGTTTCTTGACTTATTAAAAATTTCCTGGAGATTATTTCAAGTGTAGACTACCACTGATTGCTAAGTACAGTGTGTACTTCAAACATCTGTGGAAGGACTTCAGGGATTATAGTAGCTGTTTTCTTGATGTCGCTGAAGTGGTTCTCAGTTAAGTACAAGTGCAACAAGTATGTCAGGATCTTTTTTGTCTTGAAACTCAGTGGAATTAACACTGTATCTTTCAAATCTTACCTCCAACAATAGCAGCAACATCCCAATAGGGAAAACGGGACATTGAGTCAGGAAAACTGTTGCCCAATTGTTACAATGATGAGGTTTAAAAGATTATTATATTTTGGGACTGTAGCTTTAAGTTTAGGGTAAAATGAAGGAAGTTATGTGATCTGTTCTGCAAGACTACCTGACAGTAAACCTGGGTGGTTTTATTGTGAGAGATCAAAGGAAGGCTTAAGTTGTTTCAGTGGGAAGATGATGCAAGATATTTACACTTGGAGACAACGGCAGCAGTCTCTGAGTTCACCATGAGTAGACTCTGAATCTCCCAAAGTCTCAGAAAGGTGTTGTTGTCATTGGGTTGTAGACAGTTCTGTTGCAACTTATCCATTCACTCTAAGGTGAAAGGGAGTTGGGATCAAATATAGCATGTCTACCTGGATATAAGGTTAATGTGTTTCATCTTGCAATAGGAAAGAGGGCAGAGGAAGCCATTTTTAAGATCAGGTTACAGGCTTCCCTACAAATTGATGAATAATATAGACAGACGGCAGTGTTCCATGTGGTCAGCAGAGAGAAAAGGCTACTTGACTTTGTGAGCCACCACAGCTGGATGTGGGGAGGGAGACAGTCTCTAGTGTAAGATATGAATACTGTAGCCTTTTATGGATACTGGGAGATTTGTTCCAACATGGCCAGGGGAAGAAGAATCATTGGAATAGGCTTAACTATTGGTGGTGGGTTTAAGAAACCCTCAAAAACTGAAGAAAGCATCTGGAGGCGATCACTAAAAGTTACCTCTTGGTAAAGTGGGAATACAGGAGCCCACTGGAAGCTGGGAACAACTATGGACTGTTTGCTGTAAGGAATGTAATTCCATGGAGAATGCAATGTGTGATAAGTATAAAGAGGAATGGTCCTTTCTATAGTTGAAAGTATAAGTTGCCTACAAAAAGCAAATAGTATTTAGTCAATATTCTTTTAGTCATCTGTTACAGCAAAGGTTTTAAGGTGTGAAGTCTTGCTGTGTTATTCTTTCAGCTACCAGCTGAAAATTTGAATCTCTCTTCAGACGTTATCAGTCTCCATGGAGATCATATCACAATCATATTGTCATCTGGTGCACACTCCAACACACGTACTAGCTCCAGCTACTGGCATTTGTATGTGAAAATAATCACATCGCTACAGGTATCACTAATAGCACACATATGTAAACTAAAAATAGCGCTGGTGTTGTAGGCAACTGGTAAGCATTTAGGGAAATACATTACATCACTGCTTTCATTTATAAACTTTAAAATCTCCAACCACAACTTTAACCTAATCAGCCCAAGGGGAATATGGGTGTACTGGTCAGGTGCCTGTTTTACAGTCCACTCTATTGTATGTTTCATTGACTTCAATGCCTTCAGAGACAGCTTGCCAGTTTGAAGAGGATGGATTTCAGGTTGCTTCCTTGTCAGCAGCACAGGAGAGCAGGAGGGGACAGTAGTGGTCCAGCAGAGACACTTGGGAGTGCTATGGTGCTGGGAGGAGCACGCCTGCTTCCTTTGGCCCCACATCAAACTTAAAAGTTATTCATTTTTTCTGTTAGAGGCTGCTCCTTGACCCCAGCGACTGCTGCAGATTCTTGAACGAAGCAAACCCAGTGCCTGCTCCAGTCAGTGCTGGCCTATTTGTCAAAGGGTCTCTAAAACGTATGTTAGGGGCCAAACACTTATGTTAAGTATTGCCAGAGACCCTGTAAAATGCCTGACCTTATACGTGAGCCGACAGGTGTTCTGGGACTCAGGGCATTGCCCACTGCAATTGATACATTTTACACCTGTTTCTCAGGCCGGAAAAGAGAACATTGAGGACAAATTTGTCCCCCAATGTGCTAATAAACTTTGTGTACAGTAAGGAATTTTATCCAAATAATATTGCCCCTTTAAATGATCAAGATGGCTTTATCATACTGGTCATCATAGGACAGGATAAAACTTTTGTGATGTAAATGAGAACTGTGATGAATGGGTAACGCACACCTTAAGGGATTTGCCAATGAGAGCATCTGAGATTTGAAACCCCAGATGTGTTATGATTAATGACATTTGTTGGTACTGATAACATGCATAGTCTTGCATGAAAACACATTAGTATCTAAATGTCTGAATACTAATGGCAAATTCCAAAGTACAATATTTCTCTAAATTTCTCGTGCTTCAGGTTATTCAAACCAAGTAATTTTACCCTATTTTTTTATTCATAATACACGTTCCTAATATCTAAATGATCTGATATTTTTCTGGCTCATTAAGGTGATGAGTAAGAGTAATGGGGGATGAGGTTGCAGCTTTGTTTTAAATGATGATTACAAATGCCCCTTGATAATTTTTCAACACAGTTTCATTTTTAATTTCCACCAGTGCAACTCATACTGGATTTCTACCATCTATCAGTCTTCATGGGCAGAATTCTTCCCTTATCGGGTGGGCATGTGCCCAACCTGAACGAGAGTAAAATAGTGAGCGATAACTTCTGGCGAACGTCCCGACGTCATCGTTCATTCTCGCAATCTTTCGCTCGGCCGGCACGCACGGGTGCTGGAGCGGCACCCGCCTTCAATTAACAGGCCATTTAAGGCCCTCAACAAGGCAATAGCCTGAGAGTTTTCATTATCCATGTGATTTTCTGCTCGCCACACAGGCAAAACGGACAGGTGGCTAGCCTCAAACCTCATCCAAGGGTGGGATAAAAAGGGTCAGCAGCATTGCCAGTGAGAGTATGAGCAATTTTGGAGATAGTTTGCTGCTGCTGGCTTATTGGTACTTGACAGCTTCATCTCTGTTCAGGGCTTCATTCTTAGCATTTCCAAGCTTCATTTCAGGACTCATTGCTGTCTGCCAGGCCCCTGGAGGATTCAGACAGTGTGGACTCTTCCTGGTATCAGGTAGCCTTCCCTTACCCTGGTAATGGGGATTGTGGTCTCCGCTGGAAGCACCTCTTTTGAGGAGGCAGAGAGGGGCAGAAGGTAGAGGAGTCCAGGTGTCCCTATGCAGCTTCCGGTGGGGGGGGGGTGCTGTGGAAGGAGAGGCACAGGCACAAGGGGTGCAGGGCCAACAGGTAGTCCAAGGTGGAAGGGGCCACAGAAGTCACCACTATCCTGCTGCCAGGGTTTACAGGCGCCGGTGCAGCTACCTCAATATGACTGAGGTGCAGTGCTGAAAGAGGCTCCACCTCTCAAGGGAGACAGTGACCTCCATTTGCCAGATGATTGGGTCTGAGGTCAGCTCCGGCTGTGTGGGTGGACACCCATCAAGGCACCAGCAGGTGAGCCCAGTACCTTTGTCAACAGGAAGGGCTTCCACTCCATGAATGTCCAGATAGTGTGTGACCACAGGATGTTGATTCTGCAAGTCTGTGCAAGGTACCCAGGCAGCTCCCATGATGCTTACGTCCTGAGACACTCGCAGGTGCCGAAGCTCTTCAGTGCTCCAGCCCGGCTGGATGGGTGGCTGCTGGGTGACAGACCAATCAGTTGAAGAGGTGGCTCATGACGCCTCTCTGCCACCCAACAACAGAGGCAGAGAAGCGTTACAATATGAGTCATGCCTCCCTTGTGTCAGTGGTAGAGAGGACCATAGGTCTTCTCAAGATGTGCTTCCAATGCCTGGACTGTTCAGGGTGAGCACTACAGTACCTCCCATAACGGGTGTCACTGATCACGGTTGCATGTTGCATTCTCCACAATCTGGCACTGGCATGGCGGGACCCACTGGAGGAAGAGGACCTTGACACAGCTGCACAGGCCACAGATGATGAGTCCAGTAGTGAGTCAGAAGAGGAGCACAGTGAGGAGAATGCTGGGGGCGTGGAGGCAGACCTCAGTAACCTGCAGGGAGGCAGGGACACCAGGGAAGCCTTGATTCAATGCTCCTTCAGCTAGGCTGTCAAAGATCAGCTTCAAACACATGCCAGGGCTGCCTCCTCCATCCCAGATGTCTGAAAGGACCCTTTTATTTGAACACAAAGAACACTTCGTACCTATGCAATAAAATTGAGATTACATATGTCCAGCATTACATACTGGTGTACTCTGCACCAATGAAATAAAAAGATGAAACATACTCAGGCCTTGCTGACAAAACCAGATTTATATCATTTTGACAAGTACGACTTTTACATCAACATCTCTAGTCTTAAGTCCCAGACCAGAATACATTAACGAAACATAAATGAACATAAAATCACCCGTGACCTATCCCTCTTGTTCTCATGGTACCTTTAACTTACACTTGTGAGTGCTATGTCTAGGTGCTCCCCCCTCACTGGCACCAGCATCGGAGACAGCCGCTGACTCTGCTGTCTTGTTGGCCTTGATAACCTTGGCAGTCATCCTCTGGCCGGTGGAGCCTGTGCTGGCCCCGCCTGAAAGGGAGCAGCCAGTGCCATGGCTGGCATCTCTCCAATCGCCCCACCCTCATCAGGTGCCATGGTCACTGGTGGAGGGGTGGAGGAGCTGCTGCTGCCATCCAGAACACCCTGAGGAGCCCACAGAGACAACAGGCAGCACATGCACCAATATAAGGCCGCTGTGGACATCCGTGCTTACCGTTGATGGACGGGAACCTAGCTGGGACACTGGATGCCTCATCCATCTCCCGCACTAGCACTGACCACCTGAGGCCAGTGCCTGTGTGAGGGCTTGCAGGTCCAAGTGCAACCCCAGGAACACCTGATTCCATCCCTGGAGCTGCCCTCCATGAGAGTCGCCAGTCTTTCAATGGAGGAGGCAGAGCGCTCGCCCATGATGGTCAATGTAATGCTCACGCTCCGCATGGACTCCACCATCATGGAGACCATGGCACGCATACCGTCATGGATCTCCACCAGATGCTTCTCTACATCTTGCTGGACATCCAACATCTGCCACCTAATGGACAACACCAGAGGCTCATCATCGGCCTTCAACTGAGCATCGTCTCGGTCCCCAGCCGTCCTCCGAGTGCCGGCGCCCTAGGCACTCCCTGCCTCCGCCTGCACCTCAAGCGAGTGTTAAGTACCCCCACTAATGTGCACCGAGATACTAGCCGCTGAATTAATGCCAACTGAGGTGCTGGCATCTGCACTGGTGCCTGCTGCAGAGAGCGGGTGTGACCCAGGTGACAGTGAGGCCCGGTGGTCCTCTGGCATCAGGGATGTCCCTTCAGGGTCTGAGGATGAGATGCCTGGTGGCAAACCTAAAAGGGAGAAGGAGGACATGCCATTTGTTAAAGTCATCACACTGTCACTGTGCATGCCAGACCCCCTGGTGAGACAATGGAGATCTGCATCATGGTGCCCATTTCTTCCAACGATCAATGGGGAGTCCAGGTTCAAGGCTGCCATCAATGAGGAGACTGCACTAGAATGGTTGCACAATCTGAGAGTCTCACCTCTGTGCACTGCACTCTTACCTTCATCTGGCACACTCTCTGCCTCTCCATGCCCTGTTTCCTGAGGAGCGTACCGGCTCTCCAGCTCAAAGAGCAACAGCAGGTTGGGTGGGCCCCCCCGGTTGGGCCCCCCCATACTTGACTTCTCTGGTTATGGCTTGCCTTCTCCTGAAAGAACAGAGGAGCATTGATTAATCGACTCTGCACATGCAGTGCCATTACAGCCTGGCCAATCCCAGCTGAGGAACACCTCACAGAGCAGACTCAAGTTTTGGCCCTCGAGCCACAAGGCGTTCAGCCCAAGCAGCCAGGGCTCACCCCCTTGGCCAGCTCCAGTGTGATTGACAGTTGGCACTCAGACTCTAGCATCCCTGAGGTCCATAGGGGGGTGGCCACATCTTAAAACTTCTGCACAGTGACCAAAGGCAAAATGGTATTCTCCCTTCCTGAATGCAGCAGGTCATTAAAGTGCTTCTGGCACTGTACCCATGTGCGCCACCCCACACCATGGCTGATCAACCGGGCTGCCACCTCCTCCCTCCCTTGCCCGCTTGGTGGCGTGCGGTGGCCTCCTCCACGCATCAGGAGGGTGTCCCTCCTGGCGGCCATCTCCTCCAGCAGGATGGCGAGGCACTCATTGGAACAGTGTGGGGGGGAGGGGGCCTAGTGCCCACCCAACCTGCCCTCCCGCCTGGCGTTTGCTGCTGCACTCGAATGCGTCATCTGAGCAGCAGCCAGACATCCTCCCCAGCAGCCTTTCTGGGCCTGCCTGGGCTTTCTTTATTCTAACAGGTCCCTGCCCTTGCTTGGCCCTTCCTGGCCAGTGATGAGCCGAATTTCACGCTGAGCGGGCCTTATTTGACCAACTAGCGTGAAATGGTGGTAGGGACGTGATTGTGGGTGGCAGTCTGCTTCAGCCCACCACCAGGCCCGCCCGGCGAGAGCAATATTCAGCCCCATATGTTCAAACCCCTAGCTCTCAAAATTGCCACTTTTATAGTGAGTTGTTAACATATTCACATGGAGCTTGCTTGACTCTGAAATTAAGGCAACTGGTTTGTCAATTGTATTAAATAATGCAGAAGAATAGAGTTGAACTGTGGAAACGTATGGCATTAGAAATAAATATTCACTTTATTTAAGGACTGGTTAGATCATTAGAATTAAATACAAAGCAGCCTGAAATTGGCTGACCTTTTGCTGCATTCTCACTACAAGTCTGGAGGGAAGAATCAGCAGAACCCTGATGACGGTAAACATATTAAGAGTTGTTTTTGGCCTCCATTATGAAGGAGGCTGATGCGGCTCTGAAAATAGGGTGGGTCCTAGCAAACCTTGGCCCTACGTTAGAAGATCCAGCCTTATCTGGCTTGGGAACCTGCATGGTACCTGTGCCTGTGATAGTAAAATGAGATGACCTCCCTCTGATTCCCACATGCTGTGGTTTAATAGTCAGGATGTCAGGCCTGAGGATCTTTGGCTCCTAATCTGTTGAATTGCTTGAAGATCTAGAAAAAAATGGTGACACAGATAGGACTTCCCATGCAATGGGCAGCTTGTCATAAAAATGATGGCTGCACGCCCATGGTTATCCTCCCATTGATTTTATCCAGTTGGCACACTGGAATGTAATATTATACCAGTGCATGACAAATATTCCAACAATAGGTTAACATAAATGCAAATGATTGAAAGTGATCGATATCTCACATGTGGGAATGAGGCTGGCTGGAAAACATTAGTTGAAAGGGCAGGGTTAAATGCACTTAAGAATCACCATTCCAGCACATTTCTCCATATGTGAAACAGCTCCAGTGCTGGCAGTAAATATTTTCTATATTTTACTACAATGATGCAATCAAATTTGTAGCAAATGTTAGATGCAGGTGAAGCTATAACACCCATGTAAGTGGCATTGCCCAACCGATGGACTTAACAAGGAAATTAGCCAGCCAACTAATTTTTGATGTCATTCTTGCCCCATGAACATTAACCTGACAGGTTAAAATCAATCTCATTGTCTCTGGGTCCATGAATTTTTATAGTGTCCAGTCAAACAACATCAAGAAGTTATAACTTCCCAGAGCCCTCAATGGAAAAATCAGTATCGCTCCATTTTGAACATCACTGAGTTGAGCAAAGGACAGAAAGAATTCTGGTGGCTTGGTAACACTACCGACAACTAAGCTGGTCCAGAATCAATGGTCCTAAATCTAAACAAAGGAAACTACAAAGGTATGAGGCGTGAATTGGCTCAGATAGATTAGGGAATTTCATTAAAAGGCATGAGAGTGGATGGACAATGGCTAATATCTAAGGAACGAATATATGCGTTGCAACAGTTATAGATTCCTTTCTGGCACAAAGACACAACAGGAAAAGTGGCCTAACCATGGCTAACAAAATAAATTAAGGATAGTATTAGATCCAAAGAGGAGTCATATAAAGTTGCTGGAAAAGCTTGAGGATTGGGAGCAGTTCAGATTCAACAAAAGAGGACCAGGAGATTGATTAAGAGGGGAATCAGAGTAAACTTGCAAGGAACTCCAGTAATTATGGTATTATTTAGTGCATAATGTACCTTTAAGAGCAATACTTGTTAGTGGAGATCACATGATCTATAGTAACAAGAGTAGAGTAGCATGGACTACCTCAGGAGTCAGTGGAGAGATAGAATTGGAATAGAAAGCAGACATATAGTTGCTGCTGAGTATTGTAAACAAACTTAATGTTTCCACCTAAGAAGTGTCTGCAGATCAACTCTATCATTAATAGTAGCAACTTGGCCACCCTCCAGCAAACTGGCAATGAGGATAAAACAAAAGACATTAAGTTAAAAATAAATCGCCACTGAACCTCACCCAGTGATTGTAAGTAACAAGCCCTGTTAGAATTGAAGAAGTTATCCTCTCTCAAAATAACACAAGTTGGGAGAATTGATCCTTTTGAACCAGCCACAGACGATTGGCCTCATTACATAGAACGCCTCATGTTCTTTCTTCAAGCAAAGGGGATTACGGGGGAAGAGAAGAGGCGAGTGATCCTCTTGAGTACTTGTGGGAGCAAAACCTACAATCTGATTCAAAGTTTAATGGCACCCAATGCCCCAGATTCAAAGAATTTTGATGATTTGGTGGATATTGTGAAGGGTCATTTACAACCAAAGCTCTCAGCCACGATGCAGGGGTCCAAGTTTAATTTGCAAAATAGAGCCTTGGGTGAGACAATTGCATGCTATGTGGCAAATCTGAAGCAGCTAATGGAACATTGTAAGTTTGGTACATCTCTGAATGACATGCTTAGAAATCGTTTAGTGTGTGGTGTGAATGAGGACTATTCAGAAAAGATCATTGTCCAAAGTGAATCTGGATTTCAAGAAGGGGCTGGAGGTAACTCTGGCCATGGAAGGCTCAGTAAGAGATTCACAAGCAACACAGGGTGCGTAAAATGGTGCCGTCCTCCACATCGGGTGGGAAACCCCAGCCGAAAAGGGTTCAAAAATGTAAGATTCTGCCGAGAAGCAGGAAACAGAAGCTAACAGAAGAACAAAGAAAAATAACTTAGCAGCGAAATCGAAGAATAATTTTAATAGAGCTGGAAATAAGTAATCTTTTAGACGTTGGCAGTTTAAAAAGATCGAATGCTACTATTGTCACAGAAATGGACACATGATGAGGCAATGCAAGGAAAGATTCAAGCAGGCTTGTAAACTAAAGAAGAAGCCTAATGAAATCTACAATGTATAAGAGCCTGAAACAACAAATTCAGACATTTAACTGTTGTTTAATCTGAAAGTTGGAAAGACAGAAACAATACTTGTCACAGTGAAAGTAATGGCAAACCTATTAGAATGGAAGTGAACACAGGAGCTTCCACTACAGTATTCGGGGAACAAACCTTCAGATATTTGAATAATGGTGAACATCAATTAAGTTCAGAAGAAACAGCTGCCAACTCAAAACATATATGGATGAAGATATTCAAGTAAAAGGCATAAGCAGAGTAACTGTCCATTATGGAAGCCAATCTACAAAGCTACAAGTGTTGATATTGAGGGGCAGAGGACCAAGCCTTCTAGGGTGAAATTGGCTAAGGGAAATCAACCTTGGCCACTGAGATTCCAAAAGGAAGCTGGAAACATTCCTGTTTTGAAAAATGAATCTGTAAAGACTCAACAACCTGAAGAAATACAGGCTGTCTTAAGCCAAAACCTGGAAGAACACCAGAAGAAACTCAATGAGACCCAGCTAGATGACAGAGCTCGAGACAAGGTGAACAATCTTCGCAAGGAAAAAGAAAACTTGTTGAAAGACCTTCACACATTACAAGATGCCCTCAAGTCAGGGTTTGTACCTCTGGTAAAGTATGAAGAGAAACAGAAAGAATTCAGTACTTCTCTGAACAAACTGAAGAATGAGATGGCAGAGAAGCCAAACCAATGTTCAATTTTACCAGGAGGCAGCAACCAAATACAGAAAAGATATGAACAGCTGAAGAATGAGCTAAATGAAGCCAAAGAGGCTTTGGAAGCAAAAGTCGCTGAATTTTCCAAGGTAATGACATTTTGGGAGACTCAACTACTGACTGAGCTCAGACAAGCTGAGCTTGCATCTGAAAGATGCATTTGACCAATAGTGAAGTCAAGAAGGCCGAGATGAAAGTCTGCGCTAGAAAGAAGAAAAGTGCACATTCCAAGCGAGGGGGGTAATCTATTTGGGTCACCGGGTAGATTTACAGGGCCTCCACCCGGTTGAGAAGAAAGTGAGAGCCATAAGGGAGGCACCTGCTCTAAAGAACGCCTCAGAGCTCAAATCATTCCTCAGAATGATCAATTATTATGGGTGGTTCTTACCCAATTTGTCTACAGTGCTAGTTCCCCTGCATTTTCTATTCAAAAAGAACCAACGTTGGTCTTAGGAGGCGCCCCAGAAAGAAGCCTTCATAAAGGTGAAGCAATTGTTACACTCATCTAATCTATTAGTGCATTATGATCAGATGAAAGAATCGGTGTTGACATGTGATGCATCTCCCTACGGAATGGGAGCAGTGCTCTCTCAGTGGATGGACGATGACGTTGAATGGCCAACAGTTTACGTATCAAGAATGCTTATCACATGGAAAAGGGATACTCACAGATAGAAAAAGGCCTGTCCATCATCTTTGGTATTAAGAAATTTCACTAGCACGTATACAGCTGCCATTTTACAATTGTTTCTGACTGCAAATCATTGCTAGGATTGTTTAGTGCGGACAAGGCTCAGCAAGAATACAACGATGGACTTTAATTCTGGTAGCATATGAATACACTTTCGTACCTAGGCCTTGCAATCAAACCGCAAACGCCAATGTCCTTAGTCGTTTGCCTTTACAAGAAATTGATGAACACGTCTCAGTTCCACAGGAACTTGTTTTACTGTTAAGTTTCTTAGATTCCTCGCCAGTATGTGTTCGAGAGTTCAGAGACTGGACAAGTCAGGACCCAGTCCTAATCAAGTATGAGAACAAATGCCTCATGTTTGGTCACAGGAACTCGTATCTGATGAAATGAAACTGTACTTCAATAGAAGACATGAAATAACCAGCAAGGGTGGCATCTTATTGCGGGGAGCATGAATGAAAGGGAAGACAACCACTTTTAATTGAACTACAGGGTACCCATCCAGGAATTTCCCGAATGAAGCCCATAGCACGCAGCTACCTATGGTGGCCAGGGATGGATGGCGACATAGAGCTTTTAGTAAAGCACCATGTGCAATGTAAGCAACTGCAAAAGTTACCAGTGACAGCTCCATTACACCCATGGGAGTGACCAGGTAGACCCTGTGTGTGGTTACGCATTGACAATGTTGGATATTTCCTGGGAACAATGTTCCTGCTCATTGTCGATGCCCATACAAAATGGTTGGACATGTATGAGGTGAAGTTACCAACGTCAGCTGTTACAATTGAGAAACTATATCAAAGTTTTGTCGTTCATGAATGACCAGAAATAGTTTCGGATAACAGCATGGCATTTATGAGTAAAATACTGCGGATGCTGGAAATCTGAAACAAAAACAAAAATACCTGGAAAAACTCAGCAGGTCTGACAGCATCTGCGGAGAGGAATACTGTTGACGTTTCGAGTCCGTATGATTCTGCATTAGAACCAAGGAAATAGAGAAATGAGGTGAAATATAAGCTGGTAGAGGGGGGTGGGACAGGTAGAGCTGGATAGGGGGCCAGTGATAGGTGGCAGCAAAAAAGAGATTGCCAAAGATGTCATAGACAAAAGGACAAAGGGGTGTTGATGGTGGTGATATTATCTAAGGAATGTGCTAGTGGGGACATTAAGGGTAGCAAGCAGGACAAGCTAGTGGCAGATGGCCCTAGTGGGGTTGGGGTGGGGGGAAGGGATCGAAATGGGCTAAAAGTTGGAGATAAAACAATAGATCAAAATAAATTTAAAAACAGGTGGGAAAAGAAAAATATATTTTTAAAAAATTATAAATTATTGGAAAAAGGGGGATTGGAACAGGGGTCAGGATGGAGGGTAGAGTTCATGATCTGAAATTGTCGAACTCAATATTAAGTCTGGAAGGCTGTAAAGTGCCTAGTTGGAAGATGAGATGCTGTTCTTCCAGTTTGCGTTGAGCTTCATTGGAACATTGCAGCAGGCCGAGGACGGGCATGTGGGCATGAGAGCAGGATGGTGTGCTGAAATGGCAAACAACAGGGAGGCCTGGTTCATGCTTGCGGACAGATTGAAGGCATTCTGCAAAGTGGTCACCCAGTCTGCGTTTGGTCTCTCCAATGTAGAGAAGACCAGACTTGCAACAGGAACATAAAAGGGGACTGTAGAAGCTTCTATAAGTATGCAAGAAGAAAAAGGTTGATGAAGACACAGTCCGAAACGGGAGAATTTATAATAGAGAACAAGGAAACGGCAGAGCAATTGAACAACTATTTTAGCTCTGTCTTCACGGAGGAAGACCCAAATAACTTCGCAGAAATACTAGCAAATCGAGGGCCCAGTGAGAAGGAGGAATTGAAGGAAATTAGTATTACTGAAAAAACAGTGCTGGATAAATCCCCAGGGTCTGATGATCTACACCCCAGGGTACTAAAGGAGGTGGCCATGGAAATAGTGGATGCGTTGGTTGTCATCTTCCAAAATTCTGTAGATTCTGGAACAGTCCCAGCAGATTGGAGGGTGGCAAATGTAACCCCACTATTAAAAAAAAGAAGGAGAGGTAAAAAACAGGGAATTACAGATTGGTTAGCCTAACATCAGCGGTAGGGAAAATACTAGAGTCTATTATAAAGGATGTGATAACAGGATACTGAGAAAATATCAATGGGATTAAGCAAAGTCAACACGGATTCATGAAAGGGAAATCATGTTTGACAAGCCTACTGGTGTTTTTTGAGAACTTAACTAGCAGAACAGATAATGGATGTGGTGTATTTGGATTTTCAGAAAGCTTTTGATAAAGTCTCACATAAGAGGTTAGTGTGTAAAACTAAAGCACATGGGATTGGGATAATATATTGGCATGGATTGAGAATTGGTTAGCAGACAAGAAACAGTGAGTGGGAATAAATGGGTCTTTTTGGAGTGGCAGGTGGTGACTAGTGGGGTCCAGCAGGGATCAGTGCTTGGGCCCCAGCTATTCACAATATCTATCAATGATTTAAATGAGGGAACCAAATGTGATATTTCCAAGTTTGCTGACAACACAAAACTAAATGGGAATGTGAGTTGTGAGGAGGATGTTAAGAGCCTTTTAGGTGATTTAGACAAGCTGAATGAGTGGGCATATACATGGCAGGTGCAGTATAACATGGATAAGTGTGAAGTTATCCACTTCGGTAGGAAAAACAGAATGGCAGAGTATTTTTTAAATGGTGATAGATTGGGAAATGTTGATGTACAAAGAGACCTGGGTGTCCTTGTACAGAAATCACTGAAAACAAGCATGCAGATGCAACAAGCAGTTAAGGCAAATGGTGTGTTAGCCTTCATTGTGAGAGGGCTTGAGTACAGGAGCAAAGATGTCCTACTGCAGCTGTGCAGGGCCTTGGTGAGAACACACCTAGAGTATTGCATGCAGTTTTTGTCTCCCTACGTAAGAAAGGATATACTTGCCAAAGTTCACCAGACTGATTCCTGGGATGGTAGGATTGTCATATGAGGACAGATTGGGCTGACTAGGCCTGTAATCACTGGAGTTAAGAAGGAGAGGGGAACTCCTTGAAACACATAAAATTCTGTCAGGACTGGACAGACTAGGATGATGTTTCCTCTGGCTGAGGGGATCTAGAACAAGGGGTCACAATCTCAGGATACGGGGTAGGCCATTTAGAACTGACATGAGGAGAAACTTCATCACTCAGAGGGGGGTGAACCCATGGAATTCTCTACCACAGAAGGCTGTGGGGAGAGAGTGGGAGTATGGTGTTGAGATAGAGGATCAGCCATGATCATATTCAATGCAGGTTCGAGAGGCCGAATGACCTATGCCTGCTTCTTTTTTCTATTTTTCTATGCCATGGTTACCTGATTGGGCCTACATCAGATAGTGAGATAAACAACACAGACTACAGGAATATCCAAAGGTTTAAGCAGCAGATACCTTCTTGGAAACCATACTTAACTCGAAACTACTTATATTGAAGCAAAGTTTCCCATTTAAATGTATGCAATATCAGGGGGTGCGTTCCAAACCCAAGATTTTCACCCCAACACATAACATAAACATGAAATACATCTTATTTACAAGCCAAAAATAAACAAAACACAATGCACTCAAGTGAACTCACTATGGCTACTGCCTTCTCACCAGCATCTTCACATCGTAGCACTTCTAATTTCTGTTCCACAGTAATGGTTTACTTCTTTGCTCACATATTACAGGGTACAATAACAAATCAAAATAAAGAAATACCACTAACGTACCTTGGGCAATTTGCACATGTGCAGAATGCTGTGCATGTTGAACAATAGATCAAAGTTCTACATGAGCACTTCATGTCAAAATTTTTAATTGTGTCCATTATAAGGATAGGTATGGATAATTTTGGCGAACAACTTTATAACAGGGTAAGCGATATACACAACAAATAAATCGGTGGTAAATTTTTAACTACTTAATAATCAATCTATACTATTAAAGGCTACTTAAAAAGGGGTATGGGTGCACTTGACTGTGTCCTCATCAACCTAACTGTCTGCAATAGTATGGCCACTGCATAGTCCTTACAAAGACACAATTTTGACATCAAATTTAGGCCACCCTCTATTATATAGTGTGGTACTACCACTGTGCCTTACACAGGACAGACTATGGGAAGATCTAGCAGGCTAAAATGAGTATTCATCAGAGGCTGTGGGCCATCAGTAGCAACAGAATTATATACCACCACAATCTGTAACCTTATGGCTTGACCCTACTATTACTATTAACTCACCATCAAGCCGAGAGACTAACTCTGGTTCAAGGTGGAGTATAGAAAAGAATGGCAAAGCAGCATAAAGCATAGTTTAAGATGAGACCACACTCCATAGAAGCACTAAATTAGGGCCACCTGTGGGTGTGGCCTTCCTTCCCCCACAAAAATAATTTTACCATGGACATTTCTGGGTCTTGTCTGCTGTACCACTATATTTTGTGAGTGGAACATTCACAGCAAAAGCTCAGTAGGCAATTAAAATTGCACTGTGTCCTATGTACATCATAGCATCCCAATTTGCATAGATTAATGAGATTCCTCCCTAATTTAGATGAGTACTGGGACAGCCCAATTGAAGGCTCTGGGAAATACCACAACAAAGCAGGAATGACACAGTAAGCCTACCAGCTTTATTTTAACTCTCGTCTGTCTCATTTGATTGCATTCTTTGATGAGTTAACAGAGAAAGTTAATCATGCTCGTGTAGTTGATGTTGTATGCATGGACGTTTAGAAATTATTGGACACAAGAGGCTTGTGAAGAAGATGGAAGCCCATGGAATTAAGAGTAATGTGGCAGTATGGATACAAAATTAGCTCAGTGACAGGACGTAGAGAGTGGTGATGGATGGATATTTTTCAGACTCAGAGGTTGTTTGCAGCGGTGTTCTCCAAAAGTCAGTTTTGAGTCATTTTTATGACGGCCTTAGGTTTGGGTGTAGGGAACTGCACTAAGAAGTTTTCAGATGATCAGAAACTTGGCAAATTAGTAGAGTATGATGTGAATTGTTATGGGCTCCAGCATGACGTGGACAGGATGGTGAAATGGGCAGAGACATGAAAGTGGAGTTGAATGAGAGAAGCGCCAAATGATGCACTTTAGGAGGACGAATATGGAAAGTCTGTATACTATACTTGACACAATTTTGAAAAGTGTAAATGAACCAAGAGACCTTGATGTCTTTATGTATAAGTCCTTAAAGATGGCACAACAAGTTAAGAAATTGGTTAATAAAGCATATAGTTACTATGGTTATGTCCCACCTAGAAGGACAAGGGTAGCAAATGCATGGGAACACTACCACCTGCAAGTTTCCTCCAAACCACACACCATCCTGACTTGGAAATATATCGCCATTCCTTCACTGTCGCTGGGTCAAAATCCAGGAACTCCCTCCCTAACAGCACTGTGATGTACCTACACCACATGGTCTGCAGCAGTCCAAGAAAGCAGCTCACCGCCACTTTCTCAAGGGCAATTAGGAATGGGCAATAAAAACGCTGGCCCAGCCAGCGAAGCCCATAACTCGTGAATGAATAAAAAAAGCAAAAAACTTGGGATCATAAATGGGAGATTAGAACATAAAAGCAATGAGATCATTCTACAACTTTATATGAATCACTGGTTAGGCCTCAGCTGGAGTATTCTGGACTATTGTAGATTGTTCAGGAAAGATGTAAAGTCATTAGAAACAGAAAACCTAGGACTGTTTTCCTTGGAACAGAGAAGATAAGAGGAGAGTTAATGGAGATTTTCTAAACAATGAGATACTTTGATAGAACAGGTTGAGATAAAGGACTATTCACTCAGATGAGTGCTCATAGTTAGATTTATAAGGGAGATGAGGAAAAATGTTTTCAGTCAAAGAGTAGCTTGGATCTGGAATGCTCTACCTAGAAATGTGGTGTTTTAAAAGTATTATGACCAGGTGGGAAGGAATAAACTGGCTCCCCTCTATTCAGCCTCCTTGGATGGTCACAACAAATGTTTAAGTTTCTTTCTCACGAGAATATGCCTTTTCTGAATCCAAATGTATTTAACTATTTAAGAAGTGAGCAATAAGAAGCCAATCAAACAAGTTAACTTGAGTTAAAAAAAGCAAATTTATGAACTACTACCTGAGAAAAATAACAAAAATGCAATGTCACGCACACAGGTATCAGAAATAAGGGAAAGTTAGAGTCCAATAAAAATAGTTAAAAGAGTATATGTTTAAGTGCCCTTTGACTGTCCTTGAACTGTAGATTTTTAAACATTGCAGCCTATTTCGATTGGCAGGTTTCCTGGATGCAGTCAGATGTAGAAGATATTGCAATTACTACAAACTCTCGGTTTGCTGGTGGATTTCTAATAATGTTGGCTTCCACACCGGGTAATACACTTGTTCCAAAAGAGAGAGGGGAGAGAACCCAGTTTTCAGCCTGTTTCCTCTGCTGAAGTCTTTCTTGCAATCTCTCTGCAGTGGCTGCAACCTGGCCTTTTATACTTCACCCAATGTATATTTTCAAGGAGTTTTGGGTGGGCCTGTCTGTGGCAGCCATTGTTTCAATATCCAGCAGTTTGCATTTCAATATATTTTCCTTAGACAGTGATGAATTTTGATGGGTCTCTGAATTAGAGGAAATGTCGCTATCTTCACACTTCCTGGAGGGTGATTTGTTTGTTCTTCACCTTCATCTTGGAAGGTGGCCTTGGATTTTTAAGTAGTTTGTACTGTCTCATTTCAAATTGCAAAATTTCCAGTCAGTTGAAAGTTGAAATGTTATATTTTCAAAAATAAAGGGGCAGAGCCTCATGAAAAAATGAAGTTGGACAGCATTTGAGGATGAGTAACATGGAGGGTTATGGACAAAAAGCAGGAAATTGGGACTAAACATGACTGCTCTTTCAAAGATCCGGACAGGCATGACAGGCAGATTGGCCTCCTTCTTTGCTGGTAGTTTCTATGATTCTGTGATTCAATGAACTTTGTTCCCTTCTGTTTCTACTTGAGATTATGTCTGAGAAAACTTGGCCAACAAAGGGTGAATATACAATTCTTAATCCCTGATTGTATACAAGGATAAAGTTCAACCAATGACTCTGGAAACTCATATTGGTATACTTGTGATCAGACATCCTGACTTCAATCTCCACTTCAAGCCATTCGGAAAGGTCACAATTTTGCTCAGCCTGTTTAACACAGTATCAAATCAACTTTTATATTACACAAGTAGCTATGGGCCATGTGGAAACAATGGAGATTGTGAACTTTTAAATGCCATTTAATTTTCATGCTTTCTTCCTTGGTTTAAATACAGAATTATAAGTTGCTGATTTGTAGTTTTTCATTGTCAAAATATTTAATATCATAAATATTGATTTTTAGGCTTGAGTAAGCTTATTTATTATTATTTAATACTGTGAAATGTTCTGAAGGAAGGCTACCACATATTAATATTTAAATATTTATGTTTAGAATGCAAGATTAATTTTAGAATCTTGAGCTATATTTTATTTTTGTAAATTAACGTTTAATAAAATGGAACCATTTAGTTCTACAAATGGGTTTCATAATTTAGGTTCTTCCTTCATTTTTAGCCACATTGCACATGTCCTGGGTTCCATTGTTGGCCCTTAATTTAAGCATCCTGTAATTGGAAATTGTAATCCCCATTGCTTTATTTCATAAAGGAGTGCCCATTAGTTCACCTCATGCAGTGAGACAGTGTAGTACTGCCACCTCAATACTCTGTACTGAATCATGCTGTTGGAAAAATATAGTCTGGCCCTGTGTAAAGTCAAGCTGATTCTAGTCCACTGGTGTGACATGCAGAGAGTGACATTGGTGCCGGATTTTCCCTTTTCAAATCAGGATGGAACAGAGGCGGGATGGCCAAAAAAACTGCACTGGCGGTCTGTGTACCGGTTTGTCACTGCTGTTCCAGACTCCAACTCCAATGATTTTCATGAGGATGGAAGAGGGGGTGGAGCGAGTGGGGAGAGAACTGGTGACAGGCGTTAATTGGACGTTTTGAGGTCATCAGGGAGCTTGTTAAGAGCTTGCCTTCTGATCTCCTGAGATCTTCATGGGGATGGGTGACCATTAGGAACTCTCTGATGCTGTCTAGCTGCAACCTGGCGGAAACCGGGGCGACCACACTGCAGGTTTTACTTAATGCTAAAAAATTGAAAGTTTGGACAAAAAAGTACTAAGCAGTCATAAAATTTTATTTACCAACCTTTCTCTACCCTATCCTGGATCCCAGATCTCCATTTGTCTTGGTCATTTCGAGCATGAAGATCCTTTCATTTTCTAATGCCATCACTGACAGCAGTTACAACAATGGCTGCTGATTTAGCCAGATCCCCCAGTATCCTGCCCCCATCTCAGTCCCCTTGGCCCCTATTTGGGTGGCAGATCTGTCACTAGGGTTCCCATGAAAATCATGCTTCATAGCACGCTGACAACAAAGGCTTATTCATGGCCTTGTGTTCCATTTTAAGCTACATAATACCAGTTCAGTCCAGTATTCTTATTTCCCAGTTTTTACTGTTTATTCAATCTGGGTAATAACCAATATTTTGAGCTGATTAATGATGTGAGAATACCAGATGAAAAGATTGGCAGCTCGTTAAGAAGATCAACTGTAATTTTTAACCATTAAATGTTTTATTGTGTAATCTATCACAGAAACAGGATGGGTATTAAGGAAGTGTATGATTGGTGTGATTGCAATTAGCATATTGTTACATGTATGTAGCTCAAAAAATCTGTCATGTTTTTCTGATTTCATACTGAGAATTAAATAGACAATGTGACATGTTCACTTATATTTAAAAATTCTTCGAAGTTTCACACTGAAATCTGAACCATTTGGAATTTAAGGTAAAACCAAGGAAAGTTAACACTGGGGACCGGAATTTTGAGTTAGAATCAGGACCCCAACCTTGAATGAGTTTTCAGTGCCCAACTCGATTTTTGTTGGGCAGGTCAATTGGTGGCCAGGGAACATACTCACTGTTCAATTAAAAATGGCAGGCAAACTCCTGGGGCTGGAAAGCCAATCGGAGGCCCTCTAGCAATGTCACACTGTCCAAGGTGAAGCTGCAGATGCAGGTAAGAGAGGAAGAGGAAGAGAGAGGGCACCTCATGATTGAAGTGCGTTCAAAAGAGAAGGGGAAATTCTTTCAACTGAAAAAAGCCACGGATGTTGGGCCTTCATCGTGAAAGGGCAACCCCTCCACTGGACAGCCAGTGCTCACAGCTGTGAGCCGATGGCCATGACAGGTGCAGGATGGATTCCATAACAGGATGCAGCACTGGACCCTCCCCAAGTCTATCGCCTGGAGGCTGCCTCCAGCCGCTGGTCATGTTTCAGCCTCAGTGGTGAAGGGCCTGCAAGCTGACTAGAAAATTCCAGTCAACATCTGCTGAGTAGCCTTAACAGGTCAAATAATTGGCATAAGACCTGCTCCTTGCGGGTGGGTAGCCATTACTCCCACTACCGTCCTGAAAAGAAATGGCCCAGAGGCAGGAACATGCCAGCAACCCCATACACTGTTCTCTGACACCAATTTTCAGGCCTTCTCACCTCCAACAGGAACTGAAAATGTTTCCCTGGGTGCTGTTGAGAGCAGTGGTGACCTGGTGATGGAGTGAGGGCTGAATAGAGTACACCAGCATTCAGTGCAGCAGCCAATAAATGTTCCTAAGTACTTCAGTGACTTTTATCTGAAATCCCGTGCAAACTGGTCAAGTTCATAAATGGTATTAAGCTGAGGAAGGTGCTTTTGAGATGGGCAAAATAGCTCGGAGCCCAGAAAGTAAGTTAGGGAATCTCTACAATCCGGAAAAGCGCTGACAGTTGAAAGTTAATGCAGGTAAATAAAATACACTACTCCCTCAAAGGAAAGATGGATATCATAAGTCAGGACTTCCCAAACTGTGGATCGTGGCCCCCACTGGGGTTCGTGAGATGAGATTTGGGGGTCACAAGCTCAGAGGCAGCAATGGTTTCCATGGAGTTCCGACTTAAATGCTAACAGCTGCAAGGCCTCTTTAAATCATGGCATTTATTTATTGGTGGGCATGAGCCTAATGAACAGATTTTTGAGGCCTGTTTGCTGCTGCAAAAACAGCGTGGGTAAAGGTTTTTTTTTCAAAAACCATGCATATTAAACAATTCCTAACACAATAAAATTCTATCCTGGCTCCACTTAGGAGCCTCAAGTTACCTCCTCCCCCAACACCAGCATCACACGAAGTCTGAGGCATTAAAATTGGGTTGCACCAGGAACAATTTTAGGAAGAACTGTCGTGGGTATTCTAGGAACGGTGAAGAAATAGGGAATGTAGAAAGGAATTTGGGATAAGACATTCAGCATTTAAAATGTCAAATCACTGTTGAGATGTGATAAATGAAGCAATTACCTTGTTTAATTATATTGCTAGATCAGTTAAATCTAAGTTCTCAAGAGCTAATTCTATTGTTGTGAGTCTGAATGTTCCTTAACATTTGCAATTTTACTAATTGGGGTGAGTGGAACATGAGTATAGTGTGCAGAGATACAAACACTGAAGAAATGCTAAAGAATCAAACTGGAGAAGCCCTTAATAGACTGAAATAGTCAATTTTCTTTTCCCTCCCATTGACTGTTGAAATCTGGATTATATCATTGGTAGGGTGTTTCCAAGTCCTATCCCAATTTCCACCCATTTTGTGCTTGGGATTTCAGGCCCTTCAAGTCAAAGGATTCAGCTATGAGGAACTGGAGTTCTTTAGCCCTGAAAGGACAAAACTGAGAGGGGACCTTTTAGAATAAACAAGGTATTATACAAAGGGTGCATAAATTCATTCCAAAGCACTACTTCAAGTTCTGCAAGCCTATAAGAAGAGAGGAATAGAGGCTAACACTGCTGAAGGTAATGTTAAAGTCAGGCATCAGAAAGAATTTCTTCACACCAAGAATTGTCAACACTTCGGCTTGACTTCTCTTAATGAACAGAGAGCCCTTCCATCATTTTGAAAGTGGCTGCGGAGGACTGCATCCACAAGTCCCGCACCCAAACACGTGCCTACAATTCTCGTTGGGGCTAAAGGGGGCAGGTTCCAAATGGCACTTCACTGGTTCACAGAGGCAGCTGCCCATTTAAAACAGCAGCTGCCTCCAGTTCTGTCAGATAAGTGAGCCAAGATGGGCTAAAAGACCTGCTTTGTTTGTATCTAATGTGAAAAGAACACAATATGTTAATCACTTAAATATCAATGGTATAACAGCTGCTTATCAAGAAGGACACCACTTCAGGATTGAGGTCTTTGCAAAGCTGACCAAATCTATCATTAACCATTTTTCTATAGGAATCAATATGGCGGTAGCAGCGACCACACAATTATGATGCGTAGCTTATTTATTTTCAAATTGCTTTTAACTCCCACCTTGATTTCTAACTGAAAGAATATATCGTTTAAATAAAATTTATAACATAAACCAAAAAAAAAATTTGTAAAAAAGAATTAACTTATTCATAAAGTCAGAAATTTTCTATTCAAAATGCTCTCAAGAAGTTTCCCCAGCTAGGTCTACTCGACTTTTGAGTTAGGGCTTGAGTGAGGCTGATTTCCTGGCTTTCAACATACACCTGGAGTTGAACAAAAAGGCTCAGCCAATGAATGGACTCCAAGGGCTGATTTTCCTGTTGGATATGGGAATCGGGAGAGGAGTTCAATTCCAGGGCCTGAATTTTCAGCTCGGTGGGTGGCGCGATTGGCAGGCCTGGGAATGGCCAGGAAACGGACAGCCAACCGCCACCGGCTTCTGACCATGATTTCTCACTGGCTGGCCAATTAACGATGTAAAGGGCATGCTGAAAAACTCAGCGCTGCTGGGCTGGGGCATAGGAGGGTGGGCGATGATGTCAACGTGGGTGCAGGGGAGCACTGAGAGAAAGCTCCCCTGTGGCAGAGAGCTGGCTTAGAGAGCTGCAGACCAGAAAATGTTCCAATTCAGTTTTAATACGCAGAAAAAAATGTCCGAGCATCACAATCAGGCACTTGAAAATATAGAAGGTAAAAATGCTGCCCACAGATTTTTATTTTTATTTTGTTATTACGGAAACCTGATCCCGCCCTTGGATGAGATTTCATGAAAAATGTAAAGGCCGCCTGGCTGAATAACCCGTCCGCCAACCATAAGGTTGGACAGGTGATGAAAAATAGACAATTGTGCCGTTAATGGGCTTAATTGCCCTCTTAATTGTCGGCAGGCATGCTTCCAACTTTTGCGCATGCCTGCAAAGTGAAATATCGCGCGAGTGCGTGGTGACGTTGGGCCAATCACCCGACATCATCTCGCGCGATTTCATGCCCGATTGGGTCGGGTGCACACCTGCCCAATCAATGTAAAATTCAGCCCAACTGAGTCAAGATTTCCAATCGGAATCATCAAGAACAGCAAATCATTGGAATGATAAAGCAATTCCGTTGACAAAATAAGGTGCCAATGTATACTTCAATTTCATTATCTTCTTGTGAATTTTCTCTCAAAATTAAATGTCATATCCTAAATTTTCCAAGTCCTTAGTGAAATTCCACAACACATTACATATAACCTGAAGAGTGAACCGGTCCTTCAAATATTGTTTATGGCATTTTTGTTAAATCGTCAATAAAAAAGTTGTCTATCAAATCTTGTTTCTGTTGTTTGCTGAGCAGTGATGTAAAACACACTGGAGCACATGAGTGAAGAACCTCAAACGCATCATTCTGGTAATCGTGCACACAATTGCCTTTTTGATGAAAGTCAGGAATGGCTCTTTTGATCCTCCTTTTCTGAATAAAATAAAAGCTTGACAAATACTTTACACCAAGCCAGTTCCCTTTAACTGGTTTCTGTCACTGGAACAAATGCTTCCATTAAAGTAAATAGCATTTTTGTGGAAAAATTATCCCAGTTACGGGAAAATGTTTCACAATTCTAATATTTATGGAACCAGGAGAGGTTTTCTTTTCTACATCTGATTATGCAAGATAAAGCTAATGTCTAAAACATATGATGCATGTTCCTATTTGTAAAATAAGGTTTTTGCGACAGAACAGTGAATAATTTTTTTGTTCCTCATATTGTGGCAGCTGCATGCTGTTGTGAAGAGACTTCAAATTTCCAAGCTTTCAGTGCTTACAGTATACATAACAAGCAAACAAGCTTGACATCCAAAAGGAAATTAAAGGGATACCAAGGCATTAAAACAGCGAAGGTACATAACAGTTCTATTTCAGACACCATGCTGTAGATTTTTGGTTTCTCACCTCCTGGCTGATAATCCAGAATAGATTGCCCATCCTTTGTAAAACCCATCAAAAATCAAATGGAATGAAAATTGGTTGGGCAATCAGATCACCATTCAGGTATTAAAGAAATACTTGAGTCAAAATCGCGGAACTCCCTCCCTAACAGCACTGTGGGTGTTCCTATAACACATGGACTGCAGCTGTTCAAGGAGGCAGCTCACCACCACCTTCTCAGGGCAATTAGGGATGGGCAATTAATTCTAGCCTAGCCAATGGTGCCCACATCCCTTGAACAAATAAAAGGAGAAAAAATGCAAACATTTGATTCTAGGATTTTCTGTCCTGATGTAGAGTATTTAGGGGCCAGCTTTTTTAACAATAGTCAATCACAGGATATGGTTATTTCTGAACTTTGTGACCTTAAAGGGCCAGACCACTTAAACATGGCTGCACCTTAGTAGCAAAATGTTACACCATGGGGTAGATTTTCACCTTGGTGGAAACACTCAGCGAGCAGTTAAATGGAAAGGATTATCTGGCAGAGCCCATAACAGGAAGCTTATGCAACATTGCCTGTTTTATGGTACCACCTGAAATGAAGATCTACTCGAATGACCGCGAATTCCTTTGGATCGCTGTCATTCCATTGATGTAGCTTCGTTGGGATCCCAGCAGAAACAGAAATGACATTCCAGCAACATGGCCAACAGAATCATCTCCAAGGAAATTTATGTCTTGCATCTTGCTTGGTATAAAGCGTCTGATATGGAATTCAACACTGTAAACAACTGTATGGTAGACCTGCCATGTATGTTCAAATTTATCAACTACTTTAGAATAGTTAATAACTTATTTTCACATGACCTGTTGCACTGATTTCAGACAGCAGAAGATGTTGCTTTAGCCATCCAAGTTTGAAGCTTTGGAAAGCCCTCTCTAAACTCCTCCACTGTACTTTAAGATCTTCTATAAAACCTACCCCTATGATTAACATTGGCATTTTTCCATGTTAAATTCTGTAAGTTGTTGTTATGAAGTTTGTCAAAGGTCTAGTAAAATCACCCATTGGTTTTCATTGGTGCTTGAGAAAAGGATGAGCTGATCTGCTCACTTCAAATTAACCTCTTTGTTTGAACCAGAAAAAGAACATTTAGCCCATTGCACTAATGCTGGCAGCTCTATGAAAGAACTGTCCATTTGGCTCTTTATTAACCTGAGAAGACAAGGATTATGATTACAACTTGCAAAAGGTTTCAGCTTTATTGTTTGACACATCACTTCTTATTGGTCCATGTGTAGAATACATGATGGAGGATTTTTCTCTGACTCTATGAAGTTTTCCAGTAGAACTCTGGTGAGTGAGGGGCTGAAGGTTGAACAGCAAGTCATTTTGCCAACCCCCTAACCAACCCATGCCATCACCTAGCATGATGACTGATGTTGAACATGTGGTAAGGGTGGAATGCTGCCATATGCCACATTTCCATTGGCACTGCCATGGCATTGCTGGACACATGTAACGTCAGTAAAATTATTGACATCCAGCACTGATAAGTGTCATTTGGGAAACTCTCTAAAGTTTAAATCTCCCTCTCAAGGAATAGATTCAATTTTGTGTTATGAAACTAACATTTTTTTCATGATATTTTTCTGGTTTATTGTGAAGTAGGTTTGTGGGGGTAAGCATAGTTGGGTCTGTGTGTGATTTAGTTACATTTTGTAGTCAAGTATACTGCAAGTTTTAAATCATCAAAAATAAGTCAGGTTCTTGGCATGCTATTGCGTAAACATGGATGCTGGCTTAGCATGCAAGATGTGAAGAGAATTTGTATTTTTAGATATATGAAAGGATATTGGGATTTCAAAGGGATCTTAGTCTATTTACAACTAGCCAGATAAGCAAGGCTAAGGAATGTGTTTATTTTTCCCAAAGGTTACTGACAATATATAGTGGCAACATGAAAGTTTTTATATTATGAGGAAGATACAGTTTCAATGACATATGGAACAACAGAATTTAAAAAGAGAGAAACATATGTAAAGGAGAATGAAAGGTTATGTGTCAGAAGTCTACGAAAGATCTCACAGGAGTGTGTTAAATAGCCTTAGTGAAGCCGCCAGCTTTTGTGCATAAGTCTTCTATCTGATGAAGCTAAAGCTGGAGAAAAGTCATTTGGAATCCTGTTGTCCAGGGTATTGTGTTAACTTATATAAAAACAAAAAAACTGCGGATGCTGGAAATCCAAAACAAAAACTGAATTACCTAGAAAAACTCAGCAGGTCTGGCAGCATCGGCAGAGAAGAAAAGAGCTGATGTTTCGAGTCCTCATGACCCTTCGACAGAACTTGAGTGAGTCCAAGAAAGGGGTGAAATATAAGCTGGTTTAAGGTGTGTTGGGGGGGTTTGGGTGGGGGGAGAGAGAGAGAAGTGGAGGGGGTTGGTGTGGTTGTAGGGACAAACAAGCAGTAATAGAAGCAGATCATCAAAAGATGTCACAAACAACAGAACAAAAGAACACATAGGTGTTAAAGTTGGTGATATTATCTAAACGAATGTGCTAATTAAGAATGGATGGTAGGGCACTCAAGGTATAGCTCTAGTGGGGATGGGGGGAGCATAGAAGATTTAAAAATATTTTAAAATAATGGAAATAAGTTGGAAAAGAAAAATCTATATAATTTATTGGAAAAAACAAAAGGAAGGGGGAAACAGAAAGGGGGCGGGGATGGAGGAGGGAGCTCAAGACCTAAAGTTGTTGAATTCAATATTCAGTCCAGAAGGCTGTAAAGTGCCTAGTCAGTAGATGAGGTGTTGTTCCTCCAGTTTGCGCTGGGCTTCACTGGAACAATGCAGCAAGCCAAGGACAGACATGTGGGCAAGAGAGCAGGGTGGAGTGTTAAAATGGCAAGCAACAGGGAGGTTTGGGTCATTCTTGCGGACAGACCTCAGGTGTTCTGCAAAGCGGTCACCCAGTTTACGTTTGGTCTCTCCAATGTAGAGGAGACCGCATTGGGAGCAACAAATGCAGTAGACTAAGTTGGGGGAAATGCAAGTGAAATGCTGCTTCACTTGAAAGGAGTGTTTGGGCCCTTGGACGGTGAAGAGAGAGGAAGTGAAGGGACAGGTGTTGCATCTTTTGCGTGGGCATGGGGTGGTGCCATAGGAGGGGGTTGAGAAGTAGGGGGTGATGGAGGAGTGGACCAGGGTGTCCCGGAGGGAAGGATCCCTACGGAATGCCGATAGGGGGGGGGTGAAGAGAAGATGTGTTTGGTGGTGGCATCATGCTGGAGTTGGCGGAAATGGCGGAGGATGATCCTTTGAATGCGGAGGCTGGTGGGGTGATAAGTGAGGACAAGGGAGACCCTATCATGTTTCTGGGAGGGAGGAGAAAGCGTGAGGGTGGATGCGTGGGAGATGGGCCAGACACGGTTGAGGGCCCTGTCAATGACCGTGGGTGGAAAACCTCGGTTAAGGAAGAAGGAGGACATGTCAGAGGAACTGTTTTTGAAGGTAGCATCATTGGAACAGATGCGACGGAGGCGAAGGAACTGAGAGAATGGGATGGAGACCTTATAGGAAGCGGGGTGTGAGGAGCTGTAGTCAAGGTAGCTGTAGGAGTCGGTAGGTTTGTAATGGAGATTGGTGGACAGTTTATCACCAGAGATTGAGACAGAGAGGTCAAGGAAGGAAAGGGAAGTGTCAGAGATGGACCATGTGAAAATGATGGAGGGGTGGAGATTGGAAGCAAAATTAATAAATTTTTCCAAGTCCCGACAAGAGCATGAAGCAGCACCGAAGTAATCATCGATGTACCGGAGAAAGAGTTGTGGAAGGGGGCCGGAGTAGGACTGGAACAAGGAATATTCCACATACCCCATAAAGAGACAGGCATAGCTGGGGCCCATGCGGGTACCCATAGCCACACCTTTTATTTGGAGGAAGTGAGGGGAGTTGAAGGAGAAATTGTTCAGTGTGAGAACAATTTTAGCCAGATGGAGGAGAGTAGTGGTGGATGGGGATTGTTCGGGCCACTGTTCGAGGAAGAAGCTAAGGGCCCTCAGATCATCCTGGTGGGAGATGGAGGTGTAGAGGGATTGGACGTCCATGGTGAAGAGGAAGCGGTTGGGGCCAGGGAACTGGAAATTGTTGATGTGACGTAAGGTGTCAGAGGAATCACGGATGTAGGTGGGAAGGGACTGAACAAGGAGAGAGAGAAGGGAGTCAAGATAACGAGAAATGAGTTCTGTGGGGCAGGAGCAAGCTGAGACGATCGGTCTACCGGGGCAGTTCTGTTTGTGGATTTTGGGTAGGAGGTAGAAGCGGGCCGTCCGAGGTTGGGCGACTATCAGGTTGGAAGCTGTGGGAGGAAGATCCCCAGAGGAGATGAGGTCAGTGACAGTCCTGGAAACAATGGCTTGATGTTCAGTGGTGGGGTCATGGTCCAGGGAGAGGTAGGAGGAAGTGTCTGCGAGTTGACACTCAGCCTCCGCGAGGTAGAGGTCAGTGCGCCAGACAACAACAGCACCACTCTTGTCAACGGGTTTGATGACAATGTCAGGGTTGGACCTGAGAGAATGGAGTGCAGTAAGATCAGAGAGAGAGACATTAGAATGGGTGAGAGGAGCAGAGAAATTGAGACGACTAATGTCGCGCCGACAGTTCTCAATGAAAAGATCAAGAGAAGGTAAGAATCCAGAGGGAGGGGTCCAGGTGGAAGGAGAATATTGGAGGTGGGTGAAAGGATCCATTGAACGGGGAGAGGACTCCTGCCCAAAGAAGTGAGCCCGGAGACGAAGACGGCGGAAGAAGAGTTTAGCATCATGCCGAGCCCGAAATTCATTGAGGTGAGGGCATAAGGATATGAAACTGAGTCCTTTGCTGAGCACTGTATGTTCAGCTTCGGAGAGGGGAAGGTCAGGGGGTATAGTGAATACACGGCTGGGGTTGGGACTGGAAGAAAGGGTGGGGACGGAGGGACAGGCAGGGATAGAGGGTCCTAGATGGGTGTTGGTGTCGATGAGTTGTTGGATCTTGCGTTCCTTAGCACTTGAGAAAAAGAGAAAAAGTTTCTTCTTGAGGCGTCGGATGAACCGAAGAATAAAATGAAACTGGGGGCACGTGCAGCTTTGAACAAGGGTACGGCGGTGCTGGAGGGAGAGGTCGAGTGTGTTCATATGGCGGCGCATGGCACTGAGTGTGGATTTCAGAATGTGACGGGAACAGCAGTCCGAGAAACGTTTTATGTCTCAGAGATACCTGTAATCCTGGGTGGGTTCGAAACATGAGGGGTGGAATTTCAGTTGAAATCCAGGTGGGGTAAGTCGGGTTAGTGAAGCCCAACGCAAACTGGAGGAACAACACCTCATCTTCCGACCAGGCACTTTACAGCCTTCCGGACTGAATATTGAATTCAACAACTTTAGGTCTTGAGCTCCCTCCTCCATCCCTATCCCCTTTCTGTTTCCCCCTTCCTTTTGTTTTTTTCCAATAAATTATATAGATTTTTCTTTTCCAACCTATTTCCATTATTTTAAAATATTTTTAAATCTTTTATGCTCCCCCCACCCTCACTAGAGCTATACCTTGAGTGCCCTACCATCCATTCTTAATTAGCACATTCATTTAGATAATATCACCAACTTTAACACCTATGTGTTCTTTTGTTCTGTTGTTTGTGACATCTTTTGATGATCTGCTTCTATTACTGCTTGTTTGTCCCTACAACCACATCAACCCCCTCCAATTCTCTCTCTCTCCCCTCACCCAACGCCCCTCCCCCACCCAACACACCTTAAACCAGCTTATATTTCACCCCTTTCTTGGACTCACTCAAGTTCTGTCAAAGGGTCATGAGGACTCGAAACGTCAACTCTTTTCTTTTCTGCCGATGCTGCCAGACCTGCTGAGTTTTTCTAGGTAATTCTGTTTTTGTTTTGGATTTCCAGCATCCGCAGTTTTTTTGTTTTTATCTCTGTGTTTAATTGACTGCCACTGCTCTTCAAGAAACGCGTACCTCCTTAAAGAAGTTCTGTTCGTCTCTGCGACAAGATTTCCGTATCTCTCTTTTGCCTTGCTCACCTTCATTGCTTTCCATTTCTCTCCTGGTGTTTGAAAAGGTGTTTACTAAAACGCACTTTCAAAGCCATATCTCCTTTCTCAGTGACTGTCTCCGTCTCTGACTTACCCAACGTGGATTTCAACTGAAATTCCACCCCTATTGTTTCGAACCCACCCAGGGTTACAGGTATCTCCGGGACATAAAACGTTTCTCGGACTGCTGTGCCCGTCACATTCTGAAATCCACACTCAGTGCCATGCGCCGCCATATGAACACACTCGACCTCTCCCTCCAGCAGCACCGCCGTACCCTTTTTCAAAGCTGCTCGTGCCCCCAGTTTCATTTTATTCTTTGGTTCATCCGATGCCTCAGCAAGAAACTTTTTATCTTTATCTCAAGTGCTAAGGAATGCAAGCTCCAACAACTCATCGACACCAACACCCATCTAGGACCCTCCACCACTGCCTGTCCCTCCGTCCCCACCCCATCTTCCAATCCCAGCCCCAGCCGTGTATTCACTATACACCCTGACCTTCCCCTCTCCGATGCTGAACATTCAGTGCTCAGCAAAGGACTTAGTTTCATACCTTTACACCCTCACCTCAATGAATTTCGGGCTCGGCATGATGCTGAACTCTTCTTCCGTTGTCTTCGTCTCCGGGCTCACTTCTTTGGGCAGGAGTCCTCTCCCCGTTCAACGGATCCTTTCACCCACCTCCAATATTCTCCTTCCACCTGGACCCCTCTCTCTGGATTCTTACCTTCTCTTGATCTTTTCATTGAGAACTGTCGGCGCGACATTAGTCGTCTCAATTTCTCTGCTCCTCGCACCCATTCTAATCTCTCTCTGATCTTACTGCACACCATTCTCTCAGGTCCAACCCTGACATTGTCATCAAACCCGCTAACAAGGGTGGTGCTGTTGTTGTCTGGCGCACTGACCTCTACCTCGCGGAGGCTGAGTGTCAACTCGCAGACACTTCCTCCTACCTCTCCCTGGACCATGACCCCACCACTGAACATCAAGCCATTGTTTCCAGGACTGTCACTGACCTCATCTCCTCTGGGGATCTTCCTCCCACAGCTTCCAACCTGATAGTCGCCCAACCTCGGACGGCCCGCTTCTACCTCCTACCCAAAATCCACAAACAGAACTGCCCCGGTAGACCGATCGTCTCAGCTTGCTCCTGCCCCACAGAACTCATTTCTCGTTATCTTGACTCCCTTTCTCTCTCCCCTTGTCCAGTCCCTTCCTACCTACATCCGTGATTCCTCTGACACCTTACGTCACATCAACAATTTCCAGTTCCCTGGCCCCAACCGCTTCCTCTTCACCATGGACGTCCAATCCCTCAACACGTCCATCCCCCACCAGGATGGTCTGAGGGCCCTTAGCTTCTTCCTCGAACAGAGGCCCGAACAATCCCCATCCACCACTACTCTCCTCCATCTGGCTGAACTTGTTCTCACACTGAACAACTTCTCCTTCAACTCCTCTCACTTCCTCCAAATAAAAGGTGTGGCTATGGGTACCCGCATGGGCCCCAGCTATGCCTGTCTCTTTATGGGGTATGTGGAACATTCCTTGTTCCAGTCCTACTCCGGTCCCCTTCCACAACTCTTTCTCCTTTACATCGATGATTACTTCGGTGCTGCTTCATGCTCTCGACGGGACTTGGAAAAATTTATTAATTTTGCTTCCAATCTCCACCCCTCCATCATTTTCACGTGGTCCGTCTCTGACACTTCCTTTCCCTTCTTTGACCTCTCTGTCTCAATCACTGGTGATATACTGTCCACCAATCTCCATTACAAACCTACCAACTCACACAGCTACCTCGACTACAGCTCCTCACACCCCGCTTCCTGTAAGGACTCCATCCCATTCTCTCAGTTCCTTCACCTCTGTCGCATCTGTTCCAATGATGCTACCTTCAAAAACAGTTCCTCTGACATGTCCTCCTTCTTCCTTAACCGAGGTTTTCCACCCACGGTCGTTGACAGGGACCTCAACCGTGTCTGGCCCATCTCCCGCGCATCTGCCCTCACGCCTTCTCCTCCCTCCCAGAAACATGATAGGGTCCTCCTTGTCCTCACTTATCACCCCACCAGCCTCCGCATTCAAAGGATCATCCTCCGCCATTTCCGCCAACTCCAGCATGATGCCACCACCAAACACATCTTCTCTTCACCCCCCACTATCGGCATCCGTAGGGATCCTTCCCTCCGGGTCACCCTGGTCAACTTCTCCATCAGCCCCTACTCCTCAACCCCCACCTATGTCACCACCCCATGCCCACGCAAAAGATGTAACACCTGTCCCTTCACTTCCTCTCTCCTCACCGTCCAAGGGCCCAAACACTCCTTTCAAGTGAAGCAGCATTTCACTTGCATTTCCCCCAACTTAGTCTACTGCATTTGTTGCTCCCAATGCGGTCTCCTCTACATTGGAGAGACCAAACGTAAACTGGGTGACCGCTTTGCAGAACACCTGCGGTTTGTCCGCAAGAATGACCCAAACCTCCCTGTCGCTTGCCATTTTAACACTCCACCCTGCTCTCTTGCCCACATGTCTGTCCTTGGCTTGCTGCATTGTTCCAGTGAAGCCCAACGCAAACTGGAGGAACAACACTTCATCTTCCGACTAGGCACTTTACAGCCTTCCGGACTGAATATTGAATTCAACAACTTTAGGTCGTGAGCTCCCTCCCCCATCCCCACCCCCTTTCTGTTTCCCCCTTCCTTTTGTTTTTTCCAAAAAAATATATAGATTTTTCTTTTCCAACCTATTCCCATTATTTTTTAATATTTTTAAATCTTTTATGCTCCCCCCACCCTCACTAGAGCTATACCTTGAGTGCCCTACCATCCATTCTTAATTAGCACATTCGTTTAGATAATATCACCAACTTTAACACCTATGTGTTCTTTTGTTCTGTTGTTTGTGACATCTTTTGATGATCTGCTTCTATTACTGCTTGTTTGTCCCTACAACCACACCAACCCCCTCCACTTCTCTCTCTCTCCCCCCACCCAAACCCCCCCAACACAACTTAAACCAGCTTATATTTCACCCCTTTCTTGGACTCACTCAAGTTCTGTCGAGGGGTCATGAGGACTCGAAACGTCAATTCTTTTCTTCTCTGCCGATGCTGCCAGACCTGCTGAGTTTTTCCGGGTAATTCTGTTTTTGTATTGTGTTAACTTGTTGAGTTTGTTTTAAATCTAAAATCTATTGTGGACCGTTATCTTAAAGAGAGCGTAACTGGACATCAGGTTAATTAGGAATTTTAGGAGCTACTATAGTCATAATTGTAGTCTTATGTATGCGATTGACATCTTTTATTTTGTTAATAATAATAATAAACAGAAGTTGGGACTGTTTCCAGGTCCAGAACCCAGGTCCTGGAGGAAGCATTCATTCATTGGGATTTTGGACAGAGTCAGCCTTTAATTGGCGAGGAAACATGGAAGGCTTATAGCTTGAGAGGAGCAGCAGACTGTGCTGCAGGGCAAGTAAACAGAGAGGGCACTTAAACATGGAGATGCCCTCTCTCCCACTTTTTCAAAGTTGACAATAAAAATTAGTTCTTGCAAACAGGCCACCAGTACTGGGGAGTATGTGACTGCTCTTGCAGGCAGGCAGACAGAGAAGGTCCCCTTGGCTTGTCTGGTGTGCTGACCCCGTGACCTGCCACTGGGTGTCTGCCTTCAGGTGCGTAAACTGTTCTTCAGCGATGTGGGAAACTGAGGACTGACTGGAAAATGTTCGCTAGCCTCAAACCTGCCTCTAAAATGACCAGTGCCTGGAATGCCATCAGAAATGGGCACACCAGCTGGCACCAGCATTTCTGAGCCCTGTGCACCTCCATTCCCACCTGTGGCGGGGCCTGAGGATCCTGCCCACTGACATTATTTGGAAGGTGTGAAAATCTCACCCTGTCCATGCTTGCGCTGGCCACTGTAGCGAGAGGAAGACAAAAACAAAAATACCTGGAAAAACTCAGCAGGTCTGGCAGCATCTGTGAAGAGGAGCATAGTTAATGTTTCGAGTCCGCATGACTCTTCAACAGAACTAAGGAAAAATAGAAAAGGGGTGAAATATAAGCTGGTTTAAGGAGGGGGGCAGTGGGACAAGAAGAGCTGGATAGAGGGCCAGTGATATGTGGAGATAAAGGACAAAGAGGTGTTGAAGGTGGTGATATTATGTAAAGGAATGTGCTAATTAAGGGTGGAAAGCAGGACGAGCAAGGTACAGATAGCCCTAGTGGGGTTGGGGTGGTATCTGTACCTTGCTTGTCCTGCTTTCCATCCTTAATTAGCACATTCCTTTACATAATATCACCACCTTCAACACCTCTTTGTCCTTTTGTCTGTGACATCTTTTGGTTATCTCCACCTATCACTGGCCCTCTATCTAGCTCTTCTTGTCCCAACTCCCCCCCCACCCTTAAACCAGCTTATATTTTACCCCTTTTCTATTTTTCCTTAGTTCTATTGAAGAGTCATGTGGACTCAAAATGTTAACAGTGTTCCTCTCCACAGATGCTGCCGGACCTGCTGAGTTTTTCCAGGTATTTTTACTTTTGTTTTGGATTTCTAGCATCTGCAGTTTTTGCTTTTATCTTAGTGAGAGGAAGGTCGCTTTAGACTATACCCATTTCTGATGGGACTCAATGCTCAAGATGCATGTTGTTTACTCAAAGTGGTGAAGCATCTTCAACTTATAACATTTGTTGAGCAGCGCCATAATTGAACTAACCAGTTCCAGTTTTCTTTAGGACTCACCTGCATCTCACAATTGGTTCTCAGCTTTCTGCTCCAATCATAACTATTCACAATTGTAGGTGTAAATTCTGGTGGGTATTGTGTTACAAGCCCCAATAATTTACAAAATAAAGGAATTCTCACAAAGCCAACAGAAAGAAAACCAATCAACAAGATTTAACTTTAAAATTTTTTTACTGTAACAAACCAACTAAAACCAACATAATTCAAGCATTAACTAACAGGAGTAGGATGTTTCAAACAAAAGGTAAATTTCACTTTAAATTGTAGGTAGAACAAGATACGCCTTGTAGTTACAAGTGCTCGCATTACTTCTCACACAAATGTGGCACCATAGGTAATTTTGTGGTCTTTCAAACATGGCCTCCACTATGTAAGATCTCTCACTTCCTACTCATTTATTTCAGCCCTTGAATCGTATTCACTAGCAGCTGTGTTTCATCCAAAGTCCTTGGACACCTACAAAGCACACATCTATGCACCCTCTCTCACTCAGTTCATGATAGTCCTAATGGCACAGAATCTCCAGATACTTTCTTCTCCGATTCCTTCAGATGATCTGGTGGGCTTTGGCAACACTGAAGCAGCGAGAATAGGTCTTGTCCAATTCACAGTCCGTTACATTTTTTGTCTTCAGCTCTCTCCTCTTCAACTGCCTTACACACACAGTAACACAGTTTCTGCTCTATTCTCAGAGATATGCTTCAACATTAGGGTATGTTCAAAGGCAGCCAAACTGAAATTCGGAGAGAACCTTGCTTGTTTCCTCTTTGTACAAATTATCACTGCAGTATGAACTACCAGAACACTAGGTGACTCAACCCCACTACAATTAGTTTTCGATTTATCCTTTGTTTTTTAGCTATTCATTCCCATGTTTGGCAACCTCAAGTCACATGGGCATTTCTTGGAACCTATTAATGTCATAAACCGGAAACCAATAACCCTTTTTCAGAATACTGTTCAGCCCACATTGGTCTTAAAGGAACATTGCACAAAGGAAAATATGGGCCTATTCTGTACTGACAGCAGATGCTTCAACACACTGGGGATGACACATTTGAACAGAGAAGCAAATTGAGTGTAAGTCAAATTTAAAGGTTTGTAGAATTAAAGGCAAGAGTCATGGTTGGGGTAGGGGAACAAATATATAGAAAGCTTTTGGATAGATCTTAAGTAGGCAAGTTACTGCAGGTGGCTTTGCCTTTTTCCACAGAAATGATTAGTGCATCTTGGCAAAGGTAACCTATTAGGCAATGTTGATTCTTGATCATTTTAACATGCCTTTATTCAACCAATGATATATGACATCACATACCATGTACCTGACACAAAGCACCTCCTGGACAATCCTGAGGCAGGTAGCACGTTGCAAGCTACACTCAGGGAAACCAGCCCTGGGGATTGCCTGGAACAAAGAAGGTAAGTAACTTAACAGAATGTAAGCACTCCTGCTCCTGCTGACCCCTAATCTTTTCTCTCCCAATTGCCTCCTCTCCCATGTTTGCACCTCTGATCTCTGAACCCACTGACCACTGGAACTCCTCCCAATTTCAAGATCCCTGACCGAGCCCTAATCCTTAATTCATAGCCTCGCATTGCCTCAACTCAAACCCCAGCCGACATGATGCCTCGTTCTGCAATCGCCAGGCTCTGACCCCAAGTTGTCTAACTGCGCCTACCCCGCCATCTCCAACTCCACGGGCAGAAATTTTTGCTGAGTGGGCGGGCATGCACCTGACCCGCTCAAGCATAAAATAGCATGTGATGACGTCTGGTGAACGTCCTGACTTCATCATGCACTCGCACGATATTTTGGTTGGCAGGTGCGTGCTAAAACCGTAAGCAAGCCAACCGACAATGAATAGGGCAATTATGCACATTAGTGCCGCTGTTAACAGAGATTTTTCATTGCCTGTCCAATGTTACGGTTGGCAGGCGGGTGAAACAGCCAGGCGGCCTCTGAATTTTTCAGGAAACCTCATCCACGGGCAGGATGAGGCCTCAGTGATAAATTAAAATAAAAATGAATTTCTGTGGACAGCATTTTCATTACCTACTTTTTCAGGTGACTGATTATGAAGCTTGGACACTTTTTTATGGTTTCTGTGACCTTTACTTAAGGTTGTTCAGTTCTTCAGCTCCCTGAGGCAGCTCTTTGCCTTCAGGAAGCTTTCTGTGAGTGCTCACCCGCACCCGCACCTACGCTGACTTCCGTATTTGCCCTTCTCCCACCCCTACCTCAGCAGCGCTGAGCCTTTCAGTGCAAGCTTCATGCTGGCTGGCTGTTAATTGGTGGTCGGGGATCAATCATGGTCAACCGTCTGTTCCCTGGCCAATAGCGCCCACCTGCCAACCTAAAAATCCTGCCACGTGTTGCCTCACCAGCAGGCTTCTGTTGCAATGAGGCCCGAGGACCATTATCTGGGAAGCCTAAGGCATCATGATTCTGGCACAGGATATGTCTCCTACACCTACTACCTGTTCCCTCAAGCTCACACTCAAAGATATTCTTTGGAACAAATTACACCCATTTTTGCAAACATATAAGCAAGAGATAGGTGAGAGTCCAAAGTATATTTTTCTTGGTGTTTCCAGGAGATCCTTGGCTCCATGGAAGAGATGTTTGTCCTCGATTGAGAAAACAGTATGTCTTTTCCTCCATCACTCGCTTTGCCTGTGCTCTCATTAGTGCCACACAGTCAGCTATGGCAGGCTGTCACAGCTCACACAAGTTGCTGCAGTTGTTAACATGACACTCAAAGCCCAGAGCTGCTTGAAGTTACCCACAACAGCCAACTGAAATGTCCTCAATAGATGCTCAGCAGCCTTCCACATCCCAGGCTGTAGTCTATAGGAATAGACTTAGTTGAAGCACTAGGGCTGGTAAACCAATTCACAAGACAGGCTATAAGAGGTTGTTCAAGGCTAATCCTTAAATGTTTCTAATATATATGATGTATAGATGGAACCGTGTTGCTGGATTCAAAATTGTGAAACTGGAACTATTGGGAATGGGAGGGAGAATTCATATACAGTGCTCTTGGATGAGCTGCTCCCCGAGAGGTCTGGCTGGTTAGGGGTGAAGGTGGTCAATGCTACTCATGCTTATCGTGCTGCTCCTCCTCCACAATTCTCGCTGCCCAGTGCTTAGTCAGCCCCTCAATATTGTAATGCCATTCAGAATACAACACTCAACCACAAATCATCATCAGGGCTATAATGCATAGTTCCTCTTGAATGGTACAGACAGCAGAATCATTGCTTGACCATGCCAATCATCTGCTCAATGATGTTTATGTGAGCTGTATAGCTTTCATTGTAAGCTAGCACTGTGGTTGTGCCTGAGTTCCTGACAGGAGTCATGACCCAAGTCTGAAGGGCTTACCCTTTGTCACCCAATGCCAGCCTGACACCCACCAGTCTATTTGGAGTAAAGGTAGCAGAAAGGACTGGATGAATGAACCTTGGGCCCTGGGACAACTACAATGTGGCTGAAGCCTAATCCTCTCGACCCTGCTTCACCCTGTTCATATTAAAGAGAATGTAGCTCTTGCTAGAGAATCTTGGTTATTTTTGTTCACAATAAACAGCGATATGTTGCTGACATCACTTGTTCCAGCTTTGAATGACATCATGGACCAAACCAACTTTGACAGGCATAGATAGTGCAGGTTATGCCTTGGATTGTGGCTCCAGTTGTTGCTGTTAGGTGACATCACTTGGTGATAGTCTGCTTGGTGAAAGACACTGACATTTTGGTCCTGAGTGACATCGAGGTATGAGAAGCACTGTGGACATTGCAGTGCCCTGCTCCACCCTCTTTTCCTAGCTGTTCTCACTCTCTCTTCTCTTTGTCTCTCCTCCTCCAACTCCAAAGTCTATTTTGAAGGCAGACAAAAGCAACCCAGCATTAGAAAAGCATTGTTCGGAGGAGTCAGAATTTAGCTGTAAAATGAAGAAAATAGTTAAAAAGCAAAAGTTAACATGCAGTCTTGGATGAGCCAACAATTAACCTGGAAGTCACTTTGTTGTCTGTTGTGCTACAAACTGCTGAATGAGCGGGTTTGTCTTGTGATGAGACATGCACTGGGGCAGATTAATTTTGTAAATATAGGAGACCTATTTATATGTTATAAAAAATATTTTTAATACTTAGGGCATGCACCCTGGATTCCGATGGAGCAGCCTGATTCAAAATGCCAAAGTGCAACCCTGGTGTAGAGTAAGCATGTGTGTACCACCTGCATATTGAATCCTTAAGCATCATTTTATGTCTGTAAAACAGCGCAACACAGTCAAATTTCCGGGCCCGTGATTCTGTGACAAATTTTTTTATTTCATCCAGATACAGTTTTGTCAAAACTGAATTTGTACAATGACCTTTGTTTCATCATCATCAGCCAGTTTGGATTATAGCTGTGGAAAATGTTCAGCTGACAATACAAAGGTCAGTGAAACGTAGCATTCTCACAAAACTATAGTTGGATGAAAAGAAAACTATGCTGCTTGCATGAATGAGCTTTAAGTCTCAATTCTGATGTCCTGCTGTGTATTGTTGGAAATGGATACATAATATTTAACTCAATGAGAGCTTTTCACAGCAAAATGTTGCAAATACAATCAACCCTATTTTAGGGTCTTAGTTTGCCAAACCAGTCAATGCAGGTCAATAAATCATTTTTAGTTGTTTAATCTCTGAAAGAGTAACCAACATTTAATATTCACTCTATTTAGTAAATGTGTGATTTATTTTTTTTATCATGAGTAGTATTCTACTAAGCTCTATTGGTGCTGTCCATAGTGATGTTTTGAGTGCTAAATTATATCTCCAAAGCATTTGGCCCTTCATATTTTTAAGAGCAGAATACAAATGCATGTATTAAGAAATAAAGCAAATCCATTTCAGATACAAGAGCAAAACATTTAACCTTGCTTAAGGCACAGATGAATACGACTGATAAATGTTAATACAAGAATGGAATACAGATAGGCATCATTGATTTAAAATATGTAACACAAGGAGTATGATCAGGAATTAAGTTGAATAATTGTACTGGCACAATAATTTCCCTGAAAATATTTAGAAAAGCATTGAAATATTAATGACTAACATACGAGTATAATATTGGAAAAGCAACAAGGAAAGAACAAAGAACTGTTTTGACTTATGGATCTGAATTTCACTGCCTCATTCGCCTAAAGCCAAATAACTGACACTCAGGTGGAAAAATAATTAGTAACATGGGAGGTCAAGTGAATTGCAAGTCGTTCAGGAAAAGACTTCAGGAAAATTTAGAGTGAATTGTCAGATTTACTCACTTTCCCAGAGGATCAGAAATGCAGGAAAAACATTTGAGCACAATCCCTGTAGCTGTATTCTTCTGCAACTTCTTTCAAGGGATTCTATTAATTATTAGACACACAAATATTATTTCCACTGGGAAACAACAGTGTCACCATTAGTATGGTTTGAAATGGTTACATCTAAAGAACCTGTTTCATTCAATTGGATAACTGAGTTGGTCAGAGAATTGACTGTTGTAATCAATTCAATAATGCTAAAAATAAACAAACTGAATTTTATCTGGACGGAATACTCAACGGGAAACAAACAATCACGGTATTCTATTTAGAACACATATTAAGAAAAAAAACAAATTTATCAATTTATAAAATGCATTTAAATTTTATTTTACTCATAAGTCCGCAGGGTCCTTTATTCTCCACCTTAGTTAAGCAAGTCAGCTTTTACATCACTCGAGGAGGAATGTTACCATCAATTGAAAGTATAGTAAAATAATATAGGACTCACAGGCTTTTAGCTCAGTGAATGATTACTGTTTAGAAACATTTGCAAGTGTGAAGAGAAAGTGCAGATGTTTCAGACACTGCCATTGAAAACAACACTGTCCTTTGCAGTTGGGCTGAATTAAATGGAATGGATTTAAAATCAAAATTTTGGGATCCCATCCTGCAGCTATGGCAGATCACATGATAGACTAATAATAGAGCCTATATATTTGCCTTGTTTAATAATGAAAATTGATAATTCATGTTTAAAATACTGTAGTAAATTGAGAGAAAATTAATGTCATTCTGCTGATTTTTATATATATATTATGTATGTGGATATTTTAAAAATAACAAGTAGTAATCGCTTTTTATTTTGATATTAGTTGATCCCTTCTGCCTTGATCATGTTTAAGAAAGCCAAATTCTGGGTCAACTGTTGAGAGTTGATTGAAGGTATCAGAAATTAAACTTCAACATTAACATTTTAGGGAGTAGACATTAGATCTTGCTGCATTAACTTATCGGGTGTAAAATAAGATGCAGCTGTGGATAATTTCAGGGACCAATGTCTTATGTCTCTAAGATGCCTGAATGACATTCAGTCCAATGTTGGGCCTCTTCTGAAAAGTCATAGACCTGAAACTTGGACCAAAACTTCCGAGGAGTGGTAATCACTGTCGGATTGCCACTCCGTTCATATCTTTTTGAACTCGGACAGATCTCCGCATTTCTGACCGGGACTTCTGAACTGGGCCTCTTCAGAACAGCACCTGTTCTACGAGCCCTTCCTTGTGGTGCAAGATCATTGGGGGAAGCACAGACAGACAGAAGGAAATACTCAGGAGGGGGGTGGGGGGTAGGGGTTGTGAGAGAAGCAGCCATGTACTTGGAAAAGCTTGCCAAAGTGAGCATTTTTTCGCAGCTGAGACTGTTGAGCTGCAGTTCCATTGACATGCTTGGAGTCAGGTTGCTGAAGCTTTTCTGCCCACTTAAACACAAAAGCATGAAAGTGCCACCAAATCATAGAGTCATAGAGATCTACAGCACAGAAAAAGGCCCTTTGGCCCATCGAGTCTGTGCCGGTCAAACAAGTACCTAACCATTCTAATCCCATTTTTCAGCACTAGGCCCATAGCCTTGTATGCCATGGCATTGCAAGTGCACATCCAAATACCTCTTAAATGTTATGAGGGTTTCTGCCTCTACCACCCTTTCGGGCAGTGAGTTCCAGATTCCCACCAACCTCTGAGTGAAAAAATTCTTCCTCACATCCCCTCTAAAACTCCTGCCCCTTACTTTAAATCTATGGCCCTTGGTTATTGATCCCTCCGCCAAGAGGAAATGTTCCTTCCTGTCTACCTATCTATGCCCCTCATAATTTTATACACCTCAATCATGTCCCCTCTCAATCTCCTCTGCTCCAGGGAAAATAACCCCAGTCTAACCAATCTCTCCTCACAAGTAAAACTCTCCAGCCCAGGCAACATCCTGGTAAATCTCCTCTGCACTCTCTCTAGTGCAATCACACCCTTCCTATAATGCGGATTCCAGAACTGAACGCAATACTCTAGCTGTGGCCTAACCAGCGTTTTATACAGTTCTAGACTAACCTCCCTCCTCTTATATTCTGTGTCTCAGCTAATAAAGGCAAGTATCCCATATGCCTTCCTAATCACCTTATCTATCTGTCCTGCTACCTTAAGGGACCGGTGGACATGCTCACCAAGGTCCCTCAGATACTTCCCAGGGTCCTACCATTCATCATGTATTCCCATGTCTGTTCTGCCCAAGTGCATCACCTCACACTTATTCAGATTAAATTCCATTTGCCACTGATCAGCCCATCTGACCAGCTTGTCTATTTCCTCCTGTAATCTAAGGCTATCCTCCTCACTATTTACCACCCCACCAATTTTTGTGTCATCTGCGAACTTACTGATCAACCCTCCTACATTCAAGTCTAAATCATTTATATATATCACAAACAGCAAGGGACCCAACACCAATCCCTGTGGAACCTCATTGGACACAGGCATCCAGTCACAAAAACACCTCTTGACCATCACCCTCTGCTTCCTGCCACTCAGCCAATTCTAGATCCAATTTGCCAAATTGCCTTGGATCCCATGGGCTCTTAACTTTGTTATTAGCCCTATGTGGGACCTTATCGAAAGCCTTGCTGAAGTCCAAGTAGTCTACGTCAAATGCATCGTCCTCATCTACACACCTGGTCACCTCTTCGAAAAATTCAATCAAGCTGGTCAGACATGACCTCCCCTTAACAAAACCATGCTGACTGTCCTTGATTAATCCCTGCCTCTCCAAGTGTAGATTAGTTCTGTCCCTCAGAATTGCTTCCAATAGTTTCCCCACCACTGAGGTTAGACTGACTGGCCTGTAGTTCCCTGGTTTATCCTTTCCTCCCTTCTTGAATAACGGTACCACATTGGCTGTCCTCCAGTCCTCTGGCACCTCTCCTGTGGCCAGAGAGGTATTGAAATGTTCCAGAACTTTTAATGCCTCGGGCGCAGACTGCAAATTAGTATGTGTTTTAGGGGGCAGCAGAGCAATTGGCCCCAACTGGGCAAGTTGTAGAATCCCTTTGCGAAAGGTGACCATAGCACTGTCACTGGCGGAGATCCTCACAGCCCTTGCAATGTCTTTATTAAGGTTTGGACCGGTATCCATCATGGTTCAAGCTAACAGTGCAGCCTTGCAGTGCAGGTTAGGAGAATGCCTGCGCCTGAGCTGAGACCACAGCATGCAATCCAGTGGGCAAAGCTGCCGCCAATTGGACATGTGGAGTGGGGCAGAGATGGGTGGGGTTTCAGACAGCCAATGAGCGCACTACACACTGATCATCCAAGTGGCAGTCAGCACTCTCCTGCATGCGTGAAGGGGCCTTCAGGCTTAACCAAGAAAGTTTCTTAGTACACCTATGTTAACCCACGTGTTTGATCCTGCAGGAGGAAAATATCAGGATCATGGAGATTGGTGATTTAGTGGTATGCCTCATGGCTTACAAAGACCATGGAAGGAGTGTGAGCGAATGGATGGGCACCTCCCTCAAAATGAAAGGCTGGCAGGGCCTGCTGCACACAGCTGAAGATCCACCGCGAGCCATTTCTCCTAGTAGCCTCACTAGACCCAGAGTCTATAGACAGCACCTGTCATTCCTGCAGATGATGAGAACCAGCATCGCCAAAGACTGCACATGTCTAGGGAACTGGTTGGTTACATATGTCACCTGTTGCAGGATTTGGTGCCACGGAGACATGGAGGGCACCCAGTTCCAGTCGCCCTGGAAGTGATCACAGTGCTTAATTTTTTCGACAGTGCCTCCTCCCAGGGCTCCACAGGTAACCTGAGTGAGATCTTGCAAGCCTCCACACACAAGTGTATCCGGGAGGTTATAGACACCATCTTCACGAACACACAGAACTTTGTGCATTTTAACTGGGATCAGGAAAGCCAGGAAGCAAGAGTGCTGGGACTTGCACAGATCTCTGGTTTTCCACAGGTGCAGGGTGCCATTGACTGCACTCACTTGGCACTTAGATCTCCGTGGCAACAAGCAGTTAACTACGTCAGCATCAAGGGCTTCCATTGGCTGAAATTCAACTAGCGTGCGACCACCACACACACATCCTACAGGTCTGCGCACAATTCCCAGAGAACGTCCACACCTCCTACACCCTTAGCAGGTCTCAAATCTATGACATCTTCCAGGGTCCAGAGAGGATGCAGGGTTGGATCCTCAGGGACAAGGGCTACGCACAGAGGACGTGGCTGATGATGCTCATGTGGCAGCCTCAGACTGCAGCAGAGTGACAGTACAACATGGCCTATCTGCAACCCAGACTTTGGTGAAGCAAAGCATTGGAATTTTAACAATGAGGTTCTGCTGCCTCAACAGGTCCAGTGGAGTGCTGCAATAGTCCCCAGAGGGTGTAAGGTATCATCGTTGCTTGCTGCTTGCTCCGCACCCTGGCACTGCAAAGGGGGACGTACCTGGCTGAGGAGGAGATGGAGGAGATGCATGTGTCCTCCAATGAGGAGCACATTGAAGGGGATGATGGTGATGAAGTCTTCGAAGGTGAGGATGCCGGCGATGAGGCCATTGCACTAGCCAGACAATGCAGGTGCGCTCCAGGGGCCCTCATAGCCGCAAGTTTTGTGAAGGATGATGACGAGATGCAATGAGGACAGTCCTGACATCTTCACCTTGCATCTGTGAACATTTGATTCCCTTGTGGCTGATGGCAGTGCACATACCCTCAGTGCTCAGGCTCATGTCATGGAGATGCACCAGAGGCCCTCATAGTCACAAGATTCCAGAACGATGATGACAGCATGCAGTGAGGACACTCCATAGGCCTTCGCATTGCCTCTGTGAATGTCTGACTCCTGTCTGGCTGAGGGCAGCTCGCTTGTGCTTCGTGATCAGGGTCTTGTCTTATCAGGAAAGGTTAGGCTTGTATGCTCTGGAGTTTAAAAGTGTAAGAGGTGACTTGATTGAAACATATAAGATCCTGAGGGGTTTTGGCAGGGTGGATGTGGAGAGGATTTTTTCTCTTGTGGGAGAATCTAGAACTAGGGGTCACTGTTTAAAAATAGGGGGTCACCCATTTAAAATAGAGATGAGACAAAACTTTTTCTCTCAGAGGGTCATGAGTCTTTGGAGTGCTATTCCTCAAAAGGTGGTGGAAGCAGAGTCTCTGAATATTTTTAAGGCAAAGGTGGATAGATTCTCGGTGAGCAAGGGGCTGAAAGGTTATTGGGGGTAGGTATGCAGATTTGAGGTTACAATCATATCAGCCATGGCCTATTCCTGTTCCTTGTTCATATGTTCGTACATTAGTATATCATGGAGATGCAGCTGTGAAACTTTAAATGTATCTGATCCTTTGTCAGTCTTCAGCACCTGAGCCCTTCAGGAGCACAGGGTCACTGGTCACAGATGCTGAAGAGATGGGGGCCAGCCCCACCTTAAAGGTGCTGAGAGCACACAGAGAGAATGACGGAACTCTGTGATGCCTGCCCACAGCTTCTGGCAGCAACGACCAGCACCATCGAGGTGCAGGCTTCAGTAATGTTTCCAGTGCATGTGAGACCGGACTATTGCTTTGATCTGAAGGTTACACACTGCACAGGGAAGAGGCCCTAGACTGAGACACCTACCTTTATCTTGTGCAGGAACCAAGGTTTTACATCTGAGTGACATGGACACTGCTCATCAGAACAAGGAGCCATAGACAGGGAGACATTCTTGGGAGCAGAGGTGGAGGCAGCCTGCTGACTGCGATGCCCTGTCTGCAATGATCTGTGATGTGTGAAGGGTTTGTGAGTGTGTGAGTTGAGTGTGATGAGAATAGTGACTTAACATAGCGGAACAGAGGAGATCATTCATCCTTTTACAGCACTGGGTGGCTGTCCTCTTTTGTAGGGCATTGACGCTTTCCACCGCTGCCACCACCTCCCATGCTGGATTGGTGACCTTGCTTGCTGGTTTTCATGCAGATCAGAGGTGGAGGACTTCATGGCAAGCCTCCACTGTGTCCAGTAGGCGCCTAAGGGAGGCGTTGCTAAATTTGGAGGCAGAATGTTTCCTCCCTTTGGCAGCCATGACTTTGCAGCAGCTTCCAATCCCTTAGAGCAATCCCATATCCCTTAAATATGGTGCCTGGATTACTGAAGGCCTGAGGTGACGGCGGGGCGGGCAAATCAGAGGCCGGCCCGCCAGCGATCCAGCATGTTTCCTGGGAATGTATTATCAATGAGTGGGACATGCCGGGAATGGGACAATATGGCGCAAAAACCCTACATTGTGGCCAGTGGGTAAAATGTTCTTTTTCCCACCTGCTACTGCATTTCTGGGACAATTCTGCCCATAACTTTTTTTTCTGTCTAACATTTCCTGGGTAACTGTGGTAAAGTGGAGTGCTATGTGCCTTGAAGAGCATGTAGTTAGTTGACCATGTGACTGTATTGACCAATCGTTACACAGTGCAGGCTTCTTGGGTAACTGGAAATCTAGCGCTGGAGGTGATTGAAGAAGCACACATGGTTTCGTGCTCTGTTCTTGGTTCCAATCAACCATGGGTTAATGGACCAATTAATTGGTCTCTCTGCCCATATTGTTTCAAGCACCAACTAATGTGTTAATATCAAGGATTCAGCTAGAGTTTGCTGGACAAAGCAAACCTGATAACCAAAAATATAAAACTGGCTTTGAGGATAACCGGATCAATTGACGGCAATCAAGAAAGCCACGGTAAGCCAGCTATGTTACTTTGCCACTACATTTAGAGCTGTTTGAAAGCGTTGTCTCCTCAGTCATTGAGTGTGCCACGGTTTGGGCATCTTGAACCATTCGACCCCATGTCCCCGTTTGGTCTCATTACATCGAATGCCCACTGTTCTTCTTTATCCCCAACAACATCGCGGGAGAGGACAAGAGGAGGGCAATTCTTTTGTCCACATGTGGGAGCAAAACATATGGGCTGATCTGCAGCCTCATGTCACCTAACAACCCCGATACGGAGACTTTCGACGAGTTAGTAAACATTGTAAAAAAACACCTGAAGCTAAAGCCCTCAGTCACTATGCAGCGTTTTAAATTCAATTTGAGGAATAGGCTTCCAAGAGAGACAATCACTGGCTATGTAGCTGCTTTAAAGAATTAACAGAAAATTATGAGTTCAGAACTTTATGTTGAGAGACTGGTTGATATGCGGAATTGGGGACGATGTTAATCAAAAGCAATTGCTATCTGAAAATTATATAGACTTTAGTAAGGCATTAGAATTGGTAACAGCCATGGGGAGGCTGTTAGAGACTCAGAGGCAATAAAAGATATACAAAATGGCGCCGTCCATCTTGTAGGGTGGGAAGGGCCGGTTACAAAAGGCGCAAAAATGTCGGACTCCGCAGAAAGGCAGGAAATGCCCCCTATGTACAGACTATTGAAGAACAGCAGTACTACAGTGAAAACCAATGACGTTGATGAGAGAAATGCATCCAGGCAGCCTGCAGGTGATCAACAGTTCAGAAATATCGAATATTTTTCTTCCGCCACAATGGTCACATAATGCGGCACTGTCAAGAGAGGCTGAGACAGCATTTTAAAAACAAAGATAGATATCGCGAAATCTGTCTCGTTGAAGAATTGGAGGAAGCTGATTCTGACATCTATTTATTATACAACCTGAAAGTGGGTAGAACTGAGCCAATCCGGGTAGTCATTAGAGTCAATGAACAGCCCATCACAATGGAGTTTGATACTGGGTCATCAATGTCTATCATAGGAGAATATATGTTCAGACACTTGAATAAAGGAGTTCATCCTTTAAGTTTGGAACAATCGGGCACTAAATTAGAAACATATATGGGCGAAGAAGTAAGAGTGAAAGGGATATGTCAAGTCCAGGTGCAGTTTGGGGATCAATCTGCAAATTTACCCCTTATAATCATAGCTGGGATGGGCCCCAGTTTAATTGGTCATAACTGGCTCACAAAGGTTAAATTGTAATGGGCTGAGATTTTTCAAATCAGAGCGAGAAACTTACAGGAATTGTTACAAAAGTATATTCCCATTTTCTGTGATGAGCTAGGAAGGATTCATGGGCTCCAAGCCAAAATCCATGTAGACCCTAACTAACCCCCAGATTTATCAGAGCCAGACCAGTCCCTCATGATCTGCAGGACAAATTTGAGTCTGAGATAAGCAGGCTGGAAAAGTTGGGTATCATATAACCGGTGCAATTTTCCGAGTGGGCAGCACCCATAGTACCTGCACTGAAACTAGACTAAAGTGTTTTCTTATGTGGTGACTATAAGTTAACTGTAAACAGAGTGGCCAAACTTGATAGACACCCTGTACCAAAGATTGGCAAATTATATTCAAAATTGGCAGGGGGCATCACATATTCAAAACTCGACATGAGCCAGCGGGTAGAGTTGGATGAAGGCTCTAGGGAATTCATGATCATCAATACACATCGAGGATTCTGTCAATATACTTGACTACCCTTTGGGGTCTCATCGGTGTGTGCTATTTTCCAGCGTACCATGGAAAAACTGCTTCAGGGACTGCCTGATGTCGTTGTTTATCTGGATGATGTCTTAGTCACTGGACAAATTGATGAAGAACACTTAGCTCATTTGGAGCAGGTGCTGAAATGCTTCTCACAAGTGGGGGTGCGCTTAATGCCAGAAAAATGTCTTTTCCAAGCCAAAGAGTTAATTTACTTGGGCTATAAGGTCGACGCGCAGGGCCTGCATCCCATGGAAGAAAAGATCAAGGCTATTCGCAAGGCGCCTGTACCAAGAAACACTACAGAACTAAAGGCCTTCTTAGGCATGATAAACTACTGTGGGCAAGTTCTCCCAAAACTATCAATTGTACTGGCTCCATTATATGCATTGCTTAAGAGAAACTATAAATGGATTTGGAAAGCTCTGCACCAGAATGCGTTTCTCAAGGTAAAGCAATTGTTGAGATCATTGGCCCTACTGGTCCACCTTTGACCAAAGAAAGAATTGATTTTAACTTGTGACACATCTCCTTGTGGAGTAGGGGCTGTACTTTCATATCTGATGGCGAATGGCTCCGAATGACCCACTGGTTATATATCTCGCACACTCAGTGCTGCAGAGCGATGATATTCTCAGATTGAGAAGGAGGTCTTGTCTGTTGTGTTTGGTGTTCGGAAATTCCACCAATACCTCCACGGTCACCATTTTCACATTATATCCAACCACAAGCCTCTACTGGGATTATTTGGAGAGGATAAGGAGATACCACCCATCGCATCTGCTTGCATCCAGAGGTGGGCACTGATATTGGCTGTTTATGAACACACTTTTATTCACCAATCGGGAAGCCAGATTGCACATGCTGACATGCCTCACCCTGCCAGAAAACAACATAAAGGCTCCAATTATCCAGGAAATTGTCTTAGCACTAAATTTTTTGGATTCCACCCCTGTCCAGGCCAAACAAATCCGTGAGTTGTCAAGCCAATATCCACTTTTATCCCATGTTTGAGAGCAAGTCTTGAATGGATGCTCAGGCAAGCCAAAGTCTGATGACATGAAGCCCTATTTCAATCGCAGATATGAGCTCACCTGCCAGGGTGGCATATTGTTCTGTTGAGCAAGGGTAATCATGCGCCCGAGGGGATGGAGGCCATTACTGGCTGAATTACATAACGATTAGCCTGGCATTGGTAGTTTGCATGCAGCTACTTGTGGTGGCCAGGGATGGACAAGGAAATCGAAACCATAGTCAAAAGTTGTCTTCAGTGCCAGCAGGTACAAAAGCTAACCACCACCACCCCCCCCAGCCCTGTTACACCCCTGGCAATAGCTGGGACGGCCATGGCTGCGCCTCTACATCGATTACGTGGGGTCCTTCTTGGGCACGATGTTCCTTTTACTAATAGACGCCCACTCCAAGTGGATGGAAGTCTACAGAGTCCAGTCACCCAAGTCTGCTGCCACCATAGATTGTTTGCGACAGAGTTTTGCAGTGCACGGGTTACCAGAGGTGCTCGTGTCAGACAATGGGGCTGCATGTATCAGCGGGGAGTTCCACAGGTTTACAACCCTCAACGGAATAACTCATATCAAAAGCTTGCTTTACCACCCCATTTGTAATGATTTGGCTGAGCGGGCAATCCAAACTTTTAAGACTGGGATGAAAAAGCTGGACAGGGGCTCTATCAGATTGTCACGGTTCTTGTTCACATACTTTATGGTGCCACACACTACCACCGGTATTGCCCCAGTTTAATTACAAAAGAAGAGACATCTCCGCACCCGTCTAACTCTTATCAGGTTGAATTTTGGGGGTAAGGTGAAGAGAAGCAAAGAAGCCCAGAAGCCTAGACATGATGGCCACAATCATGAAAGAAATTTCATGGTGGGGGAGATACAATTCTCGTAAAGAACTTTGGAGATGGGCCCAATTGGTTATTGGGCAAAGTGAGTGCCGTGACAGGACCCCTGTCCTATAATGTGTCGGTAAACGGCTGAATAATTAGATGATGCATGGGTCATCTCCGGAGAAGAGCGACAGTTCCAGAAGAAGGAATGCCATCATCATTTGTGTTTGTGTCTGCACCACACGTGGAAGAAATGTCACACAATTTGGAAGTACTGGTGGGGCCTGTTGGATCCGAGAGGGCCAAAGACACAAACTTGCCCACTTCCACCGAAGACCCTTGTGGACAGTTGAGCCCTGAGAATGGAATCTTGGAAAAACCAGCCGAGGCCGTTGGGCTCCGATGCTCGATACATCAGAGGAAGCCTCCTGAGAGACTTGACTTATAAATAGTTATTCATGTAAATAATTGGGATGTTGTGATGCTTGTCAATTGTACATTCACATAAAGGGGGAGGGATATGGTAAAGTGAAGTGCTGTGTACCTTTAAGAGAATGTAATTAGTTGACATGTGACTGTATTTACCAATCACTACACAGCAGGGTCTTCTTGTGTAACTGTAAGTCTAGAGCTGGAGGTGATTGAAGACGATCACATGGTGTTAGTGCTCTGTTCTTGGATGCAATAAGCCACCAGTGTTTGATCAGTTAATCGGTCTCTCTGCCTATATTGCAATGTGTTAATATCAAAGGTGCAGCTAGTGTTCGCTGGACAAAGTGAAGCTGATAACCAAAAACGTAAAAGTACTATCCAGGTAAGTAAGTTCTGAACTCTTCGGCTCTGGGGTATGTCTGGTCACTGACTATCTGGAGACCGGAATATCTGGCCATTAACTCTACTTTTCTCTTCTCTGATGCTGCCACAGCTGCTCAGTATGTATTTCTGGCCTTTTCTGTTTTTATTTCAATTAAAGGGTTCGACCATTTTTTGGGAATGTGGGTGGTCACAAAAAACAGGTATTAGTCCCGTTGCATATGCCAATAAGGGGTTCAGCACATATCTTAGGATTCCTTTGGAAAATGGGCTTACTTGAAGCTGAACCTGTGCTGTGCCTGTTCCACTTATCTTTTGTTAGTGTGGATGTTGTTGCAACAACAAACAGCAAAATAAAGCAACTTTAATGTCGTAAAACATCCCAAGGCCCTTCCTAGAAGCATTAGCAAACAAAATTTGACACTAAGCCACATAAGGAGGTATTAGGACAGATGGCCAAAAGCTTGGTCAAAGAGATTACTTTAAAGGAACACCTTCAAGGAGGAAAGAGCAGTAGAGAGGAATTCCAGATCTTAGGGCTTCAGCCGCTTAAGGCCTGACTGTTGATGGTGGAGCAATTTAAATCAGAGATGTGCAAGAGGTCAGAATTGGAGGAATGCAGATATCTCAGTGGGTTGTAGGGCTGGAGGAGGTTACAAAGACTAGGGAGGGGTGAGGCCATTGAGTGAGTTGAAGGATGAGAAATTTAAAATTGAGGCAATGCTTAACTGGGAGTCAGTATGGGTCAATGATAATGGGTGATGTGTGATCGGGCTTTGGTGCAAGTTAGGAAGTGAGCACCAGAATTTTGGTTGACCTTAAGTTTATGGAGGTTGGGCTATGGGAGGCCAGGCAGGCGTGTTTTGGATGTGTGCGCTCTCAAGGGCAATTAGGGTTGGGCAATAAATGCTGGCCTTGCCAGCGATGCCCACATCCCAGGTATGAGTAAAAGTATAGTCAAAGCTAGAGGTAATAAAGTTGTGGATAATGTTTTCAGCAATAGATGAGCTGGGGCTGATGACACAATGTTGTAGAAGTTGTGATAGGCACTCTTAGTGATGATGTGGATATGTAGTTGGAAGTTCATCTTGGGATCAAATATGAGACCAAAATTGCAAGCAGTCTCGTTCAGTCTCAGGCAGTCGCTAGGGAGAGGGAAGGAGCAAGTAGTCAGTGAAGGGAGTTTCCGAGAGGGAATGAAGGCAAAGACTTTGATCATTCCAATACTTGGAGGAAATTTCTGCTCATCCAATACTGGATATTGGACAAACAATCTGGCAATTTACAAGCAGTGGAGGGGTCAAGAGAACTGGTCGTGAGGTGGAGCTGGGTGTCATTAGCATACACGTGGAACCTCATGTTGCACTGTTTGAATGAATGGGGAAGGGAAGCCATTGCACATATAGTAAGCACCACTTGTAAGTAAAATCTATTTTTTTAGTGTTTGGCTTGGAGCCAAGAGGGAGAAGAATGCTTCTCCTGGCTCCACTACACCCTGAGGACTGCTGCTATCAAGGTAGGTGCTCAGAATTGGACCCCTCAGCATGGGTGGGCTGTCTATCAAAGTGCGATAGATGTTGGCAACATGCCCAAAATATTAAGATGTGGCCTGAGAACCAATTTCTGGGGTGGTCCTCATGCCAACCTATTATTGTGCATGTAGAGTGTGAATCAGTTCATCTCAGCTTCACCTGAAATTTCTCTCTTAAATGATTATGTAATGGAAACTTGCTTTTTGTGCAGTTACACCACCTACAATTAACTAACCTCTAAATAAAATGTAATTTCATGCTTTCCTTAAAAATGAAACCCTTCAAAAAAAAGTTCTGTTGTTGATAATACTTCTGTGATGTCATTCTTTATTTTATAAAAATCATAAATGTATTCTTTATTGATTAATGAAAAGTAATGCAAGGTTGGGTATTGTTTTTATGAGGAATTTATGAATGATTGGTGGATCTTTAACTAAGTCATTTGGATATTTTTATGAATGCGTTTCCAGTAACATTTGAGAACTTTAAAAAATAAGTTTAGATTTTTGAGAGGCAAGTATATGGATTCCCAAATTGTGGGGCTGAGGATAGTAGAAGCCTAGTGTAATCCCAGAGGGGAAAGGGGGCTGTAAATTGGGATGGAACTTGTCTCTGTTAGGTTTCCTCATTTAGGAACTGCTATAAATTGCCTAGAAAGGGAGGATGCTTTTCAGGCCTCCGACCCTCATATCAGGACATGACTACCAACCTCGGTGGCATGTCTTGATGCACTTCCAGGTTATCCTTGGAATTCTGCCCAGATCACCACCTACATCTGTTGAGAGCGCAAAGAAGGCTACAGAAAAGAAATGTAATTGATCCCACTGGGATCAATTACTTTTAAAAGCCCTTTGCTCTCTGAACAGATTTCCTAAAAATCTGTCCGCCTTTTTTTCTCTTTTTATTATTCATTCTCGGGATGTAGACAAGGCCAGCACTTATTCCCCATTACTCTAAAGAATTGGCAGTGGGCCTCCATGAAACACTGTTAGCAGTTTAATATTGACTTCCTAGGCCAGCACAGATGGCAGTTAAGTGTCAAACACATTGGCATGGGATTGGTGTCACATATAGGCCAGGCTTCGAATGCCTGTCTAGTTTCCTTCCTTAACTCTGATTAGTGGATCAGTTTGGTTTTTACAAAAATCTGATAGGCTTATTGCCACTTTGATACCAGTTTTTTTTTAATTTCCAGAGCTTTTGAACTAAATTCAAATCTCAAACTACTGTGGTGGGATTTGAACCCAAATATATTCTCTAGATTACTATTCCACTAATGTAGCCATTACAATACTTTCTGGGCCTTGGGTGCTTTCTGTTGAAGTGGCAGGGTGCCTCCACTATAACTCTGCAAGTGTGAACCATCTTCTCCAATATGCAAATCACCCCATCTACACAATTTTGGATGGCATCAACATCTGATCAGCCACTGGTCAGAACACATTACACCTCTGTCTTCCAATAAGTCTGTGTGGAATTTTGGATCGATGATGGCTAATGCTGCTTTACATGTTGAAAACCCATACTATTGGAGGAGCCAGGCCCAGCTGCTCAGCATTTTAGTAAATGTCATAAGCAATGATCAGTGAGTAGAAAAAAAAAGAGCATCATTGATGGCAAGGTCATTCAATGGGTAAGATGAAGAGAATCATCTTTGAACACCCACTTCTGGAATTATGAGTTTTGATTGGGATAAAATTCCATGGTGGACATTTTATTATCATGTGATAAAATATGAAACTAACAGGGAGTTGTACCACCTTGAAAATCTCATCAGCAGAAATTAAGGTGAAAATGTGTCCAACAACACTCAAGGAGTTCAACGCCATCCAGGAACAAGGCAGCCCACTTGATTGGCAGACCATCCACCACTTTCAACATTCACTGCCTCCAGCACCAGCACACATTGGCAGCAGTGTGTACTATCTACAATATGCCTATAGCAACTCACCAGTGCTCCTTCAACAACCCCTTCCAAACTCATGACTTCTTCCACCTAGAAGAACAAAGGCAGCAGATGCATGGGAATGCCACAAGTTCCCCTCCAAGTCACACTCAATCCTGACTTGGAACTATATTGTTGCCCCTTCATTCTCATTGAGTCAAAATCCTGGAAATCCCTTTCTGACAGAACTGTACGAGTACCTTCATCACATGGACTGCAGGAATTTCAAGAAGGTGGCTAATCACAACCTCCTCAAGGGCAATTAGTGATGGGAAATAAATGGCCTAGCCAGAGAGGCTCACAGCTCATGAACAAATAAAGAAAAAGTACAAGGATACTTAACATACAAAGCTAGTTTAAATGTTTTACTTTGGGACGTTATGCTTTCCTAAGATTGGAAGAAAACTATTTGTAAATTTCTTTAGCACTGGCTTTGAGGTCTTCCTCAAAACATGCATCTCTTGCTAAATTGTCTATTTTAAAATATATTTATATTTTAAGTATTAATGGGCCATGGAGATGGAGACTTAATTTAATTCAGTTAAGTTACTGAAATATATTGTTTTGTATTAATGGTTAAAGTAAAACAGGAAATTAACTGAACATAGGGCAAGAAACTTCCTCAATTCTCAATCCTAAATAAACTATTTAAGTAATAGTGTATTTAGTGATTTTCACCCTAAGACAGATGGAAGTTTGCATTTTAGTATCCCAATTGACTTCTTCAACTGTAGTAGCCACTATTTCTACCGGCAGCTGGAACTGAAATATCAATCCTTAGTGATTAAACTTGGAATGTAAGGTTGTTATGCTGTTCCAACATCAAAGATGGAGATTACAGATCCAATTTTAACTCTCTGTAAGTGGATAGGTTTTAAATGAGTTAAAATATCATCCTATAACTTCAAATGCAGTAATACTTCATAGTAAGTCTTCTTTCAGGATACAGCCACACTGACACTTTTGTGCTTTATAAGGTGTGGGCTGCTGGGTTGTGAGCCTACTCCTTGCACTCATGGCCTGACTGGCTCCATTGCAGGGATAGGCATGTCCTAGTACTCCACAATTTTCATGCGGTTAGGCCAGCTTTTGTGTTGTGTTCCTCAGCACCTCAGAGGTGTTGTGAACCATTGTGTGCATGAGAGAACTTTTTGAAAGGTAAGTTCAAAATTTCCTACTCATGCTCCCAATGCCAAGCTATGCCCCTCCATCCACCTTCTATGGCTCCTCATGCGTCCTCCATGCCAACATATGGCCCCACCCACTCCCTATGGCCCCTCATGTGCCCCATACCAAGCTATGGCATGTCCATGCCCATTCACCCACCATACACTGTATCGAATCATGAACCCTATAGTGAAAGGAGGATGTGAAAAGAAAGCTTTAAGAAAATCAGTCATTCATTGATAACTTTCCAATTTCTTTAAAAAAAATTCTTTTTACTATAGGTCAATAAAAGTGTCAATAATCCTTTTAAAGTTTCAATAGCTGAAACTGCAAGTGCTTGAAACCTCTTGTGTATAAATAAACACTGTGCACTTGACAGGAGTGACCAGAGAACCAGAGCTGTCAATCAAACAATGTTTTCCCTGGCGTTCATGTGTTTCAATATTCTGATGAATTTCTGGGCTATCAGCCAGCTTTATTATGCATTCTTGGCTGAGAGCTCAGATATCCCGATTTCTGCTACCTGCCTCAAGGATGAAAATCCAGCCCCTTGTGTCTTTTCTTTCAGACACCCATGAACTGCAACCTGCCCTGGCAGTGCTGGAACAGCAAGAGATGAAAAAGCAGGCAGAAGGTGATGAAGAAGAAATAGTGTCACTTGATCTCACACTCACAGCCACTAACTCAGATACTGACATTGCAAGTACTTCAGAGGGTAGCTTAGAGGCAGAACCTGGTGAGACAGTGGGCATGAATGGTGCGCATGAATGGTGCACAGCCAGGTTAGGTGGCAAGGTTATCACAGGTGCTAACTTGCCAGAGGGTGAGGTCACACATATGTTCTGCTGCAGGGGACTCAAATGTGGACTTCAATAAGGCAGCAGACAGAAAAAGGCTGATGAATATGTACAATGAAATATTAGTGTATTGGCAAGCCTACCAGAAAGCCTACGGTAACTGTCAAAGAGCATGCAGGATGTTTGGCACCAACTTAATGCAGAGCTTTGCATGGAGCATGGAGCTAATCCTTTCCAGTGTGGAAATGCTGTCCAACTCTATGAGCTTTCATGAGGATCCAACCATGATGCAGCATCTCATAGCTGATGGCTCAGCTTAAATTGCAACACAATAGAAGCTGTCCAATGCCTGTGTGCTGTAGTGGAAGCTTAGACTTCTCTCTTGGAAGCTCAGACTGCTGCCATCATAACTGCAAATGCAAGTGTTCAAAGGAGCTCGCAGGATATCACAGCAGGCCAGTAATCCATCTTGCTACACAAGAAAAGGATTACTGCTCTAGTGAAGTGTCAGTGGTACCATGGAACATGGACCTGCTGCCTTCTCTCAGGATGATAGTATTCATGCTTCTGCCACCGCCACTCTGCCAGTACCCATGCTATTGCTCATCCATCAGTAAGCCCAGACTGCTATCACCTATGGTGAAATGACACGGTCCAAAGCCAAGCCTTCTAGGGTCAAAGCTGCTTGAATTATCCTGCAAGACCATCTGCATTGTCCCCCAGTGAATGTCAGCAGCCTCCCACCAGCCATGCTGTAGCCGCTGGCATTGCACCATGTAGGAGCACTAGGACAGGAAAAGACACATAGAAGACAGGCACTAAGGGCACTCACAAGGGTGATTAGTTGATGTTAGCATGGTTTGATATTTAAGCTTAGTTTGGAATGCTTCTGTAGTGGTGGTTTTATCTTTGCAAAGTTGCCATGCGGATGTTGTGGTGGTCAGTAACAGAAGGAAGATAAAGCTGTGGGACTGATATCACAGTCCTGACATTCCAGCCAGGAAGGGGAAGTGTTGGTTGTCTCCTCAGTGTCCCCTCCTCTTCCTGTTCCTCCTGTTAGGGGGAAATTAAATATATATATAATAGAAAAAAGAAGCACACAGTAAGAATTTTCTGAACATACTTAAAATCTCCAAGCAGCCATGGATGCTAAACCTATTGACAGCTGAGGGTAAGCAGATGGACATTGCACACAAAGGGGCTTTGAGTTTTGTGTGATTTACACGGTTTCAAGAGATGAGCTAATGTCCAGTAACAGGCAGAACCATCCAAATGGTGTAATGGTGCATTGAAGCCTTCAGAGCTGGACTGGAGATAAAACCTAACATAAAGTTAGATTAGGTATACTCCTTTCTCAGATAGGGACAGGGCAGATGGTTTAGCTTAGATATGGGAGGACATACAAAGATAAGAGAGGGCTTTGATGAAACACAAACAGTTCTGAGCTGTGAGAGCCAAGGTCTTTGCGTACATGTTTTAATTTTGATTGGATAATATAATTATGTATACACCCTTTAGAATAATTGGTTAGCAAAACCACATGTTTATGTACTCAATAGGATAGTTTTAACATGGTACCTTTGTGTTAGTTATTGATTGGATGTATTCAAATGTACTCAAATGTATTGTGATAAGAAAAAGTAAAAAATTAATGAAATGTAATCAGTCTGGGAGCTGGGTCTTCATTCTTAGGAATGATTGTGACTCCCTTGCATATGCTTGAATAAAACCGGTTAAAGAAAGCCTGAGTCTCTGTGGTCATTGTGTGATCGGGGATTGTAGTTTCTCCTCTTCAACTGGCCTATGTGATATTTGCAAGGTTGGAGGGAATACCCTCCACTCCTCCTACTCTTCCTCAGCTGATCGCCATACAGCTGGTGGCAAGAACTGTTCCCTCACGATGATGAGGATGTGCAGCATGCAGCAGACTATCACAAATCTTGACTTGTGCACTGCTGTGTACTGCAGAGTGGTCCAGGCAGCAGAAACATTATTTAAGCATTCCAATGATCTCCTCTATCACATTTTGTCTCGCTTTTTGTAAAATGCATTCTGCCCACATGTGCAATTGCACTGGTCACCCAATAGCCACCTTCTTGTTTATCATGATGGCTCAAATGCATCTGGCAGAACATTCTGAGGAACTGTGACTGCTGCCACGATACCCAGTGTTGGCCCACGTGATATATTGCATAAATCTACTCAGCTTTCATGGAATATAGGGCCTCAGTGACTTCCCTTATGGAAAAAGTGGACTTGGAAATGTTAATCACCTGGAAGGAGTCCGATGGATAAAATTCATGACCACAGCCATTTTCACGGCTACTGGCAATGACATCCTCACCCTGCTCTAAGACTGCAGTTGTGGCTGCAGCAGGTGGCAGATTTCAGTGAGAACTTCGTTAGGGGAGCAGAGACATCTGAAACATTGTTCTGCCCCAAGGGTCAGGCAGTAGAATTTCTTCCTGAACACCCTGGGCTGATTTGGCCTCCTGCTGAGAGCACTTTTCTATCTCCTTCTCATTCTCGCTCTCTTCCAGTAATTTCTCCTGCTTTGTATTGCCTCTGCTCATTCTTCCTGTTAGGCCAAGGAGAACACAGAATGTGGTTTGTGGAGCACCCTAGAGGTCAAGGCAAACACCTACAGCATACACCACCCCCTGTAGAGTTCAGCAACATTTAAACACCTGTGAAAACCACCAAACACTTCTACAAGTGCAGCAAGAGCCAGCAGAAATCAAACAACAGCTGCCGGAAAGTACTTGATGATCCCTTTAAATAGCACAGATGAGGGGATCTTTCCTGTTGCTGAACATGTCTTCAGCTGTGTGTGTTTAAGACACTAGCTCCAAACCATCAGACTGGTTCCAAATCAGCATTGCACACTGATTGATGCCACAATCTGCCTAAGCGGTTGTGCAAAATGGCTTTATTTTTTTCACTTTGTGTCCACTGTGAATGCTTCACTGTTTTTCCACTGAGCTGTGACTTACAAATTATAAGCAGCTGTGTAAAATAACTTAAATTCTTCCAGTGGACGCTTCTTGCATGCATGCTAACACCCTCAGCAAAATGGCGTTCAGGGCAGCTTGCATTAGAAGTGTGTACGTGCTGCAAATACCACTTTGGAGGCAAAACATCACTCATAGTGCTGAAACACTTGGCACTTTGGAGCTGAATTTTAATTGTGGGTCTCTAAATTCATACACACAACTGGAAATGATTTCCCCACAGGAATTGGAACAATAATTCCTGAATCCCTACAAATTCTAATTGCAGTGATTTTGAACCCTTAATCTGTAAATTTAATCCAAGACTGAAATATTTCACTTTGATTTATTTTTCTACAGCTGATAGCAACATATTTCTTTCTGAAATAATCAGTGTACATGGGAAGCACAATATTGAGCTAAGGCTCCCAGGACTTGTAATTGTTTAAAACCAAATGTGCAAAGTGAAAAATGACAGCAGAAATGAAGGCCTGTATATTAATAATGCACAATGTTCAATGCAGATTTTTATGATAATGCATAAGGAAGTTGTGAACCCTGACCTCTGCCTCCCATTTCACCAAGGGTGAAAATGTCTTATGACTATTGCTGAATAAGAGGTGAAGTAATGAATGGTTAAAACCTATTAACAGAATGAGACCTTTGATTCCATCTTTATAGCATGGTAGTTTATGGATCTAATCACATTGCTGTGAGAAAGCTGAAAATTTTAGACAAGAAGCTTTATTTTTTTTCACTTTGTGTCCACTGTGAATGCTTCACTGTTTTTCCACTGAGCTGTGATTTACAAATTATAAGCGGCTGTGCAAAATTACTTAAATTGGTTTGGCTGAAAGGATCATGCTGTGATTAATGACAATGGAGCCAGAATCTTTGGCTTTGCATATTTTGGACATACAGTAATTTAATTGGCCATCCCTCCAGTAATCAAGCAATCAACAAGCTTGAGTGCAAACGGAAGCTCGAGACATGCACAGAAAGGAGTAACACTCAAAACTTGCTGTGTATTTCTAGTATTGTTATGTTTTACTATGGGGCCGCTTCACTCGCGAACCGGTTGCACGCTTATCTGTCGGCAGGTGAGTCGATTACAATACACTGCAGATGCAGAGACCAATATGAAATAAAGCACATACTGTTTATTTACACAAACAACAGAGCACTAACATGATGTGTGCTTCTTCAACCAGACCCAACTCTAGACTAACAATAACATGGTAGCCCGCGCTACACAGCTATTGTGTACACAGTCACGTGATCAATTTGCTCACATCCTCAGATTACCACAAGTATCTTCTGTTTATTTCAGATTTCCAGCATGAAAATCTTTTCTTTCAGTCCAATTGGTGAATTCTTTAACACAATAAATATATTTTTATTATAAACAAAAGCGCATAGATGTTTGGGAAATGAAAATAAATCAATTGATGCAGCAAGCCTGCATGTTTTTCATGGACCAGTCCTGCCTACTCAACATGTCCCTTGGGCTGGATTTTCCCACTGGAGATGGGAAACAGGAGGTGGTATCTGTTTTTGTGTTAGAAACCTGCATCCAGTGGGAACCTCTGCCTGAGGTTCAGATTTTCCCTGGGGTGAGCCCTCAGTTGGGATGGAGGGCGGTTTCCTGCCCAATTAAAGCTAATGGGGGCAGGAATGAAACCAGCTCTCAGACACCCATGATGGCAGTCGTCACTGAAGCTGCTGCTTGTCCTAAGGGAGAACATTGTGCCCAAAGCCTGCCATTACACCACAAGGACCCGAGATGGCACAGGAGAGGCAAAGGCCAAGCACCCATGATGGAGAGGAGGCAGGTGCTGTTCCCGGAGGGTGACGAGAGGCAGCCACCTTGTTATCAGTAGGGACACCTCTCTGTTTAGCGTTATCTCTCTGTCTCAGTGTATTGCAGTGCACCATCTGCCCATTCCAGACAGTGGACACAGGTCCCTCTGAGCCTGTGATGCCCATCCAGTTATGATTCTGATGTGTTGTCCAGCATCGGGAAAGACAGCATCTGTAACCTGAATGATGCAGTTGTGCAGCTGTCCGTGAGATGTGGCAGATGTTCACAGCTGGCAATCCGCCAGAGAGTCACAGTCTTCTTCACCACTAGCTCACATTAATCCACAGGCCTCTTTCCCTCTGCCTGTAGGCCCTGTGCTCAGGGTAGTGTCTCCTCCTTTGTGGCCCTCAATCCTCTCCTCTGACCTCCTGTTGCATGGTGTTCTGCCCTTTGTGTGCAGGCTGCTGCTGTTGACCTCCAATGGCCTCAATTTCTGAGCTGTAGCTCCCGCCTTCCTGGTGCTCAGGTGAAGTCCAAACAGCCATGCCCATTGCTCTAATGTCCACATGATGCCAGGTGATGCCAGGAGGGTGAGGGCTTCTAGAATTGGCAAAATTCTTAATTCTATCCCTCCCCTGACAGGTCGTGGAACTTTAATGACCATGGCATAAATCTTTTGAGCTTTAAAAGCATTTTTTATTCACCTTTTGAAACTCTTCCCACCTACATGGCATGTCCTCGCCTGTATGCAGTTGGTCTAACAGCAGACAGCTGCTAAACTCCGACTGCTTGTTCTGAAGCCTGTTTCTTATCCTCAGGAAAATGGAAGAGGATGAAAACGGAGGTGGGAATTCTGACTGCGCAGCCATTTTTTTTCTTAGTCTCGCCTCTGTTCACATTCAGCCAGGGCTGGGAAATCTGTGTTTGCTCGCGGCCTCCTGGGTTTTCCCCTTTTCAATGGCATTTAGTGCCCAATCAAGGGACCACTGAGAGCCACCCCTCTGGTCTTACATCAGACCCCCTCCCTGTGACTACCAATCCACCCCATTCGTCTCTATTTAGGGATCCCATGACGATCCCTGGTGAAGACCTCATGGCATTAGCAGCAGCAGCCACTGCTTCTGGTGGTGCTACCAGCAATGGAAAGCTGCTGGCCTCTGGGAGGGATTTCAACTGCCGGGGTCCTAGATCCCAGGGAAGGTCCAATGCTGGCCAGTTAATTGCCTGAATTTGGCCAGGCTTCACCCCCAAAGTGACATGAGTTTCCCACTGATTCTCCAAACGGTGAATGGGTGCTGAATCAGGAACATTAAATCCAGCCCTTTGTTTCTAAATTATATAAGGTGCTACACCTCTTGACCAGTAAACTTGAACATGGGACATAAGCCTTAGAAACAAAGGGCAAATAGCAAAATAAAAAAAATGCAGGTGGCATTTTCTTTTTCAGTGTTTAGCTGCATGAATATTCAAATAAGCTAATATCTTAATTTTCTCTACTATTTTATGCATGGTTTTAATAAGCTTGGTGTATTGTGGTTATCACAAATCCAAGTACAAATTAAGCATGTTTAGCTCTGTGCATTCTTAATTTGTTTCTCACAATATTCTGTCAGAGGGATTATGTGGAAAAAATCAAGTGAAGTGTTTCAATCCTCCAAATCTTACAACTCAAGATCAAAACTTTGGGCTTGAAGGTGACTTTTTAACACTTGGGAATGACACTTGGTCTTCTGGATGCCAAAACAGGATCAACATTTACTTCAAAATTGGGAAAATTATAAGTATGCTATCTGGTTTAGTCAATTTCTTGGTGATTTAATTTTGCACAGAAAATGTTGAACATATGCAGCAGGTCCATTAGCATTTGAACAGGATGGATAGGTTCATGTTTCGGTGTTTATCCTTCACCGATAACCATAATTTACCAATAATAATCCTTCTATAGCCTTCCTTAACTACTCTTCTGCTTTCTGTTCTTAAGTTCTTTTTTTGAAAACTTATATTGCCACGGTCAATAATTTGCCTGTACCAATCTTACAATTTTCCTTCCAAATCTTGAAAATTACAACTTAGGCCATCTCTCACAAAACCTCGGGGAAACTTACTTCTAATATATTGTACAAAGCCATAATTTTTAAATTCATTCATTGGATGTGGGCATCACTGGTCATTGCCCATCTCTGACTGCCCTTAAGAAGGTGGTGGTGAGCTGCTTTCTTGAACTGCTGCAGCCCATGTGGTGTAGGTACACCCACAGTGCTGTTAGGGAAGGAGTTCCAGGGTTTTGACCCAGCGATAGTGAAGGAATGGCAATATATTTCCAAGTCAGGATGGTGAGTGGCTTGGAGGGGAACTTCCAGGTGGTGATGTTCTCATCTATCTGTTGCCCTTGTCCTTCTAGATGGTAGTGGTCATGGGTTTGGAAGGTGCTGTTGAAGGACCCTTGGTGAATTCTTGCAGTGCATCTTGTAGATGGTACACACTGCTGCTACTACGGGTCGGTGGTGGAGGGGGCGAATGTTTGTGGATGGGGTGCCAATCAAGTGGGCTGCTTTGTCCTGGACAGTGTCAAGCTTCTTAAGTGTTGTGGGAGCTGCACTCATCCAGTCAATTGAAGAGTATTCCATCACACTCCTGACTTGTGCCTTGTGGACGGTGGACAGGCTTTGGGAAATCGGAAGCTGAGTTACTCGCTGCAGGTTTCCTAGCCTCTGACCTGCTTTTGTAGCCACAGTATTTATATGGCTAGTCCAGTTCAGTTTCTGGTTCAATTCGGTTTTGTTAATTCTAATTTTGCTCCTTTAGGATGCATTTAACACACTTGTATTGGAATTATGATAATTATTAATATAAATACAACAGTCAACATCTGCATTAATATTAGTCCGTCCTCTCAAGGTACCATGTTCAGGTGTTTACTCTCCTGGCTGGCAGTAATTACAAGTATACCTTCTTCCTGGATACATGATCTTGAACAATGTTTGTCACTCGAGCTGCTGTGTATTTTCAACGTTTTCTGTTTTCACTTGCTGAACCTTTGGGAGAATATTTCTCCTCTTAATCTCATGCATTCCACTGAACTTTCTAAAGTTCTTTAATTTTTTCTTACTGTGAACATATTTTTAATTCTGCTGCAACCACAACACAATTGGAGTATAAGAGGCAAATATCCAGATAGGGTCTTTGAGCTCTTTCACTCAGTAAGATTATATTTTTCATGATTTTCAGAGGCTGCAGAATGTCAACAACAGGCAAAAGGGTAAATGTTTTTTTCTATCTTGGTCACTAAATATAATAGTGCTTATGTTTTGTAATCATCAGTGGGAATGATCTTACTGCAGGCCAAATTCTGGTTTACCTCCACACCTACAGTAAGTAACATTCCAAATGAACTTCCAAAACAAAGTAATTAATAACAAAGTACTGTGATGGTTTACTTTCACTGTGAAAGGTCTTCTTTCAATTATTTGCCCGTAAGATAGAGCCCATGTGACCAGTGCCCACTTTGGTCTGCCTTTTCCTAACTCCAGAGATGCAACTTAATTGTTTGCTTCATTTTGCCATTAGCTTCAGCTCTGTAAAACTTAATGAGCTCTCATTACATTTGATTTAGTGCTAATCAGAACCTTGCAGATTCTCAAAAGCTGTAGTCCTTCTTAGCCCTTCTTAAATTGGGGCCCTGGCTTTAATATGTGGATGGATTGTGATTGATGGTTAATCAATTTATTTAATTTGGTTTCACTATTCATTTTATACACTCTCCTCAACACAGGAATAAATCATCAGCTTCTGAATCCAACTGCCTCAGGAGTTAGCACAAATTTGTTTTCAGGCTCAGTGTGTGTTTTTTTAAATCATGTTAGGAAATCTCAAGCAAGAAATATTTTGCAGAAGGATGATTGAAATATAATTTTGAGAGACTATTTCTCCTCTTAATTTCATGCATTCCATATTCCTCCAGGCTAGTCTTGATGGAAACTCGAGCACAAAATGTCTTCCTCATTGTACAAGATAGGGCTGGTTTCTTTGTCTGATGTCTATTAACTACCAAGAGCAGTAGCTTTAGTGTAAAATATAGCTGACAGGTCTAGTGTTCTACTGCAAGCTGAGCCTTTCTGTGACTGCCAGGAGAAAGGGGATGATTTTAACAGTTAAAATGGAGTATGAGACTTACTCACTGCTTTCCCACCATGATCTGATCACCTGCAATTCTAAATTTCAGGATCAAGGTAAAACAGTTACCTATTATCACAGCCTGACCTGCCAGAGGACCAGCGGGCCTCTGGGACTGATGGTCATTCTGTACTGTAACCTAGGTGGGATCCCATCTTCCTGATCAACTGCCTACGGTGATGGAACAGCTTCTCTAGTTGTTTGGACATGTCTGCTGTTGCGCTGGTATATTCACTTCCACCATGTACGATCAAAGTGACAACTGCTCTATGCATATCGCAAGTTTCCATGTGGATGACTCCTGTTGAGAGTGTTGAAGGTTTGTACCCTGACAGGCACTCCAATGCTCAACTCTGGCTATGGTTTGGTAGTCTTGTCAAAATGAAATTTGTCTTTCCGCCATTCCACCTTGATTTTTTCACTCACACCTGTTACTACTTGTGGCTTCAGTAGCTTTTTTGCTATTGGAAGAGTAGTTTGAGTGTGACGTGACATTAGTCTTTGGACTGGACTATTTTCCATGCCTTCTGGCGATGTGTTTCTCTACTCGAGGATTGCCTTGTATACACCTGTGCTAGACTTGCCTGATTTCTTGATGATTCCTTTGGCGAGTTTCACTGCTGCCTCAGCCTTTCCATTCAACTGGGAATAATGCAGAGATGATGTGTAGTGTTGAATTTCCCAATCCTTTGTGAAGCAGCTGAATTCTTCACTCGTGAACTAAGGACCATTGTCACTCATTACAATGTCGAGAATATAACGGCTGACATATGCTTTCTGGCATTCTACTATCTCACTGGTTGTGGTTGAAGTCAACTGCTCTAACTTCCAATAGTCAGAATAGTAATTAATCGACAGTGATAAGATAGTCAGTTCCTGCTAGACTGAAGAGATCTACTCCCAGTATCTTCCATAGTCTGTCTGAGATGCCATGTGTCATCAGCGACTCTCTAGTTTGTTTACCTTGGTACTCGTTACACATATTGCATTGGCTGATGTGATCTTTAATTTCATGTTTGGCCAGTAAAATACGTCTCTTGCCTTCTTCAGACTCTTTTCAATTCCTTGATGGCTTGCATGGATACACCTCAGCATCTCTCCTCTCATCTCCTTAGGGATAGCGACTCTATTTCCTTTGTACAAGATGCCATCTTGGGCTGTCAATTCATCTTGGTATACCTAATATGCTCTTGTGACCACAGATGTGTCCTTGATGCTCTCAGGACATCCTATTCTCACTACTTCTTGTAACACTTGGAGAGTTTCATTTTGTTGGGTAGTTTGTTTCATTTGAGCAAGGCACTTATCTGTCAGATTCAATGTCTCTGCTGGGTTGATGACTTTCAGATCATGTTGAGCTGCTGCTTCATGTTGAACCTGGAAGATTTCACATTCTAATGTGGAGTCCTCAACTTTGTACATGGGGAGCATTGCTCTCAACAGCATGTCAGCAATGTGCATCTGTGTCCTTTGCTGTATTTAATGTCCAGGTGATATCTCTGTAAATGAAATAACATTCTTTGCAGTCACTTTGGAGCAGATAGTAGTGATTTGAGAAAAATGCTTTGAAGTGGTTTGTGGTTAGACTCCACTGTTACATTGTCTCTCCCAAGCAGATATTGATGAAAATGCTCACAAGCAAAAGCAATAGCCAGGCACTCTTTCACAATCTGAGTGTAGTGTCGTTCTGTTTGCATTAATGCCCTGGATGCAAACATGACTGGTTGTCCGTGCTGCATTAGTTCTGCTTTGAGACTTGTCTTGCTGGTGTCACATTGCAAGGTGACTTCATCATTGACATCATAGTATTTCAGCACTGGCATTGTCATCACTAGTTGATAGATTTTGGTGAATTCTGCTTCTTGTTTTGTGCCCTAATATCACTGAACCTGAGCTTGCATAATGATGCACACTCCGATGATAAATTAGGCAAAAAAGATTTGCTAGGTAGTTCATGAATTCAACAAATCATTGCACTGATTTTGCATCTGTTGGTCGCTGCATCGCTGCTACATCTCACAGAATCACAGAATCACACAGTGCAGAAGAGGCTCTTCGGCCCATTGAATCTGCACCAAGTCTCTCTCCTTGTCAGGATCCGGGCGAAGAATTTTTGCTGTCAGTACATGACCTGTGTACTTGACTTCAGGCATCTTCGGTTGTAATTTTTTCTTGTTCAGCTTCGGGCCCATCTGGTGAGCTCTCTCTAGCAGCCTAGTAGTGGTCAGCTATAGCTTCTTCCAATGTATCTCCACATCTATAGACTAGTAGATCATCCACGATGGCTTCCACTCCAGGAAGATCACTGACTATCTCATGCTGACTGGGTTGATACTCTTCTGGAGCCATGGAAATGTCAAACAGCATAAGCAACTATTTGTATCTCCTGAACAGTGTCCAGAATGTAGTTAGAAAGCTGTTGCTTTCATCCAGCATCACTTGCCAGTAACCATCTTTGCCTTGGCAAGTTGTGGCAAAATTCCTTCAATGGTTGGCATGGGGTAGTGAGATTTATTTAAAGCTTTATTTAGATCCTTTGGGTCTTTTTGCACACTCTCAGCTTTCGAGGTTGCTTCACTGCTACCAGGCTTCTAATCCGGTCTGTAGGAGTTGTTACTTTCTTGATTATTCCCTTCTTTTCTAGCTCTTTTATATTGTTTTTTAGGCTTGACTTGAGGGCAGCTGGAACTCTTCTTGGCAGATGTTGAATTGATCTTACACTCTCATCTACTTTGAGCTGTTCAAAGCATGCCTTCAAGGTTTTCAAAATCTTGTTGTCTATTTTTTTTGCTCTTCAGAGAGATTTAGGGTGGAATACAATTTGTAGCAGTCCCTCCCTATTAAAAGTGTTGCTACTTGATCAGCTCCGGTTTGTTAATTAAATGGATTACAATCTCAGAGTTTTGCCATTGCAAGTGAAAAAGCTGCTAGTTCTTCCACATATCACCTTTCATTTAGCCACAAAAGGGGAGCAGAACATTTTTTGACTCACCCAGTAGTTATCTTGAAGCCTTTAGCCTTGTGTTTGCTTTTCCTTGTCAGTGGCTCTTTTCATCAGCTTTTAGCAGATCTGAACATTTCTGTGGTGCTTTTTTATTAGCTGTGGCTTCTCTCCAGATTTTTAAAAACTCAATTTCAGCTCCACTTCAGACACCATAGGTGGAATTTTATGGCCCCTTCCTCTGGCGGAATTTTCTGGTCCTTTCGAAGTCAATGTACATTTGAAAAGCTCACCACATTTTCTGGTCCCACCCCTGCTGAGACCATAAAATTCCACTTCATGTTAGGAGTTCAAAGACTACAGTCTTGTTAGTATAATGTCTTTATTGAACTGAATTTAAGATGGGTTTCCTTAGTCTTGTGCATCATGGCAGAGGTCACATTACTACAGCAAGCTAGATAGGACATGTAGTAATGATTTCATTTCAAAACCCAAACACCCGAGGCCTCTTCCAATGCCCTGTGATAAAATCAGAGACAGAATATTATTGAGGCTTCCCTGCGCATGTGTTTAGGAATCCATTCCTCTGGTGGCAAATTTCTGCTGGAAAAGAATAAGAGGCAACACCCACTTTCCCACAACAGTAAAAGCAATCAATGCTCAAGTTGATAAAGTGCAATGGGGCTGGCATCACACTATTGGATGGAGCATCTTCATATGGCATACCTTTGCTGATGGCTGAAGAGGCCAACACTTGAGAGGCAGGTTCTGCCATAAGGACAGCACATGAGTCACTGCAGGAGTCATTGTAGCTTGTTGTTTTCAGCCACCAAATTGAACCTATACTGTACATCATGCAATGTTCACAGTGAAACAGTTTCCTGGAGGGAGTTTTGCAATACTTGATATCAGTCTACTGGGAATCTGCCTGACACAAAAAAGATAGTATAACAAAAGCATCAAACCGCTGACAAATTTTCTTAAATTCATTAAATATGGGCTTCAATACTCCAACAACAAGTGGTAGCATCTTTATGGAGTAAAACATTCCAAGACAATTCCCAGGAGCATTATGAAACAAAATTTGATACTAAGCCACATTAAGACATAATAGGGCAGGTGACCAAAAGATTGGTCAAAGAGGTAGGTCTTAAAGGAGAAAAACAGGGTTGTTTAGGGAGGGAATACCAGAGGGGGCCCAGGCAGTTGATGTATAACCACTAATGATGGACCAATTAAAACTGGAGATGCTCAGAAGTGAGAGTTAGAGGAGTAAAGATATCTCGAGGGTTGCCGTGTTACAGAGTTAGGAAAGGGCTGATCTGTTGAGTATTTCCAGTATCTTCTGTTCGTATTTCCAGTTTTTCAAAGGCAGGATTTTTAGGTCAGCATGCAGGCGTAAATGGTGGGTCCAGGATCTGCCAAGGAACGGACCTGCGATCGGCCTCCGACTGCAATTTCATGCTGGCTGGCCAATTAACAGCCAGCCAGCGTGACAGATGTGCTGAAATGCTCATCACTGCTGTGGGGGTGGGGGAGGTGGGAGGAGCGCAGGCACTGATGCTGACGTAAGCACGGGCGCAAGCAAGTGCTGAATGAAAACCCCCTGAAGGCAGAGAGCTGTCTCAGGGAGCTGAAGACTTCAAAACAATTAAATAAAGATTTTAAAATCTGGAATGAAATGTCCACGCATCAAAATTATTCACCTGAACATTTACATGATGAAAATTCTGCCCAGACATTTTCATTTTAAAAAATATAATAATGGAAACCTCATCTCGCCCTAGGATGAGCTTTCATCAAAAATACAAAGCCGGTCTGGCCCAATTTCATCGCACGCGATTTTGTTTCCGATTGGGTCAGGCTCGCACCCACATGCTGATCTAAAAATTCTGCCCCAAGTCTTTGTATTTCCTCAGACCAGGCTGCATCCTAGTGAATCTGTGCTGCACAATTTTTAAAACTTCAATATCTTTCTGAAGGAGTTGACCCAACACTGCACGTGGTTTTCAAATTGAGATTGAGAAGCTTTCACATAGGCTCATCATTACTGCTTGGCTTTTATATGCCATTGCGAGAAATCCTGGAATCCTAGTAGCTCTTTTTATAATTAGAAGAGTGGTTATCTAATTTAAATAGCAATTTTGTATCACATTGACATCATTGGAATGCAAACACTTTTTTAACCATTGTCCCTACAGTCTCTGATGGACCAATGAACACTGCTGACAGCACGGATCCAGGACAATGGACTCTATATTTCTTTAAATTTTGTGGACCAGGAGGATCAAAAGTGCTTTTCTTGGCCCTGCAAGGATACTGTGGGTGTTCCTTGTAGGGTGGTGGTGGTGTGTGTCAGTTTCACCTCCGACTTCTGAGCGGTTCGAATCATTCCCACTCCCTGGGTTCTAGATCTTGGACTTATTTGGGGGTTGTGGCAAAGTGCAGCAGACAACTGGTTTTGGTGCAAGAAAATTTATTGAAGTCACAAATGAAATTATAACATCAGGATTACACTGAGATTACACAGACTTACAAAGTACATTTAGTTAAGAATGGGGAAAACACAGCATGATGAGGGAAAATCATGCTACTAATCCCCTTACCCTTGTCCCATCCCCAAAGCCTAACTAAATTGAACTAGGAGAGGTCGGGGATCATTCTCACCAACCCAGGATTCCTTGACAATTTAAAATCCAGCCAGGTAAGCTGGTTGCAGTTTTGGGGTACGCTCTTTGTGTCCTCTGGGGCCTGCCGTCCCCACTTGGTCCTGGTCTGCGGAATCTGGGAAGGTTCATCAGTTGAGTGGAGGATGCGGTTGTGGGTGGTCGATCTGCGTGGAGGGCTGCGGTTGGGGCCTTGTTGTCTTTGGTTGAGCCTGCCACCCCGTGCCCCTCACCATGATGTTGCCTGCCAGCCTGCAAACCTCCAGATCTTCTTGCTTAAACTCTGTTTCAACCATTTCAAAACTGCCCACCCTCCTGCTAGCTGGTTCGTTCCTCTCTCTCTCCTTCGTAACTGACTGTGCCAGTTATACTGTCTTTCCAATTTCTTATCTGGATCCAAATCAAAGTTAGTTCTTTGTTTAATTTTGGTGGGCTTCCCCTGGCGATTGTTGTCTCGTTTTTAATGGGCTCGCATGATGTTTATCATTGTCCTCCTGCCCTCGTAACTAGCTTTGAACTGACAGCCATTGTATGTGTGGAGTATTGATGGGTTCGCATAATTGCATTGATTGTGCCTTCCTGCCTTATTAGTTACTAATGATCATTTATGCAAGATTTTGATGTGCTTTAGTTTCATGTAACATGAAGTCTTTCTCTGGTTTGATTGTTTAAAAGGGAAGATTGCGTATTCTGTTTCCTCTTGTTGTCTGGTTTCAGGCAAAAAAAAAAAACCACACTGCACACAACAAGCCCGGGCATGTCCAGTTTCAGGCCTTCATGGGCCTAGCCTCCTGTCTGCAGGGTTCTACACTTAACTCAGCAGTTTAAAAGTCCAAAGGTCATGTACTTGTTGATGATATGAAAAATGTGGGAATTATGAGAACCCTTCATGCCTGCAAGGGTTTCTGCCCCTTCCCTGATCACAGACTACTCCCCACCACCCTCCACAATTACTTTCCTTGCCCTATTCCGTTTCCTTGGATTCTTGGTGGTGGCCTGACATCCACCAATTTTGACCCCTGCCGCCATCATTTCCATCGGTCACAGAGGGGAATCATATTCCGGGCTAGCTCTGGGAGGTTGAATGGTTGATGCCCACATATCCAGGTTAAAATCAGCCTTGTAATTTCTAGGATCTTGGCAATTCCTTCCCTCCAGTTCTTCAGATATATCCCATTGGACCCTGGTAGTTTTAAATTTTTTTTCAGCTTAACTCACATCTAAAATTTTCTTTTTATCCTGCATGATTCATCTCACTCTCAATCTCTTCAGGATTCACCTCCTCTCCAATATCCTTCTCTAGTGTAAAGATTGATGCAAAGTACTTATTAAATATAACTTTCTGATGATCATCTACAAATGGACAGACTCTCTTCTCATGAATCTCATCTTCCTTTTAGAAGCTCTCATTTTATTGATGTGTTATAAAATACTTTAATGTTTCTTGATATTTTTATCCTTATATGCTTCTTAATTCCATAATCCTCTCTGGTGTGGTTTTTGTCAAAGGCTTTCCTAAAGTCCAAATTCTTCTTATTTATTGCATTTGCCCCCATCTACCATGTCTGTTACAATATGCAAAGAATTTTAAGAAGTTTGAAAAGTACAATCATCCCTTTTGAAGTCACTGCTGGCTACTTCTATTTTCTCTTTATCCAGACACAAGGTAATTACATCTTTAATTAAAAACACTATGATCTTACCCACCACAGACATTAAACTGGTTTGTAATGATCCATATGTATTCTGTTTCCCATTTTACAAATTAACATTAGAATGAGCACTCCTCAGTCCTCTAGTGCCCATCCACATTTCATAGAATTTCAAAATACAATTCTTGGGAACACAACAATTTCTTCCTTTATGCCTCTTAGAACCCTAGGATGTATTTCATCAGGGCCATGACCTTCATCTTCCTTTAGACTAACTTCCATTCTTTCAACTCCACTTTTCATGGAAAAAAATTGAATGTTTTGGTGATGTATGTTCTTTCACCTTCACTGTCTTTGTGAAGGAGCAGCAAATGTACATCACAGAATCACAGTGCAGAATAGGCCCTTTGGCCCATCGAGTCTGCACTGACACGTGAGAAACACCTGACCTACCTACCTAATCCCATTTACCAGTACTTGGCCCATAGCCTTGAATGTTATGACGTGCCAAGTGCTCATCCAGGTACTTTTTAAAGGATGTGAAGCAACCCGCCTCCACCACCCTCCCAGGCAGTGCATTCCAGACCGTCACCACCTTCTGGGTAAAAAAATTTTTCCTCACATCCCCCCTAAACCTTCTGCCCCTCACCTTGAACTTATGTACCCTCGTGACTGACCCTTCAACTAAGGGGAACAGCTGCTCCCTATCCACCCTGTCCATGCCCCTCATAATCTTGTACACCTCGATCAGGGCGCCCCTCAGTCTTCTCTGCTCCAGCAAAAACAACCCAAGTCTATCCAACCTCTCTTCATAACTTAAATGTTTCATCCCAGGCAACATCCTGGTGAATCTCCTCTGCACCTCTCCAGTGCAATCACATCCTTCCTTTAATGTGGTGAGCAGAACTGCACACAGTACTCCAGCTGTGGCCTCACCAAGGTTCTATACAATTCCAACATGACCTCCCTACTTTTGTAATCTATGCCTCAATTGATATAGGCAAGTGTTCCATAAGCCTTTTTCATCACCCCTCTAACATGCCCCTCTGCCTTCAGAGATTTATGGACACACATGCCAAGGTCCCTTTGTTCCTCAGCACTTCCTAGTGTCATGCCATTCATTGAACACTTCCTTGTCAAATTACTCATTCCAAATTGAATATCCTTGCATCCTTAGATAATGCAATGTATTGCTGCTATTTCTAGTTTTCTAAAACTTTGCTGTTGTATTGCTGTTCTTTATGAAAATGGATGAAGATAATGACAGAGCTGTTGTGAATTGTGACAATGCCTGGTGCACGATGAAAAGATTAGCTAGAAATCTGGGGACTTAAAATTTGAGAGGTTTATATATTCTGTTCTCTAGCCTCTTATGAGATCATTGCAGAAGCATTGCTGGTCAATCGGCAAAATGACAGTCCAGTGGTGAACTAGAATGGGTGACCACTAACAGCCAACAATGGAATGATATGGGGCACACCTGTGACAGCCCAGAACAAACTGGAAGAGACATTGAATGAATATAGTGGATGCCAACATGCAGGACTACTGTGCTTTGCTTGCCATATCCCCCTTCAATGGTACAAAAATAGAGTCAATCGTGAGCCATAAGAACTACTTTTATTTTAGTATTTTATGATTGAATACATTATTTTTGGCCTCTAATGTTAAATTAGCGTATACTTCCACATACTGGAAAAATACACCAATAAAGTGTTAACATAAATCCTTTAGGAAATAAATTTGGCATCATCAATATTCGTTGCCGCTCTAAACGTTTCTCGACCATCCTCTGTAAAATTTGCAATCTTGTTGCCATCTGTTTGGATCTAGCTGCCATTTATTTAAGTTATAACAAGTTCATGTCCTCCTGCACTCCCACTTTAAGTACTTTAGTAATGCCATTGGTGAGGGCATTGATTTTAAGTTTCTATTACTCTCCATTATCCTTGGTTTCTCATAATCATTGGCTCAGATTTTCACTTATTTATGTTCCTGGGTAGGAGACCAAAGAGCAAATCATTCACTGCTACTGCAATTACTCCACCTGTCAGCAGTGAGCACAGGAGACTACAATCTGTAAAGATTTATAATTTTCTGCTGAAAACAAACTGAGAGAAGAGGTGAAATTGGTCTTTGTCAAAAGCGCATAACAAGAGACAGTGAATTGCTAGCCTCTTTTACACTTTGCCTGAAGAATATTGGGTCAGGAGTGAAACAGGCTGTTTAGTCGTTATCACCCATTCTAGGCTCCTGCCCAAGACCAAGTTCACCCAGGTTTCTCTGTAGTTCCCTCTAGCGTCAATTTGAATGAAGATCTCCCTTAAGGTTTAATTTCCCATATATTGTTTTATAACTGTGAATTAATAAATGTTGCATCTGTTGCAAGTATAGAATGTATGATTTTGAGATTAATCTTGTATTTTATCGGGAATTTCTCATTTTTCAGAGATGATTTGAAAGCCATGTGGAACATGGTGATCCTGAGCTCCTCAGACAATGTCAGGTAGGTGCATTGTTCAAGGGTGAAGCCATAGAGAACCTTCTGACTTGTCTCTTCTGTGCTATTTTGTCCATAAACAGAAGAGACGCGTGCAATGATTTAAGGGCCATTTTCAAAGCATTGAAAATTGGTAAACTTTGCCAGTACCATGCAAAGAAGTATCCTAAAATTTGACAGCTTGGTCAAAACAGAAACACATGTCAAATATAGGATCAATATCATCCTTGAAGGTTTTTTGTAACCAACGCAGCAACTTTGGGAGGATCAGCAGGATATCAGTGTGTGTGTGTGTGTGTGTGTTGGGAACAATCCAAGCTGACTGAATCAACCACAGGTGAAGTCGAGACCAATGCAGATGAGGTAATTGTGGTTGATTGTAGCAGTCAGATAGCAGGATTAAGTCGAGCATGCTGTGTTTCTGGTGCCCGTGGTGACTCAGTTCCCAACCAAACTCTACATTTCAACACCCGCAGTAATGACTAATGTTTCAATAATGTTTTAATGTTTCAGTAATCAAATGTTTTAACATAGTCGTTCGTGCATGAATTATGGAGTTGTTTGTAATTCTCTCCTTTCATGTAGGACATGGAGAGTGATTCCAAAGTATTGACAGTTTTGTACAAGTGCTAATTTTCATGTATTAATCCAAACAGTGCACGCTGTCAGGATATTTGACCACAGGGGCATCTTGTTTTGCTTATGCGTTGACGTTTTGTCCTGGAACCAAGGGTCATCAATAAAAAGGAGTGCAGGGAAAAGAGGAGCAAGCCAAGCAAAACAAGCAAATCAAGGTCAGGGGTTTTAATTCTCTGTATCTATCTCTAGTATGCATTGTGTTTGTTTGTTGCTTCTCAGCCTTTTGGCTAAAATCAACTGTAGTCGTGAAGCGAAGGCTATAACCAGTTGAGCCCCATATCATGGGGTACCTAACACCGTCCGAGTGACGGTGAAAGACAGCGAAGGAGGAGCACCCTTGGATTCTTCATCAAGCGGATCCTGTTGAAGGCGTGTGTATTTGAAGCGGAGGAGATCTACTCCCTACAAGACTTCCCCAGTGCTGGATGTTTCGATGTGACTTTCAAACGTCCGGCAGCTTGCGTCAAGTTCCTGAAGGTGTTTGAGGAGAAGAGGGACCAGCTGGAGATGAAGATCCGGACGGTGGAGCCGCTCTTTACTCTGCCATTGCAACGGGACCGTGTGGTGACTGTGCATCTCTACAACCCCTACGTTCCTGTTGCCGACGTGTTCACCTTCCTCGCCAGGTTGGGGGCTGCACCGAGGTTAGAGACGCCTTCGGGATTTGGACATGCAAATGTCAGGTCAAGGTCACGCTCAAGACTGATGGTAAGGGAGCCGTCTTCCACCCTCCTTCCAGCTTCGCTATCGCGGGAAGCCATGGCTACCTTATCTATGCTGGGCAGCCAAACTTTGTTACTCATGCGGCAAGTCTGGTCATGTGGCGGCCAACTGCAGCGCTGCCCTCTGCAAGAACTGCAAACAGGAAGGGCACCAGACAAAGGGCTGCAAATAGACTAAGTGCTGCAATCTGTGTGGCGAGGCAGGCCACCTCTACAGGACATGCCCCAAACCACTGCCTCCTACAGGTAGCCAAAGCCAACGAGGGGGAAGCATAAGAAATGCTTCGTGTTACTACTACCAAGGACACTTGCAACACTCCAACCACCAAGGCCCCCAGGGAGAACAACAGGACAAAGGAGGGCACAGGGAGAGACAAGGTGGAGGAAAAGATTGAGGCAGCAGACAGCCAATCAACAGCACTGCCCCCTGAACCTCCCACTCCTCAGGAGAGCGAATCAATAGAGGAGGAAGCAGCAGAAAATCAGCAGGGGGAGTGGCAGCTGGTGAAGAGAGCCAAAAGGAAGAAGGGGCTAAGAAAGGACCAAGCTACTTCCCAGACAAATGGCAAGAGGCATCTCCCATCCAATACGGATGACAAGGACAGCTGCTCTTCAGATGAAGAAGTGCAAGGGTGGCACCTACAGAAGAAGCGGCAAAGCTCGAGGGAGTTGGAGGACTAGTGCTCCAGAACATTGGAGACAATGAGGAGACCAGCACACCCCAACTTTGCCCACAACCCGAAGAGGCCAGTGTACCACAACCCCAGGAATCTGGGAACAGTGAGGCGCTCAGTGCACCCCAGCTCCGGGAAGCCGGGAGCAGCAACGCCCCAGAGGGGGAGAGGATTGGAGAGATTTCTCCAACAGAGGACATTTCAAATCCTGTTCTCTGCATGGACCCCCAGATGCCACCTGAGCAGAACATCTGCAATGGGGATGTTCAGGACAGTTTTCTCAGCCCATCCAAAGTGAGGCAATTTGTGAACACTATGGGTATGAAGGAGCAGGCCAAAGGTCTGGGACTGTCAGAGACAACAGGTTTTGTAAGAGACTAAATGCTTTAAAATGGGTGTAAAGATTGTATCCATAAATGTGCGTAGCATTAAATCTACTATGCGATGTGTTGTGGCCTTGGACTACCTTGCCAAGGTCAAAGCTGACCTGTTATTTCTGCAGGAGTGTGCGATACCACACCTCAGCTCCTACAGGCAATGGTCGTGATGGTGGTCCCATGGGCCATCAATCTGGTCGGGAGGAAACGACTCTCGTTCCTTCGGCCTTCTGCTGCGGGGAGGCAACTTCACCGTCTCCGAGGTTAAGGAGGTGGTGGGCGGATACCTCCTCATAGCAGACGTAATGTACAAGAACGCTCCACTCCGGTTAATTAATGTGTATGCCCTGACATAAAAGGCCAAGCGGCTGGCAGTTTTTCAGCAGCTCCCACTGCTGCTGACAACCTCCAGGCTGGTCATTCTGGGCGGTGACATCAACTGCATCATCGGCAGGGCCGACAGTAGATTGGACGCTACGTCCAGATCCCTGATGGAAACAGTTAAGGATGCCAAGCTGCGCGACGTCTTCAGCAACCCTGCAGACGGAGCGCAGCGTAGATACACCTGGTCACAGCCAGATGTGTCCATCTGTTCCAGGATAGACTTCCTGTTTGTGTCCCATGCGTTCACAGTCAGATCCACCGACGTCAAGCCGGTGTTCTTCTCTGACCACTACCTCCTACTGGCTGACTGTCACTTAGAGGAAGACCAGAGGGTGGGCAGGGGGTCATGGAAGCTAAACGTGCAACTGCTGACCCCAGAGAACATTGAGGAGCTCAAGGGGGATTACAAAGGTTGGAGAACCATGAAACCCCTCTTTGAGTTCCTGACACACTGGTGGGAAGCAATCAAGGGAAACATCAAGAGGTTTTTCATCTTCAAAGGCGTACAGAAAGCTAGAAAGGAACAGAGGGAAATGTCCCGATTCCAGAAAAAGATGCAGAATCTGCCTGGCTGCAGTTGATGGGGGTCGATGTCAATGAGGAACTCCAAGAGGTGAAGAGCCAGCAAGCCTCACTCTTTGCCTCGGAGGCCTCCAAGATCATCTTCCGGTCCAGAGTCCGCTCTGTGGAGCAGGATGAGACGTGCTCACGTTTCTTCTTCCAAAAGGTACACAGAGAGAGAGCTCTGTGATCAGCAGCCTGAAGGAAGAAGACGGCTCAGTAAAGTCATCACAGTCCGACATCTTGAGGATCAGCAAATCCTTTTATGCGGATTGTATGACGTGAAGCCCACAGACAGCACGGCCTCCCAGTCCTTCCTGTCCTCTATCACAGAGGTTTTAGACGACAGTACACAGGAGAGCCTGGACAAACCACTAACTCCTGACGAACTGACCAAGGCCCTTGAGTCCTTCGAGAAGAATAAAACTTCCGAAAGCGACGGCTTGCCGGCAGAGTTGTATTCGGCTCTGTGGGACTGGATCGGCCCAGACCTGCTAGAAGTGTACGAGAGTATGCTTCTGGCTGGCAGCATGTCAGAATCCATGAGGAAAGGCATCACCACCCTCATCTACAAGCACAAGGGAGAAAGGGAGGAAATTAGAAATTGGCGACCTATTTCACTGTTGAATGTGGACTATAAGATTCTGTACAAAGTCATTGCCAATCGGGTCAAGTCCACTCTGGAAGTGGTGATCCACCCTGACCAGACCTGTGCTGTGCCGGGCAGGAAGATCACTGACAACCTCGTGCTGCTCAGGGATACGATTGCCTATGTACAGGAAAGGGGTGTGGACACCTGCCTCATCAACCTGGATCAGGAGAAGGCCTTTGACAGAATATCGCACACCTACATGGTGGATGTGCTCTCCAAAATGGGGTTTGGGGAGGGAATTCGCAATTGGATCCAACTGCTCTACACTAACATCAGTAGTGCAGTCTCAATCAAGGGGTGGGAATCAGATAGCTTTCCTATTAAATCTGGAGTCAGGCAGGGCTGTCCTCTCTCTCTTGTCCTTTTTGTGTGTTGCATGGAACCCTTTGCTGAGTCCATCAGGAAGGATCCGGGCATAAGAGGAGTGATGATCCCAGGCAGTGGAGGCACTCAGGTCAAAGCCTCCCTGTACATGGATGATGTCGCCGTCTTCTGCTCGGATCCGCTGTCAGTACGCAGACTGATCCACATCTGTGACCTGTTCAAACTGGCCTCGGGAGCCAAGGTAAATCATGGGAAGAGTGAGGCCATGTTCTTTGAGAACTAGGCTGACCGATCCTTTGTCCCCTTCACCATCAGGGCTGATGGCCTGAAGGTGCTGGGGATATGGTTCTGGGGGCCAGGGCATGCATTAGAAACTGGAAGGAGCAAGTGTCTATGGTGAAAAGAAAACTGGGTATGTGGGAGTGATGCTCCTTCTCCATTGTGGGTAAGAACCTGGTCATTAGGTGTGAGGCGCTCTCGCAGTTGCTGTAAGTGGCGCAGATCTGGCCCATTCCAGACTCGTGCGCGATGGCGATCACCCGAGCCATCTTTCGCTTTATCTGGAGGTCAAAAATGGATAGTGTCCACAGGGACACGATGTACAAGCCTCTAGATAAAGGGGGAAAAAACGTGCCCAACACTGCCCTCATCCTGATGGCCACCTTTGTGTGCAGCTGCATCAAGCTGTGTGTAGACCCTCTGTACGCAAACACCAAGTGTCCCTACGTGCTGAGGTTCTACCTGTCTCCAGTGTTGCGAAGGATGGGTCTGGCCACACTGCCGCGGAACGCTCCAAGTAGTTGGACCGTGCCGTACTACCTGTCCCTCATGGAAAAATTTATGCAGAGAAACACCTTTGACCACAAATCCATCAGGCAGTGGTCGACACATGACATCTTAGAGGCCCTGCGGGAAAAGGAGAGGGTGGATCCTATGGGATGGTTCCCCGAGCTGACTATCAAAGTCATTTGGCAGAATGCCTCATCAACAGAACTTTCCAACAAGCACCAAGATGTAGCTTGGCTGGTGGTGAGAAAGGCCCTCCCTGTAAGATCATTCCAACATGCCAAGAATCTCACCCCCTCTGCACGTTGCCCTCGAGGTGGCTGTGGTGGGGACGAGACCGTTGTTCACCTCCTTGTGGATTGTGCCTTTGCAAAGAAGGTCTGCTGAGAGATGCAGTGCTTTCTGTCGAGGTTCATCCCCAGCAGTTCTGTGACACAGGACTCTGTGCTCTACGGGCTGTTCCCAGGAACACACACCGAGACAAACATCAACTGCAGCTGGAGGATCATCAACTGAAAGACGCTCTTTGGTCTGCCTGAAACTTGTTGGTCTTCCAGCGCAGAGTTGTCCCCAACCGAGTGTTGCAGACTGGCACATTCCAAGGTCCAGGACTTTATGCTGAGGGACGCACTAAAGCTTGGGGCAGCCACCACAAAGGCACAATGGGGAAAGGTCGCTGTCTAAGACCTTTCTGCCACAGTGCACCGAGGGGCTGGGAATTGTGTAGACCCCTTGGGCTGTACAGCTCAAAATGAATGCCTGCATTGAACACTAATTGTATTATAATTGTACTGAATCACCTCAGAGTGCAACATGATATATGTTGATAGTAACATTGTCTGATTGTCTGCATTGTCCATATTGAAATTATTGTAATATTCATGGATTGTATTGATGCACCTTGTGATACATATGTAAAAGTTGAATCTGATTGTACTTATGTGATTTTGAAATAGTTTGGAATGTTCTTCCAGATATTTTATGAATAAAGTATATTTTTTTTAAAAAAGTATTGTGTTTGTTTGTCTATAAAGCTAACGTATGTGTCAATGGCTGCCTCTTCAATTTGGATCAAAGAGTTTTGTTCTAAGTGTAAAATTAGGCTCTAAATCCAGGAAAGAACTTATTTCTTTCTGAACTATTTTCTTGTCCTACACCACATAGTCACAATATTAGGTGGAAATTTCCCTGAATTGCATGAAATGTGGTGGCAGAGGTGAAAAAAGATATTTTTCCCACTGGCCACAAGGGCGAATTTTTGCACCGTATCGTCCACTTCCCACTTCATTAATTAAGTAGGCACAGGAAACATGCCATATCACTGGCAGGCGGCCTCTGAATTACCCACCACATCATTATCTCACCGTTTCCTCACTCTGGGTGCCATATCTAAACTGCAGCCGAGCACACAGTTCTCAATGCTTGCAGCCCAGGACTGCTCCAGTGAAGACATGGCTCTGAAAACCAAGAAGAGTTCAGTGACCCCTCACTGAAATGCCTTTTGGAGACCCACCATGATGTCCTCTACACCGCTTTTGCCACAGGAGGTCCAGCAATCTCACCACTCTGGCATGGGAGACGGTAGCAGTGATGGTCAATGCCAATGCTGCACAGAAGATGTTGGCTACCCAGTGCAGAAAGAGGATGAATGATCTCACCTGGGCCGCCAGGATAAGGTAACCATCTCATCACTCTAAACTCACCCACTCACAAGGCCATCACACAGTCACTGGCACCTCATTCACTGCCAACTCAAGGGACATCACCACTCACTCTCACACACACACACCCTCACATCTCCCTCTGGCTTCCTCTCCTCTGGAGACTGCCTCCTTAGCACTCATCATATTGAGGCCACTTGCACCAATCAACTTGCGCCCCCGCACAAACCCAGGGACACCCCCCCTGCAGCTGTTGAAAAGCCACCCCTGCCTTACCACTGGTCTGGTAGGTAGAGACCCGCCTGTGAATTCCCCTAAAGAGTGATGTGCTGCTGTCTGTGAAGTCTGGTGCTGATGACCACGCAAGGCAGATAAATGAACCTCAAAATCCAGAGCAAAGTGCAGGTCGCCAGGGGCACTTATGTACCGTTGTGAATCATGTTGACATGAGCTCATAAACCAGCATGGGGAGATAATTCTGGCGAGCAGGGCTTATAATGAGATACTAAAGTATTGAAATTAGGTTCCCAAAGTGCAGTTGGAAACGCGGGACAACATTGATGAGTCAAGCATATGATCGCAAACTGGTTTAACAATGTGAAACTGATTTTTTGCAATCTCCCGACATTTTCCACTCCCACCCGCTATGCACAGACAGGAGTGGAAAATCTCAGCTATTAAGTTTGGTTCAGAAATGTGACTTCTGTTCTTTCTAACCTACTGTTAAAATTTTTCCTTGCATCTGCTACCTACTGCTACGCCTGGTGGTTTTTGCTTGCCAGTTGTCTCTCAGATAATGCAGACTCCCTCCTGCCATATAACTCCCCAAGCAGCTGCTCTACTCGGAACCGGGTAACAGTAGGAGACCCCTAGGAGGACAGTGGGAATGCTTCAGGGGTGTCTGCAAAGCAAGGCCTGAAGTGATCAAACGTACCCGGTGACTCATGGAAGCCCCTGCCTTGTGACCATCCAAAATGGTGAAAGTTCATTCTGGAAGATACCAAACATATCATCAGGAACATGCAGAGGTGAAGTTATGGCATCAAAGGGGACATACAAACCTACAAACAACCCATTTAGCCAACTCTTCAAGTACCACCTGCCCTGCATGTGGTATAGTCTGCAGATCGTGCATTGGACTTATCAGCCATCTCAAAGGCCATCGAATCAGAGTGGCAGCAAGTCATCCTCGATAGGGACAGCCTAAGAAGAAGATTAACTCCGCAAGATCTGATCACTCTCCAAGACTCAACAAGTGACTATTATTGATACATGTCAGCTGTTAGCATTTTGCGTTGACCCTGAGTGTTGCCTAAACTGTGTCCATATTATCGCTGTTTGCTGATGAAAATTAATACTTTGACTGTCTGTGGTATTTGCTGCTCATTCACCCTAGAGTGATACAAAATTTGCTTGTGTGCATGTGTGGAGTTCCACTGATACCTGTGGCTTCTTAAGTGGTTCTTTGGGCTGTTGTAACAGCTGCACCAGATGCCTGCAGACACAATCAGTAAAATAATCTGCTGCATTTTGCTTTTGTAAACAAGTGTAGAACAGATCTGGCTCTCTACAAGATCTTAGAATGTTACAAGGCTCAGGCTGACCCCATTTACATTGCTTTCATCAACTTCCATAAGCCTTTTCACCTATTGCTTCATGCAGCTTTCCTGAAGAAGCTGGAAACCCATGAGATTACAAGGCCAAGTTTTAGATTTTATGATGGCTGTGTACTTCAGCATCCAGACACAATACAAGAGTAGATAGCCTATTCGTTGAACCTCTCTCTTTCTCTCCCAAAGGAGGAGAGAAGCAAGGTTGTCAACTGTCACAAATCTGATTTAATGTCTTCATTAATGTTGTGTTGGAGGGGGTAGATCTTGACTTTGTGCGATGGTGTAAAACTGGTTAGTGTGACTTGGCAACCTGTTTTATATCTCTCCTGAACTTTATTTCCATTGAGATGTAAAACAGGCTGCCAATTCACAATCAGTCATTTTACACGATCACACAAAGTCAAGATCTACCCCAGGCTGTCTATTCTGAAATGTGCTCCTTTTCAAAGATGGTATTGTACTGTTGCTGGTCTCATCTGGCAACCTAATGCATTTCAATCACCGTCATCAACATTTCTTGGAGGGTATCATGCCCCTAGGTCCCGCTAGCAAATTAACTTTTTTAACCATCAGAGCTCAATTCCTCTTTCAAAAAATATAGAGTATTAGGTTTGGCTGCAGTTTCTGCTATAAAAAGTTCATGTTCCCTTATATGACATATGAAGAGAAGTTACATGAGGCCATTGAGTGTCAGTTTTCACAGAAAAACAAACTGAATTTTGGAATATAATCCCAGAACATTAATAACAATCCTGAAATCCAATGTAATATGAAGGAATTTTAGTTGTTTGGTTACATTAAAGCAGTGGTGGTGAAATTACACCATAATTTGTTGGTTAAATGCTTAGAATACACCACTGTGAGCTAGTGGCGAATCAGAAGTGATGCAACCAATAGATATTCCCTGTAATTGAATTATCATTAAACTATTTACTAGTTGGACTACTTGGGAAGAGTAAACATGAAAATTACTTCAGCTATTGGTGGGGGATGGGTGGAGCGGAAGAGGCAAGTAGCAAATACCTTGAGAAACATTAGTCAGATGCCCTAGTCTCCTTTAAAAATTACCCAAACTTTATAGACTTCCCTTCATCCACAGAATACATAGATCATTACATAATAATCAAAAAAGCCATCCCAACACACTAGCTCTAGTTGAGAATCAGTTTCGCTTGTTAACTCCTCCAGGAGTTTCTGCAAACACATTTGTTTCTTTTTGATTTACTTCTAGCAGTTGTTTATATCTTTATAGTGAACAGAGTGAAAGTTTCTGTCTGGTTTCAGACATGTACAGCACATGTATAGGTGGTTGAAATTTAGGAAACAGAATTTTTCATTCATTCTTTCTCTTCCTCTCCCCTTCTTTCTCTCTGTCTTTTCTCTCTTTTTGTTCTTGCATTAAAATCAATCTGCTGCCATTTAATGCCGCCTTGCTGTCTCAGTTCATGTGTTTTATGATTCTTGTACCAGAAAATGTTTTCCTGATTCTATTGTGTGCAGACCTTTCACAGAATAGCTGCACAATATTCCTGACACTCTCTTTCAACTCACAAAACCAGTATTTCTCCTTTAAGACCACAATGTTAATGTGTTGTTTACTCCACCAAGCACCAATTAAATAACAGCCAAATTAATGACTTAAAAACAAATGATAGTGGTTCATACTTTTTGGTGCATTGCCTTTTTCTCTCTGGGTTAAACACAATTACACCTTTTGCCATGTTAAATTTTAAATATGTTCTCACATTGCTTAAATAAAAATAAAATATATTTGATTTTAATATGAGTCATTAGTGAACAGAGTATTGGTTTTTGTTTATAAAAAAGGAAAAGTAATTGATTTATTCAGTTGATTCCAGAGAATGTTATGTGTAATTAAAGGTTAAGCTCACTGTGGAATAATGGAGATGAACTAGCAAAAGATGTTTAAATCAAAACAGTGCAAATTGGCTGCTGCGTTTCCTACATTTACAATAACCACACTTCAAAGGCTGAATATTGTCGGTGCAGCATGGCTACGAGAGCAGGTCAGAGGCTGGGAATTCTGGGGTGAATAACCCACCTCCTGACTTCCCAAAGACTGCCCACTATCTACAAGGCACAAATCAGGAGAGTGATGAAATACTCTACACTTACCTAGATGATTGCAGCTCCAACAGCATTCGAGAAGTTCAACACCATCCAAGACAAAGCTTGATTAGCACTCCAACCACACGGTTCCACTGCCATTCATCGTGGCTGCAGTGTTTACCATTGACAAGAAGGTTGTGACCTGCACTTTGGCTCCCGAATTGGAGGCGGGCTGTGTGAAAGGCCGGCAAACTCCATGATCTGGGATTTCATCCCAGCTGTAAGAAAAAACAGAAAACAGCCCTCTAGCCCTCACACACTCTCACCACCCCCCACCACATACTTCCCATGCCCCATCCATGCCAACCCACTCCACATTATGCCCCTATGGTCCCTCAGATCTGCCTTTCCAACCTATGCCTCTCTACCCATCTCCCATGACCCCTAATACCCTCCATATCAACCTATGCTCCTCTACCCACATCCAGTGGCTCTTAATAAACCCGATGCCAACTTAGTGCCAACTCATGCCAACCTATGCCCCCCCACCCACTATTCTTTTCCCTTATACCCTCCATGCTAACTCACCTAGTATCTACCATGGGCAGACCACAGGACCCATGCTGCGTTGAAATAAAATAAAGTTTCAAGTGTCTATTACAGCCTTTTTTCTAAAAAAAACCTTTCATTCATAAAAACCCATTCACTAATTTACATTCCTTCAGCTACATAATTCCTTATAAAAACAAACATTTCATTCAAGTGTTTAATCCCTTATAAAAATAAATACTTCAATCAAGTGCTTAATCCCTTTTTGGACAAGCATTTATATCCACAGCCCCACATCAAATACTTTATAATCACTTGCAGCTGTCAAGCAAAGTCTGAACTGACAGGCATCCCATGGTGATAATGATAGGTTGTGAAATCAGTCATGCAGCACAAATGATATAATGATAGTTCTCAGGTTTATGTCAACACACAGAGAGAACTTGCTCTTCTTTTTAAACTGCAGAATGTTTTTTAAACATTTAAACATTTAAACATTTAACACCTCGACAATTTCAATCAGCTTGACAGTTCCAATGAGTTTATGCATTTTTTATGCTCATTCATTTCTACTTTTAACAATCCCAGAGGACACCTGACCTATCCCAAGGGTGTTGCTGCACCTATCCAAAAGGGTATCCTAGATGTCCAAGTAAGTTCAGCAGCTTCAAACCTTCTCCTAAGAAGTATAGAGCCCATAGGTCATGTTTTGGCCATCTCATTAGCAAAAGTTGGATCTGTTTGAAGGTAGCTGCATTTTTACATATGCAGCTGGCTCCCTGAACCACAAATGTGCAATCTACAAAAATCCTCCAATTCTCTCTGGCAAAAATGGTGGGTAATGGATTCAGGGACAGGACTTCCAGAATCAAGGCTCTGGCACCATTTTGGCTAAGCCAGAGGCACATTCTGTCTTCATGAAAATTCAGGCCTGTGTTTATTTGTGCGTCAACACTAGGGGGAGCAGTTCCTGCACATGTGCTGTGTCAGGGTGTCAGCTAGCTGCATTAAAATGAACACGTTACTTGATACAAACTAATAATAAAGTTCAAATTACCCATTTTTAGGCTTGTGTGGTCTTTAACCAATTGCAAGTTCCTGTATCTAGTTTACCTATCATTTATCAGTTGTTCACTATGTAAAACATGTTTCTGATGATTCAGAATGATGAAGATATATCACAGAATCACAGAATAGTTTCAGCACAGAGGGAGATTGTTCAGCCCATCATATCTATGTTGGCTCTCCAAAGGAGCAATTCAACTTGAACCACCACCCCACCCCTCCCCCCCTCTGCCTAGCCCTGCACATTCTTCCTTTTCAGATAATAATCCAATTCTCTCTTGACTGCCACAATTGAACCTGCCTTCACCACACTGTCAGGCAGTGCATTCCAGATCCTAACCACCCACTAACTTTTCCTCATGTCACCTTTGCTTCTTTTGCCAACTACCTCAAATCTGTGCACTCTCAGGCTTGATCCTTCCACCAATGGGAGCATTTTTGCTCTATCTACTCTATCCAGTCCCATCATGATTTTGAATACCTCTATCAAACCTGTAATCATAATATTTCAGTAAATGGGATTCCCAACTTCCAATGAACACCAGAGACTGTGGAGAATTGATTGTAATATTTTTTGGTAAAAATCAACAATAAAAATTTATTTTTGAAAATATATTTAACAAAAACATCATTAACTCATGTAGGATCCAAAACAATGACCCTGTGATAGAGTCCCATAATCTACTAACTGAGTTACCCAGGCTGTGTAATAACACCTTGCATAAAGCCTTAGCTAGCTTGAGGGAGAAAAAAAAGCATTCAAAAGATTTAAATAAATCCATTTACTCTGCTTATTTTTATGGTCTGATTTATTATGGATTATGTCAAGTTATATGGTGTTGTGTGTGGAGGGTTTAACCCCTCTGTAGCTGCAGCTGTTATTCTTTCAAAGTCTCTGGATGACCTTTTAGACCCAGAGTGGAATGGGTGTTAGTTTAAACAGGAGTAGAAAGCAAATTGTCTCAAAATCAAGGTAATTCTCCAAGAATTAGGCAAAAATTCCACCCTGGCACTGACCAGAATGGCATCAGGAACAGTTGTGCGTCCCCTGGCAGTTGCAGTGTGGGCTGAGTGTGCATGTACAACTGTGCCTTTCTAGTTGGTGGCAGGAGTTACAGTGGCTAAAGAAACACTGCAGCAATGCCAAGGATTTTTTAACATGACCTCCCAAATTTGAAACAACTGCTGCCTGGTAGGACAAGGGCAGCAGCTGTATGGGAATACCACCACCTGAAAGCCATTCAACATCTTGACTTGCAAATATAACACCATTCTATCATTGTCACTGGATCAGTATCTTGGAAGTCCCTCCCTGAAAGCACTGTGGGAGTCCCTACAGCACATGGACTGTGTTATAATATCATTTTAAGAGAGAATATGCTAATAATTAGCCAGGCTATAAAATGTGTGACCAGCAGACATTGTTCAGAGGAGCTTTCAGTTTAGCTAGCAGCATGTGGTGTGAAGGAATTGCAGCTGTACTTTCCTCTTAACAATAACTGTTGAGTCTTTATAGTAATTCTGACTGCTGAGTAATCCTATACTACATTTTCAAATAACCTGAACCTACATTTGGTTTACCAGTTCTGTGTGAAATTGGTAAATTTGTATTAAGAAAACAGAAATAAAACAGAGTGCTACGGTTCAAGAAGACAGCTCACAACCATCTTCCTAAGGAGAATTATGGATTGGCAACATATGCTGACCTTGCCAGTGAAGTGCACACCCAAGAATGAATAATAAAAAAAAATGCAGTCTGAAATTAGCTTATAACATAAAATTTCAGAACAGCAATGATCGTGACAGCATGAGTAGTGCTGTCCATGTCCTGCTGTGTGGCTGCATTTGTGGTTGCAGCAGCTGACACAGTTCACTCTCAACCTCCTTTATGAAGCAAAAGCATCTCATCTACAGTTTACTGAAAACCCTCTGTGGATAAGGCCTCCTGCTGGATGCCCCGTTCTTTCTCTCTGGCAGTTTATCCTGCTTGGTTGCACCCTCCTTTGTATTCTCAGTTATGTCCTATTCCAAGAGGTAGCCTAACCTTTCTGCAAAAAAATAACATTTGAACAGTATAACAGCAAGAAGTCTGCAAGAACATCTCTCTAGATTAATTATAGCTACAACAACTTTAAAACTAAACCAAAGTGCATACAAGTCATCCAGCATCCAAAAGTAACAACAGTGACTTACCTGTAATTCTTGCATGATCCTTTTAAATACCATTAGCATCATGCTGTCATAATCAATCACTATGTAACTAATTGACTAAATGCCAATTAACTCCCCTGAACTGAACTACAGAATTTGCTTTGGCACTTGTGGGTTTGGTGTCTATGGGCTTACAGATTTATTGCCAATGCTGCTGTGTCTATCAGTGTAAACCCCTGCCTCACTCATGTGTCAAAATTTGTATGAACTGCATGCATCTGAAGGTGTTTCCTAACTTTCTTACATCACTGCAGAATAAAGCCTTTATGGCACACAGTCATGCTAGTGGCACACAATTCTCAAAGAATTTCAGTTTTATTGTACAAACTGTGCTATTTCCCACACATTAATTGTGCTGTTTAATGTGGAGCACAGGAGTCCACTGAATATCTAAAAGGAGCAGTTTAATCTGCTGGTATTGCTTTCAGGTGACTCAGTTTTCAAGTAGACTACTCAGAGCACCACAGTGTTAACACAGCTGGGGAAAGTTTCACTGCAGCAGTTCCTCAATTTGATTCAACATGAACCTCTGTGAGGTATTTTTTGAATCAGTTTATGTACCACTGAGAAATCATTCTTTAAATACATTGGATATCAAGGGTGTTTCAATTTAAATTTTTGCTCCACTCCTTCATCATTAAGCACGATGGAGCATAAAGCAAACATGTCCCCATCTACTTCCTTTGAAAACAGTATCAAAAAGACACAGTTTCCTATACATCTGTCTCTCTAAATGCCCTCTAATTTTGAGATGTAACTTCTCATACAAGGCACATAATTTCAAAATTCCTGGCCATTATGGCCAGAATATTGCCATCAGTGTGCGGAGGCAGGCCTGACATGCTGACGTGCAAAATGGCATGAGATGACGCCGGGCGTGCATCAGCATGCGCCATTCTGATATTTTGTTCAGCGGGCGCACACTGGAGGCAGCTGCACGCCCGCTGAACTGTCAACGGACTATTGAGGGCTTTAAAAAAGTAATCAAGCTTATCAACAATGCTGCCTGTTCAACCTTAAGGTTGGCGGGCAGGCGAAAAGGCCAAGCAGCCTTTATGTTTTTCAGGAAAACTCATCCACGGCGGGATGAGGTTTCCTGAAGGTTTTATTAAATAAATTTTAAAATGTCCCAAAATATAAAAACATGTCCCATCTTATGTGACACAGTCGTACAAGGGGACATGTTTAAATAGCTTTTTAACTGCTTTATTTAACTATTTTAATATCAACTTAGTCTCCCTGAGGCAGCTCCTTGCCTCAGGGAGATTCCTGCGCTCTTTCACGCACATGCGGGCCTTACTTGTCCCGCCCACGTAAAACAGTGGTGCGCAGACGATCACGGGCGGCGATCAGTTCTGCGCTTGACCCTGCTAGCTCCCACCCAGCCCGCCCAACATAGGTAAGTTTCTGGCCTATGTGCCTAAAAAGAAAAAGCCATGGGAGCTCCTCAGTTGTGTACATGACTCAAAAAGGTTATTACTATCCCATCAGTCTACTCTCAACCATCAGCAAAGTGATGGAAGGAGTCATTATCAGTCAAGTAACATTTGCTCAGCAAGTGCTCAGTTTGATTTCTACCAAGGCCAGACATCATTACAACCTTGGCCCAAACATGGACAAAAGAGCTGCTTTCCAGATGTGAGATGCAAGTGACTGCCCTTGACATCAAGGCAGCATTTGACCAAGTGTGACATCAAGCAAAACTTACCAAAATTGACGTCAATGGAAATCAGGGGGAAAACTCTCCACTGGCTGGAGTCATATCGAACACGAAGGAAGATGGTTGTGAGTGTTGGACGTCAATCATCCCAGCTTCAGATTATCACTGCAGAATCCTCAAGGGAGTGTCCTGGGCCCAACCGCTTTCAGCTGTTTCATCAATGACCTCCCTTCCAACATTCACCAATGTTCAGCACCATTCGCAACTCCTCAGATACTGAAAAATCTGTGCCCAGCTTTGCAAGAGCAGAGGGGCCTGAGGTGCATGTTCACAAATTTTTTGAAGGTGGCAGGACAGGTTTATAAGGCAGTTAAGAAAGCATAAGGGAATCTTGGTTTTGTAAGTCAGGCTTTTGAATATAAAAAAACTAGAAAATCATGCTGACCACTTGGAAATTGTTGGTTAGGCTGCAGCTGGAATATTGTGTACAATTCTGAGCAGCACACTTTAGGAAGGAGAGGGTTTATCAAGTTGATACCAGGGATCAGGGAGTTACGTGGACAGATTGGTGAGTTGGGGTTGTTCTTCTTAGTGCAAAGAAGGTTATGAGGAAACCAAGGCATTTAAAATTGTGCACTGTTTTGATAAAGTTAGGAAGATTTGTTTCCTCTGGCAAGTGGTAATTGGTAACCAGAGATCATAGGTTTTAAATAATTGGCTAAAGAACTAGAGGGGAAAGGAGAAATGTTTCACACAGAGGCCAAGATTCTCTAGCCCAGCCATGGCAGGACCTGCCGCGGGGCATACAGCAGGCCAGCCAAAAGTCCATTGACTTTCAGTGGGACCAAGTGATCCCGGTGGTGGTTGTGGTCGGAAAATCCCGGCCAGAATGTTGGTAACATCTGGAATGCATTGCCTGAAAGTGTGGTGGAATCAGGATCTATAGGAACTTTCAAAAGGCAGTTGGGCATGCTGGCTGCCTATCAGGGATGAAAGTTTGTGGTATAAGTTTGTAGCTGGGGAGTGGAGAGAAGGGAGGAAAAGATCACTGTGCAGTGGGACAACTGGTGGGGGAAGGATATCAAAGTCAGTTCTTTAAATATCGGTCAGGGAGATCTTAGAGGGGCAGAGGGGAGATTGGGGATGGGAGGTTCAGTCAATCATGGGCTTATGTAAATAATTTAGATTTCTGGGCCTGGAAGAAACATACTTGCTTCTCCTGGCCCACCAGCCATGCTGTAAGTGCACTTCTTTTATGGATGTAGGCCTTTTCATCTCATTTTAGCTATTGTGTTTCCTGAACCGTGGGAAACCCAGCCTCCATGGGTTAAAATTTTAAAATCCTATTAAAATGTAGGAGTGTAGCCCATCACTACCCAACTCTCCCCAACCTGCCCACTTGCATTAAAACCGGAAGTAGGCAGGTTGGGGTCAGGTTGAGATCATAAGAACCTTTGCTCCCACCCTCCGCCAACCCCATCCCATTCCCATCCCCATCATGGGGGTTAAAATCCCCCCATTCAGTCCCATTAATTCATTCAGTTAAAATCCAAAGCATGTACCTAATGTAATTATGTTAATGTAAAGTAATTAAAAGATAGATTAATTCATAAAAGTTGATCAAACTCCATTGGTGCTTGCTATATGGGAATTGACTAGAAATTGATTGACATGCAGGGAAGGCTCACTGAGAATCATAGTGCTTTTATAGTTTACACCTGGCAAAAGCTTTGTTCCCTGTGTGGAATTAAAATATCAGACTAGTCTCACAGGTTTGTATATGTGTTAGAGTGAAATATAAAACACAAAGTTTGTCCTTCATATAAATTGTTAATCTTATTCTAAAAATAAAATTCCTCACCACTTTTTACTCATACCCACTTATAATCAAATCTAACCAAAGAGTACTATGAAAACATGCACTAACATGGGAAATATCTGATAGCTGGATAAATGGGAACACAATGTAATTAAAAATAAATGCCAACTTCATTACAAATTATAACTTGGAATGTGAGAGGACTGCCAAAACATATTTTTTGGGTCACACAAGTTCTGAGAAACATAATGTGTTGCTAAGGAGTAAATGGGAAACAATAATTTGGGATAGGAACATGGAACCAAAGAATGGCCATAGCGCAGAAAGGGACCATTTAGCCCATCATGCCTGTGCTGGATCTCTGCAAGAACAACTGAGGCTGTATTAGAATTGCATAAGGTATAGGTTTCCCTCCTTGACATTTCATGAAAGGTATATCAGTAATGCGTAATTACAGCAAGTAATTTTATTTTGTGCTGAACTTGAGTGACTGGGCTGGCACATGGTTGAATTTTGACCCTTAGCACCATGGGGAAGGGGAGCAGGAAGTTAAGCATTTGAGGCAAAACCCAGAGAGCTCTGCGGAGCAAGAAAGGGGCAAGGGGAGAGGTAGTGAGCAAAGTGATATTGCTGTTGATTAACTTGTATCATTATTATTTCTTTATTAAGCGCACTTTGTTTTATGTATACAATATAAAATATATATACAAACACACAACCCTTTTATTCCGTGCTTTTATAGGCCTTTACACATTTCTGTAAACCATGAAAACTAATATAAAAATAGTGGCAGTGATGTGAAACATCAAATATAAAGATACTTAGCATGTAAATGTATCTACCCATAAAACTTAATATTTTTGATATACAATTCTGATACCTGGAATAAAATCTTAATGATATCATTGCAAACAGCACAAATGGGTTTGGCTTTAAACTAGAAAAATATCAATACAGCAGAGATTTGAAGTTGAAATGATATTTAAATTTTATATAGGTAATTACTCTTAGGTGTTGTTGCACATGGGAAGTTAAGATAAAGTGTAGTCTCAACAAAACGGGGTCTTGGAGAGGGTCTAACAGTTGGATCAAGAGGCAAATAAATTCTGTAATGGGGATCATAGGTCTCTATTCAAACATGAGTTAGATAGTCTGAATGGCCACTCTTATCCACCCGTCTGTGATTACCCTGTTCCAAATATGGAATTGCCATTTTGGTGATTGTATCATTCTTTTCTGAACCCACACTTCACAGACAGACCTGGAGCCAAGTGTTTGTCAATATGATAGTTAAATTAGGTTTTTCCGATTAAGCTAAGCTAAGGAATTATATATTATTTAGTCACTTGGAAAAACATAAAGTTACAGAATTTTTACAGTACAGAAGGAGGCCATTTGGTATAACGTGTTTGAGCTGGGTCTCCAGATGAGCAATGCACCTAGTGCCATTCCCCCAACTTCTCTCCATGACCCTGCACATTCTTCCTTTTCAGATAATAATTCAATTCTCTTGAATGCCTCGGTTGAACCTGCCTCCACTACAATCCCACGCAGAGTATTCCAGATCCTAACCACTTGCTGCATGAAAAAGTTTCTCCTCATGTCACCATTGCTTCTTTTGCTAATTACCTTAAATCTGTGCTCTCTTGTTCTTGATCCTCCCACCAATGGGAACAGTTTCTCCCTATCTACTCTGTCCAAACGCCTCACGATTTTGAATACCTCAATCAAATCTCCTCTCAACCTTCTCTTCTTCAGAGAAACAGATTCTCCAATCTATCAATGTAGCTGAAGTTCCTCAACCCTGGAACCAATCTCATGAAAATCTTTTGTATTTCAAACCTGCAAACACTCAGGGATTGCATTTCCACTGGAATTCTGCTGATTGTCCACCATGGAAGATCCACACACAGCCTGGAAAAATGGAGTAAATGCTTGTTCACAACATTTCCCAGGGTTTCTGCAGTTATGGCAGATGACCTGAAGATGTTATTCTAGTGACGTATTAGGCTTAATTGCAAGGGAGTACAAGAATAAGGAGGCACTGAAATAATATAGGACTTTGGTGAGGACACACCTGGGGAACAGAGCGCAGTTTTGACCTCCGCACCTAAGGAAGGAACGGGTGCAACAACTGCTCACTATGCTGATTCCTGGGATGAGAGGAGAGATTAACTAGAATGGAAAGATATTCTTTGGCGTTTAGAAGGATGAGAAGTAATCTCACTGAAATATATAAAATTCCTAGTGGACTTGACAGGATAAATGCTGAGTATCTGTTTCTCCAGAGTCCAGAACTTTGGGTCACTGCCTCAAGCTAAGGGTTTGGCCATTCAGGACTGAATTGAGGAGGAATTTCTTCTCTCAGAGACTGGTGAATCTTTAGAATTTTCTGCTGAAGATGCTCATTTATTGAGTATGTTCAAGACAGGAATCGATAGATTTCTAGATATTTGAGACATCAAGGGATATGGGGATGGTGTGGGAAAAGGACATTGAGGTTAAAGATCAGCCATGATCTAGCTGAATGGCGGAGGAGGCTCAAGGGGCTGAATGGCCTACTCCTGCTCCTAGTTCCTATCTTCCTAAAGGACAGTGGATGCTCAAATTTTGAGTACATCTAAGGCTGAGATCAATAACATTTTGGGTATTAAGGAAGTCAAAGGATATAGAATAGGGCTGGAAATTGGTTTTGATGCAGAAGATCTGCCATGATCTTACTGAATGGCGGAGCAGGCTTGATGGGATGCATGGCCTACTCCTGCTCCTATTTCTTACGTTCTTAAGATCTTGTGTGGACATTTAACCTCTCAGCATGTAGCAAATTCCAAACAACAATGTGTTGGGTCATGGATAAATGTAACAGTGCAACATTGGATGTGAAACTAGTCTTGATTCTTCTGATTTGACCTTTCCCCTATACCCCCATCGGGATATTCCTACTTGCGTTGAATATTTTTGTAGAACTTGATGAAAAGTTTAATCATTTGAAACAATGTAATTGTAGTAAAAATAATTAAGTAGCTCAAGCATATTTTATTCCAATATTTAATTTTTTATGAGCTTTTAACTGAGAGTGAGAGATTATTCATACCTACAATTTGCCAGCTGATGGCCCTTGGTACTAATCTGTCACAAGTTTCTCCAGATAAGGAGATGACAGTGGAAAACAAATTGACAAGTGTGTAGATCATAACAATATTTTATAAGAGCAGTCCCATTTTTTTGAGTAATCTCTGCAATGATGAAATGTAAAGCCTTGAACTTGAACTGAATGTGTCAGGTTTCTGAAGTATTTTAGATGATACTAAAATAAAACACAGATCTCAGCATTTGTAAGCCTGGAGATATATAACTGACTCAAAGTCCTCAATGGAATGGACTGAACATTCCTAAACAATTGGGATCAGATGCACATCCTGTGACCAAACGTTTGGGAACAGAGACGCCTTGTTTTGCGCTGCCAGCCCCTCCCCACAAGCACCCCTCAGGTGCAAACTGATTTCTAAGCCAACAATGTTGCTGACATGAAGATCATCAAAACACATGATGTGATAAATTGGATAATACCCAGGAACAGACCTAGGGATCGCAATATGTGATTAACTTGCGTCCATTCTTTGGGCTTCAGAATCTTAAATTGTTGCTGCCCGCTGTTTTAAATGATTTGTGCGTGCTCCCTACACTGTTCCTTGGCTGCGTGCATCAGCAGGAGTGCTATTATGGTGAGGGGCAAGTGCCATAAGGAAAGGAAGTTTCTTAAGGGGGAGGTGCCTTGTGGCTGCATGAAGTGGTGGGAGTATTTTCAGAAGTCAGCCTGGGTTCTGATACTTTGAGGAATGGCTGAAAATGCAAGACAGCAAGCAGCAAGGTTTTCAGGCAATGCACTGGAGGCCTTGGTGGATGAGGGGAAAAAATGAAAAGGAGAGATGTCCTGCGTCCTGGGAGCAGGAGCTCCTGCAGACATAGGGGACAATAGGAAGATGAGGCAGCAATTCTAGGAGTGTTACCCCAAGAACCTGGATGCAGCTCATGAAGACGTTTAATGACCTGCCATCTTTTTCTATCAGTATTCGCATGCTTTACTTCAGCCTCACATACTTAGCACTGTTGCAGGCTGCACATCCACAACTCGCAGCTCATACACATGGGCAGATATTAAACCATGACAGCCTCATCAGACAAACATATTGCACAACAGTCACTGATGCATTTCCTCCTTTCTCACTATATAAGGTTGAGTACAATGGCAGGCAGAAGGATAGAATTGGAGGAGGACAAGTATTTTAACATCAAAGAAGGAAACACTGTGGCAGTAGCCACTATTGGAGTTGGAAGGATTGATGATGAGGGTCTCTGCATCCCTAATCCCCCTTCTCTCTTCCTGCTTCTCCCTTATGACACAATCTCTTCTGATTCACAAGCTGCAAATGGTGTAAATAATCTCATAGCAGTTGACAGATTTCTATCAATCTCTTTAGTGAAAAAAAGCATCTCAAGCATTGGTCCTCACTGAAGTTGAGGTGAGAGAAATTGCTCCCTAAAGATCTTGGCAGGTATGGTACCACGATTATTGGTGTTGATATGACTGAGGCTGTGGTCAGCGGTGTGGGTGAAATCATAAAAGTTGATGGTATCCTCACCTCTAATCTTTCTGCACACATCCCACTTCTCCCTCATCCCACAGTCTCTTTTGATTTACAAGCTAGAGGTAGTTTAAGGATGTACCTATTACTTCCCCCACACCCACCACTCCCCTCACCACACTCTTTTCCTTGTGCTTTTCAGAGACCCAAAAACCGCCACCTAGCCAGGGAGTGGTGCAGAGGCATGAAGTCCATGAGAAGCTGGGGACTGATGATGAAGAAATGCCATCGCAGCCACCAGCTCAGATACTGACACTGTGTGATGAACAGAATAGCATAGAGGCAGAATTTGCACATGGACAGTCATCAAGCATGAATGGACTGCAGCCAGGGTAGGGGGGAAGAGTGACATAGTTGTTAGCATGCAGGAGGGCATAGTCGCAAATGAGTACTGCGGACGACTCATATGAGAAAAATGATGAATATGCACAATGAAAAGCTTGGTGCATTGGCAGACCTGTCAGCATGCCTGTTGGCATTATCAAGGAGCATGCAAAAGTATGGCACCAACTTGGCTCTGGACTTAGTTCAGAGCTTGGAGCTTATCATTTCCAGCATGAAAGCAGTGGTCAACTCCATCAACAAACTTGCAGACCAAACCAGGATGCAGCAGTGATGCAATGATGGCCACTGGTTCAGCTTCCATTGTAGCACAAGCAGGTCTGGCAGAAGGCACTGAATTTCAATGAAGCAGACTGCAGATATACTTAAAAAGGCACAAGTGAGCAGTTCTAGTCCTAGAAGGGCTGACTTCAGACTGCACCATCTCTTCATAAGCGGCAGCAGTCTGGGCTAGCTAGCTGAGAGGCAATGGTAAGGGCACCAGGGGAGTGGCAGTTGTGGGAGAATGAAGCCTTTCAGTGCTGCAGTGGAAACTCAGACCAAGATCATGAAATCTCAGCTTGCAGCCCTGCAGGTTCAGACTGCTGCCATCATAACTGCAGATACCAGTGCATAAAGATTCTTTAACAGTCCAGTAATCTATTCTCCAACACATTTCTAGCATTGCTGAGGCACTACCTTGGGGTATTCTCAGGATGACAACATTCATTCTCCCACAACTGCCACTCCCCTGGTGCCCTTACCATTGCCTCTCAGCTAGCTAGCCCAGACTGCTGCCGCTTATGAAGAGATGGTGCAGTCTGAAGTCAGCCCTTCTAGGATCAGAACTGCTCACCAGTGCCTTTTTAAGTATATTTGCAGTCTGCTTCATTGAAATTCAGTGCCTTCTGCCAGACATGCTTCAGCCACTGGGATAGCACTGCGTAGGAGCACAAGGCCAGGCAGGCAAGAGTGATTAGTTGACTTTTGTAAGGAATATTGGATGATTTGTTTGACAAAGTTCATTTGGAATGATTGCTTTTATTTCAACTCCACTCTCTTTTGACAGTAGCACATTCACAGCACTTCTACAAACTCAGAAAGAGCCATAGAAATCAATCAGCAACTAGCCAGAACATAGTTGATGATCCTTTTAAAAATGTTGGTGGGGGGTTCCTTACTGCTGGTAAACACATGCTCAGCTGCATGTGTTTAAGAGAGTGCATTAGCTGGAGTAGCAAGGTCAAAAATGACAGCACCAGTGTCAAATCAGTGCTACACACTGACTGATTCATAATCTGCAATGTATCCAGCCTTTCCTTGCTTCATATGTGATTTCTGAGAGAAGAAAAGATTTGGTATGCCCAACATGGAGTAATGAAAATATGTTCTATATACTTAGCAAATTACAGTCAGAATGACAATGTTGTACAGAATTGCATAGCATTTTTGTAGAGAATTGGTGGAAAGTTCAAAAGCAGGTCAGTCCCCAAAGTATTAACTAACCTGTTTTCAATGATCACCTCGTAATTATTTAATCAAAATCTTTTAAATTATTTTTGTAATACTTACCTCTGTACTCTAGATTCTTTGTACTTCTCAATCATCAATTGAACAATCACAAGCTATTTACTTTTGTTAAACCTTTTGTAGCAGCTCACACTACCAACCATGTCACCATGAAATGAGCCAAGTACCTCATCATTGCCTGTAAGCTGAGTCACTGAGTGTGGCCTGTAGAACAGATTTGTTTTGTTTCAGAGAATTTTAATGCTGCACCTGCTAGTGTTGCAAATCTGAATTCAATTCTTACAAAAATCAATATGCAAATACACTGCCCAAATGTAGCCAAAATGGAGATGGTTTAAGAAGACTGGTCTGTGACAGTCACGTCATGCTGGTAAAGATAATTGGGCAGTGGACTCTGTATTTCTAAAAAGAAAGCAACATAGAATAATAGACACTGTACACTCTCAAAATGGTTTCTGGAAAGTCATGTGGCATTGGTTTATGGTTTTTGGATGGACAAAGACAAAATGTCTGGGAAGTTACTTAAAAATAGAAATGGGTTTTCCAGGTACAAATTGACTGCCCCCCATTTCCTCCCACCACCACTAGACCCATCAACACCATGAGGATGGAATGTCAAATAAAGTCTTTTAGTGAGCTAATCATAACTGGTATATTGATGGGATATCAATCATCCACCCCAACCATCCCCCACATTGTGTACAGGGGGTACATCACATGAACAAAACTAGCTGGAGGAAAGTCGACATGTTATTACTCTTCAAGGGACCCAGCAATCCAGTTTGGGACCAGCAGCAGATGGAGATTATCACCCAGCAAGAAGAAAGGAGCCCTGCCTTGAACATACAATCATCTCAGGCAGTGAAAAGAGAAGCTAATTTGTCTTCACCTGCAGGATTATATTTCTTCTCTACAGAAACTCAGCCATAATTTCATATGAAAACACAAAAACCTCCAACTTCCATGGTCTTCAAAGAATCTGAGAGAGAATCCTTCAAGCCTGCAATGCTTTTCATCTTAAAGGAATGGTTAAGAACATGTGACTTGTTTCTTGTTACTTTCTTAGTAATCTACGGGCATGCTTTATCTCTCCAGCTCATCTTTTCTTGTGTGTATGTGTCTGTGTGTTTGAGGGAGTGAGTGTTTTGTTGCATTTACATTTTGGGTGTTTTGTAAATAAACATTTATCCTTTCTTTTGATTTAAGCTTACCATTTGTGTCTATTCTTTCAAGTCACAATACTCAAAAGGTTTAAAACACTCCTCAAAAATATATCTCATTTCAGTTAGCTGAGAGGTGAGAAAACAGGGAAAAAATTATCCCATCACCTCTTGCCATCCATAACAGGTCCTGTAACACAGAAAAATCCATTGCAATCACTGTGTCTGAGGTCACAATTGTTCCTCAATTATCTTTCATTTCTTTCAGGATTGTTCTTCAGTTGCTGATACCTTAATGTCTCACACAGCACGAGTTCAACTGTAATAGTTGATGCTAAATAGTCTAAAATATTTTAAATGCTAGTTTTTAAAAAAGTGGAAGCAAAATACCAATAGAGTTTTAATATTGCATACAAAACTCATGACTAAAATGTATTGCTTCTGGTTCCAAGCTAATTAGTAGATTATAAAATGCTGTGGATTTATGCAATTAAAATGAGGATTAAGGTTCAAGCTTAGTGGCATTAAAATAAATACAAACAAATGATGTAACTATTTATTTTACATCTCCATTCATGGTAAATATCCACATTGTTCATCTTCTCTTTTGTTAATTGACAAATCTTTTAGTGGGTGTAGATATGAATGATTAACAGAAAATTATGATTGGTTCATTTTATTTAAGGAACCAAATCCATTGCTTAACGATTTACATTTTAACAAGGAAGAGAGAGAAGCAAGGGCTATTGAACCACTGCTGGAATACATCTTCTCTTTTTCTTTCTACCTCTTTCAGTTAAAGTTCTGGTACCCAACTTCTCAGTCATCTTGTAATTCACAAAGAGCAGACTTCTCCTGTTCTGATGGTGAATTTGAGCATAAAAAATATACACAAAAAACTAGGTGTCTTTCACTTGATTGTGGTGTCCAATGGTTTGTTTCATCTGTGTTTAAATATGCTAGACTGATAACTTACCCTTGTACACTTGCTCAATTGCTTAAGCCTGTGAGTGGAGCTAGTAAGTTAAAAAATCTCAGAAAGTTCCAGAAAGGATCTGTAAAGAACATGCTTGTTGAAACTTCTGTAAGTTTGGATGTGCTTTCAAGGTCTGTAAATAAACTGTCTGGATTTAGAACTAGAATCATCTCTGCATTTCTCTGAGATAAATCAGATAAATGATATACAGCAAATCAGCAAATACATATCGTTGATGAGAGATAATTAGACCTAAAAAACTCTAATATTTAACTATAAATTTTCAGCACAAAGATGCAAAAGTGGCTATTTTCCCAAAAGGAAAAAGAATCAGGAAATGAAGAGTACCAGTACAGTAAAACTTGCCCGAATTGGTCTTGTATACCTTGAAATGGAACTCCAGAAAAATCAGAATTATTGATTTTCACTAGGATTTGACAATTTCGAACTGGTTTTTCCTTCTGGGTGATATATTATATTGATAAATTAAAAACCTTTCATTGAATGTGAATAATCTGACCATGACAGAAAACTGTATGTTATGGGAGTGAAAAACTTTACTTCTACACTGCAGTCAAAAATCCAAAATTCGCACCACACAACTGCATTGATAACTCCAGGAATGCAATATGAAGGTGTACTGTTTTCATTTCAACACAAGATGGTGATACATCTACTTGAATATTGTATAAAGAAGGTTCCTCCTCTCTAGGCCATTAGATGGGCTAGGGAACTGTTGAGAGATTCTGCAGTTCCCCTGAATAATCATTGGTAAATGTACATTCTTCATCATAATCAGGGTTTATAGTAAACACAACTTCACATTTTTGAAGCAAACTTATAAACAAACACCTAAATCTCACTTGAGAAAGGAGTGCTCAGTGCATGTGAGCCCCAAAGGGGGTGACAAACCCAGGTAGCCCAGGGGGGCATGTAAGCCTTGCCAGTATTAACGGCTGTGCCTCATTTAAATAAATGCTTGCAGAGTCTAGCCTGACATCTGGCCAGATCCATTACCTGGCTGGTCAGTGGGAACAGAAATCTGCTAGCAGGAGGCCTTCGGTAGGGGGAAGGGGTGTGGTGGGGGATGGGGGGGCGGTGGTGGAGAGGGTCCTGTAGGAATGGTCCCCTGCAATGGCAGGAGGAATCTGGAAGCTTGGAGTGAGTGGTGAAAAGATTCAAGTGCAACTGGGGTAGGCCAGTACCAGGCAGGAAGCTTTGTGTGGCCTGGGGCACACAGCCCTGCTCCATCTGGTCCACAAGGTTCTAACAGAACTGATGCTTAAGCCTTATCTTGGTGTCTTCTGGCTTGTTGGTTCCTCCTTAATTTTTATTCATTCACAGGATTAGAGCGTCGCTGGCAATGTCAGCATTTGTTCCCCATCTTTAATTGCCCTTGAGGTGATAGTGAGCCACCTTCTTGAATTACTGCATTCCATATGGTGCAGGTACGCCCACTGAGCTATTGGGAAGAGAGTTCCAGGATTTTGACCCAGTGACAGTGAAAGAACAGCAATATAGTTCCGAGACAAGAAAGTGTCTGGTGGTTCTGGTGCTGGGTTCCATAAAGTGTGAAGCTCCCTCATCTTTTTGGGAAAATCATATGATGTCATTGGGCTATGACTTTTGTATCTAAAGTCGGTCCCAATTTTCCTGAATCAGGAGACCCAGCTGGCTGAAAATTGATGAAGGCAAACTGGCATGATGCAAGGAAAAAGCTACCGGTCGATACATTGCCTCAGCCTAACTTAAACACACCCTTGCGCCATGCTTGCTGTGAATGGAATTGAAATCACAGCCTCATTGTCTAACTTCTGAGATGAGGAATACTTAGTTTAGCAAGGCACTGCTGGCATGGCAGCTGTGGAACCATATCCTAGCAAGAGTCAACACATTTAGTAGAGGAAGGAGAAAGAACAGAATAATTAGATAAAAAAAACAAACCACTGAAAAGCACCAAAGAGCAAATACACCACAACATGAAATACAACAAGGTAGAAATAAAACAGCCAAATGGCCAAACAATCAGTGCCTGTGGAAGATTAAATCCATATGGTGAAATCAGGGCAGTACTCCCCAAAAATTTAAAGATATATAAAAAATTGCTCGTGAAAGTGGGAAATATGATCAACAATAATCAATGACGACTGGAAATCAAATCCAAAGAGATTTCAGGTGAATTTATGAAAAATATTTATATTAAATTTTTTGCCATGATATTTGTTATATTTTAAATTTGGTATGCGGTATGATACCAATACATTGGAATGCCAGACAGGAAAAGACTAGCTTGTCTTTATAGTCTGTTCCATACAGATGCAATTCTCATGATACAAACACTTCCCACTACTCACATATATCTCCTTGAAGAAAAACAGATTTAAAATCAGGCTAAATAATGTACTCTAAGCGGTTAATTCTAACCATGTGATATGATAATGAGACACAGTATACCTCTTCACAGGGAGTGATGCAATGTCTCATGATCTTGCTCTCTCTCGTAGACTTCAGAGCAAGGAACCCTCACTATGCTGTTTCTTAATAAAGTTAATATTTTTCTTGCCTCAATAGATTCTGTAAATATTCTGTGTTAGCAAAGCAAGACCAAGAACATTATATGGTGGCAGTGAGTGAAAGAAAAAGTATGGGAAAGTCATGTACGATGAAGTAATAAAAGCACTTGATGCCTACTTCAATCTGCACAAGAAGACCATTTTCAAGCAGGCTAAATTTAACAAGCTTATCCAATGACAAGGAAAATGTATTGATACAGTATAAACAATCTGTATATACTGGAAGAGAACTGTGAATATGGCAGCTCAAAAGATATACTAATCAGAGATAGAATTGCTGTTGGAGTCTTGGACCACTTTCAGTCGAGAAATTAGTTAACCTTGACAAAGGCCATTCAACTAAGCAGACAAGTTGAAGTCAGGAAGCAAAATTGATAGGTGATTCGGGATGACAGGGAGAAACAGATTCCAAAAACAATTGACTCAGTGGAGTATGTTAAATCTAAAAGCTGAGAGGCGGCCATACAAAAGCAGGGGAGGTAGGAAGAGCATTCATCAACTTTCCCAACTAACTGTAATTGATGTGGTGGAAAAACCACAGGTGCAAAAATTGTCCCTCCAAAAAGGCCAAATGACATTTTTGCAAAAAGAGGGGTCACTTCCAAGCTGTATGTTGCAGCATGAACCTTGTATGAAATAAGCAAAAAGGGAAGCCTTTGATAGGTGGCAAGATCCATGAGGTGATAGATAACAATGATATTGAGGTGAATTTTCTTGGAGAGACTCAGGAACCAAGCGGAAGTTCCTGGAGCACTGATATTGTGGTAGGGGGAAACAAGATTTGCTTTAAGTTAGACACAGGTTCAGCGGTTTTGGTTCTTTCTAATGCTGAACTGCTGTTGGAGAAAGGTTGTCTTCACCCATCATGCATAAAACTACACGTGCCAGGGGGTAAAGAACTCAAGATCATAGGGCAACTAAATGCAACCCTTCAATATATAGAGAGAAAAAAGTCAGTGAAACCTTATATGTAATACTGAACCAGAGTCGTTTGCTCCTAAGCCTGTACTGATTTACATCTGATTGCAGAGTAGAGGAACTGGGAAGCCAAGATGATCAGCCTAAAAACTTCAGAATTTCCACAGCTGTTCACAGAACTAGGAAAGCTGTAAACAGCATATTATATCACTCTACATCTTGAAGTGAACCCAGTGCGTCGATTTACACCCAGAAAAAATCCTCATCCAGTCTTGCCAAAGGTAAAGAAGGAAGTTGACTCTATGATGAAGCAAAGCGGTATTTCCCCTTTGAGAGAACCAACAAGCTGTGGTTGAGGATGGTCCTAAACCCAAAAGCCAATGTGTTTATCAGAGTTTGCATAGATCTTACACAGTTGAACAAAGCAGTCGAACACAAAGCTCATCCTATGTCATCTATGGACGAGGGCTTAGCAAATTTTGGAAAGAGTTCAATCTTCCCAAAGCTAGCTGCAAAAAAAAAAAATGATATTTTAGCTCACTGTAACCCGGAGCTACCCACTATCATTGCTGCAGACGCATTAGGATTGGGAGCTGTATTCCTTCAGGTACAAATGGATAGAAAGCATTAACCAGTTTACTACGCAGAGACAGAACAAATATATGTAGTGATAGAGAAAGAAGCATTAGCTGCTACATGGGCTTGTGAAAAGTTTGCAGATTATATTCTTTGCCTCCATTTCAAGAGAGAGACAGGCCACAAACCCTTAGAGACACTCTTAAATTCTAAGGATTTAGTAAAACTGCCTCCATGAGTACAACAATTCATACTGAAGATGATGAGGTTTGATGCAAAGACAGAGTATGTTTTGGATAGGCAGCAAAATACAACAGATGCTTTGTCTTGTGTCCCAGTGGCAAGGCCCAAACAAGGTGATGTAGCCTTTGCTGAAGAGGTAGAAACCTTTACATTGACAACAACCACAACTATACCAGCAGCAACTGAGTGATTGAATAAAATCAGAGGTGTAGAATCAGAGGTGATGAAGAATTTGCTCAGGTCAAAGAGTACTGCATCAAAGAATGGCCAACAAACATGCCACACAATCCCATTCTCAGACAGTACTATGAACAGAGATGATACCTCAGTCTAATTGATGATTTACTCATCTATGACGAGAGTTTGGTCATTTTGAGAGTTCTGAAACTTTTTTATACCGCAATGATTGTACCAAGAATATTACCACATCACAAAATGTTGAGGCAGAGTAAGATATTCTGTTTGGTGTTCAGGTCTCTAAAAGTCATTGGAAGTGATGATATCAAACTCTATTACTTGTGTTATTCATCATCAGGAGACAAGGGAAACATTGATACCATCTTCTTTTTCATCAAGGCCATGGGAACATCTTGGAATGAACCTCTTTGAACACAGGGACAAGATGTTCTTGATCATAGTAGGCTACTACTCCAGATGGATAGAAGTCAAGCAACTGGAGCAGTGATTACTTTGATGAAGGAGATATTTACAAAATATAGAACCCCAGACCTTTTAATCTCAAGTAATGGATTGCAGTTTGCCAATGAACACTTTAAAGAGTTCACGGCACTTTATGGATTTGTCCACACTACCATCTCACCAAGATAGCCTCCAGCGAATGGTGCAGTGGAGGGAGGAGTGTATACAGTGAAAGCATTACTGAGGAAGAACAATGACATCCAGTTTACATTTCTGAGCTGCCATTCAATTCCACTCCAAAATGGGTTAGCACCATGGGAACTCCTAATAGGAAAAAGACTGAGAATTCAACGGCCTACTCTCCCACACATACTCATGGCACTTGTATAAGCTGATGATCTGGACAAGGTAAGGGAGAAAGAAGATGAGTATCATTCCAGCTAGATGTGGAACTATGTCAAACCTCACAAAGTACGCAACTACCAGACCTCCAACCAGCAGAGCTAGTTTGGATGCAAGACCAAACCTGCTATGGACAAGAGATTGAACAGACACCTCATCTTGCCTCATCCAAACAGATAATGGGGCAGTGATACGGAACAGATCTGCACTAGTTGCCACATAGAGCAATCTCCTGCTCAGTCGAAGCAGTCTTCTGTGCAACCAAACACACCAGAGTTGCTGTGTTTATCAAGAGGTCCAGATGAGATCCAGATTGGTGAACCTGAGTCATCTACAAATTCTCCTTCTGCCCAGCAGAGGCTGAGAGAATACATGCAGGGCTCAAATTCCCAATCTTGTTCAAAGGAGCAGAGGACCTGTTTAGGGAGACTTATAAAACCTCCACAGTTGTAGCCTCAATTAAATTGAAGTCAGAGCTTTGGGGGAGATGTGGTATACTGGGGAGAATCAGAGACTTGAGGGGATATGTAGTAAAAGGGGTTAATTGTTTGATACGCTAATGAGGCACAAAAAACATCATCATAGAAAGTGATACTATGTTTCATGATTTTGCTACCGTAGCCCTCATTTCAAGCAAGCCTGTTTCTTAAAGTTAATGTTTTCCTTATCTCAGCAGATTCTGTAAATATTCTGTTAGCATAACGAGACGAAAAATATTAAAAATAAGAACAGGACACATCATACAGCATGGTTGTCTGTTGGATGTTGCACTGCTCGATTCTCACTTGGTAGATCGCCACCGACCTCACCTTCAGCAGAGGACCGGTCCAGATCCTCACTGGCCAGCTGGATGACTCTGTTTTCAAAGTCCGTGAAGACCTTGATTTCGGGCATTCCTCCATCATTCTGTGACCTCTCCCTCTTGTTGTGTGCCAGCTTGTCCTGCATGAATAGAGATGTAGAGAGTGTAAGCAGGACGCCTGCCAGGCCAGATGATAAGTGTGCCTGGCCTGTGAGGGTGTTGAGCGGTCCCATGGACGGGATGACGACAATGATGGTGAGTGTGAGAGTGAATGGTGATGCCCCTCAGTGAGTGAGGGCCCTGTGGATGTGGGATGGGTTTGTGAGTGTGTGAGTTGAGAGCGATGAGAAGAATTACTTATCCTGGCAGAATGGAGAAGATCATTCATCTCCTTGCGGCGCTAGGTGTCTGTCCTCTTTTGAAAGGCACTGGCACTGACCTCCACTGTCACTGCCTTCCAAGCCAGGCTAGTGCTGTTGCTGCCCATCCTAATGCCAGAGCTGGGGTAGAGGACATCCTGGCAGGCATCCATGGCATCCAAAGGTGCTCGAGGGACACGTTTCTGAACCTGGGGTCTGCAGTCTTCTTCAGTTTCAGGGCCATGTCTTCGTGCAGCAGTGGTAGTCTGGAAGCACTGAGATGTGTGCTTGTGGCTGGACTTTAAACATGGCGCCCGGCGTGATGCAGCTGCGGGGTGATGGCAAGTGGACGAATGAGAGCCCGCCTGCCATGGAAATGGCGTGTTTCCCAGGAGTGCATAAATAATGTGGCAGGTTTGGGACGATACAGCGTGAAAACCTACCATTGCGGCCGGCGGCCAAACCATTGTTTTATCCAACCCCTATCGCACTCAGTACAAACCTGGGATGATTCCCTCATAATCTCAGCTCAGAGCCTGGTCTTTTCTGGAAACTTTTGTTTGCTCAACTCTCGAGCTCCACTCACAGGCTTAAGCAATCAATTACAGTTACATAGATCACAGAACAGGCCAACATAATCAAACACAGACCAATCAAACAATTGAATACAACACTCACAAATCAGTTTTCTTTGCTGAAGGTGGCAACAGGATAACCCAATCTAAAGCAAATTTATAACATGGGCGGATTATAATACAGGGGTCTAAAGAAGTGCAGCAATGTAGTTCACACAAAGGGCTAAATTTGCCCTGGGGATAGACAGGAATTTCAGTGACTAGTATCAGGCGTCTTGAATGATGGGTTGTCTTCCTGGTCTCAGGGTAGAGGATGTTATAGGACAGGTGCAGAACATTCTGAGGTGGGGATGAGAACAGCCAGGAATTCATATCCACATTGCATCCCATAAAGTACGGAGAGAAGCTTTCAAATCTAATTGGCTGAGGTTTAGGGAGTAGGGATGTGAATACAGAGCAGAACATTAAAGGCGATAATCTCTGGATTCCTCCTAGTGCCACTTTATAGGGATTATAGGAGTAGTAAGATAAAACAGGTTAATATGAGGATGGAAAAATGGTACAGGAAGGCCACCAAATTCCTGGGGCATTGGGGCCTGACTTACCTATTGGCCAATGAGTGCTAGCTGTGAGCTGAACATTCTGCACTTATCTGTTTGGGGCATTACTCACAGTGCCATCTGTATTAGAATAATGCTCAATGCCCTATATCCAGTCCTCCTTGGGGTTCACATTTGTGCACAGGGTAAGTTCCATGAATAGAGGTGGGGATGAAGGTGCATTAATGGATGCTCCCAAATTTCTAGGCCAATATTCTGTACAGTTGTTGCCTCATAATTCCAATTGTTCAAGTGATTAGGTTTTGTGGAAAGATGAGCTAGTTAGGGAGATCCATCATCCATACTTATCTTTGTGATCTCTTCTGAGGAATGTTCCTTCTTCCAGAGAATTTGAGGATATGTTCCTTGGGTTGTCGCATCATAGATTCACAGAATCACAGAATTGTTACAACACAGGAGAAGGTCATTTAACCCATTGTGTCTGTGCTGGCTCTGAATGAGCAATGCACCTAATGTTATTCCACTACCTTCTCCTCGCAACCCTGCACATTCTTTCTTTTCAGGTTATAATTCAATTCCCTTTAGAGTGCCTCAGTTGACTCTGCCTCCACCACACTTTCAGGCAGTGTATTCCAAATCTTAACCACTCGCTATGTGAAATAGTTTCTTCTCGTGTTTCCATTGTTTCTTTTGTCAATTACCTTAAACCTATGCCCTCTCATTCTTGATCCTTCTACCAATGGGAACAGCTTCTCCTTACCTACCCTGTCTGGACTCCTCATGATTTTGAATGTCTCCATAAAATCTCCTCTCAACCTTCTCTCCAAGGATACAAGTCCCAACTTCTCCAATCTATCTGTGTAACTGATGTTCCTCATCCCTGAGACCATTCTGGTGAATCTTTTCTGCACTCTCTCTAATGTCTCCATATCTTTCCTAAAATGTGGAATCCAGAACCGCATGAAAGACTGCAGGTGAAGCCAAAGAGCTTTATACAAGTTTAACTTAATCTCCTTGCTCTTGTATAACCACCATGCTAAATGGGATAGATTTCGAACAGGTCTAGCAACTCAAGACTGGGCATCCATGAGGTGCTGTGGGCCATCAGCAGCAGCAGAATTTTTCTCGAACACAACCTGTAACCTCATGGCTAGCATATCCACCACTCTACTGTTACCATCAAGCCAGTGGTTCAACGCTGCTTCAATGAAGTGTGTAGGAGGGCATGCCAGGAGGAGCACCAGGTATACCTAAAATTGAGGTGTCAACCTGGTGAGGACTACTTCCATCTCAAACAGCATAAGCAGCACGCAATAGACAGAGCTAAGATTCCACAATCAAAGGATCAGACCTAAGCTCTGCAGTCCTGCCATATCCAGTCGTGAATGGTGATGGACAATTAAACAACTCACTGGAGGAGGAGGCTCCACAAATGTCCCCATCCTCAATGATGGAGGAGCCCAGCACATCAGTGCAAAAGATAAGGCTGAAGCATTTGCTTCAATCTTCAGTCAGAAATGCCGAGTGGATGATCCATCTCGCACTCCTCCAGAGGTCCCCAGAATCACAGATGCCAGTCTTCAGCCAATTCGATTCACTCTGCATGATATCAAGAAACAGCTGATAGCACTGGATACTGCACAGGTTGTGGGACCTGACAATATTCCGCCACAGCTCCAGAACTTGCTGTGCTCCTAGCCAAGCTGTTCCAGTACAGCTACAACATTGGCATCTACCTGGCTATGTGGAAAATTGCCCAAGTATGTCCTGTAGACAAAAAGCAGGACAAATCCAACCCAGCCAATTATCGCCCCATCAGTCTACTCTCAATCATCAGTAAAGTAATGGAAGGGGTCATCGACAGTGCTGTCAAGTGGAACTTGCTTAGCAGTAACCTGCTCACTGACACCCAGATTGAGTTCTGCCAGGGCCATTCAGCTCCTGGTCTCATTACAGCTTTGGTTCAAACATGGACAAAAGAGTTGCAATCCCAAGGTGAGGTGAGAGTGACTGTCCTTGACATCAAAGCAGCATTTGACAGAGTGTGGCATTGTCTGGAGTCAATGGGAATCAGGGGCAAAACTCTCCACTGGTTGGAGTCATACCTAGCACAAAGGAAGATGGTTGTGCTTCATGGAAGTCAGTCATCTCAGCTCCAGGGCATCACGACAGGAGTTCCTCAGGGTAGTGACCTTGGTCCAACCATCTTCAGCTGCTTCATCAATGACCTTCCTTCCACCATAAGATCGGAAGTGGGGATGTTCTCCGATGATTGCATAATGTTCAGCACCATTCGTGACTCCTCAGGTACTGAAGCAGTCCATGTCCAAATGCAGCAAGACCTGGACAATATCCAGGCTTGGGCTGACATATGACAAGTAACGTTCACGTCACACAAGTATCAGACAATGATCATCTTCAACAAGAGAGAATCCAACCATCACCCCTTGATGTTCAATGCCATTACCATCACTGAATCCACCACTAACAACATCCTGGGGGTTACCATTGAGCAGAACCTGAACTGGACTAGCCATATAAATACTGTGGCTGCAAAAGCAGGTCAGAGACTAGAATTCATGTGACGATTAACTCACCTCCTGACTCCCCAAAGCCTGTCCACCATCTGCAAGGCACAAGTCAGGAGTGTGATGGAATACTCTCCACTTGCCTGGATGAGTGCAGTTCCCACAACACTCAAGAAACTTGACACCATCCAGGACAAAACAGTCCGCTTGATTGGCACCACATCCACAAACATTCACCCCCTTCCACCATCGACACACAGTAGCAGCAGTGTGTACCATCTACAAGGTGCACTGCAGGAATTCACCAAGGCTCCTTAGACAGCACCTTCCAAACCCACGATCACTACCATCTAGAAGGACAAGGGCAGCAGACACACAGGAACACCACCACCTAGAACTTTCCCTCCAAGTCACTCAGTATCTTGACTTGGAAATATATTGTTGATCCTTCGCTGTCGCTGGGTCAAAATCCTGGAACTCCCTTCCTAACAGCACTGTGGGTGTACCTGCACCACACGGACTGCAGTGGTTCAAGAAGGCAGCTCACCACCAGCTTCTCAAGGGCAACTAGGAATGGGCAATAAATGCTGGCCCAGCCAGCGAAGTCCACATCCCGTGAATGAATAAAAAGAAAAATCCAACCTGGTCAATTACCGCCCCATCAAACAACTCCCGATCATCAGTAAAATGATGAAAAGGGTCATCAACAGTGCTATCAAGCAGCATTTGCTTTGCAATACCTTGTTCATTGTTACGCAGTTTTGGTTTCGCCAGGGCCATTCAGCTCCTGGCCTCATTACAGCCTTGGTTCAGACACGGACAAAAGAGCTGAACTCCTGAGGTGGGGTGAAAGTGAATGCCCTTGACATCAAGGCAGCAGGTGACCAAAAGTGGCATCAAAGGCCCTAGCAAAACTGGAGTCAATAGGAATTAGGGGGAAATCTCTCCACAGTTAGAGTCATAACTAACACAAAGGAAGATGGTTGTGGTTGTAGTTGTGGTTGTTGGAGGTCAGTCACCTCAGGTCCAGAACATCAATGCAGGAGTTCCTCAGGATAGTTTCCTCAGGCCCAACTGTCTTCAGCTGCTTCATCAATGATCTTTCTTCCATCATAAGGTCAGAAGTGGGGATCTTTGCTGAATGCATAGTATTTGGCACCATTCACAATTCCTCAGATACTGACGCGGTCCATGTCCAAATGCAGTAAGACAACATTCAGGCTTGTGCTGACAAGTGGCAAGTAACTTTCATGCCACCGAAGTGCCAGGTGATGAACATCACCAACAAGGGAGAATCTAGCCATCACCCCTTGACATTCATTGGCATTACCATCATTGAATTCCCCACTATCAACATCCTGGGGATTACCATTGACCAGAAACTGAACTGGACTAGCCATATAAATACTGCGGCTACAAGAGCAAGTCAGAGGCTAGGGATCCTATGACATGTAACTCACCTCCTGACACCCAAAGCCTGTCCACAATCTTCAAGGCAGAAGTCAGGATTGTGATGGAATACTGTCCCCTTGCCTGGATGAGTGCAAAGCCAACACTCAAGAAACTTAACACCATCCAGGACATAGCAGCCCGTTTGATTGGAACTCCATCTACAAGCATTCATTCCCTCCACCACCGATGCACAGTGGTAGCAGTATGTACCATCTACAAGGTGGACTGTAGAAACACACCAAGGCTCTTTTGACAGCACCTTCCAATCCACGACCATTAACATCTAGAAGTAAAAGAGCAGCAGATACATGGGAACACCACCACCTGGAAGTCCCCCTCCAAGTCATTCACCATCTTGACTTGGAAATATATTGCTGTTCCTTCACTGTCCCTGGGTCAAAATCCTAAACTCCCTCCTAACAGCACTGTGGGTGCACCTGCACCACATGGACTGTAACGGTTCAAGAAGGCAGCTTACCATCACTTTCTCAAGGGCAATTAGGGATGAGCAATAAATGCTGGCCTAGCCAGTGAAACCCACATCCCTTGCATGAATTAAAGAAAACTTAATGTCCCTATTAATAAAGCCTAGGACATTCTGTGCTTAGTTGGACTACTGACCTGCAATTTTGGTTATAATGTCCAAAGCTTTCCAAAATTTTAAAAAATAATTACTATCATTCACAGTGTGAACACTTTGCAATACTGTTCCTATGTTTTTGATCCCATACCTCACTCAGGATTTGGTTAGAACCACTGTATCTGTCACCACTCTTTCCCTAAAGTGTATCAGGCAACATTTCTGTCAGCCACAACATGCATAAAAGAAAAGGGGAGGTTTTCTTCATTCTTCAATGCACAGTACTGTATAACCAACCAACACCTTTTAATATATTCGATGACTTCTTTTTTTTAATCACTCCCAAGGTGTGGAGATCACTGGTCGGCATTATTAAACGTTCCTAGTTGACCTTGGAAGGTCCTTATGGGCTTTCCTGAACCTACTGTGATCCACGTGGTGATTTTTAAAAATTCTTTGGGTGTAGGCCTTGCTGGCAAGACCAGCACTTGTACCGCATCTCTGGTTGCCCTTGAACTGAGTGGCTTGCTAGGCCATTTCAGAGGGCAGTTAAGAGTCAACCACATTGCTGTGGGTCTGGAGTCACATGTAGGCCAGACCAGGTAAGGACAGCAGATTTCCTTCCCTAAAGTACATTAGTGAACCAGATGTTATTTTTAATGACGATCATTGATGATTTCATGGTTACCATTTCTGAAGCAAGTTTTCAATTCTAGATTTATTAATTTAATTTAAGCTATCATGGTGAGATTTGAATCCATGTCTCCCAGATCATTAACTTGGGTCTCTGGATTACTAGTTCAGTGACATTATCACGACATCACCATCTCCCCAATATGCTATAGCAATGTTGTTTGGGAGGGAGTTCCAGGATTTTGATCCGGCAATGAAGAAACAATGAGTTATGTCCATGCTGAAATGCTGTGTGACTTGAAGAGTAACTTGTTGTTCCCAAGTGCCTGTTGTCCTTGTCCTTCGAGGTGGTGGAGGTCAGGGGTTTGGCAGGTGCTACTAAAGAACCTTTGGCAAGTTGTGGCAGTGTATTCTGTAGATGGTACATACTGAATGTACAGAACGCTGGAGAGGGTGGACCTTTACACCAGTTGATAAAATACTGAGCAAATAGATTGCTTTGTCCCTAGATGGTGTTAACCTTCTTGCATGATGTTGCAGCTACACAGACCTCGGCAAGGGAATAATACGCCATCAGACTTTGAGATTATGCTATAGTTGTGTAAAGCTCTGATTAGAATGCATCTAGATAAATGTGTTCAATTTTGGGCACCAAACCTCAGGAAGGGTATAAAAGCAAAATACTGCAGATACTGGAAATCTGAAACAAGAACAGAAAATGCTGGAAAAACTCAGCAGTCTAACGGCATCTATGTAGAGAGAAACAGAAAGTTAACATTTTGAGTCTATATGACCCTTCCTCAGAGCTCTGGAGTTTTTTCTTCAGACCTGCTGAGTTTTTCCAGCATTTTCTGTTTATGTCTCAGGAAGGATGTATTTGCTTTGGAGAAGCGCAGCTCAAATTCACCAGAAAGATAACTTCAGTATTGATGATTAAAGAGTGATTTAATTTTCTTGTTAAAGATGCTTAAAATATTTCATATTGTGGGAGGTATACAGTAGAGAAGCTGTTTCTTCTGGTAGGGTAGACCACACAAGAAAGCATAATCTTAAAATTACAGCTGCGCTATTCAGGGGAGATCTCAAGAAGCACTTCTGCACACAAAGGGTAGTGAAAATCTGGAATCTGTAACCCAAAAAGGCTAACTGAAAATTTTAAACTGTTTTGGTAGTTTTTTTTTAGTCAGTGTATTAAAGGATATGGAATCAAGACAGCTAAATGGGGCTGAAGTACAGATCAGTCATGAATTCACTGAAAGATGGAACAGGCTCAAGGGGCTGGATGGTCTACTCCTAATCCTATAGGTAGAAATCTCCCATGTCCCCGCCTGCTGAATCAATGGCGGGCGGGAGGTGTGGGGGGAGAATTTGGTGGAAGGTCCAAAAATCGGTTTCACGCCGGATTGAAATTACAGTGGGATCTTCCAAGGCTGCCTGCCACGGCAGTTTAGGAATCCCGCTGGAGCTCCGGCGTGAAACCGATTTGCATCCGTTATTGGGATACAGGTGAAGGCCCAGCTGGCTTCGGCCCCCACATCCAATCCTCCATCATGCCGGGGGAAAACACGCTGGTTCAGCACATGTCTAGACCAGCCTGACATGCAGAAGTAGAAGATTACCTTTAGGGCGTTGCTCAGCTCACGGACATCTGAGGAGAAGAAGATGATGGAGGCCTACCACTGCTGGACCTGGAGGAACACGTGTGTCACGTGGTGGGTGGAGCCTCGTCTACACGGCTCCTCCGTGAAGCAGCTTTCGGAAGGTGGGAGGTATTCACGCAGCAACTTTCACTTCACTGAGGCTTTAGACTTCCAGGGACATCAGCATGGACTCTAGCATTCTTCCAGCGACAGTGGCATGGGGAAGTATGGATGGGTGATAAAGGAGTGGGGGAAAATGTCTACGTCTGAAGTAGGGGGGTGCAATGTCTAGATGAACTTGCTGACAGGGAGGGGTCGGTGGAGTCAATATCTGAATCCTGGGTAGAGAACTCAGGGTGAGTGTGGTAGGATGGGATGGTTAGGGTAACAGGGAGCAGAGGGTAGGTGAGATGGTGAGGGAACGATGGTATCGGTAGAAGGAGCGGCGAGGGTTGTTGGTGGCAACATGGAGAATCACACAGACATAGCGGGTGGGAAGGAGGAGGTTGGGGAGGTGTATATGGATGGGGTGGGATTCTCTGGGAGGAAGGGAACATGCACATTCATCTGGACATTCTGGAATATGAAGGGTTTAGACTGGAAGGTGACGGTGGATAGGTCAAAGGTTATGCCAGGAGGGGTCAATGGTTATGGGGGAAAGCATATGGGTGACTGGGGGAGGGGAAATGGTGGCAGGGGAGCTCAAAAAAATGTCACGATTAACATGGTGCTCAAAACGAAACTGAGAGGAGCCTCGTGTTGGACGGGCACAAGTGCTGCATGTAAGTGTGATCAGTGAGTGGGCGGAGATGCAGGTCGGCTCAGATGGACAACTGAAGGAGAGCCCCAGCAGGCAGCATTGAAAATACTCAGGACCAGTGAGATGAGTGCAATGATGAAGGCTCCACATGCGTGGATAGTGCTTGCACGAGACTGTGAAAGGCTCTATCACACACACAGACTTCTCCCTCCAGAATCACTTGTGGTCCAGATGCATGCAGTTGAACTGCTAATGGGGTGGGGGAGTGCGAGGGTTGGGGGGCGGGGGGTGGTGGTGGTGTGTGGAGTGGGGGAGGAGTAGCCTCACAAAGCCTATATAATGATGCTGTAAAAAACAGTAGACATTTTGCAGTTAAAGTGAATATATTTGCAGATTACTCAGTGACAATATTGTGTTCATCTGTGCAACCACTTGTGATAAGAATTGCTTGATTTTTTATGGCCTACCACTTCTTCTAAGTGCTGCCCTGACATCCTCAGCAGGGATGGAGACAACCTGTGGAGTTGTTTGCCCTGTTGCATTTGCTGACTTCCACAGTTGTCCTCTGGAGAGCCAGGACCTGGAGAGCCCTGGCTTCCTTTGGCTGACTGTAGGCCGGCTGCTCCCCTTGCAGTGACAGAGGATGAGGTTGAGGGGGTCACAGGCAGGAGGATTCAGAGGGAGCGGTCAGCCTCTGAGATTCCTGAGTGGATGACCCAGGGGTGTCCAGTTGCTGCTCCTTCTCCCTTCGGGCGCCTGAGTGCCCCGGCCTGACTCCTTGAGGGGAAGGAGCACCTGGAGGGAGGTCAAGGTGCCCTATTCCCTCTTGCATTGCCACTGCAGGAACTCACCGATGGCTACTGTGATGCAGTACAGGTCTGCTGGGCAAGGGTCTCCCTGGCATCCACCATCCTCCCCATGGAGACCTCTGTGTGCGCACATGTGGACACCACTTCACCAGAGAGCAGGTGCACGCACTCCTCCTACTTGTGTGCCACTCTGTTGAGGGCTTCCAACAGCTCTGCATGATATTCCCTGCCTCATGAGTTGGAAGGCTGATCCCAGAGGCTCGTCATCTGACTCGGACCTCACAGATGCCTGTTCCCCAGCAGCCCTTGAAGAGCCAGGGATCTCGGCTGAAGCTGCCTCCCCCTGCTGCAGACACGTGTTCATGTGGTGATCACCAGATTGTGAGACCCTTCCTAAACTACCACTAATACGCATTGAAGTGTGTGTTCCTGAGCTGGTGGAGGGTACAAGCGACCGTTGTGATGCCTCAACAGGTGTGCAGCTCTCTCCTCTTCTGCTCCCTCCTGGCTCTTCTCTGCGCTGGGAGTGAGGCTGAGGCTTGATAGGGAGTCCTCCTCCTCTTCGGTGAGCCTTGGTCTCTTCCTGGAGGCACCTGTAAGTGAGAGATGCGAGTGCAAGTGACAGTGTCAGCTGCCTCCAACATGGAGGCACATTCGAACCTCAGCTTTGCATTGAATGGATGAATCCTTACTAGGTGGATGCCCAAGTCTGAGTTCCCCATCGCCAATGGCTCTGTCCTGCTCCACTCCTGTGAGCTCAGCTGCCCTCTCTTCGAACTCTGTCAGAGACCTGAGAAATGGGTGCCCCCACCCCCATCTTATCATGCTTTCTTCAGTCGTGTCGGATCTTGTCCTGCTCAAAGAGAACAGCATGTTTGAGAGGAGTTGCATGTTGCATGGATTGGAGCAGTGGAGGTTGGTTCATTGATCTCGTTAGCTCATTAAGTTAGCCAACTTTTGTAGCATGTCATTGCTGGTGCGAATTGGGCAGAAGGGCTGTGGACCAACTCCCTCCAGAGTGCTGAGCAAACCCACATACAGGGAGGCAGTGGTGTAGTGGTATTGTCACTGGACTGGTAATCCAGACACCCTGGGTAAATCTCCGGCGACCCGGGTTTGAATCCCACCACGGCAAATGGTGAAATTTGAATTTAATAAAAGATCTGGAATTAAAAATTTGATGATAACCATGAAACCATTGCCAATTGTTGTAAAAAGCCACCTAGTTCACTAATCTGCTGTCTTTACCTGGTCTGGCCTACATATGACTCCAAACCCACAGCAATGTGGTTGACTCTTAAATGTCCTCTGAACAAGGGCAATTAGGGATGTGCACATCCCATGAACATTATTTTTTTAAAAAATCCACATGCAAGGGACAGGCATGTGATTTGCGGAAGTTGCTTGTTCTGTCTGCACCTAAGCCATGTTCCCCCCCACTCCTTCACCCACTCCCACCCCCCACCCCACTTCCATGGTGTGTTCCATGTCTGCTGAGGGAGGCACAATGCTCACTCCACCGCAGCGTGGATACACTGAAGTGGGGCTATGAGGCAGGACTTGCAGATGCCACTGGGCCTATTGGATATATGATGAGGTATGATGAGACATACCCTGGCAGAGAGATGAAGGTCCTTCATCTTCTTCTGGCACTGTGTTGCCAACCTCTTGTGTACACCCTGGGCACTGACGGCATTGGCCACCTATGCCCATGTAGCCCTGCTTGGCCTCCTCTACCCATCAGGCAGGTACAACACATGCCTGCGCACCTTTACATGGTCCAGGAGGACGCACAGGGAGGTGTCACTAAATTTCAGAGCTGGGTCGGCAGATGACCTTGCAGCCATCTCTGCTTTTGGTTTGACATTTGAATGTCCGGGCGCCTTTTAAATATGGCGCCTGGGTGTGACAGCGGGGGGCATGCCATCAAGCCCCAACGGAAGATGGTACGAAACCCCTAGATGCACAATTAATTACATCAGGGCTGGAAGATGCTTGTCAGCCTCCACAGTGGGAAACACTCACTGTCCACACCCCCGCCACAGGACTTAGCCCTGAATGGGAGAATTCTGCCCTTTGCTTCTTTCTGCCCCTCACCCAGACAGTGTGTAAAGCCTAGGCAATAAAGATTAAAATGTACCCCATCAAAAATTACATGGCATATTTGCATAATGGAGCATTTTGAGGCTCTGTGCAAATATGCATTTGTTTTAAAGGTTTAGGCAAATCTGAGTTTAATGTGGTCTCCATTGGTCCAAAGTTACTTAAATGGAATTTGATTTGGCAATTCTGCTGATTTGAACATTGACAATACTATAATCTGAAAACAAGGCAGAACTACTTCCATCCTGAATCATCTTGCCTCCTAGGAAAAATGAAAGAAATAATAAACATTGCTACAATTAGTTGGGCTGAGAAAAAATGAAATACAAGTTGGAGAAATGCTCGATCAGCCAGTACTAACGCATCTTGATTCATGGATGAGAGAACAGGACTTGGAAATCAGATATAAGCCACAGAGTTCTGTGATTACAACAGGATGAGGGAATATCTATGACTACAATTTCCTAGACCTGCATGATCAGTTGACCAGACACATGTGAATGGTTGGTCCCTCTCACGTAGAAAGTGGCCTTATGAGATGGCATCAGTAACTTCCTTCTAAGCCTTAGAATATCAAACATTTGACAGAGTCAGCGATCATGCTTATGTCCAACAAAGGGTCAGATTAAAACAACAACTTATATGAAGTATTCCTGTTGTTTATTCTTCAGCATCCCTGATTTTAATCACTTCACATTTGATGGCTGTGTCTTCAGCTGCGTATGCCCTAAGCTCTGAAATTCCCTCCCTAAACCTCTCCACCTCATTTTCTTTCTTTACAATCCTTAAAGCCAATCCCTTTCTGCCCTAATATCTCCTTATATGGCTCAATGTCATAGTTTGTTTTACAATGTTCCTGTGAAGCATCTTGGGACGTTTTGTTACAGCAAATGTGCTATATAAATACAGGTTGTTGTTGATTTGTTGGATTAATATTCAAAAATAGATTGCCTGTGAACATAGAGAAATAATATAACATTGGATCTATAAAGGCAGTATTCAGAAAGGCATTCCAAAATATCTAATCTAAGATCACAGATAATCTCTGCTTTGTAGTGTTAAGATCTATGAAGAGTGTTGTAATTTCATTATAGCGTTTTACACTCAATGGGCCAGATTTTGGGGTGCTTCCAGCAGTGACATATTCATCCTTTGCTGCCACGGGATGCTTGAGAGGCCCTGTAGCTTCCAGAGTGCGTTACTCCGATAGCTGCAGTTAGCCATGTTACTCCCAAGGGTTTGCCACTCCAAAGGGCAAGGACGGAACCAATGCACATTTGGGCTATATGCCCATCAATTGTGAATTAATTACACTTTGAAATGTTACATCAGTATTTCCAGGTGTTAAGGGCCTCCTCTCAATTTGCGGATACCTCATGAGGAGACCCACAGCATTTTAAAAGTTTGAAGGGGTTGATTCTTTTAACATTAAACCCTTTAAACATCTGAAAATCGTATTAAAAAGTGATATCTATGCCTTTGTCACTTTTTAAAAATATCACTTTTTGAAACGATTTATCTGGTAAAAACTATTATACATTTTAAAAATAAGTTTGAATTTTTAATTTTGAAAAGAAATGTCAAATTTTTAATTTTGTAAAATTATGCTTGCATTTTTAATTTTGTAAAATTAAGTCTGCTAATAATGTGATTTTTCCAATGCCTTTTTACCGCAGCAGCTTTTCTTCCAGTTTTTGTGGAGTGGTGACTATAAGCTGCACCCACAACTGCCTGCTTTTTTTGCACGTATTAACCTTCGCTTCTGGCTTCATTGCAACTCACGCTGGGAGGGAACCCTCCCACTTGGTAACCGAAGTTCTCACCACCGGGATCACAGTAGGCTTGTGTAGAGATTTATTTTATGTCAGATCCGGGGCCATGTGAAAATGTAGATTAAGTTTCACTCATCTGTGTAATATTGTGACAAAGCAATGAACAATCTGGCTCCGTGCACAAACAAAAGTGGATTCATGGACACTGTGCATAAAGATATGTTCCGAAGAAGAGTCATATGGACTTGTAACGTTAACTCTGTCTTTCTCTCCACAGATGCTGTCAGATCTGCTGAGTTTTTCCAGCAATTTTTGTTTTTGGTGCATAAAGATAACACTACTTATCATAATTTCCAAAGATAATCTGCATTTCTGTAATTGTTTTTTTGGATTGATTTGATTTCCCGCCACCTATTGCTAATGGCATGAAATTAGAAGTTGAGTTTTTTTATTATTCATTCAAGTGATGTGGACGGTTCTGGTTGGGCCAGCATTTATTGCCCATCCCTAATTGCCCTTGAGAAGGTGGTGGTGAGCTGCCTTCTTAAACCACTGCAGTCCATGTGGGGTAGGTACACCCACAGTGCTGTTAGGGAGGGAGTTCCAGGATTTTGACCCAGCGACAGTGAAGGAACTGCGATATATTTTCAAGTCAGGATGGTGTGTGACTTAGAGGGGAATATCTAGATGGCTGCTTTCCCATGTATCATCTGCCTTTGTCCTTCTAAATGGTAATGGTCATGGGTTTGGAAGGTGCTGTCTAAGGAGCCTAGTTGAGTTCCTGAAATGCATCTTGTAGATGGTAACACTGCTGCCACTGCGCTTCGGTAGTGGAGGGTGTGTATGTTTGTGGAAGGGCTGCTTTGTTCTTGATGGCGTTGAGCTTCTTGAGTGTTGTTGGAGCTGCACTCATCCAGGCAAGTGGAGGTTATTCCATCAGATTCCAGTCTCGTGCCCTGTAGATGGTGGACAGGCTTTGGGGAGTCAGGACGTGAGTTACTCACTGCAGGGTTCCTAGATCAGAGTTTTCTGTGCCTGTTGGTAGTAGGCATGTTTGGCGGCATGAGCAGACAATATGGCAAAAATGCCAAAAATTGGTTGCACAACATCGTGAAACCACTTTACAATCATCTGTTCCACCTGTCAATGATGTTTCGCACTGTTTGGTGTCAGGAACTTTGTTGTCATACAATTGCATATTATTATAAGCCCAACTCACTGGAATCATCTCCCAACACTGGATCTTCCAAACACGTTAGTGTGATTTCACGCAGACATGTTTCGCAACTGAACGTAAGTGACGTGCACCTGGTGGGCTGCACTTCATTCAGGACTTCAAGGTTTGTTTGCGTACCTTGCTTCGGGCAGCTCTTGCAGTCATCAGCACCAGGCTTCACAGACAGCATCACATCACTTTTAGGGAGGTCTTGGGCAGGCATCTACCTACCAGACCAGCCATAAGGCGGGGGTGGGGTTTAAATGGCTGCAGGGGCAAGGGCTTGTTTTGGGAAGGGGGACAAATTGCCTCAGGCAAGGGAAGAGGCTGCAGGGTAAGGGCTGTACTGGGGAAGACAGATATCCCAGGGTGTATGTGGAGGCACATGTTGATCTGTGCAAGTGGCCTCAAGGTGGTGACGGCTGAGGAGGCAGTCTCCAGAGGAGATAAGGATAGATGGAGATGTGAGGGTATGTGTGTGAGAGAATGGGTGGTGATGTTCCTTGAGCTGGCAGTGAGTGAGATGCCAGTGAATGTCTGATGGTCTTGAGTGTGTAAGTTTAGTGATGAGATGGCTACCATACCCTGGCAGCATAGATAAGGTCTACCTGCATTGAATGGTCAACCTCTACTGTGCAGCATTGGCATTGATCACCGCTGTTATTGCCTACAAAGCCAGAGTGGTGAGATTGCTTAACTTCCTGCAACCAGAGCAGGGGTAGAGAACATCATGGCGGGCCTTCAAAGTGTCCACTGGTGTTCCAGGCACATATTATTGAATCAGGGGGCTGCAGCCTTCTTGCCTTTCAGGGCCATGTCTTCTGTGCTGCAGTCCTGGGCTGGAAGCACTGAGAGGTGTTTGTGGGATCACACTTTAAATATGGCGCCTGGCGTGAGGGAACAGCGAGGTGACGGCATGGCAGGCAAATAAGAGCCCATCCTCCCCATCGAAACAGCATGTTACCTGGGAGTGCATGATTAATGAGGCAGGATCGATCGGGATGATACAGTGTGAAATGTTGCCATTGTGGCCAGAGGGTAAAATTTTAGTTTTTCCGTCTGCTACCACAATTAGTGCAAATCTGGGATGATTCCACCCATAGTCTCTGACCTCCTCTTGTAGCCACAGTATTTATATGGTTCGTCCAGTTCAGTTTCTAGTCAATGGTAACTCCCAGGGTATTGATAGCTGGGGTTCAACAATGGTAATGCCATTGAATGTCAAGGGGTGATGGTTATTTTCTCTTGCTGAAGATGGTCATTGCCTGTAAAAATGGTAATAAAAGAATGAGTAGGGCCAATTAGGGACAAAAAAGGAACTTGCGTGTGGAGGCTGGAGAAAAAGCGGAGGTGTTGAGCAAGTACTTTGCATCTGCCTTTACAAAGGAAGAAGATGCAAGCCAGGCTGAGGTGAGAGAGGAAGTAACTGGTATACTAGAAGAACTTACAATCAAGAGGAGGGAGGTGCTGGAAAGGCTACCTTTACTTAAAATAGATAAGGTACCAGGACTGGATGAGATGCATCCAAGGATAATGAGGGAAGTGAGAGTGGAAATTAGCCTCTAGTCTCCAAGTATGAGGTCGACATCCAGAGGGTGCTCACATCTGGGCAGAGAGTTCACTGGCTTGGTGGTAATAATCCCCCTCTGATTCAGAAGGATTAATTTTGTGTCCTGCTTCAGACAATGAAGTCCCAGCTCTGAGTACTGGATTAACATCCAATGAGGATACTGGGGTCCTCCACTACACATATTGGGGAGAAGGTATTCTAAAGAGAAAAACTATGAAGAAAGAAATAGAAACAACCTCATTTACACCCCCTGGCAGATGGCTCAAACATTTCACGTGTGCCGAGCTTTCCTTATGACAGAACACAATGGACTGATAAACTTTTGTACCCAGTGACAGTCCCTCCTCCAACCTCATACCAGTGATATGTAGCAATAGAAAAAAAGCAGAGAAATTGAATTTAACCTCCCATATGCCAGGAGCTGTAAATGCGAAACTGTGCAGTTATCAAGGTATGTCTCGGTTATGGATTAGGAATTGGCTGAAATGTAGAGTAGGTATGCTGAGTAGGGTGAAATACCAAATGAGTTATCCCAGGGATCAATGTTCGGCCACTACTGTTTCTAATTTACATCAATGACTTGCAAGTTAGTCAAATTTACTAATGCTGTCAAGCTAGGATACAATGGAATCTGAGGAAGCAGCTCAGAAATTACACAGAGATGGACCAGATATGTAAATAGAATAACGGCAGATGAAATTGAATTAAGCTAAGGCCTGAATTTCCGTAAAGACAGAGAGGGTCTCCTGCTTAGCTAAAATGGTGCCGGACCCCTGATTCTAGAAGTCCCGCCCCGAATCCAGGATACAACATTTTCTCCAGGGAGGGAATAGGGCTGCTTGTAGTTTGCACTTCTGTGGTTCACCAGGCCAGCTGTGTACGTTAAAGTGCAGCTGCCTTCAAACAGATTCAATTTTCACTAATGGGACATCCAAAACATGACTTGTAGTTTTTATGCTTTTCAGAAGAATGTCTGAAGCTACTGGAATTATTTTAGAGAAGTAGTTTACCCTTTTGGATAGGTTCGGGAACATCTTTGGGAGAGGTCAGGTGCCCTTTGAGAGAGGTCAAGTGCCCTTTGGAGTTGTTAATAGTAGACATGAATGTGCATAAAAAATAGATAAAACTATTGGAATGGTCAAGCTAATTGGAACTGCCAAGCAGCCAAGGGAACTGTCAAGCTGTCAAGGCATTTAAATCTCCTGGTCTTTACATTTTTGAAAAAAAGCAGCCTGCAGTATAAAAAAGAGTTATTCCACTTTGTCTGTTTACATAAGCATGAAGGCTTCCATTACCGTATTTGTGCTGCATGGCTGATTTCAGAACCTATCATTATTGTGGTGGGGTGCTAGTCATTTCACAGATTGATTGATAGCTTTAAGTAGTTATAAAGGCTCTGATGTAGGGTTATGAATATAACGATTTTTTAATAGGGGATTAAGCTCTTGAATGAAATGTTTGTTTTTATAAGGGATTATGTACTTGAATGAAATTTTTGTTTCATAGCGGATTATGTAGTTGAAGGATTGTAAATGTAGTGAATAGGGCTTTTTGATTGAGAGTGTTTTTTCATACAAATATAAATTCTGCAATTGACACATGGATCTGAATTTTCATAAAGACAAAGAGAGTCTTTGGCTTAGCTAAAATGATACTGGAGGGGTAGGGTACTCTTTTGGATAGGTGCAGAACCACGTTTGGGAGAGGTCAAGTGCCCTTTGGGTCAGGTCAGGTACCCAATGTGATTGTTGAAGGTGGACATGAATCTATGTAAAAAGTAGATAAAGTTATTGGAACTGTCAAACAGTCAAGGGAACTGTCAAATTGTCATGGCAACTGACAAGCTGTCAAGGCATTTAAATCTCCTGGCCTTTAAATTTTTGAAAAAGAAACACACTGTAGTTTGAAAAAAAGAATTGCTTGCTATTTCATTTTGTCTATTGACAAAAGCCTGAGGGCCATCATTATAGGATTTAGGCTCCATGACTTCACATCCTATCATTATCACAGTGGTATGCCTGTCAATTTGATTTCAGATCAAAGTGGTTATAAATTCTTTGATATGGGGCTATGAATACAAATGGTTGTTGTGATAACGGATTGAGCATTTGAATAAATTATTTGTTTTATAGGGGTTAAGCATTTTAATTTTTTTTTATAAAGGAATAACATAGTTGAAGTAATGTAAATGTAGTGAATGGATTTGGATGAGAGAGATTTTTAATAAAAAATATTAAGTCTGCTATAGACACTCAGAGCTTTGCTTTATTTCATCTCAGCATGGGTCCTGAGGTCTGCCCATGGTTTATACTGTGTAAGTTGGCATGGAGGTTTAAGGGCAAAGGATAGGTGGGTGGGGGCATGTGTTGGCATGAGATTGCACTAAGTTGGCATGGGGGCTATAAAGGGCTTTGAGAGTAGGTAGAGGGGCATAGGTCAGCAATGGAGGGCATAAGGGGCCATGGTGGGTTGGCAGGGGGCATGAGGTGGCATGGATTGGCATGGATGGGACATGGGGAATGTATGGGTGTTGAGGGATGTGAGGGTTGAGGGTTAGAGGGCATTTTTTGTTTTACTGCATTTTAACAGCTGCAACAATGTCCCAAGGTACCGTGGCAGGCGGCCTGCACATCCAGCAGCCCTGTGGCTGCCTCCAAACTATTTCTGGGGACAGTGGCCCTGAATTCCGTTAATACTATCTCTCCCCCAGCTAGATCAAAAATCCAACTGTCCGAGGCACTTTCTCCTGCGTTGTGTCTGGGGAGCCGGGAATTTTCCTGACTCTGTGCTTCCAACTCAGGAGCAAAAATTCAGGCCTAAAGGTAAAGTATTGAACATAGGAAGGAAAAATGGGCAACTCATGCATTCTGTGAATAATAATGAAATAGCTAAGGAAAAGGCTGAAAAGGACTTGGACTCTGAGTGGAGTCAATACAGAAAATGTCTACCTCACACAGAACACCGGTCAATGAAACCTATAGAATGTTGAAACATTAAGTCAAAACAGTGAAATTCAAGTCAGAGAAAACCATAGTCAAGCTGTACAGTGTGTTGGTTGGACCACATCTAGACTCAGGGGAAACATTCAATCCTAAGAGTCAAAGAAGAGGTATTAGTTATGAAAGTCTGAAGAAATTTTGTCTCCTCATCCTTGAAAGAAGGCATGGGGTGGGTGGGGGGAGGGGGAGGGGGTGGTGGGTGTGTCCTTCTCTTATTCTACGACCAAAACATTGTCTGAGTGTAGCAGGAACCATATTTCCAGGTAAGAATGCCTTGCATTCTATGACACCTTTGGAATATAGGAAATGGGGGCATGAATAAGCTATTTTTCCCCTTGAGCCTGCTACAAAAAGACATCCATGTAATATTTTATGTAACCTACTTGTGGATTCCACAGCTTTGTGCTGTCCGGAGAGTGGAATCTAAAAATAACCAGAAGCATGCATCAAGTTGAAAGTCTGACATGGCACAGTAATCAAGAGTGACAATTGAAAATGGCAAACAAGATCAGCATCCAGATGAAACTGGAGCTAGTGGCCCGAATGATATCTTTTCTCAGCTCGTGCAACCCAAGCTGGGTGGGAGCAGTTGAAGTCATGGGAATCACTTAGTTTGACCAAAACAAAAACAAAAAACTGCGGATGCTGGAAATCCAAAACAAAAACAGAATTACCTGGAAAAACTCAGCAGGTCTGGCAGCATCGGCGGAGAAGAAAGGAGTTGACGTTTCGAGTCCTCATGACTCTTCAACAGAACTGTGTGAATCCAAGGAGAGGGGTGAAATATAAGCTGGTTTAAGGTGGGGGCGGGGTGGTTGGGTGGGGGGAGAGAAGTGGAAGGTGGTGGTGTGGTTGTAGGGACAAGCAAGCAGTGATAGGAGCAGATAATCAAAAAATGTCACAGACAAAAGAACAAAAGAACACAGAGGGTTGAAGTTGGTGATATTATCTAAATAAATGTGCTAATTAAGAATGGATGGTAGGGCACTCAAGGTACAGCTCTAGTGGGGGGGCATAAAAGATTTTAAAATAATGGAAATAGGTGGGAAAAGAAAAATCTATATAAATTATTGGAAAAAACAAAAGGAAGGGGGAAGAAACAGAAAGGAGGTGGGGATGGAGGAGCGAGTTCAAGATCTAAAGTTGTTGAATTCAATATTCAGTCCGGAAGGCTGTAAAGTGCCTAGTTGGAAGATGAGGTGCTGTTCCTCCAGTTTGCGTTGAGCTTCACTGGAACAATGCAGCAAGCCAAGGACAGACATGTGGGCAAGAGAGCAGGGTGGAGTGTTAAAATGGCAAGCGACAGGGAGGTTTGGGTCATTCTTGCGGACAGACCGCAGGTGTTCTGCAAAGCAGTCGCCCAGTTTACGTTTGGTGTCTCCAATGTAGAGGAGACCGCATTGGGAACAACGAATGCAGTAGACTAAGTTAGGGGAAATGCAAGTGAAATGTCGCTTCACTTGAAAGGAGTGTTTGGGACCTTGGACGATGAGGAGAGAGGAAGTGAAGGGGCAGGTGTTGCATCCTTTGCGTGGGCATGGGGAGGTGCCATAGGAGGGGGTTGAGGAGTAGGGCGTGATGGAGGAGTGGACCAGGGTGTCCCAGAGGGAATGATTCCTATGGAATGCCGCCAGGCGGGGTGAAGGGAAGATGTGTTTGGTGGTGGCATCATGCTGGAGTTGGCGGAAATGGAGGAGGATGATCCTTTGAATGTAGAGGCTGGTGGGGTGATAAGAGACAAGGGGGACCCTATCATGTTTCTGGGACGGAGGAGAAGGTGTGAAGGCGGATGTTTGACCAGTTCTGCTTCTTTCCTACCATGTTCCCCTGTAGCAAGTGAACAGAAAAGCTGCAGGAAGGATCATAATGCTGCTTTAAAGATGTAGATGGGTTTCGGTGTTTCAGATTGGCAGGACCTCCATGATCATGACCTTAGCATTTTTCCCCATGTTACCAAGCTTCCTTGTATCCTCCTCACCACCCCTTTAATAACAGGCTCAGAAAGCAGGAAATGAAGAGAATTACAGTCAAGATCATCACAATGTTTATGTAGCAATTCTTCACAGAATCATTTCAGCAGTATTATTGGCCATTGCAGATAAGTGCAACCAATATCCTAGGTAAGGGTTAGGGTTAGGGTTAATGTACATTTACATTGTAATCCTGCTGAAGGATTACTAATTTAATTGTAGCATGAAATTAATTGATATAATTCAGGGCCAAAGAATTAAAATAGGACAATTTTAAAAAAATTGAAGTCAGGTGAAGTCATAAAGCTTCACAAAAAGTAACATAAATACACTTTCTACAAGTTCTATAAGCACAATAACTCTTATTTCATAATATTGAAGAAGTATAAAATTTAGAAATAAGGTCAGGTGTTCAAAAATAAACTATTTGATAACTTAGAAGCTGGAGACTTTGGGATCAAGTTACTATTGAATGCATCTCAAGTGGAAACTTAAAACTAAGGTCACCCACATTGAGTTGAAAATTGATGTGGGCACAGAAACCAAGTCCATTGAGAAAAAAATTCAAAGATAATAACAGTATCACAATTGGAGCGAGGTGATTGAGGATAAGTGGCCCCTGGAGTTTGTGAAAGGACCGATGGGCTGTATCTGGATAAGTCTAAGAATAGTGTCTACTGTGAATAACAATGCGAGCATGGGAAAATTCCTGCAAGATTCTAAACAGGATGACCTATATGAAATAACTAGATATTGTTAGATAATTCCTTGGAACTTGAAGGGAGACATTTATTTTTATTTCTGTGGTGAATTTAGTGTTTGTCGAGGTGTGGTATGCCCTCGCTTTGAAATGAATCCTTCCCAGTCCAGGCGTCAGTGCATTCCAAGGTCAGGTGGTCACTCTCCAAAGTGTGGAATTGTTATCCAACACAGGTCCCTTCAAAAAAATTACTCCTACTTCAAAATGGATTAGGGTGATGAAAGAAGGGGTTGAAGCAAATTAAAACTTTGAAACCTAAGAAATATGGGAAAAAAAGGTTAAGCTAGTAATTTGTTCCACTTCTTCTTCCTTTGGCCTCTCCCATTTTACTTGGGGTTGTCACAATTCTGGCTGATGACCCTTCCCCATCTCCCCCTGTCATTCTTTATCCAATCCCGTTGTGTTTAACTCATGTGACTCTGTGGATGAGGTTTTGCAAAAAAATGCAAAGGCCGCCTGGCCTTTTCGCCTGCCCACCAATCTTATGGTTGGATGGGCAGCATAAAAATTAAGTCAATTGGATTGTTAATGGCCTTAATAAGCCTTTTAATTGTCGACTGGCAAACTGCCAACTCCCGCGCACGCCTGCCATCCAAAATGTCATGCAAATGTGCGAAGACGTCCGGATGCTCACCGATGTCATTGCGTGTCATTTTACGCTCGTTCGGGTCAGGCACGCACCTACCCAACGAGTGAAAAATTCTGCCCCATTTTAAAATTATGTAAGGTTGCATTGTACGTGGTTAATTTATGACTGATGTAGTAATCAAGCATATTCCTGATATAAGTCATAGTGAATGAGCTGGAAAAAAACCAAAACTGCAGCTCAGGTAAACAGGAGTTTCCCTGAATTTAATGACCATGTAAGGGTTAAACCATTTAATCTATAAGGAAATGTTTTTGAAGAATAATTTTCAACAAAAACGTTTTCTCTAAAACTGCTTAAGTATAGCCTTTTTAATGAATTTACAGAGAAATATTACCAAGCTTTGGAATATTCTGTCATATGAAGGATTCTCCTCAAAGCAAGGCAGGTGAATTGTAATTGAGTGCGGCCCCCACAACTCCGGCATGTGGCCCTTCAGAGTTCTGGAGAAATGTATCCTGGAGATCTAAGGAGAAGGATAATCAGCATGGTGAGCACATTAACAATGTGACCAACTTTCTCGAATGCCTGCAACCAGCCAAATGCAAAATGGTATTCTGATGTTATTGTCCATCAGTGTGAAAACATGCCAGTTAGCCAAAGGATAGGGCATTTCATGAATGAAGTACTCTTGAAATGCAGTGTTATGATGCAATGTTTCTACAGTTAACATTTGTCAAAGCAATCTTTTCTGTCCGTCTCAAAATGCAGAATTTTTCAAATTGCTCGATGATTCAGTAAGATTAAAGCCACATACAGTATAACACATTATTTAGAAAAAAGCTTAAATATTGGACATATTAAGATGAAATTTGGAAATCTCTCAGTAAGGAATTAATGGGTAAAAATTTGTCTTGGATGGTTGTGCGAAAGGGGAAATATCATGTGAACTGCCTGTATTACACACTGCCTGATATTGGGTTCCATTGCACTCAATATGGAGCTGTGTTTATAAAGGGCAACTGATCCAATATCGGCTATTTTGTAGGTTGGTCTGAATTTCTACTCCTAAAATTCGTTAAACAACCCACTGTATGGTATCTGTAGGGATAATTCATTGTTTTATTTAAAGTTAGAAAATTCTGTATACCAAGATGACTGACTGCAACCAAGCCCTTTTGTATGCTAACAACCTTACATTGCACATCATTCCAAATGAAGTATTAATTCACATTGTAAGGATGTCCCAAATTACTTTATAACTAATAGTTTACCATAAAACCATAAGACATAGGAGCAGAAGTAGGTCATTCGATCCATCGAGTCTGCTCCACCATTCAATGAGATCATGGCTGACCTGATAATCCTCAAAAATATTAAAATCACAAATGTTACACCTTTATATGTTAACTCCACTGTGCTGCCTTTTCCCCATAACTTTTGATTCCCCTAATGATTAAAAATCTGTCTATCTCAGCCTTGAATACACATAATGACTCAGCTGCTACAGTCCCCTGTGGTAAAGAATTCCACAGATTAACTACCCTCTGAGAGAAGAAATTCCTCCTCACCTCTGTCTTAAATGGGTGACACCTTACTCTGAGAATAGGTCCTGTGGTCTTAGACTCTCCCACAAGGGAAAACAACCTCTCAGCATCCACCCTGTCAAGCCCCTCCAAATCCTCTGTGCTGCAGCATTCTGCAGTCTTTCTCCATTTAAATAATATTCAGTTATTCTACTCTTCCTGCCAAAGTGCATAACCTCACATTTTCTCACATTATATTCCATCTGCCAAGTTTTTGCCCACTCACATAACCTGTCTATATCCCTCTGCAGACTCCCTGTGTCATCCTCACCACTTGCCCTCCCACCTTTTTTTGTGTCATCTGCAAACTTGGCGATAGTGTATTCATTTCCCTCATCCAAGTCATCAATATATATTGGAAATAATTGTAGTCCCAGCATTGATCCCAGTGGCACTCCACTAGTTACATGTTGCCATCCTGAAAATGTCCCCCTTATCCCAACTGTCTTCTATCAGTTAGCCAATCCTCTATCCATGCTAATATACTACCCCAACACCATGAGCTCTTATCTTATTAAGTAGCCTCATGTATGGTACCTTAGTGAACTCCTTTTGGAAATCCAAATATATGACATCTGCTGGTTTCCCTTTATCTATCCTGCTTGTTACCTCCTCAAAGAATTCTAATAAATTTGTCAGGCATGATTTCCCCTTCATGAAGCGATGCTGACTCTGCTTTATTATATTTTGCATTTCTAAATGCTCTGCTATTACATACTTCATAATAGACTCTAACATTTTCCCAATGATGGATGTTAAGCTAACTGGCCTTTAGTTACCTGTTTATTTGTCTCCCTCCCTTTTTGAATAAGGGTGTTACACTGGCAGTTTTCCAATCCTTTGGGACTTTTCCAGAATCAAGGATTCTTGGAAGATTACTACCAGTGCACCCACTATCTCTGCAACTACTTCCTTTAATATCCTAGGTTGCAATCCATCAGGTCCAGGGGACTTATTGGCCTTTAGCCCTATTAGTTTCCTTAGTATTTTTTTCTTTACTGATAGTTATTGTATTTATTTCCTCCCTCAGCGACTTTTGTCCCTTGATTATTTACTATTTTTGGAATGTTATTAGTGTCTTCCACCGTGAAAACTGATGCAAAGTATTTATTCAACTCCTCTGCCATTTCCTGGTTCCCCATTATTATTTCTGCAGCCTCATTCTCTAAGGGGCCAATGTTCACTTTGGCTTCTCTCTTCCTTCTTATATATTTAAAGAAGCTCTTACTGTCAGTTTTTATCTTACTTGTTAGTTTACCCTCAAAGTTTAATTTCTCCCTCTTTATTACTTTTTTGGTCATCTTCTGTTCATTTTTAAAACTTTCCCAATCCTCTGGTTTACCACTAATCTTTGCCACATTGTATGTTTTTCTTCCAATTTGATACCACCCTTAACTTCCTTGGTTAACCATGGTTGGTTTATCCCTTTCCTAGAATCCTTCTTCCCCACTGGGATATATCTTTGTTGTGAGTCATGGACTATTTTCTTAAACGTCTACCATTGTTCATCAACCGTCTTTTCTGCTAAACTCCTTTCCCAGACCACTCCAACCAACTCTGCCTTCATTCCTTTGTAATTACCCTTATCTAAGTTTAGCACAGTTGTTTCTGACCCAAGTTTCTCACTCTCAAACTGAATGCTAAATTCTACCATGTTATGGTCACTGTTTTCTAGGGGATCTTTTACTTTGAGATAATTTATTAAACCAGCCTCATTACACTTTACCAGATCCAAAATATTCTGATCCCTGGTTGGATCCACAACATATTGTTCGAGGAAACTGTGCCGCATATGCTCTGTAAATTCTTGCTCGTGGCTACCTCTGCCAATTTGATTTTCCCAAATTACATGAAGATTAAAGCTACCCATGATTAATGTACTGCCTTTTTTTAAATGCCTTCATTATGCCCTGATTTATTCTCTGTCCTGCAGCATAGTTACTCTTAGGGGGCCTATAGACAATTCCCACCAGTGTCTTCTTCCCCTTGTTATTTCTTACCTTCACCCATATGGATTCTACATCTTCTGATCCAATATAATTTCTATTGTACTTACTCCATCTCGTACTAACAAGGCTACCCCACCACCCTTTCCTTCCTGCCTGTCCTTTTGAAAAGTCACATACCCCTGAATATTTAGTTCCCAGTTTTGATCTCCTTGTAACTATGTCTCTGTAATAGCTATAAGATCATACCCATTAATATCTATTGTGCTGTTAATTCATTTATTTTATTCTGAATACTCCGTGCGTTTAAGCGAAGAGCCTTAATTTTTTAATTTATCATTTTTTTCCCCCTTTGACCCTATTTGCCACTGTTTTTATGTTTGGACACTCTGTTCCTTCCTGTCACTCTCTGGGTATCATTACCTAAGTAGCTGCCCTGCAATGTTGCCATATCCCTTTGCTTTGTAAGCCTATGTATCCCCTCTCTGGAACCATCCCCCACTCTATTTAGTTTAAAGCCCTCTCGACAGCCTTAGCTATTTGATTCTCCAGGACACTGGTCCAGCACAGTTCAAGTGAAGCCCGTCCCACCGAAACAGCCCACTTCTACCCCAGTACTGTTGCCAGTGCCCCACGAACTGAAACCCATTCCTCCCACACCAATCCTTGAGCCACATATTTAACTCCTTGACTTAATTTATCCTATGTCAGTTTGCCTGCGGCTCAGGTAGTAATCCTGAGATTATTACCTTGGAGGTTCTGCTTTTAATTCAGCTCCTAACTCTTCAAATTCTTCCAGAAGAACCTCCTTTCTAGTCCTATCAATGTCATTGGTACCAATGTGAACCACGACAAGTGGATCCTCAGCTCCCACACCAAATTCCTCTCCAGCTTTGAGGAGATGTCCTAAACTCTGGCACTGGGCTGGTATCCCCTACCACTACCACATTCCTATTTACTCCCCCTACTTGAATAGCTCCCTGTACTATAGGGCCATGGTCAGTTTGCTCATCCTCCCTGCAGCCCTTGTTCTCATCCACACAGATTGCAAGAACCTCATAACTGTTGAACAATTGAGGGGGCTGAGTCTCCTCAAACACTACCCCCTGGATCCACAAAGCTGCCTCACCTGTAACCATACCCTCCTGTCCCTGATCACAGACCAAATTTGAATGACCTAATTTGAGGGGTGTGACTGCCTCCAGGAGCAAAGTGTCCAGGTAACTTTCCCCCCCTGCTGATGTGGCGCAATGTCTGCAGCTCAGACACCAGCTCCTCAACTTGGATCCAAAGTTCCTCAAGCTGCAAACACTTGGTACAGATGTGTTCGCTCTGGATCACCTTGGTGTCCAGCAGCTTCCACATGCTGCAGCAGCAACACATCACCCATCTTGCTATTGCTAACATATTTTATTTAATTAATTTATTATTTACTCTAGTATCCCTGCTCTTTACACGTTATTGTAATTATTTTTTTGCACTGGTATTGATCTTATACGTAACAAGTTATTTTTAAGAAAGAGAAAATAAAGACTAGAGACCTAAACACAAACTACAGACCTTAGCTTAACCTTTTTAACCTATTTTTACCTTTGAAATACAGTCATTGATATGTAGACAAATGCAGCAGTCAATTTGTCAACAGCAGGGTACCACAAACTGTAAATGGATAAGTGATTAAATAATCTGTTTTGCCTGTGTTAATCAAGGACAACATTTTCAGAGGGCACTGAGCTTTCCTGCTCCTTTTTGAATAATTCCCCAGGGTTTTTTGTATTCACCTGAGAATGATTGATGGTGCCTCATCGCCCAAAATATGGTATTTCAGTCAGTGTAGCAATCTTACAGTGAAATTCTAATACAACTCTAAAGCGGGTGCAGGCAGAGGGACCTGGGTGTATATCTGCATAAGTCATTGAAGGTGGGAAGGCCGTTCGAAAGAATGGCTAATAAAGCGTACAGTATCCTGGGCTTTACTAATAGTGGCATAGAGCAGAAGAGCAATGAGGTTATGCTGAACTTGTGTAAGTCACTAATTCGGCTTCAACTGGAGTATTGCATTCAGTTCTGGGTGCCGCACTTTAGGAAGGATGTAAATACATTAGAGAAGATGCAAAAAGATTCACAAGAATAGTTCCTGGGATGAGGTACTTCAGTTATGAAGGTAGATTAGAGAAATTAGGTCTGTTTTCCTTGGAGAAAAGAAGGCTGAGAGAAGATTTCATAGAGGTATTCAAAATGTGGACAGAATAGATATGGAGAAACTGTTCCCACTCATGAAAGAAGTGAGAATGAGAGGGTACAGATTTAAAATGATAAGTAAAGGAAGCAAAAGTAATAGGAAGAAATTTTTTTTCACGCAGCGAGTGGTTAGGATTTGGAATGCTCTGCCTGAGAGTGTGGAGGAGGCAGGTTCAACTGAAACATTCAAAAGGGAGTTAGACTGTTATCTGAAAAGAAAGAACATGCAGGGTTATGGGGAGAAAGTGGCAAATAGCACGAGGTGAGTTGCTCATTCGGAGAGACAGTGCAGACATGATGGGCCAAATGGCCTCCTTCTGTGCTGTAATAATTCTGTTATTCTGTGATATGTTCAAATCCTAGAGTAGAGGTGAAACCCTCACTTCTGACTCAGAATCCAGAATGCTACCAGCAGAACCAAGCTGATAGGTTAATAAATCAAAGGTGTCAAAACAAAATCATAAGTTCTGTAGAAAACTGCGACTGCAATAATGAAGGGGGTATTAAAATATTTGTATGTAACAAGTAAATATTTTGGCCAGGCTTTTTACTGAGAAAGGAGACAGATAAATCTCATTGATTGTGCAACACTAATTTGGTTTCATTGTCATGATATGCTGCTGGAAACATAAGGCACCTTTAGATTTACTTTCACTCTCTTGTGTCCACTCTTTCAGAAGGTAATGTAAATGGAGTTGAGCAGGCGTACATTAATAACAAAGTCCAGCAAAAAGAGAATCAGTCTGGCTAAAGCATCTCTAACGTAAAACGTTAGTACAATTATGCTTTTAAGTTTGGGTTCAGTAGGAAATGTTTTCACTTACAAAGATATCTCCTAATGGCCCCAAAATTAAAAGCATAATTGTCAGGGACATATGTATATCAAAGCTACAAAGTGGCAAAGGAAATTGGATTTCTGCATATTATTCAGCCATTTCATGTGGTTTTCCCTTGAGCTATAGGTCGTCACATGGAACACAGAAAATTACAAAAGATAACACAACCACACAAAATGGGAAATGACTATCAAAAGATGAAAGACATAGGACTGTTAGTGAATGACTTTCATCTTGTCTGTTCACAAGGAAAGTGGGAAACAATGATGAGCAAAAAAGGCAGAGGAAACCAAAAAGTATTAGTGTGCTTTTAAAGTAACCATCTTGTTTGTGAAAGTTGTTGGACTTGTTACTAATTTTTAAAAAACAGTCAATGGCCATAAGCAGAAATTAGAATTGTGACTCTTGGCCTCTCAGATTGCATGAAACTTTAATTGCTTTTATTAAAAAGTCACTTTAAGGTTAGGCTACAGGCACTTTAAATATTTTACAGCTGGCCACATCAATTTCTCAAACTATATGGGCCATTTCAGTTCTGAAGCATGACTATCAGATTGTCTGCCACTACTGAGCTTATTAGTTCAGCTTCCTTCATTAAATGTTCCTGTAATCTTCTTCCACCAAATACCAGGATATAAAAAAAATCTGCTAAAATCCAGTGACAGCTGGACTGTGATAGACTTTCTCTTAATCCGATTATCTGCTGCTTTTCCAGCCTTGCACAAATTTTTGTAAGCAGTTACTGCATTACACCACAACCTGCTGATTTTATCTTAGATTGCATCAGTCTGTTTCCGAAGAATGTGTGACTGCATAATGGAAAGCTTTGTGAGGAGCGAGCAGTGCAATAAATCACTTTTTTCTCAGACCTAATGTCACACATTGTGATTAGAACTGATGTAATTTCAATCGCTTGCTATTAGTAGTGTCAATATTAGGGGAAAAGTTGTTTGATGAACAATTAATTGTGAGAAAACTTTGATAAGTTTTATGATTCTGTCTTCCAGTTGCAGTCCAGCTGTGTATACACATTTATCTCACCAGTCAGTCAAGATTTGCATCTGTTTCTTTTTAAATATATTTTGAACTATGAATATTTTAAGATGTTGTAGGATGACTGACAACTCAAAATATTCATGGCTCAAATGAGATATGCACAACACAATAGTAAATTACTATGAATGAGGATGAGCTGATCAAATCAGGGCCTTATCAGTTTTCCTACTAACACTGGCCTAGTTGGTAAGAAACAGAACTTATTAAAAATGGTAGAAATTGGTTTTCAAAAACAGAATGGTTCAGATTTTTCCGAAGTAGTACATCGATGGCATCTACAGTTTGTTAGACTTGCCCTTGCACATTTAGGTTTTTTAATTTTTTTCCATAGCAAGTTGCTGAAAGTGTGAGCTGATAGTATCGCAGCAAGGGAAACAGAGCATCACAGACCTAGATGAATAGCTCAAGTGACTGTATATCTCCTTAACCAATCAGATTGAAGGATTGTGAAATAAGCATTTCAGAGACTGAGAAGGAAGTGTAAATTAGAATGCATACATTCAATGTCAAAAAGAAAAATAAAAGATTGGATTAAGAGAGGAAAAAGAGACAGAAAGCAAAAAAAAAAAGACTTTTTAAAAATCTCCAGCAACAATTAAGGCCTGAAGGAATGAGACTTGTAAAAAGTACTATGGAGTAGTTCTGTGCCCACGAGGTTGTTAGGCAGTAACTAACAGTTATCATATTGTTATGATTTTCAATAGTGATTTTAGATTGTATCTATTGCACAAATACAGCAACTTCATGCCATTCGATGCATTTCAATAGTGAGGCAAACAATGAAATGCTGTTTGTGAAGATCACAATGGAGCACCACAACTCTGACAGCAACTTTTGGATCTTGGCTTTTAATCACACATCTGTCCCTTGCCTGAAGTTGCTGAATTATTTATGCTTAAAAAACAGCTAATGTTATTAGCCTCATTGTTATTTTTGCAGCAAAATGTAGGCCAATGTACTTCTTTCCACTCAGCCAAAAAAGGGAAAAAGATTCTTTGAGACCTGTACCTCAGTTAATAGAGTGTGCCACATATGTTCAAGGTGTTTTATTATTTTGAACTAAAGCATTAGGCAACTTCCCTTCCTGGATCCCCTACTAACGGAAATTGTAAATAGTTCCATCTCCCCAACCACTGTTCCCTTCCCTTTCAAAACCAATGGTTGCCTTCTCAAAAACAAAAATCACAATCTTTGCTTCTTGGAAGATATCACCTCGTCTCCAACATCCCTTCCATCTCCTGAATCCTTGAACATATAATTGCCTTTAATCTATCCCACAGTTTCAGGATCTCTACAACCAGGTTTCTGGCTCTTCCATGGCCCTAAAATAAATCACAAGTGTCATCCTTTGTGACAATGGTGTGCTATCTCTCCCTCTCCTTTTTGCAGCCTTTGACATAGTTGACCAAATCAAATTTAACATCCTTTCTTGGCTGCCCATCTGAGTAGGACTGCCTTTAATCAGATCCACTGTGACCTATCCAGTCATGGGCAGAGTATCTCCAGAAATAGCTTCCATGTTCTTCCCATAACAACACCATTACCTCTGGAGTTCTTCAAGGATCTACCTTTGACACTCTCCTCCTCTTCACCTCAATGCACTAAAAATGCCGCTCCTTGATGACGTCACCCAAAATCATATGGGGCAGAATATTTCCATCGGCGAGCTGGGGGTGGGGCCCGCTCGCTGACGCGAAAATGACACGGGATGACGTTGGGAGAACCCTGGACATCATCCCGCCCCATTTAAACATTCAGGAAGGGGGGCGGACAGTGCGATCAGCTGTCCACCCACCGACCTGTCAATGGCCAATTGAGGCCATTGACAGGGTAATTAAATCAATTAAAGGCCCTTAATGTCCAACCTTAAGGTTGGTGGGCAGGCCAGGAGGCCCGGTGGGCTTCTAATAATACATGAAACCTCATCCACCGGAGGGATGAGGTTTCATGTCGGTTTTAAAAATCTTTATTAAAGTTTCTGTGATATTTATTAACATTTCCCATCTCGTGTGACATTATCACATGAGGGGGACATATTAATAATTTTTTTATTTTTCTACATTTAAACTTACAAAAACTTTCAGCGGTCTCCCTGAGGCAGCACTTAGCCTCAGGGAGATGTGCGCTCTTTAGTGCGCATGCGCGAAACAGCGCACTCTAACAGTTGGCGAATCCCACCCCCCCTCCACGCACAGCAAGTGCATTGTGCTTCCCTTTGGGTGGCCCGCTGGGCAAGCCTTAATTGGCCCGCCCACTTAAAATGGCGGCAGGGCCTGTTTCGGCAGCAGCAATGGACTGCCTGCCCACCGCCGAGCTGGTGGGGCCCGCCCGCCCATCAAGGGCAAAACTTTGCCCGTGGTAAATTTTCACCTGTATGTTAATGTGACCCAGATATATATTTACACCAATTTTCTAAACTTCTTCATGGCCTCTGGTTTTAGACTGCTTGTCTTTCAGTCTCGGGTGAAGCACCATTTTCTCCAGTTAAACATTGGAATGAACAAAACCATTTGCCATAATGGTTGAGTCAAGAAAGCTGAGGAAATGTTTTTTTTTATTGTTACCATTTGTAACAACATTGTATTGTTCCCATTTAACGTTTGCAAATGAAAATATCTGTGTCTCTGCTGATCATGGTCGGCAAAGGCATGGAACAACTCACCCATTTAGAGGATGGTGAATGGAGGGCAGAAATAAAAGTGAAAAGGAAAAAAAAATACTTTTTCAAATCAAATGCTTAATTTTAATTAATTATCCAGCAATTCTAAAACAGCCTATCCTCTTCCTCATTATTTAAATGCTTGACAGGGTGCAGCAAAAAGAACAAAGGCACTTATTGCCAATAGTTACCAAAAATAATAAATATTCTGGAATAGCTTTCGAAACCACCTCTTTGAGACATCATTATACAAATATGTCAGCGTCTTCATAGGCGTTAACTTGTTTAAATTGAGCAAGCTATACTTTTGTTAAAATTAGGCCTAGAGGAATTTCCAACAAATCTGCTTGCATGCTCTTATGGCAATATTATGCAATGTATTTTCACTCCATTTGCTTCCTCACTGAGCAAATAAATCCCACCCACCATGATTTCAGTTTCTTTGAAATGCTGCATAATTCTACAAATAATAATTCATTATGTTTTAAAACAGTTGTAAATTTAATAAATGGGTTGGAAGAAATATCGGAAATATAAATGCTAAAGACAGTAAAACTCAGAAGATGTCTGATTCCTTGCTTCGGACTATCTCTAAAAGGAAATTACTCCACTATTTGATTATTCCACTCTGATTCCTGCACAGTTTGCAGAATTTAAGATCTTGCTACTTTATATTTTTGGCCTATTCTAACCAAGTAAATATAGATACAATGAGAAGATGAGCAGAGTAACAATGTTACCAAAAGTTTCCAATTCATGTCACCCGCCTGTAGGCTAAAAGGGTGAAATTAAGAGGACAGGATAGACTAGGCTTGTATTCCCTTGAAAATAGAAGATTAAGAGGTGATCTAATTGAAGTGCTTAAGATGATTAAAGGATTTGATAGGGTAGATAGAGATAAGCGATTACCTCGGATGAAAAATGGAATGGCATAGAAAAACTCAGCAATAAGGATAAACAAACCATAAAAAGTAGAAACACAAGTTGATAAGGCCATAAAGAGAGCAAAGTCCGAGGGCTGGGTTTTGGGACCATGCGGAGTTGGGAATTAGAAAAGAATGACTGCTGAGCAGTGAAGACGGAAGTTCCACTTCCATTTAAAGGGAGACGATGGCGTAGTGTTATTGTCGCTGGACTAGTAATCCCGAGACCCAGGGTATTTCTCTGGGTTTGAATCCTGCCACGGCAGATGGTGGAATTTGAATTCAATAAAGATCTGGAATTAAGAGTCCAATGATGACCATGAAACCATTGTTGATTGTTGTAAGAACCCATCTGGTTCACTAATGCCTTCTGGGAAGGAAATCTGTCGTCCTTACCTAGTCTGGCCTATGTGTGACTCCAGACCCACAGCAATATGATTGACTCTTAAATGCCCTCTTAAATCTGAACTCAGTTGTAACAAACCGCTACAAAGTCACAAAAAGGGAAAGAAATTGGACAGACCAACCGGCATCGACCTAGGTACCAGAAATGACAACGGCAATCTCAACCCTGTCGACCCTGCGAAGTCCTCCTTACTAACATCTGGGTGCCAAAAGTGGGAGAGCTGTCTCACAGACTAGTCAAGCAACAGCCTGACATAGCCATACTCACGGAATTATACCTTACAGATAAGGTCCCAGACTCCACCACCATCGCTATCCCTGGGTATGTCCTGTCCCACTGGCAGGATAGACCCACCAGAGCTGATGCACAGTGGTATACAGTTGGGAGGGAGTTGCCCTGGGAGTCCTCAACATCGACTCTGGACCCCATGAAGTCTCATGGCATTGGGTCAAACATGGGCAAGGAAGCCTCCTGCTGAAGACCACATACCACCCTCCCTCAGCTGAAGAATCAGTGCTCCTTCATGTTTAACACCACTTTCATCCCAGGCAACATCCTGGTGAATCTCCTCTGCAACCCCTCCAGTGCAATCACATCCTTCAGTTAGAAGTGCCCAGTGGATGACCCATCTCGGCCTCCTCTGTAAGTCCCCAGCATTACAGATGCCAGTCTTCAGCGAATTTGATTTACTCTATGTGATATCAAGAGACGGCTGAAGGCACTGGGTACTGCAAAGGCAATGGGCCCTGATAATATTCCGGCAATAGTACTGAAAACTTGTGCCCCAGAACTTGCCGAGCACCTAGCCATGCTGTTCCAGTACAGCTACAACACTGGCATCTACCCAGCTACATGAAAAATTGCCCAGGTATGTCTTGTACACAAAAAACAGGACAAATTCAACCCAGCCAATTACTGCCCCATCACTCTACTCTCGGTCATCAGTAAACTAATGGAAGGGGTCATCAACAGTGCTATCAAGTGGCACTTGCTTAGCAATAATCTGCTCACTGATGCCCAGTTTGGGTTCCACCAGGGCCACTCAGCTCCTGACCTCATTACAGCCTTGGTTCAAATATGGACAAAAGAGCTGAACTCCCGAGATTAGGTGAGAGTGACTGCCCTTGACACCAAAACAGCATTTGACCGAGTGTGGCATCAAGGATACCTCACAAAACTGGAGCAAAAATGGGAAATGGGGGATAATTCTCCACTGGTTGGAGTCATACCTAGCACAAAAGGAGACATTTGTGGTTGTTTGAGGTCAGTCATTTCAGCTCCAGGACATCACTGCAGGAGTTCCTCAGGCTAGTGTCCTCGGCCCAACCATCTTCAGCTGCTTCATCAATGACCTTCTTTCCATCATAAGGTCAAAAGTGGGGGTGTTTGATGATGATTGCACAATGTTCAGTACCATTTGCGACTCCTCAGATACTAAAGCAGTCCATGTCCAAATGCAGCAAGACCTGGTGTCATGAAGCTATTAATGTATATAATATTTTGGAAAATATTTTTCTTTTAAAGTAGAGGTTTGGTCTCTCGATATGTCTTAATTGGATTAAAGCTAGCTAACGTAGGTGCTTCGATATGTATTAGTTTGAGATGTAAATAGAGAGGTAGAGCGTATTTGTATTTTTTGAATAGAGCATTCAGGAAGTGGGGTGAAAACTTGACACCTTTCTAACAGATACTAAGTTATATATTTATATTACAAATAAATGGTGCAATGAAAGGGGTTTCATTGTTAAAAGGTAAAGTTCAAAGAGACTGGTGATACATTGAAAATTTTAATTCAATCAGTGCTGGTAGGTATAACTTCAGTAGTTTTCAGGCAATGTAAGATCAAAAGGCATCTGTAAGCCTCCAACTGGCTCCACAGTGGAAAGAACCCCATTTTGAGTTCATAAGGTGAAAATGCTTTGCCTGGTGTTTGGTTAAGTCTATGGGTTGCAGTTGCCTTAATGGAGATTAGTTTGGGAAGTTGTTAAAAGTTATGATAGTAGTAATTTGTTGCCATGTGTACATATATTTTAACCTGTTTAAATTAATAAAATGTTTCATTTGATCTAATGTAAAACTTCGAAAACTAGTTGTCTGATTCCTGAGTTTAGAGTCGCATCTCAAACATAACACTTAAAATGATTGATTATGGCAGTTGTTTAAAGTTTCTCTTTGGGATTTTTAAATAACTCCACTTTACCAACTGCATCAGTCATAACACCTGGACAATATCCAGGTTTGGGCTGACAAGAGGCAAGTAACATCCACTCCACACAAGTGTCAGGCAATGACCATCTCCAACAAGAGAGAATCCAACCATTGCCTCTTCAATGTTAATGGCATTACCGTCAATGAATCCCGCACTATCAATATCCTGAGGGTTGTCATTGACCAGGAACTGAACTGGACTAGCCATATAAATACTGTGGCTACAAGAGCAGGTTCTGACTAGGAATCATGTGATGAGTGACTCACCTCCTAACCCCCCAAAGCCTGTCTGCCATCTACAAGGCACAAGTCAGGAGTGTGATGGAATACTCTCCACTTGCCCGGATGAGTGTAGCTCCCACAACACTCAAGAAGCAGCTAGCTTGATTGGTACCACATCTACACACATTCACTCCCTCCACCACCAATGCACAGTTGCAGCAGTGTGTATCATCTACAAGGTGCACTGCAGGAATTCACCTTGGCTCCTTTGACAGCACCTTCCAAACACACAACCACTACCATCTAGAAGGATAAGGGTAGCAGGTAGAAGTTCCCCTCCAAGTCACTCCAAGCCACCTAGAATTTCCCCTCCAAGTTTCTCAACATTCTGACTTTAAAATGTATAGCCATTCCTTTGCTGTTGCTGCATCAAAATTCTGGAACTCCCTTCCTAACTGCTCTGTGTGTGTACCTACACCACATAGATGGCAGCGGTTAAAGAAGGCAGCTCAGCTCCACCTTTTCAAGGGCAACTAGGGATGGGCAATAAATGCTGACCAGCCAGCAAAGTCCATATCCCATGAATGAGTTTTTAAAAAATTTCCATTTTCAATGGAGTGGGAAAGGGGGAGGTTAGGAACTCTGCATGCAGCTGTGTAGAAGTTCTTGGCACCAGTCTAGAAGTGGGCTTTTCAGAAAATCTGGAATTTTCAGCGAGGCAACCACATTTAGGAAGCCCTCCTAAATCATACTGCAGAATGGAAGCTTGAGCCACGGATTGGTGGTGGGAAGAGTATAAAAAATCGTGTTGCCGCCTTTACAAGTCATTATGAAATGCTATAAGCTGAATTATATCGGCATTTATTGAGTGATGACAGCGCTGAAATAAAAACAGTGATACATTTCCAAGTCAGGATGGCGAGTGGCTTGGAAGGGAACCTCCAGCTTGTGGTGTCCCCATGTATCTACTGCCCTTGTCCTTCTAGATGGTGATGGTCATGGGTTTGGAATGTGCTGTCCAAGGAGACTCGGTGGGTTGCTGCAGTGCGTCTTTTACATGGTACATACTGCTGCTACTGTTTGTCGGTGGCAGAGGGAGTGAATGTTTGTGGATGTGTTGCCAGTCAAGTGGGCTTCTTTGTCTTGGGTGGTGTCAAGCTTTTTGAGAGTGTTGTTGAAGTTGTACAAGCAAGTGGAGAATATTCCATCACACTCCTGACTTGTGCCTTGTAGATGGTGGACAAGCTATGGGGAGTCAGGAGGTGCATTACTTGTTGCAGGATTCCTAGCCTCTGACCTGCTTTTGTAGCCACAGTGTTTATATGGCTAGTCCAGCTCAGTTTCTGGTCAATGGCAACCCCCAGGATGTTGATAGTAGGGGATTTCTGTTTTGGCTGCTTGAAAGCTTTGACAAATATATGAGCTTTTCATTGACATCAAAAGCGTTAATTCATTCTGAGTTTGTTTAGACTGTCCTGGGGAATGTAATTTTTATTTTTTTGACATATTTATGAGCTTCTGAAGATGATAATAGTTTCAAATGCCTATTCAAGCATTGTTTGTTTATTTTGACAGATTTATGACCTTTTTGATGACTTCCAAATGTTATTATAGGGCTTGTGATTTATGTTTATAATGTGGAAACTTGGTGAATGGGTTAGGGGATTGGCCAAAGGAGCAGTAAAAAGGGCTGAGGGGGTAAAGGGGTTGAAAGGGGTGAGGGTGGTAAGGTGTGTGGGGGTTGCAGGGTAAAGGAGGTGAGGAGGTGAAGTGGAGTAGGAGTGAGGGTGAGGAGGCTTTAACACTGACCTGCAGTACTAGGCTGATGACTCTGCAAATGGAGGCAGGCCTTTTAACTTGTCTGCTTTGGCACTGGCCTGGGGCCTGATGCCTAGTATCAAAATCCCGCCAGCTGGCACTGCTGGGGTGAAGGTGGTATCATAACCTTGGGAAAATTCTCAACTCCTGATTCCTGAAAACCCAACCCCTTAGGTTCATTTCTAGAAAAAAATAGAACACAAAAGGAGGTAGGTAATGCTTATTTTATTGAGAACTTTTGTTAGACCACATTTGGAGTATTGTGTACAGTTCTGGTCTCCATGCAAAAGGCAAATTGGGCAGATTTCGTGCTAGGAAATACAGGTCCTCAGTGCAGCAACTTTTGGAGTGTGTGCCATACAACACAGGAATCGCGAATCTGCTACTGGGTTTGCCTTTTTCTTTCACAAGCTTCACTAAACTTGTACTTCATCAAGATAATTAGCATTAAAGTACATGAAGGGTGGGAAGTTTCTGTACTTGCCTATTAGATACCCAGTAATCACTCCAGAAAACAGTTAGCCAATCTGAATAGCTGGAAACATGTGCAAGAATTAGGGGAGCGACTGGCATCATTGGTAAGTATGTGAAGGTGTGGTGGAGTACATGAATGTTAGGCATGATTGCAACTGAGTGTATAATGAGGGTGTGATGCACTGAGCACCATGAAGTATTGATAGAGTATTGAGTAGGAGATATAATGTGATGATATATTCACTGAGCTTCACCACCCAGGTGAGGTTTTTGAATTTTTCTTGGAACTGTAGCAGGTCCTTGGGTATAGAAACAGGTATATTACATCTGTGGCTATCTTCTCTCATTCCCTTCTCAAGGATGTGCCTTGAGAACCTCCTTTCAACCCTCCAACAATTATTCCTCCATGGCCACATCAGGAAACTTGGGAATCAGCTCCCCTGCCTGGTATTCCATTTGCTGTGCTTTTTCTTCCACCTGAGTGTTCCAGATAGTCAGCAGCAGCTGATGTGTCCCAAATGCAACCTTAAGAGAGGCAGGCTGCTTTTAAGAGGCCTAGGTTAGCTGTGATTCATGCTAGCCATACATGCTGTTGGGGCCTTTGTTGAGTATGCAGCGTGTTCCACAGTATAATTAGATGAAGAGGCATCACAAAACCGGAAACCTCAACAGAAGCGGGCACATGATCATCACATTTTTCAGTCCTTGCACATAAAAATAGGCCTTTTCCAGTTTTACTCCTCATGTATCCCAGTGAAGATTCTTCAATCTGATTGGTTGAAGAAACGTGGTCTTGTTTGCATTGTTCAGACTGGTCTCAGATCCTCTGTACAGGGCACCGCATTGAAATGGCTCTCTGCACTGTGAAATGTCACACAAAAAGCCCACTAAAAGTCATTGGCACAGTGCTATTGATTTTAATTTTTAAGAAACGAAAGTGACCATATTACTTCACAAATAAAACCAACTCTTTGACCAATTTTTTAGTCAATCTTCCTAAAATCTCCTCCCTTGGCTTGGGTGTTGGATTTTGTCTAATTGTGTTCCTGTCAACCACCTTGAGCTGGTTTGTCATGTTAAACTTGCTATATAAATGTAACTTGGTTTTTTTTGCACAAGTAATAAACAGTTGATGAAATCACATCCTGAGAGATTCCACATTTCTTGAATCATTAATTATGGGAAATTTTACGTTTTTGCTTATCAGGTTCATTTTGTCCGGCGAGCACTAGCTGCGCCTTTGATATTAACACATTAGTTGGTGCTTGGAACAATATAGGCAGAGAGACCAATTAACAGAACAAATACTGGTAGTTTATTGGAACTAAGAACAGAGCACTAACACCATGTGTGCTTCTTCAATCACCTCCAGCTCTAGACTTACAGTTACCCAAGAAGCCCCTGCTGTTTAGTGATTGGTCAATACAGTAACATGGTCAACTAACTACATTCTCTTAAAGGTACACAGCATTCCACTTTACCACATCCCTCCCCCTTTACTTGAATGTACAATTGACAAGCATCACAACATCCCAGTTATTTACATGAATAACTATTTACAAGTTAAGTCTCTCAGGAGGTTTCCTCAGATGTGTTGAGCGTCGTAGCTCAATGACCTCGGCTGGTTTTTCCGAGACTCTATTCTCAGTGGTCAACCGTTCACCAGACTCTTCGGTGGAAGTGGGCAAGTTTGTGTCTTTGACCCTCTTGGATCCAATAGGCCCCACCAGTACCGATGCAATTGTGTAACATTTCTTGCATGTGCGGTGCAGGCTCAGACGCAAATGATGACGGCATTCCTTCTCTCTCTTCTCCGGAGATGATCCACGTGTCATCTAATTATTCGGCCATTTACCGACACATTATAGCAGAGAGGTCCTGTCACGGCACCCATTTCACCTAATAGCCAATTGGGCCCATCTCCAAAGTCCTTACGAGAACTGTGTCTCCCACCATGAAATTTCATTCATAATTATGCCATTGTGTCTACGCTTCTGGGCCTCTTAGCTTCCCTCCACCCTTCCCCCTAAATTCGGCCTGATAAGAGTTAGACAGATGCGGAGACATTTCTTCATTAGTAATTCAGCAGGTGTAATACTGGTGGTCGTGTGTGGCGCTGTCCGGTATGCGAACAGGAACAGTGACAATCTGGTGCTGATGGAATCCCCATCCAGCTTCTTTATCCCAGACTTAAAAGTTTGGACTGCCCACACAGCCAAACCATTAGAGGTGGGGTGTAAGGCAAGGCTTTGATATGAGTTATTCTGTTGAGGGTTGTAAACCTGTGGAACTCCCTGCTGGTAAATGCAGTCCCGTTGTCTGACACAAGCACCTCTGGTAACCTGTGCACTGAAAAACTCTGCCACAAATGGTCTATGGTGACAGCAGATGTGGGTGACCGGACTTCATAGACATCCATCCACTTGGACTGGACATCTATTAGTGAAAGGAACATCTTGCACAAGAGGGGCCCCACATAGTTGACGTGGAGGTGTGCCCATGGCCGCCCTGACCATTCCCAGAGGTGAAATGGAGGTAAGGGGGGGAAGCTTTTGCACCTGCTGGCATTGACTAGGGTTTCGATGTCTGCGTCCATCCCTGGCCACCACCAGTAGTTTATCATGTCTAAGAAGGTCTTTCATTCTGTAATGTTCTTCAGTGCAAGTGCCTCACGAATAGCCTTGACCTTTTCTTCCACAGGATGCAGGCCCAGTGCATTGGACTTATGGCCCAAGTAAACTACCTTTTTGCCTTGAAAAAGGCATTTTCCTTGCTTCAAGCACACCCCCGCTTGTGAGAAGCTTTTCAGCACCTCCTCAAAATTGGCTAAATGTTCTTCATCAGGGCGTTCAGTGATTAAGACATCATCCAGATAAATAGTGACATGGAGCAGTCCCTGAAGCAGTTTTTCCATGGTACACTGGAAAATAGCACACGCCGATGAGACTCCAAAGTGTAGTCGAGTATATTGATACAATCCTTGATGTGTATTGATGGTCACGAATTACCTAGTGCCTTCTTCCAACTCTACCCACTGGTAGGCTTGGCTCATGTCGAGTTTTGAATATGTGATGCCCCCTGCCAATTTCAAATATAATTTGTCAATCTTTGGTACAGGGTGTCTATCAAGTTTGGCCACTCTGTTTATAGTTAACTTAGAGTCACCACATAAGCAAACACTTTGGTCTGGCTTCTGTATGGGTACCATGGGTGCTGCCCACTTGGAAGATTGCACCGGTTGTAAGATGCCCAACTTTTCCAGACTGTTTATCTCGATCTCGGCCTTGTCCCATAGATCATAAGGCACTGGTCTGACTCTGATAAATCTGGGGATTGCATTAGGGTCTACGTGGATTTTGACTTTTGACCCACAAATCCTTCCTAGCTCGTTACTGAAAATGGAAGCGTACTTTTGTAACAATTGCTGTAAGTTTCTCATTCTGATTTGAAAAATCTCAGCCCATTGCAATTTAATCTTTTTGAGTCAGTTGTGATCAATTAAACTGGGGCCCACCCCGGCTACTACTATAAGGGGTAAATTTGCAGACTGATCCTCATACTGCACCAGGACTTGACATATCCCTTTCATTCTTATTTCTTTGCCCGTATATGTTTTTAATTTAATGCCCAATTGTTCCTTTATTCAAGTATCTGAACATATATTCTCCTATGACAAACATTGGTGCCCCAGTATCATCCTCCATCATGATGTGTTGTTCAGTAACTCTAATGACTACCTGGATTGGCTCAGTTCTACCCACTTTCAGGCTATATAATGAACAGCTGTCAGATTCTGCTTCCTCTGGTTCTTCAAAGAGACAGATTTCGCAATTTCTACCTTTGTTTTTAAAATGCTGTTTCAGCCTATCTTGACAGTGCCACTTTATGTGACCATTGCGGTGGCCGAAAAAGCATTTGATATTTCTGAACTGTCGATTTCTGTCGATTGCCTGCAGGTTGCCTGGATGCATTTCTCTCATTACTGTCGTGGGTTTTCACTATTGTACTGCTGTTCTTCAATAGTCTGTACATAGTGGGTGTTCCCTGCCTTTCTGTGGAATCCGACGTTTTTGCGCCTTTGTAACCGGCCCTTCCCGCCCTACAAGATGGATGGCACAATTTTGTGTATCTTTTGTTGCCTCTGAGTCTCTAACTGCGCTCTCCATGGCTGTTGCCAATTCTAATGCCTTACTGAAGTCTATATTATTTTCAGATAGCAATTGCTTTTGATTAGCATCGTCCCCGATTCCGCATATCAACCGGTCTCTCAACATGTCATTGACTGAAGTTCCAAACTCACAATATTCCGTTACTTCCTTTATAGCAGCTACATAGCCAGTGATTGTCTCTCCTGGAAGCCTATTCCTCAAATTGAATTTAAAACGCTGCATAGTGACTGAGGGCTTTGGCTTCTGGTACTTTTTTACAATGTTTACTACCTCGTTGAAAATATTTGTATCAGAGGTGTTAGGTGACGTGAGGCTGAAGATCAGCCCATACGTTTTGCTCCCACATGTGGACAAAAGAATCGCCCTCTTCTTGTCCTCCCCCACGATGTTGTTAGTGGTAAATAAGAACACTAGGCGTTCGATGCAAGTAAGACCAGTCATCGGAAATGTGGTTGAACGGTTCAAGATGCCCAAACCGTGGCACATGCAAAGATTAAAGAGACTGCGCTTTCAAACACCTTTCAAGCTAGTGACAAAGTAATGTTCTGATGAAGAGTCATACGGACTTGAAACGTTAACTGTCTTCCTCTCTGCAGATGCTGTCAGACCTGCTGAGTTTTTCCAGTTATTTTTGTTTTTGTTTATTATATTAACGAAGTAATGTAGCTGGCTTACTGCCGCTTTCTTGATTGCTGTTAACTGATCTGGTTTATCTTCTCGCCAGTTTTATGTTTTTGGTTATCAGGTTCGCTTTGTCCAGCGAATGCCAGCTGTGCCCTTGATATTAACACATTGGCAGTTGCTTGAAACTATACAGGCAGAGAGACCAATTAACTGAACAAACACTGCTGGTTTATTAGAATTAAGAACAGAGCACTGGTACCACGTGTGCTTCTTCAATCATCTCTGGACTTCCAGTGATCCAAGAAGCTCCTGCTGTGTAACGATTGGTCAATATAGTCACATAGTCAACTAATCAGATTCTCTTAAAGGTACATAGCACTCCACTTTACGACAGGAGAAAACAAGCATTCAATTGTTTCCTATTAAAAGAATTTCAGCACTTGAATAATATGGATTGGTCCCCCCAAGGATAAATCTACTTCATCTAATATATTTAAAATAGAGATGTAATAAACATTGAAAACAAATTAGTATTGAATGTTCAAAACATAGTAGACCCAGGTTTTCTGATTTTGTATCCGCCCTTTCATTAACATTTTTAAAAAGGTGAAATTGGCTGATTTGTTGGCCCCTGTGTGGTGCAAGAAACTTGTACAGGAAACTGACCTAAATCTTCACAACTTAATTGAATAAATATGCCAGAAAATAAATATAATAATGACCCCATAATCTTTTTCCCACCTTCTGTTGAAAAACAGAATTGTATCATTGGAATGAAGCCTCAATTGTACCCAAGTAAAGGTGTACCTATTCTCTTCAGTCTCCATGTGAACTGATCAGAGAGAGTCCACATAGATTTATAATAGGTAAGCCATATCTAACTAATCTAACTGAATTTGTTATAACATAATAGATAAGCTTGTCTACGGCTGTTATTCATATGGAATTCCAAAAGACATTCAATATGAATCTGCAGCGAAGATGGTTAGCAAAAATGAATGCCATGTGAGAACTGGAGGCAATCTACTGACATAGATAGAGAATTAGTTACAAGGTAGGAGAAAGAAAATAGGGAAAATGGATAGGTTCTCTAGTTGGCAGGATGTTACTTGCAGTGTCCCCTGGGATCTATCTGTGGAAGGAAGGGAAGCTCTTTGTGACACAATTTTCAAACTGGACATTCAACCAGCATGTGGGAAGTGGGAAACAGTGCTGATGGGTATTCTTTCTTTTGAATTTGAAATTTGAAACCATATGGTGCTATCATAAAGAAACAAAAGCATTGGGCTAGATTTTACGGGTGGCGTACTGCTAGCCCAACCCCAGAGAAAAGCTGGTCCTGAACGAACCAGCTGCCCCACATGGTAACACGGGTGGGGGTGGCATAAACAGGCTGATGGTCGGAATTCTGCCCCCTCATGGACAGGACGTCCCGTCCTTGAGAGCTGCCAGCCAACCTGATTGGCTGGCAGCTCCAGGAGTCCCAGCAGCGCCGGAATACAGTAGAGAATGCTACTGGGACTGCAAGCATCTCCAAGAAGAATGGTGGATCCTGGAGTGAGTTTAGTCCTGGGCTTTCGGTTGTGGGGGGGAGGTGGGGGGGTGGTTGGGATCGGGCACCCTAGGGAGGAAGGCAAGGAGCCTGGGGCAGGTTTTAGAGGCCAGATGGGGAGGAACAAAGTGGGGAGGGGGTGAAATCTTGGGGATGGGTGCTCCCGATGCACACATGGCACACTCCAATTCATGTGCCCCCTTTCTTTGCCCATTTTCAGAAAAGCAGTTTTAAAAATGGCCTTTACACTCTGGCCTACTTTCACTGCCCAGTGTTTTATGGCAGTGCAGGTGGTTTGAGGCCCTTAATTGATACATTTTTTGGGCATTGAAGGGCCTCAATAGGCCAATGGGCCCAAAGCCTAGTGGGTGCCTCACCCACCCATCCTGTATTATGGTGAATGGATCTGGTGTGGGCAGGAAGGAGATGGGCTGAAGACATGACATATTTTACATTCCCCCTCCCTCAATGAGGGGGTGGGGGTAGTAAAATCCAGTCCATTGTGTAGCTAAAGTGTTATGACCCTGTAGATACTGATAAGAATTTTGAATTTCCAGTGACCAACTTAAAGGAATTGCATGACAAGGTTTTGTATTTTAGAGTTAGAGCAGGCTAGAGTGACTGGAGGGGAGGGTTAAAGGGGGATATGATCTTTAGGTGGGTTGCCTCCATAGGGCACAGGAGACCCCATCTAAAGGCAGTACCCCTCCTTCCTGTGGAAAGTGGCAAGTGTCCATTAATTGGCCACAATGGCCTCAATAGGCCTTGGGCAGGCCTTCCTGGGAGACAGGTCACAGTTGGGTGAGAAGGCAGTAGGAAGGCAAAGCGCTTTATTTTATAAGCCACCCTCCCCCACCCCCCAGTCTCAAATACGCCAGCAGGGGGCCTGTAAATTCCAGCCCATCCTGTGTACCATTTGAAGGAAAAGATAAAATAAGCTGTTGAGGTAACTTTTTTAATTCAGTCAAGGAGTCAGGATAAGGATAGCTGCAGTCAACAAGGAGGGAATCTGATCAATCGTTGGGAAGCGTGAGCTGCAATCAGCAGGAGCTGGTCACTTCAGGGTGATTGCCTGACCATTTACATTGAACATATTCGGACATTGTATTGTTAGAGCATTTTAATTGCTAAGAGTACATTACGAGGGGCATCATATTATCAGGTAGATGGGTTTTGCCATTTAAATCTATAGGCTACTTTATTTTTCTCTTCTTTTCCTTTAATAAATGACCTTATTTAACTTGAGAGCATCTGGGTGATTCATTAATTATTTCCCTTGTAATTCACAGGTCAAAACAGACTATAGACATGATCGTACAACACAGCTGCGTCCTCAGCTCTTCATTGTAATTATCAATTACTTAAATGAAGAGCAATGTATCCAAGTTTTCTAATGGCATTAAGTCAGGTGGATGTAAATATTGTAGATACTGTAATTCCTAACTGGTGAGAAGCTAGAAGCTGAGGGGAACAGAAAGATTTAGGGATATCAATACAAAAATAATTAAAAGCTATTTGACTTGTATGAAAAATGATTGAAAAACCGATGGGATTTACCCTTTATGTCAAGGGGGTTGGAATACAAAGGAGCAGAAGATTGTTACGGTTACGTAAAGCTCTGGATTGGGGGTTGGTGGTGGCAGGGGTAGTTTAACTGGTCCAGATGAACCTGTTGTCAACTGGACATTGAGACAACTAAAGACCAACCTCCAGCTGGTTCTGGTCCACACCAGTTCAACTAGTTCCAGTTAAGACCAATTCATGTCTGGAGTGCTGTGTTTAATTCTGGAGCCTCATCTATGGCTGTTATTTCTATGTACTTCCAGAATGCATTCAATAAGGAACGATTGAAGAGTTCGAAAAATGAAAGTCCATGGAATTGGAGTCAGCCTATTACCATGGGTAGAGGAATTGGTTAGTTATTTTTATAACAATCATCAGATTTTTAATTCCAGATATTTTGTTTTTAACTGAATTCAAATTTCACCATCACCTCTCCAGGGATTCAAACCCAGGTCCCCAGAGTATTACCATGGGTCTCTGGATTACTACTATAATACTGCACCAGCACCCTCCTAGTAATTGGTTAGGAGGGAGACAGGGAGTAGGGATAATTGGTATGTAGTCACATTGGGCAGAATCTGATTTGCAATGTGCTTGCTTGGGTCTCAGCTGTTCACTATACGTTGATTGACTTAAATGAAAGAATAGAGAGCCACATATTTAAGTTTTCTGACAACGCTGAGTTAGATGGCAGAGTAAATAGTGTCAATGGGAGCAGAAAGCTGCAAAAGGACATTGAAAGATAAAGTGCATAAGAAAAGAACTGCGGAAGATGGAGTTCAGGGAAGTGTGAGGCTAAGCACTTTGGACCTAAGAAAGGCAGAATCAGAGTATTTACTACAGTGGTGAGAAGCTAGGAACTGTGGATGAGAGAGATTTAGGGATCTGAGTAGAGAAACATTAGAAGCTACAGGATGGAGTGAAAAATTATTTTAAAGATTCATGGAATGTTATCCTTTATCTCAATGGGACTGGAATACAAAGGGGTTGAAATTATGCTAGAGTGTAGTTCTTGTTTGATTACGGCCAGAGTACTGCATTTACTTCTGGGCATCTCACGTCAGGAAAGATATATGAGCCTTCGAGAGGTTGAAGCAGAATAATACCAGGGCTTAGACTGTTAACTTATGAGCACAGGTTGCACAGAATAGGCTCACATAGAAGAGTATAGAATACTAAGTTGTGATTATTACCTTGTTTAAGATGATTAAAGCACTTAATAGGGTAGATGGAGAAAAACTATTTCCTTTGATGATTGAGTCCAGAACAATGGAGCATAACCTTAAAATTAGATCTAGGCAGTTCAGGGGTGAAGTCAGAATGCACTTAAGGGGTGGTTGAAAGCCTGGAAGTGTCTGTCAAAACAATGCGGAGACTAAATCAAATATAAATTTCAAATGAGGGTGTGTTGGGTACGGATATTAAGGGGTATAAAACCAGGGTCAGTAAATGGAGTTGAGAAGCAGATTAGCCAGGAACAAATTGAATGGAAAAATAGGCTTGAGCCTACTCAGATTTCCTATGTTCCTAACATAGAAATTGATTAAAAAAAAATCTGTAATGCTGAATAACAATGCAAGTTTTTGTTTTACTGATTTTATTTTTCTCACTGTCTCATTCTGGTTTTTCCATTCTTAAATCTTCATGTACATGTAGTCACATAGCTTACAATCATCATACGACTTTCACATTTTATTTAAGAGTCTGTTAGGAAGTAGAACTGAGGCTTTGGGTGGGACAGCTAACCGATTGCAGGTATTCTCTCAATCATCATCTGCAACTTTGGCTGAAACCTCAGTGAAATTAGCCTTTTCCAGGGTTTCTCTGCATCTCCTGCCAAAATTACAGTCGACATTCAGAGGAACCCCTGCAGAAATAATTGGTGTAATTACCCATTTACAAAGCACGGATAATAAACAACATGAAAACATGGCCAAGTCTCACATTCAACACCCCTCAAGGCCAGTTCCCTCCTCGAGGCTTGTGATCTGTCCCCAGGCCTGCATGCTCTCCCCACATGGCTCGATTCCATTCCCCCCACTTGATGAGACTGTTAACCAACCCCCAGCCCCAAAGAAATTCAGTTGGTTCTTTATCAGGTATCCCTGGCAGCTGCTGAAGAAATGGCTTTAGGTCCACATGCAAATGAGAGGACTAATACCTGTTTTAGACTGCAAACTGATATTGGCCTGTGATGAAAAGTCTTACAACAGAATTAAATGCCCTCCCAGAGGCAAATGTGGAAGCAGGGTGGCATTTAATCAGATGTGAAGGTGGCAGGTGAGGACCCTTCTCCTTCCTGATTAAGTCCATGGCGGGAAGGTCCATGGATAGCCTACCCACCCTGGTGCCAATTGAGGCCCTTAAGTGAGCAATTAATGCCCACTTAAGGGCCTCATCCTGCCACCATTCTATCAGTGGCGTGAAAGGCCGTGCGCATAAAAGAGCGCAGAAATCTCCCTGAGGCGTGGAGCTGCCTCAGGGAGATTAAGTACATGATTTTGAATAAAGAAAAATAAAAATTGTTTACACCAGACAGAGTCACATGAGCTGGGACGTGCTTAGGAATTGTGGAAAAATTATTTATTTAATAAAACCTTCAGGAAACCTTATCCCGCCCGTGGATGAGGTTTCCTGAAAAACGCGAAGGCCGCTTGGGCTCTTCGCCTGCCACCAACCTTAAGGTTGGATGGGCAGAGTTGATAACTGGTTTAAATGGTTTCCTAATAGCCTTAATGGGTCTTTGACAGTTCGGCGGGCACGCAGCCACCTCCGGTGTATGCCCGCTGAACGAAAGATCTGAATGACGTGCGGTGAGTTCTGGATGCACGCCCGATGTCACCGTGCATCATTTTATCTGTCGGCATGCTGAGCCCGCCCCCCCCTGTCGGCATGCTGGGCCCACCCCCCCATCAGCATGCTGGGCCCGCCCCCCCCCCTGTCGGCATGCTGGCCCCCCCACCACCTCCCCCATCCCGGCCCCCCACCACTCGCCAACATGAAAATCCTCCCCATAAGGTAAACCCTGTCATGTTTGCTTGCGGGCTTCCTTGGGGTGGAGGGAATCATTCAAAGGTACTCAGAGGCTGGTCAAAGGGCCCAGCATTGAGAAGAGTGGACCTGCATTGCTGCCGAGCCCCCTCCTCCTCTCTTCAATGACCCCACCCCATCACCCCTGTCCCACCCTCACACCTGCGACCTGGATGATCTTAGGCCTCTCCCTGGGTGCATTGCTCACTGGCATTCCTACAATAGACTACTGCTGGCATCTGATTGGCAGCTCATGGAGGGCAAGATCTCTGTCCCTGTTGTCCTTGATCCTGGGAAGGATCCACCGCTGGCCAGTTACATGCCTGAGAGGCACTTAACACTGGCAAGCCTTACCCACAGGTGGCCATGTGGAGCTCTCACTGGATCTCCAGTTGGTGGGCAAGCTCCCCATCTCCTGCATTAAATAGCGCCCACAGAGTCGTTTATGACACAGAATGAGGCCATTCAGCCCATGGGGTCCATGACTGCTCTCTGTACAGAAAACCAGTCAGTTTCCTTCCCTGTTCGATTCTTATAGCCCTGCAAGTTTATTTCTATTAATGAAGTCCAAGATCCTATATGCTTTGCTAACCAAACTCTAAATATCTGCCTTCACCTTCAAAGATCCATGCACATGTACACCAAAGTCGCTCTGTCCCTGCACACGCTTCAGAACTGTGCCATAAAGTCCCCTTCTGCCAAAGTGCATCACCTCACACTTCTCTGTATTAAATTCCATCTGCCCTTGGCTGCCCATTCTGCTAGCCTATCTGTTTTTTTTAATTCTTTCATGGGATGTGGGCATTGCTGGCTAGGCCGGCATTTATTGCCCATCCCTAATTGCTCTTGAGGAGGTGGTGGTGAGCTGCCTCCACGTGATGTAGGTACATCCACAGTGCTGTTAGGGATTGAGTTCAAGGATTTTTGACCCAGCAACAGTGAAGGAACAGCAATATACTTCCAGGTCAGGATGGTGGGTGGCTTGGAGGGGAACTTCCAGGTGGTGGTGTTCCCATGTGCCTGCTGTCCTTGTCCTTCTAGATGGTAACAGTTGTGGATTTGGAAGGTGCTGTCCAAGGTATTTTTGTGAGTTCTTGTAGTCTAGTAGACACTGCTGCCACTGTGCTTTGGTGGCAGAGGGAGTGAATATTTGTGGATGGGGTGCTAATCAGGTGGGCTGCTTTATCCTGGATGGTGTCGAGCTTCTTGAGTGTTTTTGGAGCTACACTCATCCAGGCAAGTGGAGAATATTCCATCACCCTCTTGACTTGGGCCTTGTAGATGGTGGACTGGCTTTGGGGAGTCAGGAGGTGAGTTACTTGCCGCAGGATTCCTAGCCTCTGACCTACTCTTGTAGTCACAGTATTTGTATGGCTAGTCCAGTTCAGTTTCTGGTCAATGGTGACTCCAGGATGTTGATTCTCTCATCCAGCAGCATATATTATCTGTAGATTAAATTGTGGCATTAATAAACTCCACCTGAATAGCCTTGCACTTTTGTCTCAAAATTTCTCCAGAAACTTTAAAGGATGGTAGTCTGTATAAACAATTGTTTCTGATGAATTGTTTGTCACATAGATTTCAAAATGCTGCAACACCAACACCAAACCCAATGTCACCCTTTCAATTGTTGAATATCTTCTCTATTGGGTATCAACTTCTGTCAAAAATACCATATCGATTTGTCAATTCCAGTGTCATCTTCTTGTAACAATACAGCCCCAATGCCTATATCACTTGCGTCAACGGCCAACTTAAATCGCTTGGCGTAATTGGGTATTGCCAAAACTGGTGTCATAGTTAATACAGTTTTCAAACTATCAAATGCCTTCTGACACTCCAGTGTCCATTGGAACTTCTTATTATTTTTCGATAGTTCAGTCAGTGGAGCAACCACACAGCTAAAATTTAGTACAAATTTTCAGTAAAACCCACTCATGCCCAGAAATCTCAAAATGTCTTGTTTTGTTGTAGGCACTGGGAAGTCCATGATAGCTTTGACTTTCACATCTCTCAGAGCCACCTTACCATATCCAATGGTATGGCCTAGATATGTAATTTGCGCTTTTGCAAATCCACTTTTATCCAAGTTCATCACCAAATTAGCTTCTTGTAATCGAGTAAATAATTCTTCCAAATGCTGTAAATGCTCCTGCTATGTTTGACTGAAAGCTATTAAGTCATCAATATAAACTGCACAATTGCTTAGACCTGTAATTACTTCGTTTGTCGGTCTTTGAAATATTACAGGTGCATTCTTCATATCAAATGGCATGACTTTAAACTGATATAGTCCATTTGGCATCACAAAAGCCGATATCCCCTTTGCTCTCTTTGATAACGGTACTTGCCAATATCTCTTTAGCAAGTCAATCTCTGTGATAAATTTTGATAGTCCCACTTTCTTGATGCAATCCTCCAACTGTGGTATAGGATATGAATCAGTTTTTGTCACCGCATTCACCTTTCAATAGTGCGCACACAGTCTTTGGATTCCATTCAGTTTCAGTATCAGTACAATAGGTGAACTCCAGTTCCTGCAACTAGACTCAAGGAAATAATTTTGAAGCATGAAATCAATTTCTTTCTATATTTGTGATAATGTTACCAGATTTAATCTATAAGGATGTTGGCTTATCAAAGATGAAACTTCTACAGAGACATCATGTATGGCTAAATCTGTCCTCCCAAACCTTTTTCCACAAATAGCTTTGTGTGACTGCAATAGTTTTTCTAAACCACTTTGACACTTGTCTGGAAGGTAACTCAACATTACATTTAAGTTTTCAAGGAGCCCCTCATTATCCAATTTGATTAGAGGATAATCAATTTCAGAGTCCTGCATTTCTACCGATTTATTTTTCTCTTTCCTCCTTCTCGATCTTCACAATTTCTAACTCTCTTTTCTGTTTTCTTCCCCTCTTCTGCCTATCTATCTGTTCCTTTTGGAATGCCTGTTCTCTTTCCTTTTCTTCCAATTCAATAATTTTTATTTGCAACTAAATTTCAGCTCAATCCAGTGAACCACCCTTTGGAGAACTCTTGTCTCTCAGGTATTCCTTCCAATTTGAAATGCTGTGCTATCATTTCAATTACGTCTGATTTCTTAGCCCCTGCAGGTAACCCCAATTGTAATTTATCCACCAATTCTGTAAACTGACTCTTGGATATTTTTTGTAACCCAATCAGAGTTATATCTTCTACACCCAGACAAGTCTTAGCAATTATCAAAGCCATCTTGTGGTCCCACCATTTAAAAAAAAAACTCACCAACACCTGAATTCAAAGTACTTCTTGTACCTGTAACCTTAAGATTCACCAATTCCAAAAAATCAAGGAATTTCAAATATACCCCGCAAAGAGCCCCCAATTATTATGACACAGCCAATGCTAAAGGCTGAGTTGTTCAAATCCCAGAGGGAAACTTGAAACAACTTTCATAAATGCATTTTTTCAATTTGTATGTTTTGAGATGCAGGCTTTGAATTCAGTAGCAATAAGACCACCAAGTTTCAAGTGGTTTACTACTATAATAACTACAAAAATCTCCTAATTATTCCGACTTTCAGTTAGACCCCCGGTAAGGCAACAGTAAAACACATAGATTTAAACAGACATCTGGCAAAGCATACCCTGGACAGTCACATTCAAAATGAATTTCTTTCAGCTCTGGGTCCTTGCAGACAAACTTGAGGCTTACAGGCTTAGAACTTAGAATCCTTCCTCCTTTTCTCAACAGCCTTCTCTTCCTTTATACATATTTTCTTCGGAATGCAAATTCTCATTGTCACTAGATGCTTTTTAACTTTAAACCTTCTAACAATAAAACCCTTTCATAATGCTTACTTTATTAGTAAACTTTAAAAAAAAGTTCACCTTGTTCACCTTCATTGCTTTCCATTTCTCTCCTGGTGTTTGACAAGGTGTTTACTAAAACCTGCTTTCACAGCCATATCTCCTTTCTCAGTGACTGTCTCCATCTCCGACTTACCCCAAATGGATTTCAACTAAAATTCCATCCCTCTTGTTTCGAACCCACCCAGGATTACAGGTATCTCTGGGACATAAAACGTTTCTTGGACTGCTGTTCCCGTCACATTCTGAGATCCACACTCAGTGCCATGCGCCTCCATATGAACACACTCGACCTCTCCCTCCAGCAGCACCGCCACACCCTTTTTCAAAGCCGCACGTGCCCCCAGTTTCATCTTATTCTTCGTCTCATCCGATGCCTCAACAAGAAACTTTTTCTCTTTCTCTCAAGTGCTAAGGAACGTAAGCTCCAACAACTCATCGACACCAACACCCATCTAGGACCCTCCACCCCTGCCTGCCCCTCCGTCCCCACCCCATCTTCCAATCCCAGCCGCGGCCATGTATTCACTATACCCCCTGATCTTCCCCTCTCTGATGCTGAACGTTCAGTGCTCAGCAAAGGACTTAGTTTCATACCCTTACGCCCTCATCTCAATGAATTTCTGCCTCGGCACGATGCTGAACTCTTCTTCCGCCGTCTTCGTCTCTGTGCTCACTTCTTTGGGCAGGAGTCCTCTCCCTGTTCAACGGATTCTTTTACCCACCTCCAATATTCTCCCTCCACCTGGACCCCTCCCTCTGGATTCTTACCTTCTCTTGATCTTTTCATTGAGAACTGTCAGCATGACATTAGTTGTCTCAATTTCTCTGCTCCTCTCACCCATTCTAATCTGTCTCTCTCTGAACTTACTGCACTCCGTTCTCTCAGGTCCAACCCCAACATTGTCATCAAACCCGCTGACAAGGGTGGTGCTGTTGTTATCTAGCGCACTGACCTCTACCTCGCGGAGGCTGAGCATCAACTCGCAGACACTTCCTCCTACCTCTCCCTGGACCATAACCCCACCACTGAACATCAAGCTATTGTTTCCAGGACTGTCATTGATCTCATCTGCTCTGGAGATCTTCCTCCCACAGCTTCCAACCTGATAGTCACCCAACCTCGGACGGCCCGCTTCTACCTCCTACCCAAAATCCACAAACAGAACTGTCCCAGCAGACCGATCGTGTCAGCCCGTTCTTGCCCCATGGAACTCATTTCTCATTATCTTGACTCCCTTCTGTCTCCCCTTGTCCAGTCCCTTCCCACCTACATCCGTGATTCCTCTGACACCTTGCATCACATCAACAATTTCCAGTTCCCTGGCCCCAACCGCTTCCTCTTCACCATGGATGTCCATTCCCTCTAAACCTCCATCCCCCACCAGGATGGTCTGAGGGCCCTTAGCTTCTTCCTCGAACAGAGGCCCGAACAATTCCCATCCACCACTACTGTCTTCTGTCTGGCTGAACTTGTTCTCACATTGAATAATTTCTCCTTTAACTCCTCTCACTTCCTCCAAGTAAAAGGTGTGGCTATGGGTACCCGCATGGGCCCCAGTTATGCCTGTCTCTTTATGGGGTATGTGGAACATTCCTTGTTCCAGTCCTACTCCGGTCCCCTTCCACAACTCTTTCTCCGGTACATCGATGATTACTTGGGTGTTGCTTCATGCTCTCGTCGGGACCTGGAAAAATTTATTAATTTTGCTTCCAATCTCCACCATTTTCGCATGGTCCATCTCTGACACTTCCCTTCCTTGACCTCTCTGTCTCAATTTCTGGTGATAGACTGTCCACCAATATCCATTACAAGCCTACCGACTCCCACAGCTACCTCGACTACAGCTCCTCACACCCTGCTTCCTGTAAGGCCTCCATCCCATTCTCTCAGTTCCTTTGCCTCCGTCGCATCTGTTCTGATGATGCTACCTTCAAAAACAGTTCCTCTGACATGTTCTCCTTCTTCCTTAACCGAGGTTTTCCACCCACGGTCGTTGACAGGGCCCTCAACCGTGTCCGGCCCACCTCCCCCGCATCTGCTCTCATGTCTTCTCCTCCCTCCCAGAAACATGATAGGGTCCCCTTGTCCTCACTTATCACCCCACCAGCTTCCGCATTCAAAGGATCATCCTCCGCCATTTCCGCCAACACCAGCATGATGCCACCACCAAACACATCTTCCCTTCACCCCCCCGGCGGCATTTCATAGGGATCGTTCCCTCCAGGACACCCTGGTCCACTCCTCCATCACCCCCTACTCCTCAACCCCCACCTATGGCACCTCCCCATGCGCACGCAAAAGATGCAACACCTGCCCCTTCACTTCCTCTCTCCTCACCGTCCAAAGGTCCAAACACTCCTTTCAAGTGAAGCAGCATTTCACTTGCATTTCCCCTAACTTAGTCTACTGCATTCGTTGCTCCCAATGTGGTCTCCACTACATTGGAGAGACCAAACGTAAACTGGGTGACCGCTTTGCAGAACACCTGCGGTCTGTCCGCAAGAAAGACCCAAACCTCCCTGTCACTTGCCATTTTAACACTCCACCCTGCTCTCTTGCCCACATGTCTGTCCTTGGCTTGCTGCATTGTTCCAGTGAAGCCCAATGCAAACTGGAGGAACAGCACCTCATCTTCCAACTAGGCACTTTACAGCCTTCTGGACTGAATGTGGAATTCAATAACTTTAGATCTTGAACCCCCTCATCCATCCCCACCCCCTTTCTGTTTCTTCCCCCTTCGTTTTGTTTTTTCCAATAATTTATATAGATTTTTCTTTTCCCACCTATTTCCATTATTTTTAAATCTATATCTTTTATGTCCTGCTAGTCTTTCCACCCCACCCCCACCAGAGCTGTACCTTGAGTGTCCTGCCATCCATTCTTAATTAGCACATTCGTTTAGATAATATCACCACCTTCAACACCTCTTTGTTCTTCTGTCTGTGACATCTTTTGATTATCTGCTCCTATCACTGCTTGCTTGTCCCTACAACCACACCCCCCACCCCCCACTTCTCTCCCCCCACCCCCGCCCCCACCTTAAACCAGCTTATATTTCACCCCTCTCCTAATATTCACTCAGTTCTGTTAAAGAGTCATGAGGAATCGAAACGTCAATTCTTTTCTTCTCCGCTGATGCTGCCAGACCTGCTGAGTTTTTCCAGGTAATTCTGTTTTTGTTTTAAGAAAAATGCATTGTTTCTGAACTTCACCTGGTTAGGTGTAATATTTCACTCTCTCTTTTGAATGGTCTACTTAAAAATGCAAATTACCCCCTTTACACCTCACCTTCTATTTCCCTATGTTTACCTAAGTCCCATTTCAGACTTATTTGTCTTCTATACATCAAAGCCCCTAGACCAGCTGGCTTTAATCCAATTAACACATACATGCATAGACACAGACACTGCTAACCTCTATTTTAAAATAGTTTCCAATAACATGATAGACATTATTATATCTTCCTGACAGTATCATCCTCATTTTTTGCAACTTCTCCAACTTTGGTATCAATGGCAAACTTTGAAATTTTACTCTGTATTCCCATATCCCAGACATGTATATATATATCACCATCTCTGCCCCCGCTTCCTTTAGCAACTGGGGATGCAAGTCAGCTGGACCAGGTGATGTATTCATTCTATGCATAACCAGATGCTCCAGTACCGTCTGCCTCTCAATTTGCACTCCATCCATTTCTTCTACCTTCTACCCTCTCCCCAATATTTTGCCAGTTTCCTTTGCCTTAGTGAGTACCTTGTTTCAGCATTCACTAACTATTCTTACTATTTATATGCTGGGAGAAGAATTCTGGGTTCCCTTTTATGCTGACTACCATTCTATTCTCATTTTCTCTCTTTGCCAGTCTTACTTTCCCCTTCATTTGCCCTCTCAACATATTTTATTTGACCTGGTTCTCACTTGCAGAATTCACCTGACAGGCATCAGAAACCATCTTTTTTGGCTTCGTCATAATCTCTATCTCCTTCACCATCCAAGGAGTCCTGACTTTGTTGGAAGGTTCGTAGCCTCTATCTGAAGCATGTCCTCATTAAAGGTCACCCATTGTTATTTTACAACTTTTCCTGTCAATCTTTGGTTCCATTTTACCCCAGCAGGATCCCTTACCATCTCATTGGGCAGGATTTTCCCGCCGGCGAGCTGGGGGTTGGGACCGGGGTGGGACCCGCATGCCGACGTGTAATATGATGCGTGGTGACGTCGGGCAGAACTCCCGACGTCACCACGCCCCATTTTCCAGTAGGCAGGAGATGCAGCAAAATCAGCAGTGCACCTGCTGACCTGTCACTGGCCAAATGTGGCCATTGACAGAGTCATTTAGCTCATTAATGGACCTGCCCGTCCAACCTTAAGGTTGGCAGGCAGGCCAGGAGCCCTGGTGGGAATTAGAAAAAGCATGAAACTTCATCCACGGGCGGGATGAGGTTTCATGTATGTTGCAAAAAATGTTAATAAAGTTTTTGTTAAAACTATGGACATGTCCCAACTCATGTGACAGTGGGGACATGTCAGGAATTTTTTCTTTCTATTTTTAATTTCTGTCACAGAACAGCCAATCTCCCTGTGGCAGCACTTAGTCTCAGGGAGATGAGTGCGCTCGTTCGTGCGCATCTGCAAAAGAGCCCACTCTCGATTTTGGGATTCCCCCCCTCCCGCCTGCACAGGGAGCGCACAGCACTTCTGTGTGGATGTTGCGTGGGCAGGCCTTAATTGGCCCACCCATGTAAAATGGCACAGCGCTGATCGGAAGGGTGCTTGTGCGCGCCCGCCGTTCAACTTTGCCCCTGGTGGGGGCAAAATCCTGCCCATTGAAATTAACCCTCTTCCAATTTAGACATTCTACTCTAGACTGTTCCTTGCTCCTCTACATTACTAGTCTAAACCTTACTATTTGGAGGTCTATAGTAGAGTGATTATATCCATTTTGCTTCTCAAATTTAACCAAATAGTTTCTGTCCTTGCTCCTTTAAGGACCTCCTCTCCTTCCAACGCAACAATGTCTTCCTTAACCAGTAATCTACCTTCCTTTTTTACCCTCCCTGTCTTTTCTGAACACTTAATATTCTTAAATATTAAGCATCTAGTCCTTACGTGTAGGAGTCGGACCGGATCTGTTCAGGATTCTTAAATATCTATTGTGGCTTAACCATTGGACACTAAAAGTATATTTGTATTAAAATATAAATGTTCTTGTGGAGCCAGAAGAAGCAGAGGTGCTTCCCTTGGCTTCAACGGTCCTCCTGTGAGCAATTAACCTCTTCTCATTCTACTTCTTCCCTGCCCCCAGTAATTATCCGCTGCCAGTAAGGCAAGTAGTCCAAAATTCGAACCAGCAGAAGACTAATCTTCCTATGACAGGTGCAGGCTGCCAAGCAAAGTTATTTAAATAAGGCCTCAAGCTCAGTTTGGACTAGACCTTAGGCCTCCCAGTTCAGCTGCATGTTACAGTCATGTTGCTAATGTCACATCCCAAACCGTTCACCAACAAATTTCCAGCCTATTCAGATTAAACTAGATTCAAACAGAGATCACAGAAATGACAGAATGTGCAAACCCACTGCATTACCAATTTACAAATTGCAACCATTTTTGATAACTAAGAGTAAACTTAAGTTGATGCATTATTCATGTCTTCAGAACATCTTAAAGAGCTTCCGAGCCAATGAATTAATTTAAAAATGCAGTCACTTGTACGTAGGTTGAGAACAATTATGTACTACTGGGAAAAGAAAAGAAACTGTAATACGTTTTTGTTCCATATTATAACACATTTTAGTACTGCAAAGACCAACACTCAAGTCTAGGCTGAAAAAGGTGGGTGCCAATTTTAATCTCACTTATTGAGCCTGGGAGAAACATTTCCGCTGCTCCTGGTCCATAAGCCATGCTATAAAGATATCTTATGTCATGAAGTTTTCTCAGCTCTTTTCACTTGGTTTCCCAAGGCCTTGGGAAACCTGGCTACCTGTGATTAAAAGTAGAATCACGATTAAAATGAAGCCATGGAGTCTCATTAAAATATTTAAATGACCACCCTAACCCCTGCAAGCAGATTGGCCAGTCCCCTCCTCCTCTTCCTCCTCTTATAACCAGAAGTGGAGGGTTTTTTTTTCATTGTAACCACGTACTTGACACAAACCTATCTATTTTGAGGTGTTAAGATTCAGCCCTATTATTTATGATACCAATACATTTTTGATCTTTGACAATCTGAGGCCATGATAGCTGTTATCAAAATGTGAAATGCAGGTGTACTAATCATCAAATGGAGTATGTGAACCTGAAATTAAAGGTGAAATCCCTTTCCTCTAATATCACTGAAATGAAGCTTTAATTCTCTACGTCCTTAATTTTTTTTTGATTAATAGACTGTGAGGAACCATTTTTTGAAACATTTGAAGGACATTGAACTTTGGACATTCTTCCTCCTGAGTTATTTTTAAAATTTTGAAATATTAATCCAGGCTGTGAATTTGTCATTTTTCAATAAACCACGGGTCAAGATGGATGTCCAGCAGAGAACGCCTGGTGAGGGAAGAGATGCTTTGTACATCTAAGTCAACAAAGAACTGTTGTTGTCAGGCTAAAGACTCTTGCTGATTGGTTCAAAACACCTGGCCTAAGAGAAGTATACTTTGAGCATCTTAGCCTTTAAAACTCCAAGCCGGAGAGTGTGTGTGCATGAGTGTGCCTTAGAAACAGGTTAAAAGAAAAAGACTCTTTCTTTCCCTGTCTCTGCCCCAACTTTATGTTAAAACTTCCTCAGAAATGTCTCATCAGGATAATTCATCTGTTTTTTTTGAAAGTCTGCAAAGTTGTGGTGAATAAGAATCATCAAGGACAGTTTCATAAAAAAAAAATCTGAAGGATCTTCCAGACCTATTGTGACCAGAATTCTATTAGATCAACAGAGTTAAGATCTCTTAGAATTTTATGCTTTTAGAAAAGATTTTCCTATATTCCAGCCTCTGCAAGGGATTGTGTTTGTCTTGTCCTGTCTTGTCTTTGTGTGTGGTTGTATGGAAGTTTGAATACCTGTTTGTTTAAAAATGGGGAACATTTTTTTACACTTCTAAACTACAACTTGTATGTTAACCAGTTTATTAAGTTGCTTTTAAAAAGTAAGTTGTTTTATAATAAATCAATTTTTTGTATTTATTGAAAGAAGCCTGGTTAGGGTCTTTTCATGCTGGGAATAACAGTATCATAGATAAACAATTGGCCAGTTATGTGGGTGAATTAAAGATTTAAACTATTGTTACGACCTGTGGAGAAGTGGGGCTGGAATTAACTGCGCACTCCTCAAATCTCAATCTATAACAGCACACCTACTTACAAATATTCAATCTATGTATCAAAAAAGGGATTCACTTACATCTGTGGAAATAGGATAAAAATTATGTTGAGTTAAAAAATGGTTTCCAATTACAAGGCCAGACAGTTTGCAAGGTTTCACCATCTGGATTAATTTAGGCTTACGATTGGATCCACTTAATTAGGAAAATAAATTAATCTCTATCCAGGTTGGACCTTAGGGAAATGAACACAAAAAAAGCAAATGTTGCAAAATGGAAATATAAACAGAAAATGTGGAAATATGAAGTAGGTCATTTTACGTCAGTTTGCCGGGGGCATATTTATAATATCAGCCTCGATATCAACCTTCAACCCAAGATGGACAGAAGGAGATTGGGGGTTTAAACCCTAAGAAATGGGGAATGTGTCTCCAAACTTATGCATACACACATGTTCCTGGTTTTACAGCAGTGGATAGTGTGTATGAGTGCCCCATCTTGTAGAGGTGGGACATTTCATTATCATATTTAAATCATGATCCATACTGCGAATAACTGCTACCAGCTGAGTTTACCAGCAAAACGAAGGCTGGATCTCTGACTCTAGGAGCTAAATGCTTTTTATAACATCCCTTGTGATCCAGGAGAAGCATGAGTGCTTCCCTCTGACCCTCTCAAGAGAATTTTCAGTCTCTATTCTGCTGACTGACCAACAGTCCTGCTCCACCAACCCCGATTTGCAGCTTTTCCCTGTGGTCAGATGATAGCCCTCCCAACCATTACAATGTTCAAATGAAAGATGGATTAAATATTGGTTAGTATATTTGTCAGTTATTCATACTGTTACAGGCAGAATTTGTATGTTCTCATTGTCCATGACCAAAGTGTTTTGTGTGTGAAGTGTGTGTATTTTTACCCTCAGAATGGTTATCCCAATTTAAGTAATCCCAGCAGCAATCTATTTTGTGGGTTTTAAAATAAAGAAGGTTATTTATTATCCAACATTTGCGTCGGAGGTTTAAACACAATGTCACGCTTACTCGACTCACACACTCTACCACTCACACAAAAATTAGATGCAGATGAAGCAAAAAATACAATTACAACTTGGAATAATTTCATTCTCTTTCATTGTAGGCTGCAGTTTCTTATATGAGATGATACTTTGACTGGAGTGAAGGTCTTGAAAAGCAGAGGATTCTAAGCAAGTTGTGAGGCTTCTTGTAGTTGAATTGCCAAGAGGTTAGTTCTCAGGTGAACTTGATGTTGGAACAGATTGGATAGAATCCTTCTCCCACTTTCAAGATATAGCTGTTTATTACCTTGGCTGCTTAGTTGACTGTCACTGGTTGGATGGCATCCAGCTGGTCTCTCTCGCAGAACAGCCTCAGCTATTATTTTAAAAGCAGGATGGGCAATAAATGCTGGCCTAGCCAGCGACACCACACCCTGTAAATGAATATAAAAAAGACAACAAACATGGCTGTCTCACCCATGTGACCTGTTAAGAGTCCAAATTAGGTGCTCCGTTAGGCTGATAAACATCCTGCATTGTAGCTTTTAACCACTTTTAGAATTTGAGAAAGTCAAGGTATGTTCGAATGAATGAAAGGCCATCACAATAAAATGAAAGGTCAATGGGATCCATTTCATATTCATCTAATACCCACTCAGTTTTGATGTGTAATAAACTGGGTGTACCAGACAGGTTTCTCACTTGAAACAGATAACCTTATTTACAGAGATCTTGTAGAAGCTACATTCTTGAACCAGGCCTGCGACGATAAAACTCCCCCACCTAAGATGACCCACGCTTGGGGCTGATTTGTCTATATAATCGTGTGACCTCCCTAAAAGCAATAGTAAAGGTTTTAACCCAGAATCACTACAAGATATCTGTTTTGTCTCTGGTGAAACATGGGGCATGGCTTTTCACTCAGTGTGTGGGCACGCGCCCGAAACGCCCGAGTATGAAATAAAGCGCATTGCCGTCGACTGAGCTTGCTGATGTCAATGTGCACCCTTGTGATATTTCGCTAGGAGGACGTGCGATGAAGACAGAGGCGTGCCTGCCATTAATTAAGTGACCAGTTAAAGCCCTTGAGACACCAATTGTCTCCGATTTTACATGGCCCGTGAGGTCTTCAGGCCGTCGCATGGGCAAAATGGGCAAGCAGGCGGGCCACAATTTGCAAAACCTCATCCACAGGCAGGATAAGAGGGTTCAGTGACCTTGTCAAAGTGATTAGTGAGGAGTTTTGGCTATCACTTGCTACCGCTTGCTTCTGTGAACATGACAGCTTCATTTTGCTTCAGAGCTGCACTCAAAGAATTTAGAGGCTCCAGTTCAGGACTCAGTGTTGTTGTCCAGGCCCCTTGAGGATTCAGACAGCATAGGCCCTTTCAGGTATCAGGCAGCCTTCCTTTACCCCGGTAATGGGGATTGTGGTCTCCGCTGGAGGCACCTCCTCTGAGGATCAAGAGAGGGGCAGAAGGGGGAGGAGGCCAGGTGTCCCACTCCAGCTTCCAGGGGAGGGACCTGTGGGACAAGAGGCGCAGGCACAAGGGAAGCAGGGCCAACAGGTAGTCCAAGGTGGAAGGAGCTGCAGAAGACACCACTATCCTGCTGCCAGGGTTTACAGGCAGCGATGCAACTACCTCAGTACGTCTGAAGTGCAATGTCGAAGGAGGCTCCGCCTCTCAAAAGAGACAGTGACCTCCATTTATCAGATGATTGGGTCTGAGATCAGTTCCAACTGTTTGGGTGGACAGCCCATGCCAGTGGCACTGAAGGTCACAGTGGCCCTCAAATTCTATGCCTCTGGCTCTTCCCAGGGGTCAGTGGGGGAGCTTTGTGGAGTCTCCCAATCAGCTGTCCACAGTTGCTTCAAGCTGGTGACAGAAGCTCTGTTCAGGCAGGTGCTGACTTTTATTCTTTACCATACAGACAGGGCCAGCTAGACTGAGTGAGTCAGAGGCTTTGCAATGTTTGCTGGCTTCCCCCACATCCAGGGGGTCATCGACTGCCCACATGTGACCATCAAGGCAACAGCAGGTGAACCCGGTGTCTTCATCAACAGGAAGGACTTCTACTCTATAAACGTGCAGATAGTGTGTGATTACAGGATACTGATTCTGCAAATCTGTGCAAGGTACCCTGACAGCTCCCATGATGCTTACATCCTGAGACGATCCCAGATGCTGATGCTCTTCAGTACTCCAGCCCGACTGGATAGATGGCTGTTGGGTGCCAAGGGCTATCCCCTGCGAAGGTGGATCATGATGCCACTATGCCGTCCAAGAACAGAAGCTGAGCAGCGGTATAATAGGAGCCAAGGCACCACAAGAGCTATGGTGGAGAGAGCCATCGATCTTCTCAAGAATGCCTGGACCATTCAGGGGGCACACTCCCCTGCCCTCCAGATCGTGTGCCACTGATAGTGGTTGCATGCTGCGCTCTCCACAATTTGGCACTGGAAAGGGGGCAATGCAGTGGAGGAAGAGGATCATGATGCAGCTGCACAGGCAACAGATGACTAGTCCAATAGTGAGTCCGAGGACGAGCACGGTCAGGAGAACATTGAGGGCATAGACACTGACCTGGGTAACCTCCAGTGAGGCAGGGACACCCAGGAGGCTTTGATCCTACCAAATAAGAACCACCACATGCCAGGGCTGAAGGCTCCATACTCGATCCCTGACCAGACCAGTTCCTTGTTCAGCAACATACACTATGTGCCACTGCAATAAAGTTTAAGGAGTCACATGTCCATCATAACATCATGGCTTACCCTGCACCTACAGAACAAGTGAAGCATCCAGAGGCCAGTTGCACAAAAACATATCATTTACTGGCCAGTGACAAACATTGCAGAAGTAAACAGTGACCAGTGTTTTCCATCACTCCATTAAAAAAAGAACAGAAAAATGGGGGAAGCAATCATACCTGTGATCAGGCTGTGTTGTGTTTAAGGTGCTTTAATTTTTGTTTGCGGATGCTACGTCTAGGTGCTCCCCCCTGGCACCGGCATTGGATACTGTCTGCTCACAGTTCCGTCTTGTTGGCTTTGATGACCTTGGCGGGCAGCCTCTGGCCTGTGGAGCCCGTGCTGGCCCTGCCTGGGAGGGAGCGGCCAATGGCACAGCTGGCATCTCCCCAGTCGCTGCAGCCTCATCAGATGCCATGGTCACTGGCAGATGGGTGGACGTGCTGCTTCCGTCATTCGGAGTGCCCTGAAAGAGCCTGCAGAGACGACAGACAGATTGTGCACCAACGTGAGGTCGCTTTGCACATCTCTGCTCACCATTGATGAACGGGCACCTAGCTGGGATATTGGGTGCCCAATCCATCTCCCACACTGACACTGACCCGCTCAGGTCATTGCCAGTGTGAGGGCTTGCAGGTCTGAGCGCATACTCAGGAAACCCTGATTGAGTCCCTGGAGGACCCTCTCCATGAGAGTCGCCACTCTCTCCACAGAGGAGGCATTGTTTTTGCCCATGAGGGTCACGCAGTGCTTAAGGTCCGCAGTGACTCCTCCACAATGAACACCATGGCACATTCCCTCATGTTTCTCAGCCAGATCCTCCTGCACAACCTGCTTGAGATCCAGCACCTGCTGTCTCATGGGCGACTCCAGAGGCCCATCATCAGCCATCGACTGAGCATTGTCCTTGACTCCAGTGGTCCTCTGACTGCTGGAGCCCTGAACACTCTCTGCCTCCATCTGTACCTCAAATGGATGTGAAATGCCCTCACCAATGTGCACCGAGATACTAGATGGTGACATTATGTCCTCCAAGGCGCTGGTATCTGCGCTGGTGCCTGTTTGACAGAGAGGGTGTGACACAGGTGTGTGCTGAGCATGGTGGTCCTCAGGGGTCAGGTGTGGGCCTTCAGGCTCCTCATAATGAAGGGCTGCTAGTGAGCCTAAAAGGGGGAAAAAGGACATGTCATTAGTTTAAGTCATGCCTGGCACCCTGATGAGACAGAGATCTGCATCATGGTACCTCGTCTTTTCATTTTCAATGGGGGTTCCAGGTCCGAGACTCACATCAATATACAGACTACATTGGAATGGTTGCAAAACCCCACATTCTCACCTCAGTGCACTACACTCTTACCTCCCTCTGGTACCCTCACCGCGGCCACTTGACCAAGGTACCTGGTGCCTCTTCAGCTCCAAGGCCTCCTGCCCTTATTGACTGAGGATTAGGAGATATGGGGGACCCCACCAGTCCGAGACTTCTCAGTATTGTTATGGGATGTTTTCTGCTGAAAGGCTAGAGGAGCATTGATTAGTCCACCCTGTACCTGCACTGCCATAGCAGCCTGGCCAAGCCCACCCGAGGAACATCTCACAGGGCTCAGCCGATTCATAACCCTGGAGCCGCAAGGCACTCACTCCAAAAGCCAGGGCTCACCCCCTTGGCCAGATCCTGCCCAATTGACATTTGCCACTCACACCGTAACACTTCTCAGGTCCACAGGGGATGGGCAGCTCTTACTTGCTCTACAAAGTGACCCATGCCAACACGGTACTCACCCTTCCCGATCACAGGAGATGGTTAAAGCACTTCTGGCACTGGACCCATTTGTGCCTCTCCATGCCGAGGCTACTGACCCTAGAAGCCACCTCCTCCCAGGCCTTTTTGGTGAGGTGGGGGGGCCTCATCCTCCCGTTCCTGAGGACAAGTGTTTCTCTCCTCACAGCCACCTCCTCCAGGAGACACTCACCTGAGAAACGGGGGGCTGACTACCCCGCCAGCCTGCCCTCTCGCCTGCCATGTCCACCCACTGCGGTTTCCGTTCACAGGCCGTCCGCGTCCTTCAGTGGCTGCCTTCCAGGGGCTGCCGAGGCTGCATTTGAATCAGCCGCCAGGTGGCCATTGGCCCTGGCGGACATTAAGCCCCTGTCCCTGCCCGCCCCTTCGCGCTCATTCACAGGCTGCGTCTCATGCTCGATGAACCTTAATTGGCCCACCCACGTAAAATCATGGTGCGTTGCCTATCATGGGCAGCAGTCAGCTTCCTGACCAGCCCCCCTAACCCCACACGCCAGGGGCAAAATTCTGCCTGTGGAGAAAAGTTGGCTGCAAACATCATTGCCTATAGGCTTTAGCCCATTGTTAAACAATGAGGGGCTGAATTTTGCCATCGGCGAGCTGGGGGTGGGGCCTGCTTACCGACACGCAAAATGATGCGGGATGACATCAGGTGGAACCCCCAACATCATCGTGCCCCATTTACGTTTTCAGGAAGGCGGGGGAGACCGCGATCAGCTGTCCGCCCACAGACCTGTCAATGGCCAATTGAGGCCTTAAGGTTGGTGGGTCCGCCAGGAGCCCCGGCGAGGAATAGAAAAAGCATGAAATCCCATCCACCGACGGGATGAGGTTTCATGTAGGGTTTCAAAAAGTTCAATAAAGTTTTAGTGAAATATATGAACATGTCCCATGAGGGGGATATGTTAAGGATTTTTTTTTTCTATTTTTAATGTTTTCACAACTGTCAGTGATCTCCCTGAGGCAGCACTTGGCCTCAGGGAGGTGTGCGCTCTTTCATGCTCATGCACGAAAGAGCGCACTCTCGCTTTTAGGGAATCCACCCCCCCGCCTGCACAGGGAGCGTATAACACTTCCCGCTGGACATCATGCTGGGCTGGCCTTAATTGGCCTGCCCACTTAAAATGATGGTGAGGCCCATTTCTCCAGTGGGGATCGGCTCCCCGCCCACCGGAAATTGGGTCGGGCCCGCCCGGTAGGCAGAAAATTCTGCCCGAGATGTGTGACTCTCACAAGAGGTTGGGAGGTTCCTTTGCTTAGGTCCATATGTAATCAGGTATCGGCCACAGACTCTATTGCCTACAGTTTGCATGCCAAAGGTCACATGTTATGGTGCAACAGTCTTAACAACTTTTGTGTTCAATTTTTAAAATATTGCTTTAAAATCTGTAGTATCTTCATGCTCATACTGGGCATGACAGTATGAACTTGCATGAGTGTAATCTTTAGCTATACACTTCGGGCCAGTCTAACAGTGATGTGCAGAATCTCAAGTAGACATGGAGATTGCCATAAGCAGTTCCATAAGGGCAGCTTCCATGTGTTGGTTCCCCACCACTCCCCTGCAGGTGCCAGCCTGTCAAGTTGTATGACTGATGCGTGGGGAATAGAAGAAAAAAACTTATAACGAGGCCCTCCTATCAAATTTGGCGAGACATCTGGATCCTTGGCCTCACTTGGTTTCCCTGCACTTTCCCTCACACCCTTTCCACCTCCTGCTTAAAACCCAAAAGGTCAGAAGGATCGTGAGGTCCCGCTTTCACGGTCTGTATCCGTACTGAAAATCAAGATCAAGTTGCGATGTTTCTTGCTGGGGATGATGGCAATCTCCTCACAGACACTTTTGTTGGTGTGGAAGTCATTGCCAAGGCAGGTGCAGTATTTCTCAATGATCACTTGGGCGGCTTTCTTGACCGTCTTAGTCCTGACACATCCCATCTTGGATCCCAGCCGAGAGAAGAGAGCAATGGCTGCTCGGAGCGGCTCTATGAGGAAACCTTAGAGTTCTTATCACCTCTCATATTTCTAACATTCTCTTTGTACTGATCATGGGGAATATTGGTAAACCTTCAAACTCCTGGCTTGTCAAAAGAATCAGATACCACTTATACTCAACACAAAAACACAAATACCTGGAAAAATCTCAGCAGGTCTGACAGCATCTGCGGAGAGGAATCAGTTAACATTTCAAGTCCGTATGACTCTTCACCAGAACTAAGGTAAAACAGAAAAGAGGTGAAGTATAAACTGGTTTAAGGGGGGGTTGGACAGGTAGATCTGGAAAGAGGGCCAGTGATAGGTGGAGATTGCCAAAAGATATCACGGACAAAAGGACAAAGAGGTGTTGACGGTGGTGATATTATCTAAGAAATGTGTTAATGGTGACATTAAGGGTAGAAAGCAGGACGAGCAAGGTACAGATAGCCCTAGTGGGGGTGGGGTGGGGTGAGGTGAAGGAATCGAAAAAGGCTAAAAGGTAGAGATAAAACAATGGATGGAAATACATTTAAAAATAATGGAAATAGGTGGGAAAAAAAAAGATGAGGTGCTGTTCCTCCAGTTCCGACTTCTTCCAACTAGGCACTTTACAGCCTTCTGGACTGAATATTGAGGTGAACAACTTTAGATCATGAACTCTCTCCTCCATCCCCACCCCCATTCCGATCCCTTTTTTCCAATAATTTATATATATTTTTCTTTTCCCACCTATTTCCAGGTGGCTCTGCTGCACTAGAGAGGAGGGAGTAGAGTGGTAGGGCTATAGTGATAAGGGATTCAATAGTAAGGGGAACAGACAGGTGTTTCTGCAGTCACAAAGGAGACTCCAGAATGGTATGTTGGCACCCTGGTGCCAGGGTCAAGGATGTCTTGGAGAGGCTGCAGGGCATTCTGATGGTGGAGGGTGAACAGTGGTACATATTGGTACCAACAACATAGGTAACAAAAAGGGATGGGGTCCTATAAGCTGAATATAGGGAGTTAGGACATAAATTAAAAAGTAGAACCTCAAAAGGTAGTAATCTTAGGATTACTACCAGTGCCACGTGCTAGAGAGAATAGAAATAACAGGATATATCAGATAAATACATGGCTGGAGAAATGGCATAGAAGGGAGGGATTCAGATTCCTGGGACATTGGGACCGGTTCTGTGGGAAGTGGGACCAGTACAAACAGGACAAGTTGCAGCTGGGCAGGACTGGGATCAATTTCCTGGGGTGGGGGGAGGGGGTGGGGGGTTGGCGGTGGTGGTGGGTGTTTGCTAGTGCAGTTGGGAGGGTTTAAACTAGAATGGCAGGGAGATGGGAACCTGAACAGGGAGACAGAGGAGGGGGAAACAAGGATAGAAACAAAAGGCAGAAAAGTAAGAAGCAAAAGTGGAAGGCAGAAAAAATAAGGGTGAGAAACAAATAGGGTCACAGTGTAAAATAAAGCTAAGATGATTAACAAGGTTAAAAAGACAAATCCAAAGGCATCGTATCTTAACACATGGACCATTCGCAATAAGGTAGATGAATTAACAACGCAAATAGATATAAATAGTTATGATATAGTTGCAATTACGAAGACATAGCTGCAGGGTGACCAAGGATGGGAACTGAATATCTAGGGATCTTCAATATTTAGAAAGGACAGACAAATAGGGAAAGGAGGTGGGGTAGCACTGTTAGTAAAGGAGGAAATCAATGCAATAGTGAGGAAGGATATTGGCTCGGAAAATCATGATGTGGAATCTGTTTGGGTGGAGATAAGAAACACCAAGGCAGAAAACGTTGGTGGGGGTTGTCTATAGGCTCCCAAACAGTAATGGAGATGTAAGGGAAGACATCAAGTAGGGAATTAGAGATGCATGCAATAAGAGTACAATTGTAATCATGGGTAACTTTAATCTATGTATAGATTGGACAAACCAAACGAGCAATATTACTGTGGAGGAGGATTTCCTGGAGTGTGTACATGATGGCTTTTTAGACCAATACAGTGAGGAACCAACTAGAGAGCAGGCTATGCTAGGCTGAGCATTGTGCAATGAGAAAGGATTAATTAACAATCTTGTTGTGTGGGGTCCCTTGGGGAAGAATGACCATAAAATGCTAGAATTGTTCATTAGGATGGAGAGTGAAGAAGTTGAATCCAAACCTAGGGTCCTGAATCTAAATAAAGGGAACTATGAGGGTATAAGGTGTGAGTTGGCAATGATGGATTGGGAAACCTTACTAAAAGGGCTGACAGTGGATGGGCAATAGCTAATATTTAAGGAACATATGCATGAATTACAACAATTATTCATTCCTGTTTGGCGCAAAAATAAAACATGGCTCAACCATGGCTTACAAAATAAATTAGGGATAGTATTAGATCCAAAGAGGAGACATATAAAATTGCCAGAAAAAGCAGCAAGCCTGAGGATTGGGAGCAGTTTAGAATTCAGCAAAAGTGGACAAAACGATTGACCAAGAAGGGGCAGATTGAGTACTAGAATAAACTTGCAAGGAACATAAGAACTTATTGTAAATAAGAACGTGAAGAGAAAAAGATTAGCGAAGACAAATGTAGGTTGCTTACAGTCAGAGATGGGGGGAGTTTTAATGGGGAGCAAAGAAATGGCAAAAGAATTGAACACATACCTTGGTTCTGTATTCACAAAAGAGGACACAAATAATTTCCCAGAAATGTTAGGGAACCAAAAGTCTAGTGAAAGGGAGGAATTGAATAAAACAGTATAAGTAAAAAAAATGGTGCTAGAGAAATGAATGGGGTTAAAGGCTGCAAAATTACCCAGGGCTTTATAATCTACATCCCAGAGTACTGAAGGAAATGGCCTGGAAATATTGGATGCATTGGTGGTCATCTTCCAAAATTCTATGGGCTCTGGAGCAGTTCCTAGAGATTGGAGGGGGGCAAATGTAACCCCACTATTTAAAAAAGGAGGGATAGAAAAAACAGAGAATTACAGACCAATTAGCCTAATATCAGTTGTGGGAAAAATGCTAGAGTCTATTATAAAAGATGTGGTTACAGAACCCTTGGAAAGCATTAATAGGATTAGACAAAGTCAGCATGTGTTTATGAAAGAGAAATCATGCTTAGCTAATTTTGAGGATAGATAAGGGTGAACCAGTGGATGTGGTGTATTTTGGATTTCAAGAAGGCTTTTGATAAGGTTCCACATGAGAGGCTAGTGAGCAAAATTAAAGCACATGGGATTGGGGGTAATATACTGGCATGGATTGAGAATTGGTTGACCGACCGGAAACAGAGAATGGGAATTAATGGTTCTTTTTTCGGGTTGCAGGCAGTGACTAGTGTGTACCGCAGGGATCAGTGCATTGGGCCCAGCTATTCATGATATATATAAATGACTTGGGTGAGGGAACCAAATGCAATATTTTCAAGTTTGCTAATGACACAAAACTGGGCGGGGTTGTGAGTTATGAGGGGGATGCAAGGAGGCTTCAGGGCGATTAGACAAGCTGTGTGTGTGGGAAAACACATGGCAGATGCAGTATAACATGGATAAATGTGAAGTTATACACTTCAGTGTGAAGAACAGAAAGGCAGAGTATTATTTAAATTGTGATATATTGGGAAATGTGAATGTACAAAGGGACCTGGGTATCCTTGTACACCAGTCAATGAAAGTAAATTGGCAGTTGCAGCAAGCAATTAGGAAGGCAAATTGTAAGCTGGCCTTCATTGCACGAGGATTTGAGTTCAGAAGTAAGGATGTCTTAGTGCAGTTACACAGGGCTTTGGTGTATTGCATGCAGTTTTGGTCTCCCTACCTAAGAAAGGATATACTTGCCATTAGAGGGAGTGCAGCGAAGGCTCACTAGGCTGATACCGGGGATGGCAGGACTGTCGTATGAGGAGATGTTGGCTCAACTGGGCCTGTATTCACTAGAGTTTAGAAGAATGAGAGGGGATCTGATTGAAACATATAAAATTCTAACAGGGCTAGACAGTCTGGATGCAGGGAGGATTTTTCACCTGGCTGAGGAGTCTAGAATCAGGGGCTGCAGTCTCAGGATACAGGACAGGCCATTTAGGATTGAGATAAGGAAAAATTTCTTCACTCAGAGGGTGGTCAACCTGTGGAATTCTCTACCACAGAAGGCTGTAGAGGCCAGGTCACTGAGTATATTCAAGAAATAAATTGATAAATGTTTGGATATTAGGGGCATCAAGGAGCATGGCAAGAAAGCGGGAGTATGGCATTGAAGTAAAGGATCAGCCATGATCACACTGAATGGTGGAGCAACTCGAAGGGCCGAATGGCCTACTCCTGCTCCTAGCTTCTATGTTTCTATATCTTCGTGCACCACACAAACATTCCATGCAGTGCCATATGTCCTGTTCATGCTCGCTCCATCTGTTTTCATGCTGGCTCAAAATAGCAGGAAGGTCCCAGTACGGGGGTGGATTGGCCTACATTAGGCTCCTTACTCACTTTGAGCAGCATGCTATCGCACTGACTATTGAGGACGTGGACCGTGCCTACGGCGACGGCGAAGTCGGCGGCGAACACCCTCATGAGGATCCTGCACCACATCATCCCTCCCTCAATGCAAATGTGAATGGTCTCTCTCTCCTGCTTTTAACTCTGCTGCCATGCACTAATTATCTCTACTTTGGTTCACAGGGAGCTCTGCCAAACAACCGACACCCTCAGCCGGCCAGTCCCTCAGCTCCATCCACGCCCTCACCTCCAACCAAGACACCTCCTCCATTGAAGAGCTGGAAATAAGCAGCCTGGAAGACCCATCACAGCGCTTACCCACACCCTGCACCAGCATAGAGACAGACACCTTGGTGGGACATAGATCTAGAGCAGGCTTGGGTTCACAATCTGATGGTCACCACATGGACATGTGTCCACAACAGGAGGAGGCAGGTTCGGTCGAGCTCCCCAACACTCAGAGGACTGCTGGGGAAAAGACATCTGTGGGATCTGAGTCAGATGATGAGCCTCTGGATTTGGCCTTTCAACTCTTCGTGGAGGGTCAGCAGAAGGCAGGGGAGCATCATGCAGAGCTGTTGGAAACCCTGAACAGAGTGGCACGTGAGTCAGAGGAGTACATCCACTTGCTCTCTGATGAAATGGTTCTCACATGTACATGTATGGAGGTCGACCCTAGCCCAGCAGGGCACGGATATGCACGCAGACCTGCATTCCATCACAGTAGCCATGGGTAAGTTCCTGCAGTGGCAACGTGAGAGGGAAAAGGGGCACCTTGACATCCTCCCAGGTACTCGTTCCAGAAGCCAGAAACGAGGAGGAGCACCAGCTGGACACTCCTGGCTCATCCACTCAGGAACCCCAGAGGCTGTCCTCTCTCTTTGAGTGATCTTTGCTTGTTACCTTCCTCAACATCATCCTCTGTCGCCACAGAGGGAGTAGCTGGCCCACAGGAGGACAGCCAAAGCAAGCAGGGGTCCCCAAGGCCTTGGATCTCCTGAAGATCCAGTCATCAGAAGCCATCAGAGGCAACAGGGGCAACCATTGCACAGACTGTCTCCACCCCTGCTGTGGATGTCAGGGCAGCACCTAGAAGTCTAAGGAGTTCAAAAGTTAAGAAAATCTGATCATAGGTGATTGCACGAGTGAACACATTTTGTTACTTTCCAATTTGAAAATATGTTCACTTTCACTGAATAATGTAATGGTGTCTTTCAGCTTCATTGACATGCTTCACAAATCCTCCCACTGCATCCCCTCTGCCCCAACTAGCAGTTCAGCTGATCACAGCCGGCCCATGAGTGATTCTGGAGGGAGAAGGGTGTGTGTATGGCGGCGCCTTTCGGAGCCTTGTGCAATCACTCTCCCACACACGTGGATCCTTCCACCATCACACTCATCTCAATGTCCTGAGCACTTTCAATGCTGCCTGCTTGGGTTCGCTTTCAGTTGTCCATCTGAGCTGACCTGCATCTCTGCCCACCCACTGCTCACACTCCCATGCAGCACCTGTTCCCACCCACCACAACTCTCATTTCACTTTTGATTTATCCAGCATGGTGTTGCTACAGTTTGTCTTGTGCTCCCCTGTACTTTCCTCTCCCTCAGTCACCCATTTCCTTTCCCCTATCACCTTCCATCTCCCAACCATGACCTACCAGCCACAACCCTTTTCCTTCAGGGATGCCCTGGTGAATGTGTACATTCCTTTCTTTCTTGAAAATCCCACCGCTATCCACATTAACCACCCAATTTCCTCCTTCCCATCCCCAGGGTCCGTGTCTGCCTCTGTCCCCACCAACCACCCTTGCTGTCCCTTCTATCGATACCATCGCACCCTACTGCCTCACTCTGCCCTTGGTCATCCTCACCATTCTCTCTTACCACGCCCACCCTCGGTTTACTCCCCAGGTAGGTCAGAGAGGGGAGGCGAAAAGTGATGCAGGCTGGGGTGGTGATCAACTGTGACAGAGGAAAGGAAATGGGTGACTGGGGGACGATTTGGAAGGCCAAGGCCAAATCCAGAGGTTCATCACTTGACTCAGACCTCACAGATGCCTCTTCCCCAGCAGTCCTCGAGTGTCGGGGAGCTGGGCTGAACCTGCCTCCTCCTGCTGCGGACACGTGTTCGTGCGGTGACCACCAGATTGTGAACATGAGCCTGCTCACATGTGTGGGTATGGAGCCTCCATGTGGTGGATGTCTGGTGCAGTGTGTGGGTAAGCGCCATGACAAGTCTTACAGGCTGCTTATTTCCAGCTCTTCAATGGAGGAGGTGTCCTGCTGGCTGGAGGTGAGGACCTGTATGGAGCTGAGGGACTAACTGGCTGAGGGTGTCGGTTGCTTGGCAGATCTCCCTGTGAACCAAAGTTGAGATAATTAGTGTATGGCAGCAGAGTCAAAAGCAGGAGAGAGAGAGAGAGCACTCACAGCTGTGTTGAGAGAAGGATGATGTGGCGCAGGATTCTCAGGTGTGCGCTTGCCACCAACATCACCATTGCCACAGGCAGGTCCACATTCTCACCAATCGGCAGGATGGCACACTCCTCAGAGTGAGTGAGGGGCCTAATGTGGGCCACTCCACCCCTGGTCTGGGACCTCTCCCTGCTGATGTGAGCCAGCTTCTCCTGCATGAAAGCAGATGGAGAGAGTGTGAACAGGACACATGGCACTGCGTGGAATGTTTGTGTGGTGAGCGGAGCCATGGACAGGATGAGGATGCGAGCTCGAGAGGGTATGAGCCTGAGGGAGATGTGAGGGTGTGTGTGAGAGTTAGGGTGTTGTCCATTGAGGTGTGAGGTCTCTATGGATGCGTGATGGGTTTGTGAGTATGAGAGTTGAGAGTGATGAGAAGACTGAGTTACCCTGGTGGAACAGATGAGACCATTCATCCTGTAGCGGCACTGGTTGGCTGTCCTCTTTTGTAGGGCATTGGCGTTGACCACTGCTGCCACCGCCTCCCATGCTGGATTGGTGATACAGCTGCAGATCCTGTGGCCAGAGTGGCATAGAGGACATCACGGAGGGCCTCCACAGAGTTCAAAAGGTGCTCGAGGGACACATCACCAAAGCTGGGGGCTGCAATCTTCTTGCCTTTCAGGGCCATGTCTTCCATGCAGCAGTCATGGGCTGGGAGCACTGAGAGGTGTGCATGCGGCTGGACTTTAAACCTGTTGTGCTGAAGTGGCGAGGTGATGGCGTGGTGAGGCAAATGAGAGCCTGCCTGCCATGGAAACGGCATGTTTCTTGGGAATGCATAATTAATGCAGTGGGTTTGGGACAATACATCAGGAAACGCCCTCATTATGGCTGACAGGTAAAACATCATTTTTCCTGCCCGCTATCGCACTTAGAGTGAATCTGGGACGATTCCGCCCTCTGTCTTAGGTAATTACTTATTGTTTACATCAAAAAGCACAATAAAATACAGCTATTTGAGACTAAAATTTTCAACTCAACCTTCCTTTTTTCCACTGTAAGCCTCACCACGAAGTCTTTGGGTACTTATTAGGTTCTTAAAGGTTATCCACTTTCTGGGGACCAATTCCAAACTTTTTCGCAGCTCCTTGATTGGGTCTGGGACTTTTCAGCTTGAGCCTTGCTCGGGCATTAGAGTCTGTTGTGGAGTCTCACTTAGCTGTACCCTGAATGGAACAGGAATGAGTGACTCAATAACAAATAACGTGTGCAAACAACATTTTTTTATTAAACAATTATTAGTGATAAAAAAGAAAGATAACTATTGAAAAGAAAAAAAAAACACTTTTTATTTATATATATATTATATATATATTAAAAGAAAGAAAGAAAGAAAACTTTATTGTAGCACAAATGGCAACCCCAAATTGATCTGTTCAAGACAATTCCCCAAAATGGTAAATCAAATCAAATTAGTCTGTTTGAGATAGCTCCCTAAAATGATACAATTCTCCATGGTTCATACATGCTAACTCTCTGAATAACCTTGCATGGAGGGTGGACTGTCCGGCCAGTCACTCTGTCCACATCCCTCCCTCTGTACTCTTCAGTGCTTGACTATTCCACTCAGGTGGCAACCCCCAATGCAAGGTGCTGTGCCCCTTCAAGTCCAATTTCTGGCTCCATTCCAGCCTTCTGAGGGCTCCAGCCAGACTTTATCAAAACAAGAGTCAGGCAACCATATCAAGTTCTTCTTGCAGGCACTGCGAGGTTTGCAGACTTTGCAATATCTCAGCTTTTTACACATCTCTTTGATGTGATGTCTCCCACCTGCCATCAATCAGGTTATACTGTCTGGCAACCAAACTCCATCTGCTGATTCCACATCATAGTTGACCACCCCATGTGCAAGGTTATGCATTTTCCTGAACATGGCCTGACTAATATGAAAACTAAGTCTTGGGAACAAACAAGTCAGTTAATAATATCATTAGCGATTAATATTGAGTACATAACTGAATAATTACTTGACTTTGGTCAAAGCACAATCACACTTAATTTTAATTTTAAATCAATGTGTACAAAATAACTTTTAAAAATCCAAAACAGGCTTAATACAGGTTATCTTAAAATCAAGAGCAAAGCAGGAGTAAAATGCAAAAATATAAAATTGCAAACATTAGTGATTGCAGGACTCAGGCCTACAGCCTGAGCTTCACTCACAGTTCCTGCATAGTGACTTCAACAGAAAATTAGAAATGCCCCTTTTTTCTGATAGCTCTATTTTCCTGATCCTCAGCTGTTCACATGGCTCTTACCAGGATCCAAGCAGAGCTGTTTGTTTTCATTATGAGGGATATTATTGATTTCTTCCTCTAGCTCCAAGCTAGGCAAATCTTACAGCCTTTTTTCCCTTCATGAACTCTGTCTTGAAACTGAGCATGAGCTCTCATCTACATTCCAAATGATGAACGATAAAGTTAGCATTTTCTCTGGTTAAGGTCCAGGCATGGCCAGCATTTATCTCATTTACGTCCTCGACTCAGTGAGCTGCAACTGTCTCTGGCTGTTCCTAAATTAAACTGCTGATTGCCTGCTTCTATGAGCAAACACACAGATAAATAAAGAACAGAGCCTCCTGAGTTCCCACAGCCCATCTCTATCGCAACATGGCATACTTGACGTTCAAAACAGAAATGTAAATGATATTTTTACCTTCAAAACAACTCATTTGGGTCTGTGACCTATATGATTTTTTAATATCTCCAATGGAGTTAACAGGCCACTCTCCAGACTCCCTGGTTCCTCTGAGGACTCTTATGTTTACAAAGGTACTCTTAGCTTCTTTGATCTGGGAACAATATGAAAAAACTATATCCTTTACTGAAATAACTGTACACCTCCTGTTCCTACCAAAAGTTTAATGCTGGGTTATCCATTGTTTCAGTTCCCTTCCTTCTCACTCTAACCTTATTAACTAGACACAAATTACCCTTTGAAACTGTAATTACCCCAGGTCTGTACGAATTTCATTTCTTCAGGGTGGTTCATCAGTTTCTCAACCAGATGTTTCAATTTATTTTACATTTAACACTTTAACTTTTAAAACTAAAAGATATGCTTCTAAAACATGTGACATATGAAATCAGATATTCACAACAGTTCCATGAAATAAATATAGAAAATTGTGAGGTTGATACAATTGCATTGTATAAGATCTCTTGCTTGGCTCTGGGTCCTGCTAGCTGTAATTCTGGAAAATAACACACATGGATTGGGCATACTATTTATGAAGCAAAATTTGCTTAATTATGAAATCCAAATTTTATTTATTTTAATATCTCTTTTTTAAGGGCCCACATTTTTTTTTGGAAAGAACAACTAATAATGGTTTGCTCAGGAGTCGTCTTCTAAAGTAAATGACTGAACCAATTTATCAGTAAGTCTATGTGGGAAATGACTCCCTGAAAGGGAAAACTGTCCAAATGTCACTCCAATGCTTGAAAATTGCTAGTTCTCGAGCTCCACTTGATCTCCTCAACAGACAGAGTTAGGTAAATTTGCTCCTTAAACAAATATTACACAAGATATTACACAAGAAGTAAGCTACAGCTGTGTCTTTTGCGCTATTCTGAATGATAGCAATTGTGCTAAGGGAATACAAATTGTTAAACTGGAAATGTCAAGTGGTAGAACCAAATAACAGCATTGAAATATAATCTCGGATTTTTGATTCCCTCTATGAGATGTAATCATGAAATGAAGTCATCCACATACATTTAGCAGACAGAATTTGAAGTTACATGTCAACAGCATTGCTCTCCCATTGCCCTTTAAACCAATTGAATTTTTGCTATCAGCATATGCAAAACTAGTGGTGAAATTCCCTCTGGTTAACAGGTGGTGTGAGACTAATATTGCTAGCTTTTCATCTGTCCTACCCGCTTGAGCTGGAGTACTCTGTTCATTTGGAGTAACTTAACTATAGTTCCCTCTGAAACTGGTAAACTCATTAGATTGATCATGCATATAACATACAAGAGCTGTACACCACGTGTAAAGATGTATACCATTTATAAAAATAGACTTATTATTAGACAATTTTTTCTCTCCAATCAACAAATGTGCAGTTTCTATTTTCTAAAATCTGCTCTGTTAGTTGGCATACAATTTCTATAGTCAAATTAAATTATAGACAGGTAGCAGTGGAAAATCACAGCTAAAAATGTGTTATATTACCCAAAAATTTCTCTATTGCTACACTTGCTGATTTGCCCCTACCTTCTACTATAGCTATTTAACTCTGAGGATTGAACTCTGTGGCATTTAGTGGGTGGGAATTTCCACTCCCCATGGTTTTGAGTCATCAAATATCCCTACCCACACCATGCAGTAGTGCTTGATCACTGGAGTAGGTTGTAGCAACATCTGGTAGGACCCAGGAGCATTGATGAAAGGGTGATTTTGAGATGAATGATAGCATGAACTGTGGGAATGAGGGAGAAGGACGTATTTGTGAATGGGAGTAGTGTCCTTCCATGAATGGGGAGGGAAGGGGGAGATCACATGCCTCCATGAACAGAGGGAGTGGTGAAGGAGGTACAGGAGAATTGCACGTAGACAAGGGCAGCAGAGTCTCCTGTTTTCCTGCAAAAACTGAGAAATAAAGAAATTTCTATAGTGTCTTTCATAATCTCAATATTCCAAAGTAATTTAAAGCCAGCTAAGTACTTCTGAAGTCTTTCAGTGTAAGGGAATGCTGCAGCCAATTTGGCACAAGGTCCCAAAAAGAGCAATGAAATAATAATCCAATCTCCCATTCGCAAATACACTTTTCTCCCTCTTTCCCACTACTCATGCTAGCATCCAGTAAGTTAATATTTTCATTTATTCATTGCCATTCAAAATTTTTATGTTGTAGGGATATATAATATATAAAAGTCTGCAAATGTTGGATATCCAGGAGGAAAAAAAACGCAGAAAATCTTGGAATTGTTGAACTTTCTGTAGAAATGTTGGTCAGAACTTTGGGAAAGCTCCATTGGTCTTCTTTGAATAGTGGTGTGGGATCTTTCATATCCACCTGAGAAAATGGACCTAAAAGCTTTGCTGTGGGAGGCTGGTCTTGCCTTTGGATCAGGTGGAAGAAAGTTGCTATTCCTGATTATTTCTGCTAGAAAGAGGACATATATTGATATCAGGTGATGACAGGATTGGAATAAGCTATAATGCCCTCTATAATTAAGTAACTTGGGGCCATTCACTGTCTCGATTCCCACATGGAGAATGGCCATTTGAGCAAAGTACTAAAAAATGACCCATGCCAAGGGAAATAAAAATTAGTATCTGTCAACATTTGGAATGTAGACGGAGAAGAGAAAACCGGCAAAAAAAACCACAAAACATCAAAAAGACTGAGGTGGATCAGGATCAATTCTTACTTGCTAGATGAAAGCACTTTGCTAGCTTTCACTTGGTGTGTGGTGCAATAATATGGTTAACAGTGAATAAAATTCAATGATGTGGGAAATCAATGCTAAAAGCCAGTCAGTAACTGAATTCAACGTTTGGGCCTGTAAAGAGAAGTCCTCTACTTTACCATTAGGGCTCTCAGCTTGTTAAAATTGTAGATTAGCAGATGTGTTTATAAGTAAAAATACCACTTAACATTAGAGCAACAAGTAGTGTGTATCAGGATTTTAAGACAGAAATAATATCAAATGGAGTTATGAACTCATAGATAGAAATATCAATTGACCTGTTTTGCAAATACTTGATTTATCATATCATTACATTCATGTAGCTAAAGTGTGAGAGATGCATGGAAAAATGATAATGGTGGAGGCTGAACAAGTTCTGTAAACAAGTGCCTTAAGAGCACTTTAAGCTAACATTTGAACACAAGGGCAATTTTCTGTAAAGTCGTCTGAGAGCACTTCACAGGCAGGGTAGATTAATCTTGCAGATTACCAACAACATATTCAGCATTCATTTCGTCTGTTATTTGAATAGAGTTTAGTGAGACTTTACCTTCATGCCATAATGACACACATAGGGATGGTACCTCAAGAATATAAATGAATACACAAGTTAAAAAAAAATCCTCATTGTCTTACACAAACCATTACTTATACTGTGGTCAATTTTCACAAGATTGAGCCTTTAAAATAGACTTGATGGAGTTAAATACTACAACGCTGGAAGTGGACATAGTGTTTGCAGTGCACAATGAAACCACTCATGCTGATTGTACTGCAGGCAGGATGTTGCCTGTTCATTCCATGACTGCAGCAATGCAGCCTGCACTCCATATGCTGTTGAGTGAACAGCATCAGCAGGGGTTTCGGCATCATTGGGGCAGAATTTTTTGTCCGGCGGGCGGGCACGGGTCCAACCCGATCAGGAGTAAAATAATGCCTGATGACGTCAGGCAAGCATACTGATGGCATCACGCACCCGCACATATTTCGCTCGGTGGGCACACGCGGGTGCCGGGCCGGCGTCCGGCATTAATTAAAGCGGCCACTCAAGGCCCTTAATGGTCCAATTGACTGTGATTTTTCCTTGCCCATGCAATTTTCTGTTTGCCGCACAGGCAAAACAGGCAGGCAGCAAGCCAACATTTTCACAAACTGCATCCAAAGGCGGAATAAAAAGGCTCAGCAGCATTGCCAATGAGAGTAGTGAGGAGTTTTGGAGATAGTTTGCAGCTGGTTGCTTATTGGTACTTGGCAGCTTCATCTCTGTTCAGGACTTCATTCTTAGCATTTCCAGGCTTCATTTCAGGAATCATTGGTGTCTCCAAGGCCCCCAGAGGATTCAGACCATATGGACCTTCCAGGTATCAGACCGCCTTCCCTTACCCTGGTAATGGGGATTGAGGTCTCTGCTGGAGGCACCTCTTCTGAGGAGGAAGAGAGAGGCAGAAGGGAGAGGAGGCCAGGTGTCCCTATGCAGCTTTCAGGGGAAAGACCTGTGGGAGGAGAGGCGCATGCCCAAGGGGCACAGGGCCAGTCTAAGGTGGAAGGGGCCGCAGAAGACACCACTATCCTGCTGCCAGCATTTACATGCGGTGATGCAGCTACCTCAATATGTCTGAAGTGCAATGCTGAAAGAGGCTCCACCTCTCAAGGAAGAATGTGACCTGCATTTGCCAGATGATTGGGCCTGAGATCAGTTCTGAATGTATGGGTGGACACCCCATGCCAGTGACTCTGAAGGTCATGGTGGCTCCCAACCTTTATGCCTCCGGCTCTTTCCAAGGGTCAGTGGGGGATCTATGCAGAGTGTCCCAATCAGCTGTTCACAGTTGCATCAAACTGATGACAGAAGCTCTGTTCAGATGGGTACTGACCTTCATTCTTTATCATACGGAGGCCAGCCAGGTGGAGTGAGTCAGAGGGTTGCCATCGATTGCTGGGTTCCCCCATATCCAGGGTGCAATCAACTGCACACATGTGGCCATCAAGGCGCCATCAGATCAGCCATTTGCCTTCGTCAACAGGAAGGGATTCCACTCCATGAACGTGCAGATAGTGTGTGACCACAGGATGCAGATTCTGCAAGTCTATGCAAGGTACCCAGGCGCATGGTACCAAGGTACCATGACACGTACATCCTGAGACACTCCCAGCTGCCGAGGCTCTTCAGTGCTCCAGCCCAACTGGATGGATGGCTGCTGAGTGACAAGGGCTATCTGTTGAAGAGGTGGCTCATTACGTCTCTCTGCCATTCAAGAACAGAGGCAGAGAAGTGTTACAATACAAGTCATGCCTCCACAGGGGCGGTGGTGGAGAGAACCAAAGGTCTTCTCTAGATGCACTTCTGATCCCTGGACAGTTCAGGGGGAGCACTATGATACCCCCCAGAGCGGGTGTCACTGATCATGTTTGCATGCTGTGCTCTCCATAATCTGGCACTGGCAAGGAGGACCCACTGACACAGCTCCACAGGCCACAGATGATGAGTCCAGTAGTGAATCCAAAGAGGAGCACGGTGAGGAGAACACTGAGGGCATGGAGCCAGACTTCGGTAACCTGCAGGGAGGCAGGGACACCTGGGACGCCTTGATCCAACGCTTCCTTTGGCTAGGCTGCCAAAGTTCTGCTTCCACCTCATGTCAGGGCTGCCTCCTGTAGCCTGGATGTCTGAGAGGACCCTTTCATTTGAATAAAAAAAACACTCAGTGCCTGTGCAATAAAGTTCAGAGCCACCTACATCCAGCATTACATAGTGGCATTCCCTGCACCAATAAAATAAAAAGGTGAAGCATACTCAGGCCATGATGACAAAAACACAATTTATGTCATTCTGACAGTTCAATAATCTTAGCAGAAATGTTTCTGGTATTCAACATCAGACCAGTTACATAAAGTAAACAAAAATGAGCATAAAATCAGCCATGACCTGTCCCTCTTGTGCTCATGGTGCCTTTAACTTACTTTTGTGAGTGCTACATCTTGGTGCTCCCCCTCGCTGGTGCCGGCATTGGAATCAGCCTGCTGACTCTGCTGTCTTTTTGGCCTTGATGACCTTGGCTATCTCCCCCTGGTCAGTTGGAACCTGTGCTGGCCTCGTCTGGGAGGGAGCGGCCAGTGCCACGACTGGCATCTCTCCAGTCACCACAGCCTCATCAGATGCAATGGTCACTGGCAGAGGGACAGAGGGACAGAGGAGCTGCTGCCGTCATCCAGAGCACACTGAAAGGAGCCCACAGAGACGACAGGCAGCTCGTGCGCCAATATGAGGTCACTCTGGACCTCCCTGCACACCATCAGTGGATGGACATCTAGCTGGGATTCTGGGTGCCTCATTCATCTCCCACACTGACACTGACCACATGAGGTCATTGTCTGTGTGAGGGCTCGCAGGTCCAAGCATATCCCCAGGAACCCCTCATTCTGTCCTTGGAGCTGTCTCTCCCTGAGAGACGCTGCTCTATCAATGGAGGAGGCAGACCGCTCGCCCATGATGGTCAATACAGTGCTTACACTCCACATGGACTCCTCCACAACAGAGACCACAGCACACATGCCCTCAGGGATCTCCGCCAGATCTTCCTGCACACCCCGGTGGACATCCAGCAATTGCTGCCTAATGGACGACTCCAGAGGCTCATCATCAGCCTTCAACTGAGCATCATCCTGGTCTCCAGCAGTCCTCCGAATGCCGGCACCCTGGACACTCTCTGCTTCCGCCTGCACCTCAAGCGAGTGTGAAGTGCCTTCAACAATGTGCACCGAGATACAAGCCACTGCTCTAATGCCCACCAGGGTGCTGGCATCTGCACTGTGTCTGCTTCAGAGAGCGGGTGTGATCAGGTGCAAATGACTCCCGATGGTCCTCCAGTGCCAGGGGTGGCCCTTCGGGGTCCGCAGAGTGAACACCTGCTGGTGAATCTAAAAGGGCGAAGGAGGACATGTCATTAGTTAAAGTCATCACACTGTCACTGTGCATGCCAGACCCCCTGGTGAGACAATGGAGATCTGCATCATGGTGCCCTCGTCTTTTAATGATCAATGGGGAGTCCAGGTTCGAGGCTCCCATTAATGAAGAGACTGCACTAGAATGGTTGCACAATCTGAAATTCTCACCTCTGTGCCCTGCATACCCGCGCCTCTCCACACCCGGTTGCAAGTGGGCCTGCCGGCTCTCGAGCTCTAGGGCATCTTGCTCATACCCTGAAAGGATTAGGAGGCTATCAGGGCCTGCGCTGGTCCACAATCTTTCCACATGGTTATCGGCCATCTTCTCCAGAAACAATATAAGAGTATTTATTCGTCTGCTCTGTACCTGCAGTGCCATCGCAGCCTGGCCAACCCCAGCTGGGGAGCACCTGGCAGGGCACTTCCGAGATGTGGCCCTTCAGCCGCAAGGCACTTAGTCCAAGCAGCCAGGGCTCACGCCCTTGGCCAGCTCCAACATGACTGACAGTTGCCATTTAGACTCCAGCACCCCTGAGGTCAATGGGGGGATGGTCAGACTTAACACACCTGCACACTGACCCACGCCAACATGGTACTCACCCTTCCTGAGCTCAGCAGGCTGACCAGAGCTGCCACCTCCTCCCATGCCCTCTTGGTGAGGTATCTTAGCCCCCTCCTCCTATCCCTGGAGACAAGGCTGATCCTCCTGGCAGCCACCTCCTCCAGGAGGATGGCAAGGCACTCATCAGAGAAGCGGACAGCCGAGCACCCACCCGATCCACCCTCCCGCCTGCCGTGTCCAACTACACTCGGGTCCATGGTGCCGGCTCTAGGAACGTTCTCCATGGCAGCCCCTCAGGAGGTGCCTGGGCCGCTTTTAAACTGGTCGCTGCTTCGCCATTGATCCCAGTGGCTGACAGGTCCCACCCCCACCCGCTGCTTGCCAACCAGTGACGAGCCGTGTTTCTTGTTGGGCGGGCCTTAAACGGCCCACCAGCGTGAAATCGTGGTTGGCGCCCGATCATGGGCGGTGGTCCATTTTGCGGTCGCCCCTGGGCTGCCCGCTGAGCCCACCTGACAAAGAGAAAATCCTGGCCACGAGCGTCTTACACTACTTAAAACCAAGCTGCAAGTATTAAAAGGGTGCTGGACTTTGGATGTTAGTGGTGCTAAAATCATCCTGAATATTGCACTCCAGAAGATTCAACAATGGCTGATGACTGAAGAGAGTGTGCACCAAGTTTTCGGACCTTGTGTTAAAAGTCTTGGTGGAAATGGTGGAAAGAAGGAGAGATCTCCTGCTCGGAAGGCAGTGTCAAGGGATAGCAATGGAGGTCAATGCTAGCAGCGAAACCCCCAAAATGCATAACCCCAAAGACCTGAATATAGTAAAGGTTGAAGTTTAATGATCACACAAGCTGTTAATGTCAGTGAATTCATCTCCAAATGCTATATCCTATCAGCTATATCATTAGCCTCATTCACTGTTTAATTCACTACAACACCATTACTTACCTACCAACAATCAAGCCTCAGCCAACTATGCATATGCTTCACATTGCTTAGCACCTGCAAGCCTCAAACCAACAACTCGCAGCTTGTACACACTCATGTCTTTTCAGCAGAACAGCCACATTATCCAAATATCGCGAATGAATCTCATTGCATACTTCCTTCCTTCTAGCAGGAGATGGTGCTATACAGCAAGATGCAATAGGAATTAACCGGAAGGGGACAGGCATATCTGCATGTTTTTATTCACATGGAGAAGACATTGCTGGACATTATGAGAAGGGGCTCCTCTCCCTGTCTGCCTCCTCCATCTTTCAGCAGTTTCTCCTGCTCCGTGTGCCCTCTGATTGTTTCCCCAGTCATGCTTAATGCCAAGAGAAAGGCCTACTAGGACATCAGGTCTGGGAGTCTCAAAACCAACCTTCAGCACTAGCCAAATCATGTGCTGTACATTATTGAAGCTTTAAATATATATGAAAAAACATCCAAAACAGATAGAATTGCAGCACCAGCCATAGGAAGTAATCCAGTAACTAACCTGCAATAGTTGATGACTCTTTTAAGTAGCACTGGTGGGAGGGCCCTTCATGCCATTGAAAATTTGTTTAGCTGTACACAGTTAAGAGAGAATGTAGAGGAGCGAGGAGGTTGAAATGACAGCAATGGTGTCAAATCAGCATTATAATCTCCATGCTGCCAGTCGTTATTAGATATACTCATGAAAATTCCCTCACAAATATGATGTCCCATGCACTTCCATTTGGTAGCTTAAAAGCCCTCATAGAATCCAAAAAATGGGTTACTACAGAGCTCAATTTCACCCCGATGTTTCGTTATTTGTCTCTTTGAGTTTTACCAAATCTATTTTAAAATATAACAAAGTATCTTCATGAACATTGGTTGACTTATGAGGAAAGGTTGGACCTACTGGGCTTGTTTCCACTGGAGTTTAGAAGAGTGAGGGGTTATTTGAATGAAGTATATAAGATTCTGAACAGTCTCGACAAGGTGGATGTGGAAAGGATGTTTCCTCTTGTGGATGAGTCCAGAACTAGGGGGCACTGTTTTAAAATTAGGGGTCGCCCTTTTAGGACAGAGTTGAGGAGAATTTTTTCTCTCAGAGGGGTGTGCAACATTGGAACTCTCTGTCTGAGAAGGTGGTAGAGATGGGGGTCATAGAATAGTTCTAAGACAGAGGTGGATAGATTCTTGTTAGGCAAGAAAATCAAAGATTACCGGGGTTAGATGGGAATGTGGAATTTGAAACACAAACAGATCAGCCATGACCTTACTGAATGGTGGAGCAGGCTCGATGGGCCGAATGGCCTACCCTCTGCTCCTATTTCATATGTTTGTATATTCGTAAGCACCTAAACACACCAATATATGAACAGTGAATTGGACAACATCAAATCTATAATAATTGCTAGAATAGATTTGTTAAAAGAAAACTGAAACATTATCAAATGTACTAATGACATCAGAAGCCGCCAAAACCAAGCTGAAGCAGTTTATGTAGGCTATCAACATCTGAGATTTTATGGGCCATAACTCATTCCATAGTGACTGTTAGTTAATTGGGACTGTGGAGTTCATCACTCAGTGTCAGGTTGTGGAACATATAATGGCTTCGACAGAATGAAAATGTTAAAATTTAAGGAATATATATTTCAAAACGTTATGGTTTGGTTAAATGCAGCAATACATTCTCTGGGGAGGGGTATAATTGCTTTGGCAAGAAGCCTGTTCATTATGTCTAGCAGCACAATTAATAAATGGTACTAGAACAAAATATAGAAGATTTGTGGTCAACAATGAGCAGCAGGTTCAAGTGTGTTTAAATTACCCTGGGTTCTTTTAGCTGCTATTCAAATGACACTGCAACCTCTTTCACTGGTACCTTGCTAATGAGACTTCAGAAAAACTAACAGTGGGCGGAAGGAATTAACTAGTGCTAGTGACTTCAGACTAGCAGTTGTTCTCTGTGCTAATGCAATCTTTTATTGAGTTTTTGTTCATTTATAAACACATATCTTGTCATACAATTTTATTACATGCATGTGGTCTTTTTTTAAAATGTGGTGGAATTCACACAATACCACTTCAGGCAAGTATATCTCTAACAAGTGCTCTGATCTCTTTAATGTTTTGAGGACAGCTCCACTATGTTACGAGCAATGAAAGACTGTATCTATTTGCGGACATGAGCAGGAGTAGCATTATCTTACAAACTGCCAGGAAGACTTGCTCTCTATCATCTAGGCTTAGTTCTGCAGGAATTGTGAAATCCCATAAACGTTTCTCCAGCTGTTGCTCTACTAATTGTTTTCATCCTATTCTTCAGAACTCTCTGACTGTACTTTTGTTTCTCTCTGCTTCTCCGCCTCACTTTTTTAAAAACTAATCAAGACCTATCTCTTTAAACAAGCTATTGATACTTTTCCTTTTTGTGCCCCTTCCAGCGTTGGCATCCATCTTCCTTATGCCTGCGGGGATGCGGAGTTTAGGCCACAATCAGATCGGTCATGATCTTATTAAATGGCAGAGCAGGCTCAAAGGGGCTGAATGGCCTACTCCTGATCCCAATTAGTATGTTTGTATGTTTTGTGAAATGCATTGAGATGTTTCTTTATATTAAAGCTGTAATATAAATGCAAGCTGTTGTTCACTCACATATCAAACCGCAACATGGAGAGCCTAAAGACTCTCACACATAACATAAGCTGCATGATTGGATAAGAAGGAATGGAAAGACATTTGTTGGCAAGTCCTCAAAGCTATTCCATTCAGCAGAAAATAAGAAGGCCACTTACGTGCTATATTGAGCATCTTAGAGCCTTCACAAATTTTACCTCTCTGATAATGACAGTTGTAAAAGTTATAGTCTGGAAAGTGCAATGTTAAAGTTGTGCATCCTGTTCTTATTTTTATCTTTTTAATATAAAATCCCTACATTCATGTTTATAATGGAAATTACCAATGTAAAGTAATCATGCAGTAACTACACCTTCCTGGCTGTGGCAGATGAGGTCAGAGCTTTCTGGAGCACAAACATCATCACACATTGTTTTTCAGTGCCAGAGAGGTTAACTGGCAGTAGTTAATGCTTATCATGTTATTAAAATAGTACTTAGACGAGAAACAACTTGACTTAACTATCTATGGCAAGTTTACTTTCTATCGACCATACAAGTACCAGAACTTTATGCAGATCAATGCATTTCAATAGACAGTGGACAGCAAGCTGCTGTATTCCTGAAGATAAAAAAGCAATGGCACACCTCTGACTGCATAATTTTGATTTTTGGATTTAATTGTGCATCCATCCTTTGCTTGATGTTTCTGTGGAATTTATACAGAAATAACAATAAGTCCCATTAGTCTCACCATTAGTTTTACAGCAATTTTTGGGCTAAAGTGCTTTCCGTTATGTGACATAACCCAACTGTTACAATAAAATGTCATTTTTGCAACTAAGTGTGAACAATGTCACATGAATTCTGCATGTATTTATGCATATATGTAATTATTCATTTGTAGGTATTTCTCAGCATTATCGTATGGAGGCCGGAGAATAGAGTCTCTCTCTTATCTGAGTTCTTCACCCTCCTGCTCCTGATTCTGTGTGTCACTGCTTCATCTTTTGCTTTTCTATGTATTTTTGCTCTGCTGCGGCTCTATCTTTCTCCACTTGTCTGTGTCATATTTTGCATCGAATATCCATCTTGATCATCATAATATCCCTTTCAACCTTGTGTCCCTCAAGCAATGAGAATGAGACCTTATTGAAACATAAAAGATTCTGAGGGGGCTTGACAAGGTAGATGTTGAGGGGATGTTTCCTCTAGAACTAGGGAGCACAGTTTTAAAATAAGGGGTTTAAGACCGAGCTGAGGAGGGATTTCTTCTCTCAAAGGGCCGTTAGTGTTTGGAAATCCCTTCCCCAGAGAACAGTGGAGGCTGGATCATTGAAAACATTCAAGGCTGAGTTACACAGATTTTTGATCAACAAGGGAGTCAAGGATAACGGAGGGCAGGCAGGAAACTAAAGTTAAGACCACAATCAGATCAGTCAGTATCATGTTGAATGGTGGAGCAGACTCAATGGGCAGAATGGCCTGCTCCTAGTTTGTATGTTCTTATGTTCAACCCTCTCTCCCACCTTAGATCACCCTCTTAACACCTTGGTCCCCTAGCACCTTCCTCTCCCGACTCCCTTATATTCCTTTCCCTTCACTCCCTAACATGTTATCTTTCTCTTGTTGTCTCTCCTGACAACCTGCTGTAACTTCTTTTCTCAGTATCACCCTTCCTCTCCAAATTACTCTTCTGGGCCTATCAACTTTCTGTGACCACTTGTCACATTTTGACTTATGATCTGGTGACAACATTTGTCTGAGAAATGCTTTGGGATGTTTTACTGCAAATGCAAGTTGTTGTGTATAGGACACATAAAAAATGGCTTTTGATGTAATAAATTGCATGAGAATTTCATTTTAAGATTTTGACATAATTTCATTTCTACTGTTTGATTCTGTGAAATTCTGACTACATACTTTCAGGTAGTCCTGATCAGGGGTAGCTTGATTACTTTAGAATGCTCCCATTGCACTCACTGCTTAGTCCACTTTCCTAACAGTGAAGCTAATCAAACGATAGAAAGGGTGGATGTGGCAGTTACCAGACACGGAGAAAGCTGGCATAATTAAGTCACAAAATAGTTGTTGATCACATTACTTGCCGTTATCTCTGATCAACCAAGGCCATTTAATATATTCTGTTCTCATGACACGATCAAAGTGTGCTCAAGCAGGACTAGGAACATGATGAAAAAAGTGGAATAACTTTGTTAAGGAATGCATGCATGCTACAGTGAGGATAAAAAGAGAGATTTGGGAGAGAGATTTAGAAGAGGGAAAGAGATATGAACATCAGAAGAAAAGGAACATCAGAAGAAGACTTTGTGTAAGATTGCAACTCCTTCCCAGGCGTGGTAATATTAATCTGTTATGTGCTACTGTTAACTCACTGTTCACATCATTTGTGTGTACTAAGACTTGTTAGCATTTTTTTTTTGCCATAAACACTTGCTGCTATTAAAATTATTACATTTGTGGCAACTTTCAAGTCTTACACAGGTCTATATGATATTAGAAAAGCCCCATGTGCTTGCTAAAGCGTGAACAATCCATGTTGCTTATGCTTTGATAGCCTGCTTTGATTTGTATTTATCTTCATAAGCTGCATTTGATTTGAATTTACTGGCGGTCGGAAGAGTTTAGTGAATGCAAAAGTGGTCAGGTGCAACCTAAAACTTCCCTGAGTTGATGAGAACCCATTATTATCGCACTTTGGAATGTTGAACTGTATTATTGCTTATGGGGTTTTCAGGCCCTGTTTCATATTTAAATCTTATGGCTGTCAGTAGTGTGTAGAGTGTTCTTCTAAATACATTACAGGTTAGCAGTGCCTTGAAATAAGCAGCAACATGTTTGACATACAGCAGGATCAAGCTGCAGCAACTGCAGTGATGCAGAAATCTGTTAAATAGCAACTTCAGAACCATGTGATAGCACTTTTGTTTCATTACGTTGTTTTCTTCGGTGGAGTTTGCTAAAAATCCGCACAACCAGGACAAAAGGTCACAGATTGTGAGATGCAAATTGCATTCTGCCCAAGTTAAGTTTCCGCTTTTTTTTGCCAGAAGCCGGCCCCACACAAAAGACTGGCCAATTAATCACCATTGCAAATTTCTGCCAATTGTGCTTTTTTGTGGAATTCGAGGAGGCTCTCAAGATGAAGCTGGTTCTTTTGCCCATCAGGGCACTCCTAGGTACTTTCGAAAAGCTTTAGAGTTTACATTTATTTTACTTAGAAACTGTCTACTGTACCATCATATAACCAGCAAATAGTTCTGCATATTTTTTAAAAGTCATTTTCAGTCATTTAAAATTGGGTTACTCACAGGTGGAGAATTGACATTATGATTTAAGATGCTTGTTTTTGTGATAAGCCCATTTTCAGCAGTATTAATTGAACCACGCCAAGGGCCAAGTTTTTCCCTCGTCGGGTGGGCGTCCCGAGGTCACTGTGTATTCTCGTGATATTTCGCTCAGCGGACGCACACGAGAACAGCAATGCGCCTGCTGATAATTAAGAAGCCTATTAAGACCCTTAATCAATTAATTAAATGGAATTTTTTGCTGGCCATCCAACCGTTCAGTTGGCAGGTGTGCAAATAGGCCAAGCGGCCTTTGCATTTTTTTGCGAAACCTCATCCACGAGGTTTCAATCAGTAATTTAAAATAAACTTTTAAAACTGATTTTTAACATGTCCCTCATCATGTGACAGAACCACATGAGGGGACATGTTTTGCTTATTTTTTAATATTTTATTTTTAACATTAAAAATCTTCAGCTCTCTGAGGCAGCTGTGCCTTCAGGGAGCTTTCACTGGGCGCACCCCCAAGCATGTGCACACTTCAGCGCTCGCGCTCCTCCCACCCCCACCCCGACAGTGCTGAGGCTCTCCCAGCGTGCCTTTCATGCTGGCTGGGCATTAATTGGCCAGTCAGTGTGAAATCACGGTTGGGGCCCAATCGCAGGTGGTGGTCGGTTTTGCGGCTTCTCCCGGCCTGCCGCCTGACCAGGTAAACATCCTGCCCGAAGTTAGTGCTGTTAGATATATAAAAAAATATCTTTCTAAGCAATTTTTTAAAACCACTTTTCAAAATGCTACCCAACTGCGCTAACTCATGACAAACTTTATATTCAGTGATTTGCAAATGAGCTTGAGCGAAAACTTGAGAAAAAGAAAACATTTCTCAGTAAGGATACAATTTTGGGTGCAATTTGCGCCGAGGCTTATGTAAGTAAAACTTTACCCATAAAACTTATAAAGCAGCAGTACAAAGACACTTGATGTATTGTTTCTAGATGTTGTGACTGTTTCACAATAAACATTTTATGAATTTAAAATTGACCACAGAAAAAGCTTTTTCTCACTCTGCTCAGATGTAAACAAATCAGATTCTGTCTCAGCTTGTCTGCATTACATATGACAATTTTGTTTTCATTTGTTAAATGTTATTTCCCAATCAGTAGTGCCCAGCTGTTTTATAACTTATTTACATGATTAAATGAATCATGTCAATTTGTATAAAAACAAAAAAACTGCGGATGCTGGAAATCCAAAACAAAAACAGAATTACCTGGAAAAACTCAGCAGGTCTGGCAGCATCGGCGGAGAAGAAAAGAGTTGACGTTTCGAGTCCTCATGACCCTTCGACAGAACTTGCGTTCAAGTCCAAGAAAGAGTTGAAATATAAGCTGGTTTAAGGTGTGTGTGTGGGGGGCGGAGAGATAGAGAGACAAAGAGGTGGGGGGGGGGGGGCGGTGTGGTTGTAGGGACAAACAAGCAGTGATAGAAGCAGATCATCAAAAGATGTCAACGACAATAGTACAATAGAACACATAGGTGTTAAAATTAAAGTTGGTGATATTATCTAAACGAATGTGCTAATTAAGAATGGATGGTAGGGCACTCAAGGTATAGCTCTAGTGGGTTTTTTTTTTATATAATGGAAATAGGTGGGAAAAGGAAAATCTTTATAACTTATTGGAAAAAAAAGGGAAGGGGGAAACAGAAAGGGGGTGGGGATGGGGGAGGGAGCTTACGACCTAAAGTTGTTGAATTCAATATTCAGTCCGGAAGGCTGTAAAGTCCCTAGTCGGAAGATGAGGTGTTGTTCCTCCAGTTTGCGTTGGGCTTCACTGGAACAATGCAGCAAGCCAAGGACAGACATGTGGGCAAGAGAGCAGGGTGGAGTGTTGAAATGGCAAGCGACAGGGAGGTTTGGGTCATTCTTGCGGACAGACCGCAGGTGTTCTGCAAAGCGGTCGCCCAGTTTACGTTTGGTCTCTCCAATGTAGAGGAGACCACATTGGGAGCAACGAATGCAGTAGACTAAGTTGGGGGAAATGCAAGTGAAATGCTGCTTCATTTGAAAGGAGTGTTTGGGTCCTTGGACGGTGAGGAGAGAGGAAGTGAAGGGGCAGGTGTTGCATCTTTTGCGTGGGCATGGGGTGGTGCCATAGGAGGGGGTTGAGGAGTAGGGGGTGATGGAGGAGTGGACCAGGGTGTCCCGGAGGGAGCGATCCCTACGGAATGCCGATAAGGGGGGTGAAGGGAAGATGTGTTTGGTGGTGGCATCATGCTGGAGTTGGCGGAAATGGCGGAGGATGATCCTTTGAATGCGGAGGCTGGTGGGGTGATAAGTGAGGACAAGGGGGACCCTATCATGTTTCTGGGAGGGAGGAGAAGGCGTGAGGGCGGATGCGCGGGAGATGGGCCGGACACGGTTGAGGGCCCTGTCAACGACCGTGGGTGGAAAACCTCGGTTAAGGAAGAAGGAGGACATGTCAGAGGAACTGTTTTTGAATGTAGCATCATCGGAACAGATGCGACGGAGGCGAAGGAACTGAGAAAATGGGATGGAGTCCTTACAGGAAGCGGGGTGTGAGGAGCTGTAGTCGAGATAGCTGTGGGAGTCGGTGGGTTTGTAATGGATATTGGTGGACAGTCTATCACCAGAGATTGAGACAGAGAGGTCAAGGAAGGGAAGGGAAGTGTCAGAGATGGACCACGTGAAAATGATGGAGGGGTGGAGATTGGAAGCAAAATTAATAAATTTTTCCAAGTCCTGACGAGAGCATGAAGCGGCACCGAAGTAATCATCGATATACCGGAGAAAGAGTTGTGGAAGGGGGCCGGAGTAGGACTGCAACAAGGAATGTTCCACATACCCCATAAAGAGACAGGCATAGCTGGGGCCCATGCGGGTACCCATAGCCACACCTTTTATTTGGAGGAAGTGAGAGGAGTTGAAGGAGAAATTGTTCAGTGTGAGAACAAGTTCAGCCAGACGGAGGAGAGTAGTGGTGGATGGGGATTGTTCGGGCCTCTGTTCGAGGAAGAAGCTAAGGGCCCTCAGACCATCCTGGTGGGGGATGGAGGTATAGAGGGATTGGACGTCCATGGTGAAGAGGAAGCGGTTGGGGCCAGGGAACTGGAAATTGTTGATGTGACGTAAGGTGTCAGAGGAATCACGGATGTAGGTGGGAAGGGACTGGACAAGGGGAGAGAGAAGGGAGTCAAGATAACGAGAAATGAGTTCTGTGGGGCAGGAACAAGCTGAGACGATCGGTCTACCGGGGCAGTTCTGTTTGTGGATTTTGGGTAGGAGATAGAAGCGGGCCGTCCGAGGTTGGGAGACTATCAGGTTGGAAGCTGTGGGAGGGAGATCCCCAGAGGAGATGAGGTCAGTGACAGTCCTGAAAACAATGGCTTGATGTTCAGTGGTGGGGTCATGGTCCAGGGAGAGGTAGGAGGAAGTGTCTGCGAGTTGACGCTCAGCCTCCGCGAGGTAGAGGTCAGTGCGCCAGACAACAACAGCACCACCCTTGTCAGCGGGTTTGATGACAATGTCAGGGTTGGACCTGAGAGAATGGAGTGCAGTAAGTTCAGAGAGAGACAGGTTAGAATGGGTGAGAGGAGCAGAGAAATTGAGACGACTAATGTCGCGCCGACAGTTCTCAATGAAAAGATCAAGAGAAGGTAAGAATCCAGAGGGAGGGGTCCAGGTGGAGGGAGAATATTGGAGATGGGTAAAAGGATCCGTTGAACTGGGAGAGGACTCCTGCCCAAAGAAGTGAGCCCGGAGACGAAGACGGCGGAAGAAGAGTTCAGCATCATGCCGAGCCCGAAATTCATTGAGGTGAGGGCGTAAGGGTATGAAACTAAGTCCTTTGCTGAGCACTGAACGTTCAGCATCGGAGAGGGGAAGGTCAGGGGGTATAGTGAATACACGGCTGGGGTTGGGATTGGAAGAAAGGGTGGGGACGGAGGAACAGGCAGGGGTGGAGGGTCCTAGATGGGTGTTGGTGTCAATGAGTTGTTGCAGCTTGCGTTCCTTAGCACTTGAGAGAAAGAGAAAAAGTTTCTTGTTGAGGCGTCGGATGAGCCGAAGGATAAAATGAAACTGGGGGCACGCGCAGCTTTGAAAAAGGGTACGGCGGTGCTGCTGGAGGGAGAGGTCGAGTGTGTTCATATGGCGGCGCATGGCACTGAGTGTGGATTTCAGAATGTGACGGGAACAGCAGTCCGAGAAACGTTTTATGTCCCGGAGATACCTGTAATCCTGGGTGGGTTCGAAACATGAGGAGTGGAATTTCAGTTGAAATCCACGTGGGGTAAGTCGGAGACGGAGACAGTCACTGAGAAAGGAGATATGGCTGTGAAAGCGGGTTTTAGTAAACACCTTGTCAAACACTAGGAGGGAAATGGAAAGCAAGGAAGGTGAGCAAGACAACAGACAGATACGGAAATCTTGTCGCAGAGAGGAACAGAACTTCTTCAAGGAGGTAGGCATTTCTTGAAGAGCAGTGGCAGTCAATTAAACACAGAGATAAAAACAAAAAAACTGCGGATGCTGGAAATCCAAAACAAAAACAGAATTACCTGGAAAAACTCAGCAGGTCTGGCAGCATCGGCGGAGAAGAAAAGAGTTGACGTTTCGAGTCCTCATGACCCTTCGACAGAACTTGCGTTCAAGTCCAAGAAAGAGTTGAAATATAAGCTGGTTTAAGGTGTGTGTGTGGGGGGCGGAGAGATAGAGAGACAAAGAGGTGGGGGGGGGGGGCGGTGTGGTTGTAGGGACAAACAAGCAGTGATAGAAGCAGATCATCAAAAGATGTCAACGACAATAGTACAATAGAACACATAGGTGTTAAAATTAAAGTTGGTGATATTATCTAAACGAATGTGCTAATTAAGAATGGATGGTAGGGCACTCAAGGTATAGCTCTAGTGGGTTTTTTTTTATATAATGGAAATAGGTGGGAAAAGGAAAATCTTTATAACTTATTGGAAAAAAAAGGGAAGGGGGAAACAGAAAGGGGGTGGGGATGGGGGAGGGAGCTTACGACCTAAAGTTGTTGAATTCAATATTCAGTCCGGAAGGCTGTAAAGTCCCTAGTCGGAAGATGAGGTGTTGTTCCTCCAGTTTGCGTTGGGCTTCACTGGAACAATGCAGCAAGCCAAGGACAGACATGTGGGCAAGAGAGCAGGGTGGAGTGTTGAAATGGCAAGCGACAGGGAGGTTTGGGTCATTCTTGCGGACAGACCGCAGGTGTTCTGCAAAGCGGTCGCCCAGTTTACGTTTGGTCTCTCCAATGTAGAGGAGACCACATTGGGAGCAACGAATGCAGTAGACTAAGTTGGGGGAAATGCAAGTGAAATGCTGCTTCATTTGAAAGGAGTGTTTGGGTCCTTGGACGGTGAGGAGAGAGGAAGTGAAGGGGCAGGTGTTGCATCTTTTGCGTGGGCATGGGGTGGTGCCATAGGAGGGGGTTGAGGAGTAGGGGGTGATGGAGGAGTGGACCAGGGTGTCCCGGAGGGAGCGATCCCTACGGAATGCCGATAAGGGGGGTGAAGGGAAGATGTGTTTGGTGGTGGCATCATGCTGGAGTTGGCGGAAATGGCGGAGGATGATCCTTTGAATGCGGAGGCTGGTGGGGTGATAAGTGAGGACAAGGGGGACCCTATCATGTTTCTGGGAGGGAGGAGAAGGCGTGAGGGCGGATGCGCGGGAGATGGGCCGGACACGGTTGAGGGCCCTGTCAACGACCGTGGGTGGAAAACCTCGGTTAAGGAAGAAGGAGGACATGTCAGAGGAACTGTTTTTGAATGTAGCATCATCGGAACAGATGCGACGGAGGCGAAGGAACTGAGAAAATGGGATGGAGTCCTTACAGGAAGCGGGGTGTGAGGAGCTGTAGTCGAGATAGCTGTGGGAGTCGGTGGGTTTGTAATGGATATTGGTGGACAGTCTATCACCAGAGATTGAGACAGAGAGGTCAAGGAAGGGAAGGGAAGTGTCAGAGATGGACCACGTGAAAATGATGGAGGGGTGGAGATTGGAAGCAAAATTAATAAATTTTTCCAAGTCCTGACGAGAGCATGAAGCGGCACCGAAGTAATCATCGATATACCGGAGAAAGAGTTGTGGAAGGGGGCCGGAGTAGGACTGCAACAAGGAATGTTCCACATACCCCATAAAGAGACAGGCATAGCTGGGGCCCATGCGGGTACCCATAGCCACACCTTTTATTTGGAGGAAGTGAGAGGAGTTGAAGGAGAAATTGTTCAGTGTGAGAACAAGTTCAGCCAGACGGAGGAGAGTAGTGGTGGATGGGGATTGTTCGGGCCTCTGTTCGAGGAAGAAGCTAAGGGCCCTCAGACCATCCTGGTGGGGGATGGAGGTATAGAGGGATTGGACGTCCATGGTGAAGAGGAAGCGGTTGGGGCCAGGGAACTGGAAATTGTTGATGTGACGTAAGGTGTCAGAGGAATCACGGATGTAGGTGGGAAGGGACTGGACAAGGGGAGAGAGAAGGGAGTCAAGATAACGAGAAATGAGTTCTGTGGGGCAGGAACAAGCTGAGACGATCGGTCTACCGGGGCAGTTCTGTTTGTGGATTTTGGGTAGGAGATAGAAGCGGGCCGTCCGAGGTTGGGAGACTATCAGGTTGGAAGCTGTGGGAGGGAGATCCCCAGAGGAGATGAGGTCAGTGACAGTCCTGAAAACAATGGCTTGATGTTCAGTGGTGGGGTCATGGTCCAGGGAGAGGTAGGAGGAAGTGTCTGCGAGTTGACGCTCAGCCTCCGCGAGGTAGAGGTCAGTGCGCCAGACAACAACAGCACCACCCTTGTCAGCGGGTTTGATGACAATGTCAGGGTTGGACCTGAGAGAATGGAGTGCAGTAAGTTCAGAGAGAGACAGGTTAGAATGGGTGAGAGGAGCAGAGAAATTGAGACGACTAATGTCGCGCCGACAGTTCTCAATGAAAAGATCAAGAGAAGGTAAGAATCCAGAGGGAGGGGTCCAGGTGGAGGGAGAATATTGGAGATGGGTAAAAGGATCCGTTGAACTGGGAGAGGACTCCTGCCCAAAGAAGTGAGCCCGGAGACGAAGACGGCGGAAGAAGAGTTCAGCATCATGCCGAGCCCGAAATTCATTGAGGTGAGGGCGTAAGGGTATGAAACTAAGTCCTTTGCTGAGCACTGAACGTTCAGCATCGGAGAGGGGAAGGTCAGGGGGTATAGTGAATACACGGCTGGGGTTGGGATTGGAAGAAAGGGTGGGGACGGAGGAACAGGCAGGGGTGGAGGGTCCTAGATGGGTGTTGGTGTCAATGAGTTGTTGCAGCTTGCGTTCCTTAGCACTTGAGAGAAAGAGAAAAAGTTTCTTGTTGAGGCGTCGGATGAGCCGAAGGATAAAATGAAACTGGGGGCACGCGCAGCTTTGAAAAAGGGTACGGCGGTGCTGCTGGAGGGAGAGGTCGAGTGTGTTCATATGGCGGCGCATGGCACTGAGTGTGGATTTCAGAATGTGACGGGAACAGCAGTCCGAGAAACGTTTTATGTCCCGGAGATACCTGTAATCCTGGGTGGGTTCGAAACATGAGGAGTGGAATTTCAGTTGAAATCCACGTGGGGTAAGTCGGAGACGGAGACAGTCACTGAGAAAGGAGATATGGCTGTGAAAGCGGGTTTTAGTAAACACCTTGTCAAACACTAGGAGGGAAATGGAAAGCAAGGAAGGTGAGCAAGACAACAGAGAGATACGGAAATCTTGTCGCAGAGAGGAACAGAACTTCTTCAAGGAGGTAGGCATTTCTTGAAGAGCAGTGGCAGTCAATTAAACACAGAGATAAAAACAAAAAAACTGCGGATGCTGGAAATCCAAAACAAAAACAGAATTACCTGGAAAAACTCAGCAGGTCTGGCAGCATCGGCGGAGAAGAAAAGAGTTGACGTTTCGAGTCCTCATGACCCTTCGACCGAACTTGCGTTCAAGTCCAAGAAAGAGTTGAAATATAAGCTGGTTTAAGGTGTGTGTGTGGGGGGCGGAGAGATAGAGAGACAAAGAGGTGGGGGGGGGCGGGGGTGTGGTTGTAGGGACAAACAAGCAGTGATAGAAGCAGATCATCAAAAGATGTCAACGACAATAGTACAATAGAACACATAGGTGTTAAAATTAAAGTTGGTGATATTATCTAAACGAATGTGCTAATTAAGAATGGATGGTAGGGCACTCAAGGTATAGCTCTAGTGGGTTTTTTTTTATATAATGGAAATAGGTGGGAAAAGGAAAATCTTTATAACTTATTGGAAAAAAAAGGGAAGGGGGAAACAGAAAGGGGGTGGGGATGGGGGAGGGAGCTTACGACCTAAAGTTGTTGAATTCAATATTCAGTCCGGAAGGCTGTAAAGTCCCTAGTCGGAAGATGAGGTGTTGTTCCTCCAGTTTGCGTTGGGCTTCACTGGAACAATGCAGCAAGCCAAGGACAGACATGTGGGCAAGAGAGCAGGGTGGAGTGTTGAAATGGCAAGCGACAGGGAGGTTTGGGTCATTCTTGCGGACAGACCGCAGGTGTTCTGCAAAGCGGTCGCCCAGTTTACGTTTGGTCTCTCCAATGTAGAGGAGACCACATTGGGAGCAACGAATGCAGTAGACTAAGTTGGGGGAAATGCAAGTGAAATGCTGCTTCACTTGAAAGGAGTGTTTGGGTCCTTGGACGGTGAGGAGAGAGGAAGTGAAGGGGCAGGTGTTGCATCTTTTGCGTGGGCATGGGGTGGTGCCATAGGAGGGGGTTGAGGAGTAGGGGGTGATGGAGGAGTGGACCAGGGTGTCCCGGAGGGAGCGATCCCTACGGAATGCCGATAAGGGGGGTGAAGGGAAGATGTGTTTGGTGGTGGCATCGTGCTGGAGTTGGCGGAAATGGCGGAGGATGATCCTTTGAATGCGGAGGCTGGTGGGGTGATAAGTGAGGACAAGGGGGACCCTCGCGGAGGCTGAGCGTCAACTCGCAGACACTTCCTCCTACCTCTCCCTGGACCATGACCCCACCACTGAACATCAAGCCATTGTTTTCAGGACTGTCACTGACCTCATCTCCTCTGGGGATCTCCCTCCCACAGCTTCCAACCTGATAGTCTCCCAACCTCGGACGGCCCGCTTCTATCTCCTACCCAAAATCCACAAACAGAACTGCCCCGGTAGACCGATCGTCTCAGCTTGTTCCTGCCCCACAGAACTCATTTCTCGTTATCTTGACTCCCTTCTCTCTCCCCTTGTCCAGTCCCTTCCCACCTACATCCGTGATTCCTCTGACACCTTACGTCACATCAACAATTTCCAGTTCCCTGGCCCCAACCGCTTCCTCTTCACCATGGACGTCCAATCCCTCTATACCTCCATCCCCCACCAGGATGGTCTGAGGGCCCTTAGCTTCTTCCTCGAACAGAGGCCCGAACAATCCCCATCCACCACTACTCTCCTCCGTCTGGCTGAACTTGTTCTCACACTGAACAATTTCTCCTTCAACTCCTCTCACTTCCTCCAAATAAAAGGTGTGGCTATGGGTACCCGCATGGGCCCCAGCTATGCCTGTCTCTTTATGGGGTATGTGGAACATTCCTTGTTGCAGTCCTACTCCGGCCCCCTTCCACAACTCTTTCTCCGGTACATCGATGATTACTTCGGTGCCGCTTCATGCTCTCGTCAGGACTTGGAAAAATTTATTAATTTTGCTTCCAATCTCCACCCCTCCATCATTTTCACGTGGTCCATCTCTGACACTTCCCTTCCCTTCCTTGACCTCTCTGTCTCAATCTCTGGTGATAGACTGTCCACCAATATCCATTACAAACCCACCGACTCCCACAGCTATCTCGACTACAGCTCCTCACACCCCGCTTCCTGTAAGGACTCCATCCCATTTTCTCAGTTCCTTCGCCTCCGTCGCATCTGTTCCGATGATGCTACATTCAAAAACAGTTCCTCTGACATGTCCTCCTTCTTCCTTAACCGAGGTTTTCCACCCACGGTCGTTGACAGGGCCCTCAACCGTGTCCGGCCCATCTCCCGCGCATCCGCCCTCACGCCTTCTCCTCCCTCCCAGAAACATGATAGGGTCCCCCTTGTCCTCACTTATCACCCCACCAGCCTCCGCATTCAAAGGATCATCCTCCGCCATTTCCGCCAACTCCAGCATGATGCCACCACCAAACACATCTTCCCTTCACCCCCCTTATCGGCATTCCGTAGGGATCGCTCCCTCCGGGACACCCTGGTCCACTCCTCCATCACCCCCTACTCCTCAACCCCCTCCTATGGCACCACCCCATGCCCACGCAAAAGATGCAACACCTGCCCCTTCACTTCCTCTCTCCTCACCGTCCAAGGACCCAAACACTCCTTTCAAGTGAAGCAGCATTTCACTTGCATTTCCCCCAACTTAGTCTACTGCATTCGTTGCTCCCAATGTGGTTTCCTCTACATTGGAGAGACCAAACGTAAACTGGGCGACCGCTTTGCAGAACACCTGCGGTCTGTCCGCAAGAATGACCCAAACCTCCCTGTCGCTTGCCATTTCAACACTCCACCCTGCTCTCTTGCCCACATGTCTGTCCTTGGCTTGCTGCATTGTTCCAGTGAAGCCCAACGCAAACTGGAGGAACAACACCTCATCTTCCGACTAGGGACTTTACAGCCTTCCGGACTGAATATTGAATTCAACAACTTTAGGTCGTAAGCTCCCTCCCCCATCCCCACCCCCTTTCTGTTTCCCCCTTCCCTTTTTTTTCCAATAAGTTATAAAGATTTTCCTTTTCCCACCTATTTCCATTATATAAAAAAAAAACCCACTAGAGCTATACCTTGAGTGCCCTACCATCCATTCTTAATTAGCACATTCGTTTAGATAATATCACCAACTTTAATTTTAACACCTATGTGTTCTATTGTACTATTGTCGTTGACATCTTTTGATGATCTGCTTCTATCACTGCTTGTTTGTCCCTACAACCACACCCGCCCCCCCCCCCCACCTCTTTGTCTCTCTATCTCTCCGCCCCCCACACACACACCTTAAACCAGCTTATATTTCAACTCTTTCTTGGACTTGAACTCAAGTTCTGTCGAAGAGTCATGAGGACTCGAAACGTCAACTCTTTTCTTCTCCGCCGATGCTGCCAGACCTGCTGAGTTTTTCCAGGTAATTCTGTTTTTGTGATGTCAATTTGTATGTCCAGTTAAGAATATACCTTAGGATACAATCAACAAAGTAATAGCAGCATTGGTTTTGCTTTACTCCTACTGTGCAGTTACAATGTCAATGCACCATGAATCAAACGTTAGAATCCAATCTCATGCCTAATTCAATTTACACAGTAGGCCTGATTCGATATCCCGGCATTTGGCATGAGCCTTGTCCAGCAGAAGTTATTTGGACTTACAGGGATAGAAATTGATGATGCATCTTACATGTTTTTGGTCCAATGTACATTAATTTCTGAGAGTAAGGTCAAGTTGGCAGGCTGGAATCAGTGGAGTGCTGCAAAGATCAGTCTGTGGCCTCAGCTATTTTACAATCCAAATTAATGATTGACAAAGAGACAGAGAGTAACATACTTATGTGTGCTAGTGGCACAAAGTCAGGTGGGAGTTTACGAAGTGAGGCTGCAAAGAGATATGGACAGGTAAACTGAGCGAGCTGGCAAGATGGAGTGTGATGTAAGGAAGTGTGAGGTTATTCATTTTGGTCATAAGAATAGAAAAGCAGAATATTTTTAAAAGGTGTGAAACTTAAACGTTGATGTTCAGAAAGACGGGTGTATCTGTACAAGGAAAATAGGAAGTTAGTGTGCAGATATAGCAAGCAATTAGGAAGGCAACTAGCATATTGGCTTTTATTGCATTCCTTATTTTGGAATACAAGAGTATGGAAGTCTTGCACAAATTGTATAGGGCTTTAGTAACATCACACCTGGTGTACTGTGCACAGTTTTGACCTCCATACTTACAGAAAGATAGACTTGCATTGGAGGCAGTACAGCATAGCTTCACTAGATTTGTTCCTGGGATGAGGAAGTTGTCATATGATGATAGGCTGAGTGAACTGAGCTTATACCCATTGGAGTTTAGAAGGATGAGAACTGATCTTGTTAAGCCATACAAGATTCTGAAGGATTTTGCAGGGTAGACACTGAAAGGTTATTTCCCCTGGTGGGGAATCTGGAATATGGTGGCACAGTCTAGGATAAGGGACCAATCATTTAGAACTGAGATGAGGCGAAATTTCTTCACGCAAAGGGTTATGAATCTTCAGAATACTCTATCCCAGAGGGTTGTGAACGTTCCATTGCCGAGCATATTTAGGACTGAGAAAGAGAGATTCTTGGTCTCTCAAAGAATCAAGGGATATGGGGAGCAGGCAGGAAAGTCGTGTTGAAACTGAAGATTAGCCATGATCGTAATGAATGGTGGAAGAGGCTTGAGGGGCCATATGGTCTACTCCTGCTTCTATTTCTTATATTCGTAAGTATTTAATGTGCATCAGTTTCATGGCTGTTGTCATGTTAATGCTTATTGTTTTCAGACATCCCTCACAATCAGCTGAAAGCAACATTGGTCAAGTTAAATAAACTAAAAAGAGATCTGTGCCTACTTTAGGAAAATGCATGAAAAATTAAAGGGAACATGCAAGCTCCAACTGGTGAAGCCAATTCTTTAATCAGCAAAACAAAGGTCATTAAAAGGACGCTGCTGAAGAAATGGTAGGGAAATTGTTGTTATTATTTTCTTCTATTGAAGTGTGGAGAAACACAATGCGCTTCCCAACTCCCAGCTCTATTATGGGCTGCTTCTGGCCTTACTTAGTCCTCCAGTATCTCCTACATGTATTGGACCTTTAGATGTTTTCCAAGAGCAGTGAAAATCAGTCTCTTCTTCCTTATTTACTTAAAGTATTTACTTATACTTTACTGGCTGCTCTGCTCTCGAAGTAGCCCCCAATCCTGACTGTGTGGGAGATGTTTGGCACCACAGCCATCCCACCCCTTTCCTCCCAGACTGAGCCCCAGATCCTTTGGTCCTTCACCTCCCTCTCTCCTCTCACCCAAGCCCCAATTTATTGACCTCCATCCCATAGTTTGCCTCTTTCCCCTGAGCCCACACCCTGAGTCACATTTTCCTAGAGTCCTTCCCTACAATGAGCACAAAAACCTAGGTTGATACTCCAGGATAGCTCTTAGGGTGTGCTGCAATCTCAGAAGTGACATCTTTTGGATGAGATGTTGAACCAAGGCCCTATCTGCTCTCTCAACAGGACAGAACAGATCTTGTGGGAATAAGCTGAAGAAGAACAAAGGAGGTACTCTGGTATCCTGCCCACTATTTATTCCTCAATTTACATCACAGAAAACAAATTATCTGGTCATTATCACATTGCTGCTTCTGGGAGCTTGCTATGCACTACTGTGCTTTCTACATTATACCTGTGATGACATTTTCAAAGTATTTCATTGGTTTGGGATGTCCTAAAGTCATGAAAGGTGCTATATAAATGCAAGTCTTTCTTTCTATTTTTCAGTCTATGACCCTGTCCTTGAATCTTTTTCTGACCTTTATCTCTCCTGAGGCCTCCATACCTCAACCCGTTCTATGTCACCCCCTCCCCGACTGCTGTTCATGTCACTGCCTCCCTCTCTCCACTTTCCCTGAACCCCAATTACCCAATTCCCTGCCCTGTAGTCATCTCCTCTTTATGCTCCTTCTCTCTCTCCACTTCGCCTTCTGCTCACACTTAAGTGAATACCAGAGGATAGACGTCATGGAGTGGCATGGTGGTGCTACTGTGGTGCAAAGTTTCAAAGCCGCATTCCTTCTGGCTATGTGAAACAATGCCTGGGAGATTTCAGGACACATGGCAACATCATGTGCTCGATTATACTGTATCATGGGCCGAATCCGATCCATGGGCTATGTCTTTGACAACCCTGCATTAGAGTGATGTAGAGTGGGACTTTATAGGGAATGGAATTTCACTCTGCTTTGGAGTGAGTCAGGAGTTTTACGCATCACTCCGTAAGTTTAACATTAGTGTGAAATTAAAACAGTCTGCACTAACACTATACTTGAGAATGAATAACTTGTAAGCACTTATGAAAATTGTTTCTCAAAAATTTAAAATGAGTAGAGAAATAAATAATGGCACATAGAATATAAAAAAAGCTTCCATTTACTTAATTGAATGCAAAGATTATATGAACAAAAGCACATTAGTCCAGCACTTCATCATAATTAAGTTAGCTGCAAAACATTGCAATACATTTAGATCAGAAGTAATTTATTTTTCCAAATTTTAAAATGTATTTCCACTCATGCTATTAAAACTGTGTGAACTGCTTTCAGTTTTTGAAACATTTTTGCTAACTATTCTTTTCTTGTTTCAATGTTAATTATGTAGTATTCAGTATTGGATGTTACCATTTCTGCTGCATTTGCAATTCTTCTAGAGGTTATCATCTTGCAGGCAATGAAGATAATTTACCACAGAACTTTATTCAAGATTCAAATTTGTGTATGCGATATAAATCATATGCATTCCATTTAAAAAAGTTATTCAACATTGTAACAATGAATGAATGAATAAGTTAACTAGTCATTACTTTCAGAAGCTCTAGGTGGGACTTTGTCTGCCCCATGGAGACAGGCCGATGGGAGGTTGGGGGTGGGCGGGGGGTGGCGACAGGGGTGAATTATGGGGAATTGCATTGGATGGGCTTTGTGATACAGTCCCACCTCCAGGAGGCTTTATATGTACAGACTGGGAACCTTGGAGATTGGCAGCCAATTAGTTTAATTAGGGTCTCACTTAGGTGCTGTTTTGTGCTGGTGCTCGTATTTTCCCATCAGAGTAGCTGCCCGCTGGGTGTGGAGGTCACCAGCTTGATCAAGGCAGCCTCCCCGTGACAGACCAGGAGGCCACTGGGGTCGAAGCCCTAAAAACAGGGCCATGGGGATGAAAGGCTGCAGCCCTGTCCATGAATAGATCTGGGGAGGGATTTCCCCTCCATTCTGATATTCCCACTGGCTCTGGGTCTTTGTATTTGAGGACATCTATACAGGTAGCCTAGAGTGTTTCTGTGAAGATGGATGTTATTATTTTAATTTTGGGAATATGGTGGCATTCTGTAAAGAAGGCTGTGTGTGTGTGTGTGTGTGTGTGTATGTGTGTGTGTCCATCCATGAGTAATTAAACTTGGAGAAGGTTAGTAAAGGCAGCTTGCTTGTGGGAACTGAGAGGTGAAAGGTAAAGGTACTAGATGCATGCATTTGTATTGAGGGGCTCTGATGGAGTGGATTTACAAGTAAATAAGTTGGGTTTTAAAATTTTCATTAGGTGATAGGTAAAGACTTAACTTTTCAGCTGCTAAATTTCAAAAGGAGGTTAAGGAATTTTTACAATTTACGAAGATTGGCATAAGTAAACAAGGTAAGATTATTAAACAAAAACAAAAATTGCTGGAAAAGCTCAGCAGGCCTGACAGCATCTGTGGAGAGAAAGAGAGAGTTAATGTTTCGAGACTGTATGACTCTTCTTCAGAACTATTATTAAAATTTATTTAAAGTGGAGACAATAGGAAGCCGTGGAAGATCTTTATATTTTGGAAAAGTTGAGTTCAAAGAGGTGTTTAGGACAATGGAGTCTAGGATGAAAGGTAAAAAATGACCTTTAAGGGAGATGTTTTGTTGAGTTGTGGTGGCTCTGTGGGGGAGATATCCTGAGACCAGCTCTGTGCTGAGGAAAGTTGTGAATTTGAAGTAACCATCAGTTTCAGGCCAGAGAAGTCTTTGGGCAGAATTTTACATGGGTGGGCCAATTAAGGTGGATGAGGTTTCATGTTTTTTCAGAAGCCCGCCGGGGCTCCTGGCCTGCCTGCCAGCCTTAAGGTTGGGCGGGCAGGTCCTTTAATTGTTTTAATTATCATGTCAACGGCCTCAATTGGCCATTGACAGATCGGCGGGCACACAGCTGATTTCGCCGTGCCCCCGCCTTCCTGAAGGTTTAAATGCCCCACCCCCTGCTCGCCAACGGCAAAATTCAGCCCTTTGTTTTCAAAAAGCAGTCTGTTTCTGAACTTCCTTCAGATTTCCACAGCAGAGTGGAAGAGAAAGAGAATTCATATGGAAAACTTTATTAAAGTAGCAGCAGTTTTTGCCTTGGGTAGTATTACTGGATTTTTATGGTTAAAAATCTATAAGGGAGCTGTTGCCAAGAAGTTTACTTGTTTGTTCTGACCGAGTGGGTTTTTTTGGGGAATGTTTTGTAAAATTGTTTCAACTGTGTAATTTTAATTTTGAGTGTCTAAGTTATTTTTTTCTTCTTGTTGATAAATCTTTTAATTTTAAAATCCTAAAATTGTTACTGGAATTCTATGCTTCTGGGATCAGTAGCTTTCCCCTCATTTTCAAAATACGAAAAAAAGTTATGATTTGTAAGACAAATTTCCCTCTGGGATTTGGCTTGCTCAGTACATAACATCAGTTGCAGTCATTACAATTTCCATGTTGAGGTGCTCTACACTTGCCTGCCAACCTCAGTAGTGCCCACCTCTCCTGATGGAGGTGACAGTTTGACATTCCTGTGGGCTTTCTGATTGGGTCTCAAACTCTTGGAGCCTGCCCGCCATCCTAAGTAGGATGACAAGCACAAAGATGGCCAATTAAGAGGCTGCCACTTGGAAGGTTGTGCAGGCAGGCGTGCTTGCAACATGGGCAGATTGGGCATGCCCACCAGAAAATAGGAACTATAGGAACAGGAGCAGGCCCTCAATTTAGCCTCTCAATCCTGTTCTGCCATTATTAGACCACAGCTGATCTATATTTCAACTCCATTTAGCTGTGTTGGCTTTGTATCCCTTAATACACTTGACAAAAAACTATCAGAATCAGTTTTTAAGTTTTCAGTTGATCTAATCTGAACAGGCTTTTTGCACAGAATTCTTTCAAATGTCCACTACTCTCTAGGTGCTTGCGGATTTAGCTTAGCTCTAATTTTAAGTTTATTCCTCATTGTTCTGGATTCATCCACAAGAGGAGATAGCTTTTTTTATTTGTTCATGGGATGTGGGTGTCACTGGCAAAGCCAGCAGTTAAGAGTCAACCACATTGCTGTGGGTCTGGAGTTACAGACCAGGTTAGGATGGCAGATTTCCTTCCCTGAAGGACATTAGTGAATGAAATAGTTTTTACAACAATTGATGATAGGCTCATGGTCACCATTACTGAGACTAACTTTCAATAACAGATTTTAAAATTTAATTTAAATTGCCCTGCTGCTGTGATGTGATTTAAATCCATGCCCCCACACATTAGCCTCTGGTTTCTGGTTTACTAGTCCAGATGGCGGTAATATCACTGGACTTGTAACCCAGAGGTCCAGGCTAATGCTCTGGGGTCAGGGGTTCAAATCCTACCACAGCAGCTGGTGGAATTTAAATTCAATTAAGAAACCTGGAACATAAGGCAAAAATTTGCATGGAGGGTATGGGCGTGCACCTGTCCTGCTCGAGTGCAAAATGATGCAAGGTGATAAAGGAGAGTGCAAGAGGAGGATGCTGGGACAGGCAGTCAACAGCACCTAGAGGAGAGTGTGAGAGGAGGACCCTGGAACAGGCAGTCAGCAGCACCTAGAGGATTTAATCTATCTAGAGGATCTAGCATCTAGTCTATACTCACATAGGAGTAAGAGTAAAATAAAAGCAAGGGTCCATATCCTATTTAATTAAGGTATGTCTGGGGAGCTCAGTCCCGTAATTTGCGCATCCTGCGCTTTATGGAAAATCCTAGATGCTCCTGGTGGTCTGGATGACCATGTGTGCAGGAGGTGCCTCTGGCTGGAGCAACTCGAGCTCTGGATTTTGGCGCTTGAGCTGGGGCATAATGATGCATTCACGAGGCTGAGAGGTTTGTGGATAGCATGTTTCAGGACGTGGTCACCCCGCAACTTAAGGAAGTGCAAGCAGAGAGGAAATGGGTGACCACCAGACAAAAGAAGGGGACCAGGCAGGTAGCAAGGGAATCCCCCAAGTGCATCTCACTCGCAAACCATTTTTTGACCCTGGAAAACAGTGAGGGTTCCCCTGTGGCGGTCAACCAGAGCCAAGGCCATGGCACTGAAGGTGGTCCAACTGCTCAGGGTGAGAGGAAGAAATGTGGTAGAACAATTGTGGTAGGGGATTCATTAGTGAGGGGGGTAGACAGGTGCTTCTGTGGCTGTGGGTGGACTCCAAGAAGGTATGTTGCCTCCCGGGTGCCAGGGTCAAGGATGTTACGGAATGGCTGCAGGACATTCTGAAGAGGGTGGTGAACAGCCATGTTGGGACCAATGGCATAGGAAGAAAGAGAAATTAAGTCCTACAAGCAGACTTTAGGGAGATAGGTAGGAAATTGAAATTGAAAAGCAAGACCTCCGAGGTAGGAATCTCCGGATTACTCCCAGTGCCATGCAGTAGTGAGTATAGGAACAGAAGAATAGAGCAGATGAATGTGTGGCTGGAAAGATGGTGCAGGAGGGAGGCCTTTAGATTCCTGGGGCATTGGGACTGTTTCTGGGGGAGGTGGGACCTGTACAAGTTGGATGGGTTACATCTGAACAGGAACAGAACCAACATCCTCGCGGGGAGGTTTGTCTATGCTGTTGGGGGTGGATTTAAACTACATTGGCAGGGGGATGGGATCCTGAAAAGTAGTTCAGAGGAGAGAGAAGCTGAGATGGAATTAGAAGTTAAAACAATAGCAAGTGAGTCTGGAAGGCAGAGGAAACAGCTGGATAAGAAAGAAGTGAGTTTAGCAAGGCTAAATGGAATACATTTTAATGCAAGGAGCCTGAGGAATTAGACAGATGAGCTGCCTTGTGCGATATTTTGGTCAACGGGCACGCATGGGAGTTGGCAGCTCTCCCGCTAACAATTAACCGGCCTAGTAAGATCATTAAAGTTATAATTGAATGAAATTTTTTGCTGCCCATTCAACCTTATGGAAGGCCAAGTGGCTTTTGGATTGTTTTAGGAAATCTCATCCACAGATGGGATGAGGTTTTCAACAGCAATTAAAAATTAAATTAAAACATTTAAATTTCATTTATAACATGTCCCTGCCCATGTGACAGAGTCACATGACGGGGCATGTTTTTAACATTGCTGAGTTTTTTATTTCTGATGTTTTAAATCTTCAGCTCCCCAAGGCAGCGCTGTGCCGCAGTGCGTATTTCACGTCGGCTGGCCGTTAACTGGCCAGCCAGCGTGAAATCAATGTCAGGGCGCGATCGCGGGCACTGGTCAGTTTTGCGGCCTCTTCTGGGCCCGCCCGACGAGGGGAAAATCCTGCCCATAAACCTAGTATAACAGCTATGATTGATTGTGTGTAAAAATCCATCTGGTTCACGAGAGCCTTCCTTTAGGGAAGGAATTCTGGCCTACATGTGACTCCAGACCTACAGCTATGTGGTTGTCTCTTAACTGCCCTCGGCCATTTGGCAGAAGGGCAATTAGGATTGAGCAACAGATGCTGGACCTGCCAGTGACACTCACATCCCATGAAAGAATAAAGAAGAAAAAGCCCATTGACATTACCATAATGCCACCATCTCTCCCTCTCTATCTAACTGATCAAATCCTTCCATCAACTTTGATGCCTTAGTTTTCTCACCCCTTAATTGTTTGTTCTTGAAGGAACACAAGCCACATCTGAGCAACCTGTCCTCATAATTTAATCTTTTGGCCATGAGATCATTCTGGTGGATTTGCACTGCACCATTCGAAGGATAAAATATTCTTTGTGTGATTCATTGCCCAGAAACTCAACACAGTACTTCAAACATGGTCTAACTAAAGCTTTATATAGAACTGTCATCTAACTTCCTCCTCTTTGTTTCCAACCCTCTTGACATTAATGCAAACATTCTATTCACTTTTTAATATTTTTGGGCTGGTCCACAGGTTTTAGTGAATTCGGTACTTGGACCTCGAAATCTTCCTCTGCAGTTCCTAACTTTTCACCATTTAGAAAATACTCTGACCTATCTTGCTTATGTCTAAAATGGATGACCTAGCACTTCCCCACACTGAACTCAATCTGCCACAGTTTTCCTTACTCAGTTAATCTACCAATATCCCTTTGCAACTTTCTGCTCCCATCCACACTCCTTATTGTGTCACCTAACTTAGTGTTGTCAGCAAACTTTGATATATGGCTCCCTATTCCTTCATCTAAGTTTTATTTTTATCAATATAGTGAAAAGTTATATTGAGGTGCCAGTGAGGTGCCAGTATAGATCCCTGGGGACACCGTTAGTCACATTCTGCCAATTTAAGTACATATTCATCATCCCTACTCTCTTCTCCACCTCCAAACAAAATCATGAATGATGTCAAAAAGTTGCTTCTGATCCTATGAATTTCTATTTTTTTCTAACAGTCTATTGTGTGGAACCTTTTCGAATACCTTCTGGAAATCCATATCTATAACATTTATAGACATACCCTTATCTATCATGTTAATGATCGCCTCAAAGAATTTAATGAAGTTAGTTAGAAATATCTTACCCTTTACAAATCCATCCTGCACTCTCTGATCAGCTTCTACTTGTGGAAGTGCTCAGTCGCTCTGTCCCTTATAAAAGGTCTTAACAACTTCCCCATAAGAGACATTCGTTTAATAGACCTATAATTTCCCTGTTTCTCTCTCCCACCTATCTTCAATAATGGCGTGACATTGGCAATTTTCCAAAAGAAGGGATAATTCCTTAATCAAGAGAATTTTGGAAAATCATGACTGAAGCATTTACCTCACCTACTTTTTTAATACCCAGTGGTGGAAACTATCAGGTCCTGGAGATTTTATTGTCTTCAGTTTCAGTAGTTCCTTCATTATCAAATTTATACTTATATTAAATGTAGGAAGCCTATCCTCTTGATTTATCTGTGTATTTCCCTTTATCTCTGGTACTTTAGCATTTTCCTTCACTGTGGTACAACGTCATTATTTAGCATGGCTGCCATTTTCTTATTTTTCATAACAAAGTCATTTGTACCCATTTTTAAAGGGCTCATATTAGAATTAACAGCCCTCTTTTTCTTAATATCCCTGTAGTATCCCTTTTAGTTTTATTGTTGATATCCTCTGCAAGATTTTTTTCCTCTTACGCTGTGCAACTCTTACCATTTTCTTTGTATCCCTTTGATACTCTTTGTATTTCACCCAGTTTGTGAGATTTCCACTATTTGTATTTGTATAATCCATTCCTTTAGTTTTAATATATTTCAGCTTTTTCGTTGATCAGTGTTGTTTAAGTATGCAAGCACTCTTGCCTTTTAAGGGTGTCGAGGACCAAATACGTCTTTAAACATTTCCCTCTGTTTATTCATAGTTATATCTATTAAAAGCTCTACCCAATGGTCAATTTCTGCCACTTCCATTCGAAACTTAAAACCTTGATTTTAACTCACCCTTCTCCATCTCAAACCTAATGTCGAGCTATTCATTATTTTTGTTGGATAATACTTGCTCTCTCAAATCTGCCAAATTTTTTTTCACTTTGTCACCCTGTTAATTCTGATTACATCACAGTTTAGAAAATTACAAGTTGAAGTTTGAGACTTTGCTAATTTTTGCATTTTTTATATGTTAAATGAGGAATGTGGCCTTGTTCAGTGGTAGATCTCCCGCTCCCGAGTTAGAAGTTTAATGCTTCAAGCCCTACTGCAAAGAGCCTCAGCAAGAGTGAGGACAAGAGTGCAGAATGCCACTAATGGGATTCCTGGATATGATGGGATTCGAGTACCTTCCCCTCAATGCAGCCCTTGTGAGCAAAGACAAGCTCTGGCATCAAAATACTGAGTTGAGATTCAACGTGATTCTCATGCCCAAAGTGATCTGTGGAGGGTGGTGCACAAAGTGGATCGAGCTGCTTCTCCTGATAGAGTTGTGAGTCAGACTAACAACCTGACCATGTAAAGAATAGAAAGATTTCTTACAGAAACAACCGGATATAATAAGAAATGAAAGAAAAGGGTTGCTTCGTGTACTTTGAAGAGAAGAAGGTGTACATAATGATAAATCTAACTGAACTTACTTTTTACTCCCTCCCCCTGCCATTCTCTTGATTCCTGCACTGAAGGTGGCGAAGTAGAGTTCCATGGGCATATGCTCCTTACCCAAGATATCTTCCTTATACTCAGGCATGCAGGGGTTATTGGTACATTACTGGGATTGCTAATTTACATAGTCCAGAGCAAAATGAAAACACAATTAATACTCCTATAGATTTAGATACTGGATTAAGGGGATTAAACATGTCAAATTTTTAAAAATTTGTTGCAGAATGAAAAATACTCTGAGATTATGATTGCAGATACACTTTTCGGATTTGATGTATCTCTCCAAGTACCCATTGAATTTTCTTCCCTATATACCAAAGACAGAAGGTAAGCAAAAGCTGGCAATCAGAGCATTATACATTGGAAAGATATATTAAGTTTTTCTCCAGGCAACAGCAGAGAGACAGAAATGAGTGACAGGTTCCAAATTAAAACAATACCATGTGCCTGGCTACAAGTGGGAGATATTGAATGATAGTCAAATTAAATCATAATCTGCTAGCAAAGTTATGTTAAGACTATTTAATTGACTGATCATATTTCTATTTCTATATGAAGTACATGTAAATCTAATTATTTTTAAAATTGCAACAAAAACTTTTTAGTTCATTTATTTTCTTTACAGATGGCATTTTTCCTTTGTAACCCATAACATTCATCCCCTTAACTAGCAACAGTGATCCATATTTACTTAATATGGAAATGGCATAGGTATGTTAGCAAGACCGGACAATATTCAGGCTTGGGCTGATAAGTGACAAGTAATATTTGTGCCACACAAGTGTCAGGCAATGGCCATCCCCAACAAGAAAGTATCCAACCGTCTCCCTTAACTTTAAATGGCATTACCATCTCTGAATCCCCCACTATCAATATCCTGGGGTTTACCATTGACCAGAAACTGAACTGGACTAGCCATATAAATACTATGGCTACAAGAGCAGGTCAGAGGCTAGGAGTCCTGTGGCAAGTAACTCACCTCCTGACTCCCCAAAGCCTGCCCACCATCTACAAGGCACACGTCAGGAATGTGATGGATTACTCTGCATTTGCCTGGATGAGTGCAGCTCCAACAACATTTAAGAGCTTGAAATCATCCTGGACAAACCAGCCCACTTGATTGGCACCCCATCCATAAACATTCACTCCCTCCACCACCGACACACAGTGGCAGCAGTGTGTACCATCTACAAGGTGCACTGCAAATCATCAAGGCTCCTTAGACAGCACCAAACCCACAGCTGTTACCACCTAGAAGAACAAAAGCAGCAGATGCAGGGGAACACCACCACATGGAAATTCCCCTCCAAGCCAGTCACCATCCTGACTTGGAAATATATCCCCATTCCTTCACTGTCACTTGGTCAAAATCCTGGAACTCCCTCCCTAACAGCACTGTGGGTGTACCTACACCACATGGTCTGCAGTGGTTCAAGAAGGCAGCTCACTACCACCTTCCCAAGGGCAATTAGGGTTTTGCAATAAATGCTGGTCCAGCGAGTGACACCCACATCCCATGAGTAAATGGAAAGAAATTATACAGTGCTTCAAAAAACTAGTGAAATTCCTACTTCTTGCCCTAGGTCTCCTACTGGATGTTAGCCTTTGCTAGGACAGAGTCAGAAGGTTGTGGACTGAAATCCTTCTCCAGGAGTAGAACACATAATCCAGGCTGACACTTCAGTGCAGTACTGAGGAAGTGCTGAACTGTTGTCTTGTGGATGAGATGCTAAACTAAAGCCTTGCTTGTCCTCTCATGGCAGAATGAATTCTCCTGTGTTCCTAGCCAATATTTATTTCTTTGCCAACATCAGTCAAACAGGTAATCTGATCATTTACCTTATTGCTGTTTGTTGCCTCTTGCTGTGCAGAAATTGTCTGTTGTGATTTCTATATTACAATAGTGACTACACTTCAAATTTGCTGTAAAGCATTTGGGACATCCTGAGATCACGAAATACGTCAAATTCAAACTTGATCACAATGGCAAATGAACTTGAATATCAACTAAGGTAGCGAATCAAATTCTTGACCTTTTGGGAGTGAAATTGGTCACACTGGTCATGTAATGCAGGATCATAACGGATTAACATGTTATTTTACAAGGCGCCTGATGACAGGCTGCTGCTTCACAATGAACCTGCTTTGTGAAGACCAATTAAAAGCCCCTTGGGTTAGAAGTCTATAATTTTAATAGCAGAACTATTTATCACGACCTAATCAGAAAATCACAACCAATAATACCTTTTATTATTTTGAAGTATTTTTAATTTTAAGACATTGATTTAAGGTGATTGGTAGGAGGATTAGAGGGGACATGAGGGTGTTGGGTGCCTGGAATTTGCTCAACTCATTTGAAAGGTACCTGGATCTGCACCTGAAGTGCTGTAACCTGCAAGGTTAGAGTCTAGGTGCTGGAAGGTGAGATTAGAATGGGAGGCTAGTTTTCTAATTTTTCTTTATTGGCCGTCGCAAACATGATGGGCTGAATGGCCTCTCTGTGCTGTATCATTCTTATTGGGGAGGCGATGTCATAATGGCATTGTTGCTGGAGTAGTAATCCAGAGATGCAGGCTAATGCTTTGGGACTCAGGTCCGAATTTTGCCATGGCAGATGGTGGAATTTGAATTCAATAAAAATCTGGAATTAAAAGTCTAATAATGACCATGAAACAATTGTCGTAAAAACCCATCTGTTTCACTAATGCCCTTACCTGGTGATTCCAGACCCGCAGCAATGTGGTTGATTCTTAAATGCCCCTGAACAAGGGCAACTAGGGTTGGACAATAAATGCTGGCTCAGCCAGCGAAGCCCACATCCTGTGAATGAATAAAAAAATTTCTACTGTTCTAAGTCTGAATGATGCCTGTAAGAAAGAATCTTCATTTATATAGCACCTTTGTGTCCTCAGGATTTTTCAAAGCGTAAACAGCAGTAGGATAAATGAGTCCGAAAATCTGTTTTAGTGATATTGATTGAGTGATAAATGTTCTAAGGGATTCTGGGAGAACTTCCCTATTCTTCTTAAAGTGCTGCCATGGGATCCTGTATTTTCACCTGAGACTACAGGTGATTTATATTTTCATCCAAACGCAGATGGGACCTTTGACACTGCACTGGTCTCACACTGTGCTGACATATCAGCCTCGATCACAAGTCTCCGAGGTGAAGCTTGAAACCAGAAACTTCTAGGCTCAGAAGTAAGAGTGCTACCATTGTGTCAAAGCTGATGTTAATTCAGTGTGGGAATCAGGCAGGCTGAGGGACTGGGTGAGTCAAGCCCGTGTGATGGTGCTAGCCAGGTCTGAGTGATTTTAACCCTCTGTTCTTGTCTGAATATGATTGTTGTGCTGCTTACTTGAGCACATTTGGAATTGGCCAGCCAACTCACTTAATTTGAGTGATTTCCAGCAGGTTTCTGAGCTTGTAGTATAAAGAGTTAATGGTTAGAATTTTACATCCCTCGTGCCCAATCCGTCCAGCCACGAAATACTGCAGGATGACATCAGGCGAGCGTCCCGATGTTATCCCGCACTTGTGCGATATCATGCTTGGCAGGCGCCAGCAGCAGTCAGAATCGCACCTGCTGACAATTAAGCGGGTATTTAAGCCCATTAAGGAGGCAACTGAAAGTAATTTTTCTTGGCCTGTCCACTTTTACGGTTGGCAGATGGGTCAATTGGCCAGGTGGCCTTTACAATTTTGCTCAAACCTCGATCCAGGGTGGGATAAAATCTCCATGGAGAAGTAAAATAAAAAAGTATATCTGGGCACTGTTTTCTAATGAGGTCTGCTTTCAGGTGCTTGATTGTGCTGCCTGGACATATTTTTGTTGCTTTGTTTATTCTGCGGAGGTCTGCAGCCCCCTGGGGCAGCTACCTGCCTTCAGGGAGCTCAGTGGAAGCGCTCACCAGCACCCGCAGTGATGTCGGTACCCACCCTCTCCCTGCCCCCATCCCGGCAATGCTGAGCTTTTCTCAGTGCATGTCTCATGCTGGCTGGCTGTTAATTGGTCAGACAGTGTGAAATCGTGGTTGGAGGCTGATCATGGTCGGGGGATCATTTCCTGTCTGCTCCCAATCCTGCTGATTACACGCAACCGACGAGCAAAAAAGTTCACGCCAATGTTAAATATGCGAATGGACAGTCTACATCATCAGTGATGTAAGATCACAAGACAATAGAGCATGCTGAGAGATAGTTCAATGTGAAGCCCTGTGCTAAGTCTTGTAATGTACATTGTAGAATGTTCAACAAAACACTTAGTTTTCCAGCAGCTTATCCTCCAGCAGTATCTATCAATCCTGACTAAGGGCAACCTCATCTAAGACCCACAAAGATAATAACAGAGATGCCTTTATTTAAAGCAGTAATGCACCTGCTTTGGCAGGCAGGTGGTAAATGCCAAACTGCCCAAATCCCAGAGGGAAACTTGAAGCAGCTGCCACAACTATTTGCAATTTGTATGTATTTCGAGATGCAGGCTTTGAATTCAGTAAAAAGAAGGCCACCAGGTCTTATAGGTTTCTTATAAAAACAAATTAAACCTTTATTAATTTTTTTAAAAAATGGTTTTAAGCACATGCATAGATTTACAAATTACTACTATGATGACTCCTAGCTCCCCTAATTAATCGGACTCCCAGTTACACCTCCGTTAAGGCAACAGTAACAACATAGATTTAAACAAGTCCTGGCAAAGCATGTACCCTGGACAATCAAATTCAAAATGAGTTAGATCTTAAAATGCCTTCTTTCCTCCACTCAACCTCATCTCTTTTATATAGACGTCTCCTTTGAATGCAAATTCCCAATGTTTCACTGTCTTTGGACTTTACCGCTCTAATAATAAAAATCTATCATAGTACTAATTTTGCCAGTAAGCTTTGGGAAAATAAACACATTGTTTCTTAACTTCTCCTGACTAGGTGAAACATTTTACCCCCTCTTTTGAATTCAAGGTAGTGTGGTTTGTTTAAAAATGCAAATATTCCCTTTACACCTCACATTCTAAAACTTCACCCATGTTTACCTACTTATCATTTAAAACCTAGCTTATTTTGTGATAAATCAAAGCCTTCAGACCACCTGTCTTTAATTCAATTAAGTCAAACACACACACACACACACACACACACACACACACACACACACACACACACACACACACACACACACACACACACACACACACACACACACCACTAGACAAAGACCCCACTATTACTCTACAATAAATTCCAATAAAATTACGAAAATTATTATATCTTCCTGATAGCACCTCTTAAGCAAGGTTGCATTACCAGCTTTTACCCTTCACTGTTACTATGTTGCAAGGACGTGAATTTCTGAAGTAAGTCATGGAGCTGCCCCCAAGTTTTTAGATGGCTCCCTGGAGGTCCTTGTGGATGAGCTCAAGGGAAGGAGAGACGTACCATTCTCCAGAACCACAGGAGCATCCCAAGAGCCAATATCCAGCAGTGCTGGACAGAGGTGGCAGAGATGCTCAGTGTAGGCAGCATCACCTCTTTCCTAGGAACTGGCATCAGCGTGGGAAGCGGTACAATGACCTCAAGAGCAGCATGGATGAGTACAACTCCTCATCTTTACACCTCTCTCAACAGTGTCTGCCAACATTCCTTTTACTGCCTCTCCCAGGATTCACAATTACCTCCCTTCCTCTGCTCATCACACAATCTCAAAGCTACACTGCAAACTCTCTCCACCTCATTTCACACATGCTCATCTCTTCATTTGCTCTCACCATGCCATGGGACTGACTATCTAAATGTGGTATCTGCATATTATTGGTAACCCACCTTCACTTCAGTAAATATTCAGCATGCTTCAGACATTTTGGCTCTATTCTTCAGATTCTCAGCTGCTAACATCCAACGTCCCAGCTCAATCCTTACCTTTGTCCCTTGTATCTTAGGCTCTTCTAAGCACTATCACTCACTTCCTATGGCGTAACACCCAGAACAAGTGAACACAGTGCGTACCAGTGCTAGGGGCATCCCAGGACAGAGTTCACCAGAGGGTAATGTCATGACCTAGTTCTGCTGACTCAGACAGAGATAATGACATCTGGGATCCAGCCATGAAAAAATAAGTGCTTGCCTCACATAGTTTTACTGGAAGGTCAGCTAAGGAGTTCCAGCACCATGGCTGAATATTTGGAGGAATTCTCTTCCAGCCTGGGCAGTATTAACAGGATTCAATATTCACAGACCTTACAGCTTTGTTGGAAGCTCAAGCAACTACTATGCAGACTCTGAACTGCACTCTGGGAAAACAGACTTCACCTTTGTAAGAATATGGGCTTTTGAGGGTGTAGGGATCAGGCATTGCAAATGTTAAATCACCCCAAGCATTTCTCTAATTCTTAGCATTGAACTTTGCTAGACAGTAGTTTAGTATTAAAATTGTAAGTTTATAGCTTTCCTAATTTAATAGATGTTTGCTAGTTAAGTGTTATTTCTTCTCTGTTAGAATCAGGGAATTGCTTGTTAAAAATTAAAACATACAAAGGTAAGAAATAAGAGCAGGTCATAGGTCCCTTTGAACATGCTCTAGAAATCAATAAGATCATGGCTGATCCTCTACCTCAACTCTACTTTCCCACACTCTCCCCATATCCCTTTATTCTTTTAGTATCAAAAAATCTATCAGACTCTGTCTTGAATTAACTCAACGACTGAACACCTGAGAAAGAGAATTTACAGCACTTTGAGTGAAGAAATTTCTCATCTCAGTCCAAAAGGGCTGACCCCTTATTCAGAGGTTGTGGCCTCAGTTGGAATCCCCCCCCAATCATGGAAACATCCTCCCTACACCTATCCTGCCAAGCCCCCTTGAGAAGTTTATACATTGCAATATGATCACCTCTTATTATAATTACTAGATTTTAACTGTAGTGAGAACTCATTGTTCTCAAAATACTCATTGTCCTCACCATGGAAACAGAAACAAGAATAGAGAAAGCCTGTGCTGAAGCTAAAAATCAGATAAAGGAAGCCCAATGCTTGTGCCTAGTTATAGGCTGGGACTTCCCAGTCCTGCTGTGGTGGGGCCCACTATGGGGGATGTGGTGGGCCAGCCAAAAGCCCATTGACTTTAAGCAGGACCGGAAGATCCTGGCCATAGTATTTGCCAGGTCCATTTCGGGAAGAATGATTGGGGGTTAGAGGGAGTGGGAATGAAAGGGATGTACATGAATTATTTTTTTCTGGAGTTCTAGATTGTGAGGTTCATGCTAGAAGGTTTGAGTCATTCGAAGTGTAGTAGGACCAGGAAGAACAGATTTAGATGCACTTGTGAATAGAAGGAGAAGGAAAGAGGGCACATCTATTACCCAAAGGACAATAACAGATTCACAATCCTCAATTATTCTTTGTAAATTCCACCTTGAATACTGCAATGTATTAAGTCTTATGCATAAATAAAGTCATAACTGTTACCAATATGGGGCTGGATTTTCAGTAAGGGATAGGGGCCGGACATACGTGAGCTAGTTCTGAGCCCGACCCAGCACAGGGTGCTTTAGACACACCCACAGTGATTTTCAAAGTTTCAGCCAACTAAAGGCAAGGGACTGCCGATGCCAACCAATCGGGAATGGTTGGTAGGATCCCAATAGTGGGGGGTTGAGGGGGGGGGTGTCAATGAGGGGCCCTCCAGCAATCAGGGCAACCACCTTGGCTGAGGTGGGAGCTGCCAATCTGAAGATGGAGTGAGAGAGGGAGGAGGCCAGATGAGTTTTTTTTGCTACTTAAAAAAGCCACATCTGCCTGGCCAAGATCCTCAGCAGCCAGAACAATGGCCTGGCAGCAGTTATGGGTCTGGGGGCTCCCCTCACGTGATCCTTCACCCTCCCCACTCACTTCCCGCCCTTAGCCCACCATGATGGTCTGGGCATAGTCCAGACCGAAATGGACTGTGCACATTGATGACTGAAAATTTCAGTTGGCACAGGAACGGATCCTTAACTGGCCTCATAATTATCAATAATTGGCCTTAACCAGCTGCCGGCCACAAGAATTGACAGCTCAGTGCTTTCCTCTTTGAAAATGGCTCTGGGTTCGGGATTGTGGCAGCGAACTGGCACAGAGGTCAGCAGCACCAAAGTGCCCACCTGCCCACTTCCAATTTGGACCCCATGGTGTTAGCTTTGAACCATTGAACATACAGGCCACAAGGAATGCAAACTTTTCCCTACAGCGACAAGCAGACAAGAGTTGAACCCAGAATCTCCCTATTGTTATATTGTGACTGAGTCTATTTTATCAGTTCAAAATATCAAATCCATGTAGCAGTTTTGTTGCATTGAAAGGATTTATCAATGTTCAATTTTATTTTCTCTCAAACTTTCTTCCTTGATACACAGCAGTTGGTAGGAACGTTTTCCATAATTTTTCTTTAATGAATGTTTGATTATCCCCTTAAACTTAGGTCAACTTTCTCCTCTCAAGTGCTTGAAACAGCAACTCAAATTAATTTCATTTTTAACGCTTTCAATTTCAGAAACAAATGATCATGTGTTTGCTGCTTTTACATCGGGCTGAGACAATAGAGAGAGAGGTGCTTGGAATTAGGGTTTGGAACTAATTTTCATGCCTCCACTTCGCGAGCACTCTGTCCTGGAAAGCAACACATGACCCTGAATGGGTTATGATGAAGCCTTTGAAAGCCATCAGTCCAAATCTTCACCAGGCTGTGAAATTTGATGTCTGCAGATAAATTCTTAAATTCTTAAGGTTGGTGGGTCTCTTGTGGTCTAACATTCATGTGGTCTAGAAAAATATGATCACCTGATTAAAGGAATGACCGAGTTTTCCTGGCCCCATGGAGATAGGGTTGGTGTCAGGGTGGGGCTAGGAAAACAGGGACAAGCCACACTGGGGCAGCCCTCTCATGCATTTCTGCTTCCAGGGGACTGAGGCGAACAGATAACTGGGTTGGCTGCCTATTCCGCAGATACAGGCAGTCAATTAGCACAATTAAGGCCCCACTTGGGGGCCATTTTGCACTGGTGCCAGTATTTTACTGATGGCGGAGCAGCACCTCCCATCATTTGTGGAGGCTGCCAGCAACAGGCCAAAGGCTCCATAGCCCAATGATGGAGCAATGGGATGAAATGCCATCGTCCCATCTGTGAATAGTCTGGCAGAGAGGCTTCCCTTCAAACTGATGTCCGTATTGGCTTTGGGTCTCTTTAATGTATTACTCCTATGTAAATAGCGAAGGATGCCTCCACGTTGGGGCATCTTCGTGCTCTCCTATCTGCTTCAGCAGTGCCCATTTCTCCTGGCGGGGCTATCAGCCTGGGCTACCAGGGGTTATTGAGGGCTGCAGCATCAGGAGTCCACCTGCAGACCTTAATAGGTCAGTGAGCATGGTGAGAACATAGGCAGTTTCAGGGCACCCATATGGATCTGACATCAGGAACCCGAAGCCTGCTGGAAAGTCCAGCCTAGCTCTGCTTAAGAGTCCAAGCAGTTGATTTGTCAATTCAGAATTTATTTATGGCCCAGGAATTTGGTTCCCCGAGGAGTCATAACCCAGAGCCATCCCACAGGCTGTGCTGGGTGGGACCCCCAGAAGTTGCCAGGCAAGAACTGCACAAGGATTGCCCTGGAAGTTTAAACTTCCGATGGGCAATTACCCTGCACCAGGAACCATCCGAAACTCCGGTTTAAATTGAAGACTTCAGATAGTTCTAAATCTCTTTTCAGAATATTTACCCAGGAGTTAGAAGGATTAAAACCACTTCTAACTCCTGGGTAACTATGGTGCTGAAACCCCCACCACCCCGAATCCCCCCATCATCCCCCGCCACTGACTACCCGCCCAACCCCCCAGCTACCCAACCAGGGCCACCCAACTCCCGAACTACCCACCATGTCCCCTGACCACCCAACTCCCCTTGACCACCTGACCCACCCCTTTGACTACACCCCTGCCCAACCTCCACGACAACCTGATGCCCCCACTTCCAGCTTCCAGCGAACTCCGAAACCCTGGCTATGCCCCAACCCCCTCAAATACCCCCCTTCCAACACCTCATTCTTACCCCCCCGACTACCCATCCTATCCCCACAACTACCCCCCAACCCCAACTACCCTACTTCTTGACTACCCCTCAAATCCCCCATCCTGCCCCACCTTGCTACCCCCACACCTAACTATTAACCCCCGATCCAAATCCTTGCCTGCACAGGGAGTGCTCAGCGCTTCCAGGCGCATGTCATGATAGGCAGTCCTTAATTGGCCCACCTATGTAAAATGGCGCCACCCAGTGGTGCCAATCAGCTGTGCACCCGCCCACGCCTGCTCCCGCCCAACCACCCCCCGGACGAGGAGAAAATTCTCCCCTATGTTTTTCAATGAAAACAAACTTTATTGTTCATCAAAAAGAGTTAAATAAAGTAAGCACTATTAGCTTAATACTATAGTTTATAAAGACTAACGCTATAAACTTCATTCTACTTTTTACTTTCTCCCAAGAGTTCCCTTATCTTACAAGATCTTGAACGTTCATTCACTTTTCCTGGCTCCAATGCAAAAGGGACTGCCAAAGCCCTCCAGGATTCACTTTAATTTTCCTTAGTATTCCAGTTATCCCTTAAGGTACAAATTCATGGGGGTCTTTCCATTAGCATGTTGCGATGCAACCCTCCATCTTTACTTTACAGACTTCATGACTGCATCATGATGCCTCAACTCCTTGTTTGGGTTGCTGGCAGATCCAACCGCCTCTTACAGCTTCCCAAGTTATCTCTTCTGATTGTTTTCTGTCACAAGGCTCTGTGTGGATCACTATCAATTTTTTCAACAAGCTGCCCAGCTAAAGCCAATCTTTCAGCTGCTTTTCCTTCATGAAATCCAAACTGAGATACAGCCCCACCTACATTCCATGCAGTGAACAATTAAATTAATATTTTTTCTGCTTGAAATGCAGGCCTAACTGACTATCACCTCCTGTTGGCTCTCTCAACCCAGTGAGATGCAGTCTTCGCCATAGCAAAGCTACAACTGCCTCTTCCTGTTTCCCAAACTGAACTGCCTGCCTTTGTCAGCAAAACACACATAGAGGGCAGAATTTTCTGCCAGCCGGGCGGGTGGGCCCAACCCAATCTCCGGCGGGCGGGGAACCGATCCCCGCCGGAGAAGCGGGCTCCACCGCCATTTTACGTGGGCAGGCCAATTAAGGCCCACCCAGCGTGACATCCGATGGGAAGCGCTATGCACGTGAAAGAGCGCACATCTCCCTGAGGCTAAGTGCTGCCTCAGGGAGATCGCTTACACTTTTGAAAATATTAAAAATAGAAAAAAAATCCTTAACATGTCTCCTTCATGTGACAGTGAGATGGGACACGTTCATAATTTATAATAAAGGTTTATTAAACATTTTTAAACCCTACATGAAACCTCATCCCGCCGACGGATGAGGTTTCATGTTTTTTCTATTCCCCGCCAGGGCTCCTGGCCAACCCGCCAACCTTAAGGTTGGACGGGCAGGTCCTTTAATTGTATAAATGATCCTGTCAATGGCCTCAAGTGGCCATTGACAGGTTGGCGGGCGGACAGCTGATTTTGCTGCAACCCCGCCTTCCTGAAAATTTAAATGGGGCGGGATGATGTTGGGGGTTCCATCTGATGTCATCCCGCGTCATTTTACGTGTCGGTGATTGGGCCCCGCCCCCTGCTCGCCGACAGCAAAACTCTGCCCAGAGAAATTAAATGAAAGAACCTTCTAACCAAGGGTCCACCTGAAATCACTGTCTTGAGGGCATCGTAACACACATGATTTGTTCCCTGGTAGAAATGCAAATTAACTACCTTTTAGTTTCAAAGATTTCCTTAATTTTGGGAAACCATGTAAATAATTTCAAACCCCAAAGGTGCTTTACAACTCTCTTTCTCAGAATCTCCAGCTTTTAGCTTCTTTCATGGTGATAATGATAGATGCTTTGGCTGTACCATGAGGTCAAGAAATGGGTCATTCATTGTTCAAGTGTTTACCTCTCCTCCTCTGACCTTGTAAGATAAACATAGGGTAGGTTTTAATTGTAATTAATCCCCAGCTTGTTTGAATTGCATTCACTTCAGGGTTATTACCAAGTTCTCATTCAGGATTTTGTACTTATCTTACATTTAACATTTTAAACTCCAACATAAAAATTATATTTCTGAAATTAAAAGTTATATTCTAAAGCACATGAATTATGAACTAGGTATTCATAACAAGTGCCACAAAAGTCTCATGTTTTCACATGGGTGGTCAACATCAGTGAATGCATCTACACACAACATCTTCTGCCCACTGCACCACAAATCTCTCATGTTGTTCAATGCACCACACCCCCATCACTCACCCAAAGCATTCTCCAGCACTTAGGGCTCATACCTGCCATTGCTGTCATCCTTGCAGCCACATCTCATTTCTTCCACATGCGTCCAGCTACTCAGCTATGGCAGGCACATCACCTAAACACAACACTACATAATCACAGATGTTCTGCCCTTTCTTTTGCAGAACAAGGTTGTACACAAAAAAAGGCAGCAGAATAGAACTGGTAGGGGACAGGGACGCCTGCACCACCTGAACCCTGTGAAGAGATGGTTGTCTTTACCATGACACCAGCTGTGATGGGGCTCATAGCATCCAACAGCAGTGAAAACATTGAAGATGATGGTATATTCCTGCCTTATGGCGCTTCTCAACTCTCAGTTCATGTGTATCCTATTACCTGAGCATGATGAGCAAGCAGCTGATGGTCTGATCACGGAGCACATGTTGCTCATCCCACTCCTTCTCCCTCACACCAACCTCCCACTTCTGAGTTCCTGTTTTCAGACACCCAAGAACTGCTTCTCCCCAGCCACAACCAAGGTGAAGAAAAGAGAGGGACAACACATCTCTAATGCAGAGGCTTATCACTTGATCTGATACTTGCAGCCACCAGCTCAGATACTGTCCCTGCAGCCTGAAGGAAAGTATAGAGTTGGGATCAGCACATAGTGAATCATCAGATATAATTAGCCTGTAGCCAGGCCAGGGGGAAAGGATGGCTCTTTTGCTAGCTCCTTGGAGAGCGATGTTGCAGATGAACTCAACTGCAGAGGATCCAGATGAGGACCTCGATAGGTCAGCATACAGGAAACTGGTGATGGGCTTGCACACTGAGATGCTGTGCAGATTGGCTGGCCGGAAAGCCTCCTGTCACTATCAATGAGCATGGAGGAGTCCAGCTTCAACAAGGCAAAGGGAATGGTGCAGAGCTTGTCCTCTCCACAGCCACTGCTACATCTCCCAGATGTGTTGCCTGCTGATAGATTGGCCAAATTTGGAATCCTGGAAGCATATGCACTGTGTGACATCATGATAACGTTGACTCAAGGCTTTCCCTGTACAAGGGGAACAGACCTGCCTGCAGCCTTCTCCTCGAGTTCAGAAACAGACAACGGTGTATTACCAAGTCACTGTGGTGCCATTTGAGGTGGCACTATGTTAACAAACTCCTAGCTCCATGTTCTTACATCTTGGACAGAGTGCTCGACTCAATAGAGGCTTTGAACAGATCAATGGGTATGATAAACCCAGCCCCACAGGAGTAGCAGCGGAGGTGTGGGAGCAGTCACATTGTCCTCTCTCATGATGTCAATACATTTCCTCCTTTGTCACCCCTCCAATCAATCCCCATCATTGTGCCAGTGAGTGAACTACTGCCCCAATAGTAACCAAGATAAAGCACTGAGTAGCAGGGCCCTCAAAGGCTCGAGCACCCTGAAGTCCCCGAGCATCAGCTTCACAAAGGTCACAATATAAGCAAAGGAGCCTTCTAACAATTTTGATGAGTTCATTAGGGGACCATTCATGAGGGTACTAGAGGTAAGAAACCTTGTTTTAAGAAGCGCACCATAGAATGGACGAGAAATGAATGGAAGGCAATCTCTGTGTTGGGAGTTGCATTCATCAATTTAATCGCATTTGGCACTTCTATCTGAAGTGTGATTTTTTAGCAGCCCCTGAGTCAGCACTGTCAGCATGTCATTGATGTAGAAGTTGGCTCAGTTGTTCTTTCATGCAGGATTAAGGGAGTGGTGAAGGATGTAACAAGGGTTGTTAATGCAGTGGGATTTCTATATCTTTACTGAATAGGGGAATGAATAGATCACTGGAATTGGTGGACAACTCACTTGACCGTCACATTTCTGGCTCCAAGACACTGAAGGTTGTCTTCCTTCCGCTGCTGTTTTCTAGCCCTTTCCCTTAATTGGTCACCTGATGGGGCCTATTGTTATTGCTCTGACTCCACCAAATACAGTTCTCTGGGAAGAGTGCAGTGCAGCATTGTATGTGATGCTGGAGCCATTGTGGGGCATATAGTAGAGAGCTTCCAAACCTGTGCAGACACCTGAACCTCTAGCAGAATTATCATCCTGATGGTCAGGTGGCTTTGATTACACCTGTGTTGCTATGTGTTGTTCAGGTATCATGGGATTTCGGAGGGATGTCATGAACCACATACGTAAGGGATATCCTTCATCCCCCAATAGCCATCCTGTCATGTTGGAGGGTTGAAGATTTGGGGTTGCTTAAGTGTTGCAGGATAGAAGCATCATGAATGCTGCCTAAGTGCACTGGACAAACTTGCACGATCATAGTGACTAACTTGACATTAATGGAGTGGTAGTCCTCCCTATTCGTGAATACTGCAGGCTTGTGTTCTGGCTAAGAGATAACTGTGTGGTTAAAATATGGCCACTGGGAATGGAACAGCAAGTCCTCTGCAGTGATTTTAACCAGCCACCTACTCAGTCCCTGCCAGATGAGCGCCTTTTTAAATTTACTTCATTGTAATCACGAATGCTATGGGGAGATAAAATTTTTGGTGATCTTTTATGGCATAAGATATTTTTAACCCAAAATCAAATATATTTCTTCAAAGGTTAACAGTATCCTTTTTTTTAATTCCCTAAAGAAGAAATCTTCAAAAAAAACTTTGTGCAAATTTTCATTAACAGATCAGTGAGGAGACTGAATGAAATTCTTACTTTTAAAATTGTGCATCTCAAGGTTGTGCACTCTTAACCTACAAATGATTCACAAATCTCTCAATTTGCTCCTTATTAATTGATGTTCTGGAATAAGTACAATTCAGTTAGTGCTGTGTCAGCAGCAAGTTAGGTGTTATAGTGCCACACAAGCTATCTCTTTATCGTGCTGTACTAAAGATTGCAGATCTCCCAATGAAAATTACTATATTTTTTATTTAAGTTGTAATAAGAATATAAGAGTAAACACAGTTAAAGTGACCTTGTTAAATTATGTTTGAGAGTGATGACATCAATTAATTTACTGGCCATGTTCTTTCTTAAATATGAAGCAATAGTCTTGACCATCCCAAAAAATTGAGCCAATGTAACAGTTTACCTTTGGCATTCACTATTAAAATGGCATGGATGTCCCAGGGAATTACAGTCTAAGTAACTCAAGCTATTACTTGGGCCACACCAAAATATCCTGCAACCAACCCTCTGTACTCCTATGCGGTGACCCTGTTATCCATCAATATAATCTGACCAACTGAGTGGGTGTTTCATTATCATAGCCACATCTAATTTGCTGTAGAATTTCCTCCCTAAACCTCTGCCTTTACTGCAGTTTCCTTCTTTAAGACGCTCTTTAAAGCTTACCTTTTTGACTAAGCTTTTGATCATCTAATCTAGTATCTCCTTGTGTGGCTCAGTGTCCTATCTTGTTTTATAATGCCTCCCTGAAGTGCCTTGGGATGTTTTATTATGCTAAGGATGCTATGTGAATACGAATTATTGTTGTTGTTGCTGTATAAATGCTACTTTGATCACTGCTGGCATATAGACCGTACTAGAATAGTGACAGTGACTCGATAGTGGAGAAGTTTGTATTGAAAAAGTGGATTTCAAAATTTCATTGGAAGCCTTCAATTAGCTTGGAAAGGCACTGTCTTAGTACAATTATGCCAACTAACAATGGAAATTCTATTTAATAGAATAACACAAATCTAGGTATGCATGTGCAGATGGTAGAGTTGATCATACCACCCTGTAGTTGAAGGTCCTGAGAGAACTGAAATAAGGGCCAGAATTTTACTGCCCCATTGAGGCAGGGGCGGGGCTGTAAAATGCATTGTGTCATCCAAAGGTCCATTGACTTCGGTGGGACTATAAAATCCCACTGGTGTAAAATTCTGCCCAAGGTCTTTGACAATAACTTCTTAAAAGATAATTGGAGCCATTTTTGTTTAATAGTTCATTGTCTCTATCTGGGAACATAACATTTGAAATGAGCTGGTAACTGGACTCCAGGTATCTCCTAGATGCTTCCTGTTTGCTCTTTCTGATTGAGCTTTTGCAGATCACGACAGATCATCCTTCACCCGGCTATCTTTAATCACTTGCTCTTTACCATTTAATTTTGAATAAACATGCAATAATTCATTTAATACTGCATGGTATCCTAGCTGGGGATTTCTGCATTTTCTAGCTTATTAGCCATTAGAGTTATAGGATCAATACATTGGCCATTGACCACACTGCTTCCAGCTTGCTACTCTTCTCACTGTGGCATATTTTAATGAGTTCGCCAGAAAATGTAGGTGTAAATTTGCCACTGGGTGCTTTAGGACACACAATGGTCTAACTCACGGTGTCTTTGATCAAATGTGCTATTCCAGGAAATCCTGGGCTTCAAAGTTATATTTCAATATTTCACTTACAATCTTTGTGCAAATGATATAACATAGCCCTGTGTGCCTTTCCATTTTCTTGGAGGAAGTACACTGACATTAGTTTGTGATTTTCTCATAGCTACGAACATGCGAATTAGGAGCAGGAATAGGCCATTTGGCCCCTCAAGCCTGCTCCACCATTCAATGAGATCATGACTGATCTGATTGTAGCCTTGACTCCACATTCCCACCTACCCCTGGTAACTTTTCATCCCCTTGTTAGTCAAGAATTGATCTACCACTGCCTTAAAAATATTCAATGACTCTACATCCACTGCTCTCTGGGGAAGAAAGTTCCAAAGGCTAACAACCCTCTCAGAGGAAAAATGCTCCTCATCTCAGTCTTGATTGGGAGACTCCTTGTTTTTAAATGGTATCCCCAGGTTCTTGTCTCTCCCACAACATCCTTTCAGCATCCACCTTGTCAAGGCCCCTTGGACCTTATTTATCTCAATTAGATCACCTCTCATTCTTCTAAACGCCAATGGATACAGGTCCAGCCTGTTCACCCTTTTCTCATAAGATAACCCCCTCATATCAGGTATCAGTCGAGTGAACCTTCTTCAGTCGAGTGAACTTTCTATCAATTGCAAGATCACTTGCATTGCTGCACCTTTCATATCATTCGAAAATAATTGGCTTAGAGATGTTGAAAAGCAGTTTTAAAATGGAGAACAAGCTGGAAATATTCAAGGGAAAATTCATCTTTCTGAACTACTACAGAAAATCTGAAATACAGATTTTAAACAGTACAGCATGAACATCTGTAGCAGCAACGAAATAAATTGGCAGAACTAAAAAGAATATGGATTTTCTGCATGCATAACTGCCCAATATTGGTACTAAAAATCCCTGTTAAATATTCCATTACTAAATTTCAAAAATCCTTGTTAAATATCTTATTGCTAAATTTCAAAAATCCCTGTTGAATACTCCGTTGCTAAATTTTATTCTTTTCTGAAGATAACTCGATGCTCAGCAAATTGAATGTTTAATTTCATTCCTTGCACATTTAAAATAGTTTGACTATTTATCTCTCAGTGTGAAATGATTTATGGATGCGGATGGGATTAACCATGACCCTTTAGTGAAAAATCAGTAGCCTTTCCCTGAACAAGTCACCCAGTGCATCAAAAGAATTAAACGATTAAGTAAAAGTGACATGCAACATCATTGAACTTTTAAAAAGCTACAAGAAACAAATTGAATAATTCATTCTTAAGAACAAAATAATAATCACACAACAGAATTGTTTAGAGACATTGTTTATCAGGCAGTACTGATTTACTAGGGTGAAGGAATGAAACACACCTAGAGTGCTGATGGATTGCAAGATATATTATTGGAGAAAGGATTTCTTTTCACTTTTTCACTGGATTAACAGGACATATGCTATACAGTAGCAATAAAGTATGCAACGACAAACCTAATTTTCCAGATTTTTCATTATGTATTGTGGTACCAGAGCTATCGAATCATAAAAATAATTCATTCGACAGCAGTTATTCATTTCAGCCACTATTTTAAGATATGCACAGTCTAAGCAGGTAAATGATAAATGGACTGAGCTTTTCCCAATTTTCTAAGGAGCAGGAAAAAAATCCCTTCATGGTATTATCTTTTTTTTAGTAAGATGAAAGCACCAGCAAAAAAGAAGATAATTCACCTGAGTCAATAAATCACTTTGTCACCTTATTCTTTTATTGATCTCTATAAAAATCATGTGCATTTTGTTATCAAAGAATTCTGCAGCATAAGATATTGCTGGTGTACAGTGAGTTGTTGGCTTGCATTGAAAGGCTGCTTTCTATAATTAAAAAGAAGCGCTAGTGTGGGGCTTGTGCTCCATGAAACAGCAGAGCTATAGTCAATTCCAGTCATCTGCATGCTTTCTGATTTTAATAATAAATACATTAATGCGTTACCTGAAACATTACACATCTGAAAGGATTTGCTAAAATGGTTCAGTTACCTTTAATTTGGAATAAAGTCATTTGGTCCAAATCTGATATCAGAGCATAGAATCACACAGCTTTGTTCATTTTCACATGGTGATTGTTTGTACTGAATTCTGTATCATTATCTGCACAAACACCCAATCTTACTTGACAGATGTAATATATTATTTAAAGCATGGTTTTAATTCACTGGGAAGCTATCTGTGATAAAGATATTGTTTCCAAGCAATAATGGTGAGGAAAGTAATTTTAAAGCAGTAGTGATAACAACGTTGATGAGAACAGTCTTAATACAACAGCACTACCCACTCGTTCATATGTCTGCATTTTCAATATCATTACCCCCTACAGGCATCGTTACACTGGTTCTTGACAATTTTTTTCTAATTACACTGTCATTCCACTTTTTTGTTCAGTGGTCATTTCTTTGGATGTAAAGAGCTACTATTACTCAGCAGGTTAGATGCAGAGTTGCACAACAATTTCAAGTACATCAAGCAAATTACATGCCTAAAATTACAGCTTGATACTTTTCTCTGCTGGAACATCAGGAATCCTTAATTTTTGCAGATAAATAATAAATAAAGGATTGTTCTTCCCATTTGTTTTCATTTAGATTATGTTGTATTCAGCAGACTATGAAAGTCAGGGAAATTTTGAAAAAGACAGGAAGGAAATATAGCTGAGAGGGAAGAGGGAGGAATTTAAGATGTTTAAAGATCAAAGGCACTTTCAGAAGTGAAGAACATAGTTGCATGTTATGTTACTAAATCATTTACATTCACCACACATTTTGCTGTGAATGTGGTATTTTTAAATCATAACTCATATTTATAGTATGTTCCAATGCACAGGAAATGAAAAGTAGCTACAAAATTAAAATATAATTAACCTGATGATCACAGTAGAAGAAAAAAAATACAAATAAACTTTGATTTTGAATTTTGGGAATAACAGCCCATTTATTTAAAAACATGATTCTTCAGTTTAACAACCATTGCACCATGAAACACTGCCAAATATGTTCAAGTAATTTACAGTATGGTATATGATTTACATTTCCTTGTATCTTATTGAGAATACATCCTAATATTCATTATAATCAGATTGCAAAACAAAATCTGTTATAAGTGTATAACTTATTTATTCTAAACATAAACTGCTTATTGTAGCTCTTTTGGGACTTTGTCAAAGCCTACACAATATTTGGTAAAGTAATCACTGTTTAATTATTGAGGATGCCAAGAATAAAATTATTATTAGGGATATGGAGAAGGTACAGGAGAATAAACTACACCCATAATTTTGCTTTATTAATGACATTCTGTCAAAACATAAAGAGTTTATTGTACTTAGCTGCTGGTGACAAAGGTGGCTTGCTTCTCAAGCTTAAGTCAGTTACTTAAGCAATAAGCCTTAGCTACCATTGTGTGTAAACAGCTGCATATTACAGCCTGCCTCTGCATCAGCATTCTCAAATAACTATATTTCTTTGTAAACATACTGGGGGCAAAATCAAATAAGAAACATTCTAAGCTAATCATTTTGTTTGATGAGTGTTGTTTTTCCCATTTTGTGCATTAGGCAAAACGTGCTCCTCTGCTGGTGCACAGTGAAAGCTCACCATTTCAGCAGCTCGGGGGATGATCTGTTCCAAATTGTGCATCAGGGTTGGCCTTCTCCTGATTTGAACAAGTTTTTGGTGCATAGGTAGATTGCCCAGAGAGCTTGGCTCAGACCATATTTTGCCAAACTGTTCATAGTAGTTGGAGGTCCTGCTGGAAGGGGTGCACCTCAAGTAGGCTGGTCTTACTTGGAGTAGAAGGCCACCTGCAGTAAAAGCAAAGATGCAAGAAACATTGGAAGAGCTCACCAACTGAGTTAAAGGCAGTCACCATATCACTTGTTGTGGTGTCATACTCCTCCAAGAGAGTGTGAGCAGATTGATCACATGACTGTAAGATCCAATAGCTGTGTAACACGGGCTACCATGTTAATGTTAGTCTGGAGCTGGGTCTGGTTGGAGAAGCACATATCATGTTGGTGCTCTGTTGTTTGTGTAAATAAATAGCATGTGCTTCATTTCATATTGGTCTCTGCATCTGCAGTATATGTAATTGACTCGCCTGCTGACTGATAAGCGTGCAACTGGTTCACAAGCAAAGTGACCCCATAGTAAAACATAACAACTGGCAATGAGGCAAAAGACGACCAGTCGACGACACCAAGGTCAGCTGCAAAAACTCAACTGAAGAGAATCAGCCATGCCCTGCGGACCGATTGTAAGTACAGCCCTCACCATAGTTGTCGTCCATAGTAATCCTTTCAGTATGCCACAGTTTAGTTGCATCGAGCTGTTTGATCAGATCACTGATGACAAGTCACATTATATTGAACGCCTCGCATTTTTCTTTTTGGCCAGTTACATACTGGGGGAGGAGAAGAGGTAGGCGATCCGCTTATTGACATGTGACAGTAAAACATATGGCCTACTTTGTAGTCTAATGGCACCCAACGCCCCAGATTCCAAGAGCTCTGGTGAGTTGGTGAATCTTATGAAAAGCCGCTTTCAGCCAAAACCCTCAGTAACAATGCCGGATTTTAAATTTAATGTGATGTGTTGCACCCCTGGAGAGACAGTCACTTGCTATGTAGCAGTCTTGAAACAATTGACAGGGCGCTGTGAGTTCGGGACATCAATTAATGATATGTTCAGAGACCGATTAGTGTGAGAGATTAATGAAAATGCCATTCAAAAAAGATTGTTGTCAGAAACAAATTCAGACTTTAGCAAAGCGCTGGAGTTGGCGCTCGTTATGGATAGCATGGCCAGGGACTCAGAAGCAATCAAGGGAGCACAAAATGGCACCGTCCTTCACGTCGGGAGGGAAACACTGGCTAGAAATGGCGTGGAAACGCTGGGCTCCGTGGAAAGGTGGGAAACAGCCACCATTAAGAGAGCAGCAAAAAACAATGGTTTAACGGATAAAAACCACATTCATAACAGCAGAATCGGGACCAGACAGCTTTCAAGCAAATGATAATTAAGAAAAACCAAGTTTTTCTACTGCCGTCGCAATAGGCCCATTATGTGAAGAGAGATTGAGGCAAAAATCAAAAAGGCAGAAGTAGTGAAATTTGTGTAAGTGAGGAACCAGAAGAAACAGAGTGAGATATTTACCAGCTACACAACTTAAAAATGGGTAAAACAGAGCCAATCTACATGACCGTAGAAGTCAACAGAAAACTCATTCAACATGGAGGTGGATACAGGCACATCCACGATAGTCATAGGGGAACACACTTTAAGTATCTGAATGGAGGAGGCCACTCCCTAAATCTGGAAAACTCAGATGCTAGACTAAAGACATATACTGGTGAAGACATACGAGTAAAAGGTATATGCAAGTTTCCAGTACAATATAGAAGCCAGTCTGCTAACCTACCCTGATAGTGGTAGCAAGAGAGGGTCCAATTCTGCTTGGTTGGAATGGGCTTAAGGAAAGTTAGAGTGGACTGAGATTTTCCAACCCAGAATGAAAGATCTGCAAAATTGATTACAGAAATATGCCTCTGTATTCAGGGAAGAGCTTGGGAAAGTTCAGGGGCTGCAAGCTAAAATCCACATGAATCCCGGGGCAACCCCCAGACACTTGAAGGCATGGCCAGTCCCCTATGCATTAGAGGAGAAAGTTGATGTTAAATTAGACAGGATGGAAAGGTTGGGAATCTGACAACCTGTACAATTTTCCGAATGGGCAGCGCCCGTAGTTCCAGTACTAAAGCTTGACAAGTGTGTGCGAATATGTGGGGACTACAAGTTGACTGTTAACAAAGTGCCTAGACTAGACAGGCATCCTATACCAAAAATTGATGAATTGTACTCCAAGCTGGCAGGGAGAACCACATATATGAAACTTGACATGAGCCACACTTACCAGCAAGTTGAGCTAAAAAAGGCCTCTTGGGATTTTGTGACTATTAACACACATAGGGGGTTATACCAGTATACCCGCTTACCCTTCAGAGTCGCATCAGCTTGTGCCATTTTCCAACGGACTATGGGAAATTTACTCCAAGGTCTACCCCATGTGGTGGTTTATCTCAATGATGTCCTAGTAACTGATGAAGAGCACCTGGCTAACCTGGAAGAGGTATTGAAGTGTTTCTCACAAGCCGGAGTACACTTGAATAGGGAAAAATATATCTTCAAAGCAAAAGAAATGGTTTAGCTGGGTCATAGGGTTGACTCGCAGGGCCTTCATCCGGTAGAAGAGAAGGTGAGAGCTATTCATGAGAAGCCAGCACCAAAAAATGCCACAGAACTCAATTCCTCCTTGGGAATGGTTAACTACTACAGTCGTTTTCTCCCAAATTTGTCAACAGTACCAGCTCCATTATACGGGTTACCCAAGAAAAGCCACACATGGACTTGGCAAGCCCCACAACAACATAGCGCTCACCCTGGCATTTCCAGAATGGAAATGTTGGCGTGCAGCTACTTATGGTGGCCAGGGATGGACACTGAAGTTGAAAACATGGTCAAGAGCTGCATGCAGTGCCAACAGGTGCAGAAATTGCCTCCTTCTGCTTCACTGCATCTTTGGGAATGGCCAGGAAACCCTGGGTCTCTCTCTACGTTGACTACATGGGGCCTTTTTTGGGCACAATGTTCCTCTTACTTATTGACTGTCACTCCAAGCAGATGGATCTATACAAGATGAGATCACCACATCTGCCACCACTATAGACAGATTGCATCAGAGTTTTGCAATACACGGTTTGCCAAAAATAATAGTGTCTGATAATGGAACAGCATTCACCAGCGGGGAATTCCAAAGATTTACAAGTCTCAATGGCACAACACATGTCAAAACTTTGCCATACCGCCGTGCATCCAATCGGTTGGCTGAGAGGGCAGTCCAGACCTTCAAGGCTGGAATGAAAAAACTAGCTGAAGGATTTTCCCCTCGGCGATTTGGGGCTGGGGCCCACTTGCCAAGGGGAAAATGATGTGGGATGAGGTCGGGAGGAACACCCGACATCATCCTGGTCCATTTAAATCTTCAGGAAGGTGGGCAGCCAGCGAAATCAGCTGTCTGCCCACCGACCTGTCAATGGCCAATTAAGGCCATTGACAGGCTAATTTACCTTGTTAAAGACCCTGCCCGTCCAAGCTTAAGGCTGGCAGGCAGGCCAGGAGCCTCAGCGGGCTCCAGATTATTCATGAAACTTAATCCACTTGCAGGATGAAGCTTCATGTTCGTTTTTAAAAAATGTAATAAACTTTATGTGTTTCTTATTAACATGTCCCATCTCGTGTGACATTGTCGAGGTAAGGCCCTCGCAGAGTTATTAATGAAGAGAAGTCTCAAGTCAGTGTTAAGCCTCATAAGAATTTAGGGGGGAAGGTGGAGAGAAGTCAGGAGACCAGAAAAATGAACATGATTACCACAGTCGTGAAAGAAACTTCACTGGTGGAGACACAGGTTTTGCAAAGAACTTTGGAGATGGGCCCAAATAGTTATCAAATGAAGTCAGTACAGATAACTCCTGAGAGGGAGGCCTCAGATAAACCATCCAAAGTCGTGGAACTACGACAGTCGACACATTTGAAAATGCCTCCTGAATTTGTAAATAGCTCATTTCTGGAAATAGTCATTATATTGTAAAATATACTTTCAAGTAAAGCAGGGGGGGGATATGGTAATCTGAGGTGTAATACACCTTTAGGAGATTGTGAGCAGATTGACCACTTAACTGTAAGACCCAATAGCTGTGTAGCATGAGCTACGATGTCAATGTTAGTCTGGAATTGGGTCTGGTTGGAGAAGCACACATCATGTTTGTGCTCTGTGGTTTGTGTAAATAAATAGTATATTCTTCATTTCATATTGGTCTCTGCATGTGCAGTATATTGCAATTGACTCACCCGCTGAGAGATATGCGTGCCACCCGTTCGCGAGCAAAGCAACCCGCAATGGAACAACACTTGTGCTTGGCTGTTAATGAGGAAAAGGTTTGTTGGTGTTGTGAGCAACACAAAACTCAACCTAAATTGAGAACATCTGCACCCACTGGGAGATTACACGTCGTGCATCTTACACAATCATTGCTTTTATGCACACACTCTTTCATTGTGACAAAGATACACGATCGACTGGCTGGAATGTTCCAGCACTGTTGGCATCGAGGGTCATGTCAGGCACGGGGTGGACAATATGGTGAGAAGGCCAAAAATTGATTTAATATGTCGTGAAACCAGTTGGTGATCGTCCACATCACCCGTCAATGGTGGGCCGCATTTCTTGCCACTGCACGTCAATACTTTAGCATCACATTAAACCCCTGCTTGCTGGAATCATCCCACCACATTGGATCATCTGGGCATCATGCTGATGTTTTTCACAACTGTACACAAGTGATTTTCACCTGGTGGGCTGCACTTCATTCGGGACTTCAAGGTTTCTTTGCCTAACTTGCTTCAGACAGCACTCGCAGTCATCAGCACCAGGCTTCACAGACAGCACCACATCATTTTTTGTGGGGCTCACAGACAGGTCTCTACCTACCAGATCAGTCATAATGTGGGGGTGGCTTTTCAACGGTTGCTGGGCCAGCGCTTGGTTGGGGAAGGTGGAGAAGTGGCCTCAGGTAAGTGGCTGCAGGGCAAGGGCTGTACTGGGGAGGGATCTATCCCAGGGTGTGTGTGGGGGCACATGTTTATCTGTGCAAGTGGCCTCAAGATAGTGAGGGCTGAGGAGGCAGTCTCCAGAGGAGATGAGGCCAGTTGGTGATGTGCGTTTTTATGTGAGAGAGCAAATCATGGTATCCCTTGAGCTGGCAGTGAGTGAGATGCCAGTGAATGTGTGATGGGCCTGAGTGTGTGTGTTTAGAGTGATGGCTGCCTTACCCTGGTGGTATGGATGACATCATTCATCCTCTTTCTGCACTGGATGACTGGCTTCTTGCATGCAGCATTGGCACTGACCACCCCTGCCACCGCCTCCCAAGCTGGAGTGGTGAGACAATGGTCCCTCTGCAGCCAGGGTGGGGTTAGAGAACATTGCATTGGGCCTCTATGGGTGCCCAGAAGGAATCCCAGGGATGCATCACTGAATCGGGAGCTGCACTCTTCTTAGCTTTTGGGGTCATGTCTTCATTGGAGCCCTCCTGGGCTGCAAGCATTGAGAAGTGTGCGCGCAGCTGCAAGTTAAACATGGTGCCATGCGTGAGTAAGTGGTGAGCTAATGGTGTGGTGGGCAACTTGGAGGCCAGCTACCAATGAGATGGTGTATTTCCTGTGGCTGCATAATAATGGGATGATATGGCGCGAGAACCCGCCATTGTGGCTGATGGATATAACGACTTTTCTTCCTGCCCACTACTGCACTTTGTGCAAATCTGGGATGATTTCACCCATTGTCTGTGATGATGAGGAACAGAAATTGTGATGGCTTGGTTGACATGCTGCTCTACTTTTGTGGAATTTCTCAGTGGGATTAGCAGCCAACATTTTTCGAGTTCTTTCAAAAAAGATATCCACCCTGTATTTCTTTACCTGTAAATTATGCGAGCCCTGCCAAATGCCCTACAGTGATGGCATCATGGTTTCTTCTTGGTTACTGTGGTCAGATACCACCTGACTTGTGACTGAGTGCAAATCCTTTCTTTTCATGGCGGTGATCTAAAGATCTCCAATGGGATAATTTGTACTCAAAGGAAGCCTGTTACTCAGAAAAGGGTATATGCCCTCCTTTCCCCAGGAAAGCTGGTGAAGCTCTTCCCCTTAGAAGCAAACTTGTTTCATACATGTGTTTATTACAGACTCCTTGATGCAGCTGGTGTCTCCTAGGTAGGATATTTTTTTTCCTTCGTTCTTGGGATGTTAGTGAACCATATGGGTTGCTACAGCAATTAAAGCTAGCTGTCATTAGGAAGTGGCTACAGAGAGGCATTGGTTGAAATATTCCAGAACTCACTGGATTCCAGGATACTCCTGTTCAAGAAGGGAGAGGGACAAAAAGCAGGAAACTATGGGTCAGTCAGCCTAACATCTATCATTGGGAAAATGCTAGAGTCTACTATTAAGGAAGAAATATCAGGACGTTTAGAAAAGATTAACGCAATCAGAGTCCACGTGGTTTTGTGAAAGGGAAATCATGTTTGACAAATTTGCTAGAGTTCTTTGAGGATATAACGAGCAGTTTTGATAAAGGGGAACCGGTAGATGTAGTGTATTTGGATTTCCAGAAGGCATTCGATAAGGTGTCACATAAAAGGTTATTGCATAAGATAAGAGCTCATGGTATTGGGGGTAAAGTATTAGTATGGATTGAGGATTGATTAATACACAGAAGACAGAGAGTCGGGATTAATGGGTTTTATTCAGGTGGGAAAGACATAACTAGTGGAGTGTTACAAGGATCAGTCCTAGTCCTTAATTATTTACTATCTTTATTAATGACTTGAAGGCGGGGTCAAAGTGTGATTTATCCAAATTTGCTGGCGATACAAAAATAGGTGGGAGGGCATGTTTTGACAAGGACATAAGGAATCTGCAAGAGGATATAGAAATTTTGAGTGAGTGGGCAAAAACTGGCAGATGGAGTTTAATGTAGAAAAGTGCGATGTCATGCACTTTTGGAGGAAGAATCAAAAGGCAGACTTTTATTTAAATGGAGAGAGACTCCAAAAAATTCAGCACAGAGGGATCTGGGTGCTCTTGTGCATGAAAAACAAAAAGTTAGCATGCACATGCAGCAAGTAATTAAGAAGGCAAATGGAATTTTATCCTGTATTGCTTGGCGGTTGGAGTTTAAAAATAGGGAAGTCTTGTTACAACTGTACAGGGTGTTGATGAGGCCACATCTGGAGTACAGCATACAGTTTTGGTCTCCATATTTAAGAAAGTATATACTGGTATTGGAGGTAGTTCAACAGAGATTCACAGGGCTGATTCCTGGGACGAAGGGCTTGACTTATCAAGAACGGCTAAACAAGTTAGGCCTTTATTCATTGGAGCTTAGAAGAATGAGGGGTAATCTTATTGAAAAGTACAAGGTTCCAAGGGCTTGACAGGGTTGGTGTTGAAAAGATATTTCCACCAGTGGGGGATTTATACATTTATACAGCACCTCTCATTCTCAGGACAACCCAAAGCACTTTATATTCAATAAAGTGTTTTTGGAAAGCAGCCCTTAATGTAGGGAAGCATGGTAGCCAATGTATGCACAGCAAGGTCCCAAAATCAGCAATGAGATAAATGTCCAGATAATTATTTTTTGGTGATATCGGTTGAGGGATAAATGTCGTCTAGGTCACTTTGATAACTCCTTCTTTATTTTGTTGTGCACTGAAATGGGATCTTTTACATCTCCCTGAGAAAGCAGATTGGGCCTTGTTTTAACATCACATTCAACAGACTGCATCACCAGCAACACAAAATTCTCTCAGTACTACACTGAAGCATCAACTTTTCTGCTTAAATTTATTCAAATGCACATTAGATGAACATGCTTAGAAAATAGTATTGGTGGGATATAGTAGATAGTAATTTACGGCATGATTGACGGTAAATGTAGCATGTTTGGGATGAAAAGGGTGACGTTGAACATATGGAGCTGGATTTTTTGGGCTAACATATTCCTCACTGCCTCTCCAACCGAAACATTGGCTGTCAGCCTGCCTACCTGAAACCTGGCTGCCATGTCACGCTATTTGAGTCAATTTGGGACTTCCACTCACATCTGGGAGGAGGTGCCTCCTTAGAGTGCTGGGACCCTCTTTGGTCCCAGCAGCATCAGCACTGGCAGCAGGGACTAGGGGCAGTCCCAAAGATAAAGACTGATGCAGCTCGGACTTAAAGGCAAGCCTGGGAATTATGGACCTAGCTGGCAGATCCCAGCAAGAGAGCAGGAGGAAGGAGGATGGTGGATAGGTATGGGGGGTGTGTGGTGGTGCAATCTTGGGGGAGGGGTGCTTCCGATGGGCACAGGGGACCATCCAAAGGAGGTAAAGCCCTTCCTATCCAATAGTGAAAGCTGCCGGGCTATCCATCATGTCTCTGTCTTTCCCTGCCGCACGTAAAATAGTTGCAGACGTGGAATGAGACCATTAAGAGGCTGATTCGGGATTTTTTTTATCCATTCATAGGATGTGAACTTCGCTGGCTGGACCAACGTTTATTGCCCATCCCTAGCTGCCCTTGAGAAAATGGTGATGAGCTGCCTTCTTGAACTGCTGCAGTCCATGTGGTGTAGGTACACCCACAATGCTGTTAGGGAGGGAGCTCCAGGATTTTGACCCAGCGACAGTGAAGGAACAGCGTTATATTTCCAAGTCAGGATGGTCAGTGACTTGGAAGGGAACTTCCTGGTGGTGGTGTTCCCATCTATCTGCTGCCCTTGTTTTTCTAGATGGTAGTGGTCATGGGTTTGGAAGGGGCTGTCAAAGGATCCTTCGAGAATTCCTGCAGTGCATCTTGTAGATGGTACACACTGCTGCTACTGTGCACTGGTGGTGGAGGGAGTGAATGTTTGTGGGTGTGGAGCCAATCAAGCAGGCTGCTTTGTCCTTGACGGTGTCAAGCTTCTTGAGTGTTGTGGGAGCTGCACTCATCCAGGCTAGTGGAGAGTATTCCATTACACTCCTGACTTGTGCCTTGTAGATAGTGGAGAGGCTTTGGGAAGTCAGGAGGTGGCTTACTCGTCACATGATTCCTAGCCTCTGACCTGCTTTTGTAGCCACAGCATTAATATGGCTAGTCCAATTCAGTTTCTGATCCATGGTAACCCCCAGAATGTTGATAAGGGGGTATTCAGTGATGGTAATGCCATTGAACATCAAGGGGTGATGGTTGGATTCTCTCTTGTTGGAGATGGTCATTGCCAGACATTTGTGTGATGCGAATGTTACTTGCCACTTGTCAGCCCAAGCCTGGATATTGTCCAGGTCTTGCTGCATTTGGACATCGACCGCTTGAGACTTTATGGCACATAGGGCATTTGTTATTATGTGGGATGTCTGGTCGTGTGTTATCAGTTCGGGTCATGAAGTGTTCTTTTTGCCTCTTTAACTTTTCTTCATTTTATCATCATTGAGTCTCAAAATGATGGGAACCTTCCCACAGACTCTGCTACCATCTGGTTTGGTCCAGGTTGATGGTTTCCCAAGAGCTGATGTCAGTGCTGCATTTCTTCATGCTGGCTTTTAGCACATCCTTGAATTGCATCTCCTATCCTTGTTATGACTTGACAGATGATGTGTGCCAGGCAGATCAAATCCATAAGGGAAACTTGATCACGCTATCACAATGGTTTTGCAATTTGTATTTATTTTGAGATGTGTGCCCTGAATTCAGAAGTGATAAGTCCAAAAAGACTTCAGAGATTGTTTTAAAAACTAAATTAAACATTTATTAACAAAAGAAAAGAATTCAAGCACATACATAGGTCTATACATTACTACTATAATAGCTCCTAAAGCCCATAATTAATATGGCTTCCAGTGATATTTCCATTAAGGCAACAGTAAAAAAAATAGATTTTAAACAGATGAAGGCAAGTCAATACAATACTCTGGACAGTAGAATTCAAAATGACTTTTCCCAGCTTCGGTTTCTGTATACCAGCAGACTTAATGGACAAATACTGGAGGCTTCTCACACTTCCGTTAGACTTACAATGCCTTCCCTGGCACATAGCCTCATTCTTCTTTATACAAGTTTCTCCCTTTTAATGTAAATTCCATTGTTCCCATATGTCTTTGAAACTTTAACTTTCTCATAATATTTCTTTTCATGATACTAATATTGTTCAATAACCTTTGGGAAAAATAAACACACTGCTTGGCGTAACTTCTCTGGCTAGGTGTAAACTGAAATTCAAACTGCCCTGATTTATCTAAAAATGTAAATTCTCCTCATTATACATTCAAGACTTTAGCCATGTTTACGTATTTAGCATTTCAAACCTAACTTCTGTTGATGAATCAAAGCCTTTAGACCAGCTGTCTACAATTCAAATAAATCCCACACACACACACAGAAACTATCCAAACCCCACTATTAACCTACTTTTACAATAAATCATAGTAATAGTATGAGAATTATTATACTTTCATGACACCCCACTCCTTATGTGAAAATGAACTGTCATAATTTAAAAAGATGGCTCCATTTCCTTAACCCATATGACACTACCTCCTATACTTATCTATATACTCACACTATTACATTACTGCATGCATGCATTAACTTAACAATATACAAATCCCTGGTATTAACATAAATTTCAGTCCAGTGCCCAGGTTTTAGATGTTCAATGTTCAAAACTCCCGACAATGCATGTGCACTTAGATTTTCCCATCCAACCACATATATAATCTATAGTTTTAATGGTTGCAGTAATAAACTCTATCTGAATAGCCTTGCACTTCAGTCTCTCAGTTTTTCAGGAAACTTTAAAGGACTGTGGTCTGTATAAACATTGTTTCTGATGAATTGTTTGCAACATAAGTCTGAAAATGATGCAACGCTCACACCAGGCCCAAGGTCTCCTTTTCGATTGTTGAATATTTTCTCTGTTGTACATTCAACATCTGTGAAAAATACCCTATCAGTTTCTCAATTCCACTTTCATCTTCTTGCAACAGTATGGTCCCAATACCCAAATTGCTTATGTCAATGGCTAACTTAACTTGCTTGGCATAACTGGGTCTGCCAAAACTGGTATTATAGTCGATACAGTTTTTAAACTATCAAATGCCTCTGGTACTCCTGTGTCCATTTAAAGTTCTTGTACCTTTTTAATAGTTCAGTCAATGGAGCAACCACACTGCTAAAATTTGGTGCAAATTTCTGGTAAAATCCATTCATGCCCAGAAATCTCAAAACTTCTTATTTTGTTGTAGGCACTGGGAAATCTATGATAGTTTTGACTTTCAAATCTCTCAGACCACCTTACCATGTACAATGGTAAGGCCTAGATATGTAACTAGTGCTTTTACAAATTCACTTTTAGCCAATTTCAGCACCAAATTAGCTCCTTATAGTCGGCTAAATAATTCTTCCCGATGTTCCAGTTTCCTCTGAAAACTATCATGTCATCAATATAAACAGCATGATTGCTCAGTCTTGCAATTACTTTGTCAGTATTTGAAATGTTGCAGGTGCATTTTTCATACCAAATGGCATAACTTTAAACTGATATAGTCCATGTGGCATCACAAAAATTCACATCTCCTTTGTTCTCTCTGATAATGGTGCTTGCCAATATCCTCTCTGCAAGTCAATCTTTGTGATAAACTTCAATTATCCCACTTTTTCAAAGCAATCTTCTAACCATGGTGTAGGATATGAATTCACTTTTGTCACTGCATTCACCTTTCGATGGTCCTCACACAGCCTTTGTGTTCCATTCAGCTTCGGAACCATCACAACAGGTGAACTCCAATTATTGCATCTAGACTCAACGATGTCATTTTGGAGCATAAATTGAATTTTTTTCTGCACTTGTGATAACTTTGCTGGATTTAATCTATGAAGTTGTTCCCTTATCAAAGATAAAACTTCTACACTTATGTCATGTGTAGCTAAATTTGTCCTCCCCAGTTTATTCCCGCAGTAGCTTTGTGTGACTGCAATAGCTTCTCCAAATCACTTTGACACTTGTCTGGAAGGTAACTTAATATTACATTTACATTTTAAAGTACACCCTCATTATCCAAGTTAATTAGAGGCAAATCAATTTCAGAATCCTTTTTTTCTACCTATTTCTCCTTATCTGCCACCACTAATACCTCCTTTTGGTCGTCTTCCCTGTCAAAGTAATTTTTAAGCATTTTTACATGACACACCCTCTGCTTCTTTCTTCAATCTGGAGTATTTATTAAATAATTTACTTCAGTCAGTTTCTTTTCAATCCTGTAAGGTCCACTAAATCTTGCCTTTAATGAGTCATCCATTACTGGTAACAAAACTAACACTTTTCCCCCAGCAACAAAACTACAAGCTGTGTCTCTCCTATCTGCCTTCACTTCATCACTTGCTGTGATATCTTTAAATGTTCCTTAGCTAACTTACATGCCCTGTCCAATCTTCCTCTGAAGTTTGATACATAATCCAGGAGAGTAATTTGCGAATTTTGACCCACCAATTTCTGATGAATCAATTTCAAGGGTCTCCTTACCTCATGACCATAGACTAATTCAAAAGGACTAAATCCAGTTGATGCATTAGGAGCATCCTGAATAGCAAATAACAAGAATGAAATTCCCCTATTCTAATCCTGTGGGTAGTCCTGACTATATGCCCTCATCATAGTTTTTAAAGTTTGATGCCAGCTTTCCAAAGCCCCTTGTGATTCAGGACGGTAAACTGTTGACTTAAACTGTTTTATCCCCAAACTGTTTATTACTTTCTTAATCAGCTGTGACATGAAACGTGAACCCTGACCTGATTGTATTTCTTTTAGTAAACCATATCTTGTAAAAGATTTAGTCAACTCCTCCACAATACTTTTTGTTGTAATATGTCTCAAAGGTATTATTTCAGGAAGCCTCATAGACACATCCATTATCATCAGTAAGTACTGATTTCCACTTTTAGTCTTAGGGAGGGATCCTACATACTCAATCAAGGCCTTAGTAAAAGTTTTTTCAAATGCTTGAATTGGAATTAAAGGTGCCAGCTTAATCACTGCTTGTGGTTTCCCTATCACCTGACATGTGTGACATGTTCTACAGAATTTGACTCGATCTCTTTGCAATATAGGCCAAGAGAAATGCTTTTGTATTTTCACCTGTGCCTTTCTAACTCCTAAATGTCCCTACATTGGAATTTCATGAACTATTCTCAGTATCTTATTTCTATGTCCAAATGGTATAACAATCTGATGTACTTCCATCCAGTTTTCATCTGTTGAAACCTGATATGGCCTCCACTTTCTCATCAATGCATTACCCTTAAGGAATGACATTCTGGAATACATTCTGCTTGTGTTTCTGAGTAAGCTGTCTGACATAACTGTTTTATTTGTAGATCATTTTTCTGTAGCTCTACCAATTTCCCTAAGCTAAATACCTCAGCGCTTACTGCAGCATCATTAGCCTACTGGGGTTCAATGACTGAGGTTGGGGTGGTCTTAATTTTTGATTGGAGTCATCTGAGGTTAAATAGTTTACTGTCCATTGACAATTAAGCTGCACTCCAGCAGGGAGCTTGTCCCTAGTCATACGGAACATGACAGCAAGGAATTTTTCCTTGTAGTTGGCAAGCTGTAAAAATCATGTCAGCCGTGCCTCTTGAGGGCCTAAACCCACATTGAGATTTGAAGAGTAACTCTTCAGCAAGTGTTATATGTCAATTCAGAAAGGCTCTTGAAGTGTTCTTTCTGCAGTGGAAAGCAGGGAGAAGCCTCTGTAATTTTCACAATTGGATCTATCCCCTTTCTTGAAGATTTTCAAAATCATGGCACCCCTGAGATCATTCAAGGCTTCCTCTTCATTTTGGACCTGTAGGATCAGGGCATAGAGCTGGAATGTTAGTTCCTCTCCTCCATGCTTAAAAACATCAGGAGGGATTCCATCACCTCCTGCTGCTTTGTTGTTTTTCATTTGCGTGATGGCTTTCATCACCTCCATAGGCATTGAGAGTTCCAAGCTCCATCTCTAATTGGGTGTTGTGGGATGGAGTTGAAAACACTTTTGTCAGCAATCGATTCTTGACTAGAAAGATCTTCAAAAAGCTCCCTCCCATGGGTGTTGACAACTTCCCCTTCCTTGATCAGAACTCCCTTCATCTTTAGCCCTCAAGGGAGCTGGCCCTTGACTACCTGGGTCATAAATAGTCTTTGAAGAAGCCACAGATATTATTTAAGTCAGCAAGATGTTGAATTTCCTTTGCCTTGTCTCCCCACCACATGTTCTTCATTTCATGGATGCACCTTTGTACCTCAGCTTTACTTGCTGATAAGCCAGTTTATTTTGCTTTGAGTTCAGGTCACTCCAACAAGTGTAGAAAGCCTTGTGCTTACAATCAATCAGTTTGTTGATATCCTGATCGTTTTCATCAAACTGTCTCTTTGCAGGCATTGATAATATTGGACTTAAGGACATCCCAAGCACTGTGGACACTTCTTCTGTTCTTGATTGAAATTTGAAAGATTTCCCTAATGCATTGTTGGAATTGGCCCATTTTGATTGGATCCTTCAGAGCTTCAACGTTGATCTCTTATGGACAGCATTTCTATTGCACCCGTCGTCTAGCAGCCGGTTTGACGTACATAATTAAATGAAGTTGGTGATTGGCCCAGCAGTCATCAGCCCTTGTCATTGCTCCGGCAGTGTGGGTATCTTTGTGATTCTGGGCACGGATGATGACATAATTGATCAGGTGCCAGTGCTTGGACCATGAGTGTTGCCATGATGTTTTGTACTTGTTTGCCTGGTTGACAAGGTAATGGTGATGTTAAAAGCCCATATTTTGTACATTTGGTAAGGAGAAGATTGCCATTGGAGTTGAAAGTTCCAAATCCTTCCCTGCCAATAGTTCCATTCCAGAGATTGGAATTTCATCTAACTCTGGCATTGAAGTCTCTGAGAAGAACAAGCCTGTCCTTTTTCAGAACCCCACAGAGAACTTGGTCAAGGTTTCATTGTAATTTTCCTTGGTTTTATTGTTGGCGTCCAGAGCTGGGGCATATGCACTGACCATGGTGGCAAATTGGCTCCTTGCCAGTTTGAGATGAAGAGTCACGAGGCCTTTGTTTCTTCCAAAAGGGAACTCATGAGACTGGTTTACAAGTTAATTCTTGTGGCAAATCCAACTCCGCGAACTCTGCATTCTCCTTCTGATTTACCTTTCCAGAAGAAAGTATAGGCACTTCGGAGTTCCTCAGGCTGTTGCTCTCCAGCTTTCTGGGTCTCACTCAGAGTGGCGTTCTCAGGTGAAAAACGCAGTGCAAGGCTCTGGGCATTCACTCGCAGGTGTGTCCATGAGGGTCCTGATGTTCCAGATCCCAAACTTTACTACTCTTGTGTTGTGTGTGTTTCTACCACAGAAGATGATCCCTCTGGATGTGGCTATTCAGTTGGGAGAGGTGAAAAAAACTACATTTAGGGCACCATTTCTAGCCCCCTCCCCAATAAGGGGTGAGCAGAGTGGATCCTAAAGAGGGCTGATTAGCCACAATTACAGCTGCTGAAAGGCACCTCTGCTGGATGGCCATCTTGCAACTACTGCTTCCATGCCAGATCATGACTAGAAGATTCTAGACAACACAATCTTGCTCTTACTGCTATTGGCTGATTGGTGAAGATGTGATCAGAAAGAAAGATGCATGTTCCTGACATCTTTTAGCATTAGAGAAATCAGCTTCTAAATGTGCCTTGGCAGAACAAGACTTTGATTCAATGGCAAGGAAACTGTTCTGCTGCAGCCTTTGTCTGCCAGAACAGCCATTGAGATATTCTAGATTGCACATCTCCTCTGCCATTGAGTATTTGTTTGCCAGAGCCCGTCTGCTGAGTATTTTCTAGGCTTCCTACTAGGCCTTCACAGTAACCGAAGTGGCCCAGGACATAGGCAGTCCCACTGTACTTCACCCTGTTTTGATTGGTCCTTTCTTACTCACTGCTCAGGTTCCATGGTGAGGATGAGGGGGTGGATTTTGGAACCCGTCATCTGACTATCTGGATGGTCAAAGGCAAACTAAATGGGCTGTGGTCTTTTTTCATCTGGCAACTCCACTGTTTCAATTTTCCAAAGTTTTTAGAGAAAGGAATGAATTACAACAATCTAACTCTGAGTTAAGAGTACTATTATTGAGCTGAATTGCAGCGGTATGGTGACAGTGGCTGTCCTTGACATCAAGGCAGCGTTTGACTGAGTGTGGCATCAAGGAACCCTAGCAAAACTTGAGCTAATGGGAATTCGGGGAAAACTCTCCACTGGTTGGAGTCATACCTAACATAAAGGAAATAGTTGTTGGAGGCCAATCATCTCAGTCCAAGGACACTGCTGCAGGAGTTCCTCAGGGCAGTATCTAGGGCTCAACCATCTTCAGCTGTTTCATCAATGATCCTCCCTGCATCATAAGTTAAGAAGTGGAGTTGTTCACTGATGACACAGTATTCAGCATCATTCACAACATCTCGGATACTGAAGCAATGTGTGTCCACAGGCAGCAAGATCTGGACAACATTCAGGCTTGGCTAATAAGTAGCAAGTGGCATTCATGCCACACAAGTGCCAGGCATTGATCATCCCAAACAAGAAAGAATCTCTCCTTAACATTCTGTGGCATTACCATCGCTGAATCTCCCTGTATCAATATCCTACGGGTTATCTTTGATCAGAAACTGAACTTGACCAGCCGTATAAAGACTGTGGCTATAAGAGCAGTTCTGAAGCTCGGAATTTTGTAGCAAGTAACTCACCTCCTGTTTCTTCAAAGTCTGTCCATCATATATAAGGCTCAAGTCAGGAGTGTGTTGGAATACTCTTCACTTGCCTGGATAAGCTCAGCTCCAACAACACTCAAGGAGCTTGACACCATCCAGGATAAAGCAGTGATTGGCACTCCATCCACAAACATTCACTCCCTCCGCCACCAACGCATAGTGGCAGCAGTGTGTGCCATCTACAAGATGCATTGCAAGAACTCACCATGGTACCTTAGACAGCACCTTCCAAATCCACATCTGCTACCATCTAGAAAGACAAGGGCAGCAGATAGATGGGAACACCACCACCTGGAAGTTTCCCTCCAATCCACTCACCATCCTGACTTGGAAATATATCACCGTTCCTTTACTTTCCTGGAACAGCACTGTGGGTGAACCTACATCACATGGACTGCAGCAGTTCACGAAGGGGATCACCATCACCTTCTCAAAGGCAATTAGGGGTGGGCAACAAAAGATTGGCCTAGCCAGCAATGCCCACTTCCCTGGGGAAAAAAATTACGAATGGATGTCAGGCGCTGGGTTATGATAGCTGGGAGTAAATTCTTCAGGTGTTGTTGGACTTGTATTTGTTTGCCTACCACAAACATTTGTGCCTCACCTCAGTTGTGCAAAGAAATATCCATTTTCACAGCAACCAAGAATAATAAAGAAAGGGATTTTAAAAGTAATAAAAATAGAACAGCAGAGGATGGCTCAGCAGAAATATCTAACATATACAGGAAAATGTAACAAAAATTACTTGAACATGCTTAAATATTTTCTTCATCACTGGTAGAAGAGAAGATGGTGGTTTAGTGGTAATACCACTGGTCTAACAATGCAGTGATCTGTGCTAATGCACTGGGGATGTGGGTTCAAATCCCACCATGGCTACTAATGGGATTTAATTAATTTTAAAAAATCTGGATTTGAAAAGGTCGTCTTGCTAATGGTGACTCAATTGTTGTAAAAACCCATCTGGTCTCTAATGCTCTTTAGGAAAGGACCTTACCTGGTCTCACCTATCTGTGGCCCACAGCAATGTGGTTGACTCTCAACTGCCCTCTGAAATGGCTGATTAAGCCACTCAGTTCAAGGACAATTAGCAATGGACAACAAATGCTGGCCTTGCTAATGAAATCCACATCCCATCAAAGAATAAAACAATATAGAAACCAGCAGATGTGTTTGAAAAGCCTACTCCAGAACGTTGAGCCATGGGACTCATCACCTGCTCTGATCTTAGGGAACAAAACCATGCTGAGGGCAGTGATTCAACTGAAGACATGAAATTTGACATGGATCCATTAAACAAATTATTAAATTATTTAAATGAGTCCCTGCATTCTAGGAATATTACGTCAGTTTTTACTCCCAAATTGCCTGTTGAAAATCGGTGCATGGCAAATCGGTCAACTGAGTTTTGCACCGGATTTTATAACTTATCGTTACTTATTGCCAAGTGGAACGTCTCAAAATTAGGGCTCATGAGTTAACAGTAGAACATTTTATGAAAGACTTCACAAAAATCTATACAAAGGGAATCACATCACCATAACACCTTTACAAAAAACAGTTCCAAAATTGGCATTGTTTCTTGGTCAATTTATTTTTTTTAATTGTTAAACAGGCTTAAAGCTTACAAAGCTTGATAATTTAGTGAGATAAATGAAGAGAAAAGTTAAGGTTTTCTGGGTGGTATTGATCTATATTTTGCTGCCTACAATAGCACATTATTCAACAGTTTTGCACTTACCTTTCCATCTACCAGAAAATATCACCACAATGGACAGAATAAACTGTGTTAAGAGCTGAGCGTGAAGTATTTGATTAATGCCTTTGGTTTACTTTACCCTAGTGGCAAGCTGAGGTGAAATGGTGTGCTCAATCCCACTAATGTAGCATTTATGTAATTGTTAGCTTCCCACCAATGGAACTTTGCTGTTAGCAATCAACCACCAATGTCAAAGAGGTGAGGCTGCTGCCTCTAATGCTGTGACGATCACCATTTGGCCAAATTCAAATTACTACAGATCTCGGAAATCTGAAACAAAGGCAGAAAATGGTGGAAACACTAAGCAGGTCATATCACAGTGTCGCAGAATTGTTACAGTGCAAAAGGAGGCCAATTGGCCCATTGTGTCTGCACCAGTCATGTAGAATGTCCTGCAGAGCACTTAGCTGGAGAACATGAGATAGTTGAAATGCAGAACTGATTTACACTTGAGGCAAAAGGAGACAAAATGTGAGAAATCTAAGAAATAGAAGGCATAGAGGGGGATATTCTAATCCGCAAAAGGATGGGTTTGGTTCAGGTGGGATGTTGAAACAACAAAAATATGAAACAGCAATCCAAATCTCCTCAAACCCTCCCACTTACTGTTTAAACAGAGGTGGTGGGCAACCAATCTACTTGCAGGAGGTGGGTTGGTTATTTATATATTTTAATAGGCTGTATGCCATCATTTTAACAGTTATCCTATTTGTAACCACAGCTGACAGGATTTCACAAGCCTCAGGACACCTGCCAGGTGAATGGAGGTGAAAAGGGCGGAATCCATGAGGTGAATGCTTTTACAGCACTGCCTATAGACTAGAAGGAGCAGGAGTGTTCTTTCCAGGCCCATAGGCTACTAGGTAAACAACTCCGTCCCTGAGTTCTATCTGCTCCTCACCACTGCGATCGGGTCCCCGACCACTATTTGTCTCTCAACAACCATCCACCGCCCCCGACCAGCATTTGCCGCTTCCCCTAGATCAGAACACCTCCCTCCAATTGGACAAACCTTGTGATCAGACCATCCTCCACCCAGCGATCAGGTCTATGATGTTTCCCTCCCCATCTCCCACCGCTGCCACTGCAACCACCCTCTCCAATAGACCTTTTAAACAGGCCTTTCAAAAAGTTCCCAAATCTAGATCGTGGTTCAGGATTCCTGTAAGGGGCTGTGAACCACATGTCCTCGAGAAGCTGGTCCGGCTCCACAAAATATTATGGGGTCCGATAAGTTGACAGACCCTGCAGTGCAACCAATCAGGTCGGAACTGCAGGCTGTGGCCTAGCTATGCACAACCTTGTCCTTGGTCAGCTAAAATTGCTGGAGCCAGGAATGGGGATGGGAATTCCAGAACCCGATCCTGCCTGCCCTTTTTAAAGACCCCTGGCGTCAGCTCAACTTAGTGGAAATATAGTCCTTCTTTTATGTTAGCTTCTAATCTAGTTTTAACTCTCACTTTTAACTTCTCCAATTCCCTTAATTAGACTTCCTTCATATTTTCTGCATTCAACCTGGCTCTCTACTGCGTTATAAACCTTATGTTCTTTTAACTTAATCACTATGGTGGCAATTTCCCTGAAAGATTTAAGTGTTACGAGCTCCAAGATGGCCAAGTAGCGTCTTGGGCTGAAATGCCTGATTAGCATTTAGGGTAAGTCACCATCTTGGTAACAGTTAGAAAGAAATAGAAGTGCAGATATGTGGGCAAATTTCAGAGAAGTGTAAAAATACTTGGGTAGTAATAGCGGGGGATTTCAACTTCCCCAACATTAACTGGATTAGTCATAGTGCGATAGGTTTAGAGGGAGCAGAATTCTTGAAATGATTCCAGGAGAGCTTTTTAAGCCAGTGTGTAGAAAGTCCTACAAGAGGGGGAGGCGATCTTGGACTTAATTTTAGGGAATTAAGCCGGGCAAGTGGCAGAGGTATCAGTGTGGGAGCATTTTGCAAGTAGTGATCATAATTCTGTTAGATTCAAGATTGTTATGGAAAAGGACAAGGATGGGCCAGAAATCAGAGTTCTAAATTGGGGGATGGCCGATTTTAATAAGATCAGATATGATTTGGCCAGAGTGGACTGAGAGCAGCTACTTTTAGGTAAATCTGCGTCAGAGCAGTGGGACCCATTCAAGAAGGAAATAGGGAGAGTACAGGGCCAATATATTCTAGTAAAGACAAAGGCTGGGATCATCAAATCCAGGGAACCCTGGATGTTGAGAGAAATACAGGATTGGAAAAAGAGAAAAAGGGATGCTTATGGCAGAGACCAAGGGCTCAGAACAGCAGAAGCCCTAGAGGAGTATAGAATATGTAGGAGTGGGGGGGGGGGGGGGGGGGGGGGGGGGGGGGGGTGGTGTTGGGGTGGGGGGGGGGGGTGGGGAGACTTAAAATGGAAATTAGGAGAACAAAAAGGGGGCATGAGAAAACATTGGCAGGTAAAATAAAGGAAAATCCAAAGTTATTTTACAAGTACATTAAGAGTAAGAGGATAACTAGGGAAAGGGTAGGGCCCATTAAGGACCATAGTGGTAATTTGTGTGTGGAGCTGGAAGACGTAGGTAGAGTTCTAAATGAATACTTTGTGTCGGTGTTCACAAGTAAGAGGGACGACCATGGGTATCAAAATCCGGCAGAAGGACTGTGATATAATTAAAGAAATTAGCATAGAAAGGGAGGAGGTTCTAAGTGGTCTGGCAGGCTTAAAAGTAGATAAATCTTCAGGCCCAGATGAAATGTATCCCATGCTGTTGAGTGAGGCAAGGGAGGAGATAGCAGGGGCACTGGCAATAATTTTCAATATCTCTCTGGCCACAGGAGAGGGGCCAGAGGACTGGAGGACAGCCAGTGTGGTACCGTTATTCAAGAAGAGAGGAAGGGATAAACCAGAGAAGTACAGGCCAGTCAGTCTAACCTCAGTGGTGGTGAAACTATTGGAAGCAATTCTGAGGGACAGAATGAATCCTTACTTGGAGAGGCAGAGATAATCAAGGATAGTCAGTATGGCTTTGTTAAGGGGAGGTCATGTCTGACCAATTTGATTGAATTTTTCGAAGAGGTGACCAGGTGTGTAGATGAGAGCAATGCAGTTGAAGTAGTCTACTTGGCCTTCAGCAAGGCTTTTGATAAGGCCCCGCATGGGAAACTGATGAGGAAGGTAAGAGCCCATCGGATCCAATGTAATTTGGCAAATTGGATCCAAAATTGGATGAGTGGCAGGAAGCAGAGGATGATGGTCAAGGGGTGTTTTTGTGATTGGATACCTGTGTCCAGTGGGGTTCCACAGGGATCGGTGTTGGGTCCCTTGCTGTTTGTGGTAAATGATTTCGGCTTGAATGTAGGAGGGTTGATCAGTAAGTTCGCGGATGACACGAAAATTGGTGGGATGCTAAATATTGAGAAGGATAGCTTTAGATTACAGGAGGATATAGATGGGCTGGTCAGATGGGCTGAACAGTGGCAAATAGAATTTAATCCGGATAAGTGTGAGGTGATGTACTTGGGCAGGACAAACAAGGCACGGGAATACACGATGAATGGTAGGACCCTGGGAAGTACCGAGGATCAGAGGGACATTGAGGTAGCGGATCAGGTAGATAAGGTGGTTAAGAAAGTATATAGGATACTTGCCTTTATTAGTCGATGCATAGAATATAAGAGCAGAGAGATTATGCTGGAACTGCATAAAATGATGGTTAGGCCACAGCTAGAGTATTGAGTGCAGTTCTGGGATCCGTATTATAGGAAGGAAGTGATTGCACTAGAGACGGTGCAAAGGGGATTCACCAGGATGCTGCCTGGGCTGGAAAGTTTTAGTTATGAGGAGAGATTGGATAGACTGGGGTTATTTTACCTGGAGCAGAGGAGATTGAGGGGGAACATGATTGAGGTGTATAAAATTATGAGGGGCATAGAGATGGTGGACAGGAAGGAACTTTTCCCTTTAGTGGAGGGATCAAAAACCAGGTGGCATAGGTTTAAGGTAAGGGGCAGAAAGTTTAGAGGGAATGTGAAGAAGAATTTTTCACCCAGAGGGTGGTGGAAATCTGGAACTCATTGCCTGAAAGAGTGGTAGAGGCAGAAACCCTCTTAACATTTAAGAAGCATTTGGATGTGCAAAGAACAAAGAACAAAGAAAAGTACAGCACAGGAACAGGCCCTTTGGCCCTCCAAGCCTGTGCTGGTCACATTGCCTATCAAACTAAAATATTTTGCACTTCCGGGGTCCATATCCCTTTATTCCCATCCTATTAATGTATTTGTCAAGCTGCCTCTTAAACACCACTATCGTACCTGCTTCCACCACCTCCTCTGGCAGCTAATTCCAGACACTCTCTACCCTCTGCGTAAAAAACTTGCCTCGCACATCTCCTCTAAAGTTTTCCCCTCTCATCTTAAATCTATGTTCCCTAGTAATTGACTCTTCCACCCTGGGATAAAGCTTCTGACTATCTACTCTGTCCATGCCACTCATAATTTTGTAAACTTCTATCAAGTCGCCCCTCAATCTCCGTCACTCTAGTGAGAACAATCAGAGTTTCTCCAACCTCTCCTCATTGCTAATAACCTCCAGACCAGGCAGCATCCTGATAAACCTCCTCTGCACCCTCTCCAATGCCTCCATATCCTTCTGGTAATGTGGCGACCAGAATTGCAAGCAATATTCCAAGTGTGGCCTAACCAAGGTTCTATACAGCTGCAGCATGACTTCCCAGCTTTTATACTCAATAGCCCTGCCAATGAAGGCAAGTATGCCATATGCCTTCCTGACTACCTTATCCACCTGCGTTGCCACTTTCAGTGACCTTTAGATCTGTTTACCCAGATTCCTCTGCCCGTCGATGCATTTAAGGGTTCTGCCATTTACTGTATAATTCCTACCCGTATTAGACCTTCCAAAATGCATTACCTCGCATTTGTCCAGATTAAGCTCCATCTGCCATTTCTCCACCCAAGTCTCCAACTGATCTATATCCCGTTGTATCCTTTGACAATCCTCTTCACTATCTGCAACTCCTCCAATCTTAGTGTCATCTGCAAACTTACTAATTAGCCCAGTTACATTTTCCTCTTAATCATTTATGTATACTACAAACAGCAATGGTCCCAGCACTGATCCCTGTGGAACACCACTAGTCACAGCTCTCCATTCAGAAAAGCACCCTTCCACTGCTACACTCTGCCTTATATGACCAAGCCAATTCTATATCCACCTTGCCAGCTCACCTCTGATCCCATGCGACATTACCTTCCGTACTAGACTGCCATGAGGGACCTTGTCAAAGGCCTCACTGAAATCCATGTAGATAACATCCACTGCCCTTCCATCGTCGATCATCTTTGTCACTTCCTCGAAAAACTCTATCAAGTTAGTGAGACACGACCTCCCCTTCACAAAACCATGCTGCATCTCACTAATACGCCGATTTGCTTCCAAATGGTAGTAAGTCCTGTCACGAAGAATCTTCTCCAATAATTTCCCTACCACTGACGTAAGGCTCACTGGCCTGTAATTTCCTGGATTATCCCTGCTACCCTTCTTAAACAATGCACTTGCGATGCCATGACATATAAAGACCGATGCAGACTCGATGGGCTGAAGGGCCCTTTTCTGTGCTGTAGGCCTCCTTGAATCTATGGCTGTATGACTCTATAAATGAGTTGAAGATTGCTCTAGGGATTGATACTCGAAGGATTGTTAAGAAGTTGATTGTCACTTAAATTTCCTGATGGTGCTCATTAAAGATTAAAAAGGTTGCATGGCATTTTGGTTGCTAGGACTTGAGCTAACACCCTGTCCTATCAGTGTTATGGTCACATCATATTCCCATAAAGCTTATTGGGAAAAGGACACTGTATCTAGTCTAGAGAATCTCTTACAGGTGGAGACAGACATGTCTGAACATGTCTCTGAGAAGTTACTTAAAATTCAAATGGCCTTCCCAGGTGCTAATTGACTGTCCCTCACCATTTCCATGGAAGAGACTTACAATGACAATGGTTGCCAGAGTAGCTGGTCTCATGAAGATGGAATTTCAAATAAATACATTTCAGGAGGCTAATCATAGCTGGAATATTAACAGGATGTCATTCATTCCCCATTTTGTGTCAGCTACATCTGCTGTCAATCCATTGTATGGACAATGGAATACATCAATACACTAGTCACATGACTGAAACAGACCTGAAGATAATCAATACCTTATTAATCCACAAGGGATGTCCAGCAGGTCAGTCTGAGATACGAAGACTAGAGGGATGCCATCTCTCGCCCAGCACAAGGGAGGACCCTGCTTTAAAAGTCACTTTAAGCAGAGGATTGTGGCTTTATCGTTTATCTGCGAGATTATATTTCTTCACTACAGAGGTTTGACCAGAACTTCAATGGAAAAGCCAGAAACTTCCGACTTCCTTTGTAGAATCCTCCAGACCTGCAACATTTTAAACGCTACCTTCAGGACTGTGTAAAGAAGTAGCCTGTCTCCGTTCTTTTACCCTCCATGTAATTTAAGCATATGTTGCATCTTTAGGCACTTTTCTTGTGTCTGTGTACATCCATGTGCTTGAGAAGTGGATGTTTGTTGCATTTACTTTTCAGGCATTGTGACAAATAAACAATTATCTATTCTTTTGATTTAAACTTACAAAAAAGTCTGCTTTGTGTCTGTTCCTTAAAGTCACAGCACTTATGAGGCTAAAACATTCCTTCTCAAAAATACATCTTGTTGCAGGTAGCCAAGAATTAAGGAAAGCGGAAAATTATCCCACATCTCTCCCTGTTCGTAACACCAGTGACCAGTTGGTTGGGAGTGAGTATGTCTTTGCAAAGGATTTCAAGCGCTAGTTAAAGATATATCACCATTTATTATCCATTAGGTACTGTAAGTTTGAAGAGGATGTTTGAAACACATGAAAAGTTTCTGGGTCATTTAGCCATAACTGTATTAACATGTATTCCTGAAATTTTCTCAGGACTTCATCTGTACTGCTCTACTTATTGAATCATCAAGAGGGAAAGGGACTGTTTGGCCATTGGCATCTTGTTCAGAGTTCCCATTGTTCAGCAGGGGGAAGACCACCATTCCCTCCGTTCGCTCCGGGACACCCTGGTCCAATCTTCCATCACCCCCTACACCTCAAACCCTTCCCACAGCACCTTCCCATGCAATCGCAGAAGGTGCAACACCTGCCTCCTTACTTCCCCCCTCCTCACCGTCCAAGGGCCAAAAAGAAATAGGTGGGAAAAGAAAAATATATATTAAAAAAAATATTAAAAATATATAAATTATTAGAAAAAGTTGGATCAGGAATGGGGTGGGGATGTAGGAGAGAGTTCATGATCTGAAGTTGTTGAGCTCCATGTTCATACCCATCCATGATTGCCCCTGAGAACTGAGTGGCTTGCTAGGCATTTAAGAGTCAACCACATTGCTGTGGGGATGGGTCTGGAGTCACATGTTGGCCAGACCAGGTAAGGACTGCAGATTTCAGTGAACCAGATGGGTTTTTACGATACAAAAACAAAAACTCAGCAGGTCTGACAGCATCTGCGGAGAGGAATACAGTTAACATTTCGAGTCCGTATGACTCTTCATCAGAAATAAAGAAAAATAGAAATGAGATGAAGTATGAGCTGGTTGAGGGGGTTGGGACAGGTAGAGCTGGATAGAGGGCCAGTGATAGGTGGAGGCAAAGAAGAGATGGCCAAACATGTCATAGACAAAAGGACAAAGGGGTGTTGACGGTGGTGATATTGGCTAAGAAATGTGCTAATGATGACATTAAGGGTAGAAAGCAGGATGAGCAAGTGACAGATAGCCTTAGTGGGGGTGGGGTAGGGGGAAGGGATCAAAATGGGCTAAAAGGTGGAGATAAAACAATGAATGGAAATACATTTAAAAATAATAGAAATAGGTGAGAAAAGAAAAATATATATTAAAAAAAATATTAAAAATATATAAATTATTGGAAAAAGGTGGATCAGGAAGGGGGTGGGGATGGAGGAGAGAGTTCATGATCTGAATTTGTTGAACTCCATGTTAAGTCCGGAAGGCTGCAAAGTGCCTAATTGGAAGATGAGATGCTGTACCTCCAATTTGCGTTGAGCTTCACTGGAACATTGCAGCAGGCCAAGGACGGACATGTGGGCATGAGAGCAGGGTGGTGTGTTGAAATGGCAAGGGACAGGGAGGTCTGGGTCATGCTAGCGGACAGACTGAAGGTGTTCTGCAAAGCGGTCACCCAGTCTGCTTTTGGTCTCTCCAATGTAGAGGAAACCGTATTGGGAGCAGTGAATGCAGTAGACTAAATTGAGGGAAGTTCTGGTCAAACCTCTGTAGTGAAGAAATATAATCTCGTAGATAAACGATAAAGCCACAATCCTCTGCCTAAAGCGCTGCTTCACTTGAAAGGAGTGTTTGGGCCCTTGGACGGTGAGGAGGGGGGAAGTAAGGGGGCAGGTGTTGCACCTTCTGCGATTGCATGGGAAGGTGCTGTGGGAAGGGTTTGAGGTGTAGGGGGTGATGGAGGAGTGGACCAGGGTGTCCCGGAAGGAACGATCCCTACAGAATGTCGACAGGGGCAGGTGAAGGGAAGATGTGTTTGGTGGCGGCATCATGCTGAAGTTGGCGGAAATGGTGGAGGATAATCCTTTGAATGCGGAGGCTGGTGGGGTGATAAGTGAGCACAAGGGGGTTCTGGGAGGGGGAGGAAGGTGTGAGGGCGGATGCGCAGGAGATGGGCGGGACACGGTTGAGGGTCCTGTCAACCACTGTGGGTGGAAAATATCGGTTAAGGAAGAAGGAAGACATTTCAGAGGAACTGTTTTAGAAATTGGCATCATTGGAACAGATGCAACGGAGGCGAAGGAACTGAGAGAATGGGATGGAGTCCTTAAAGGAAGCAGGGTGTGAAGAGCTGTAGCTGAGGTAGCTGTAGGAGTGGGTGGACTTTTAATGAATATTGGTGGACAGTCTATCACCATAAATTGAGACTGAGAGGGCAAGGAAGGGAAGGGAATTGTCATTGATGGACCATGTGAAAATGATGGAGGGGTGGAAATTGGAACAAAATTAATAAATTTTTCCAGGTCCACACGAGACCGTGAAGCAGAACTGAAGTAATCATCAATGTACTGGAGAAAGAGTTGTGGGAGGGGTCCTGAGTAGGACTGGAACAAGGAATGCTCCACATACCCCATAAAGAGACAGGCATAACTGGGGCCCATGTGGGTATCCATAGCCACACCTTTTATTTGGAGGAAGTGAGACAAGTTTAAGGGGAAATTGTTCAGTGAGAGAACAAGTTCAGCCAGATGGAGAAGAGTTCTGGTGGATGGGGATTGTTCGGGCCTCTGTTCGAGGAAGAAGTGGAGAGCCCTCAGACCATCCCGGTGAGGGATGGAGGTGTAGAGGGATTGGACGTCTATGGTGAAGAGGAGGCGGTTGGGGCCAGGGAACTGGAAATTGTTGATATGATGTAGGGCGTCAGAGGAATCACAGGTGTAGATGGGAAGAGACTGGACGAGGGGAGAGAGAATGGAGTCAAGATAGCAAGAAATGAGTTCCATAAGGTAGGAACAGGCCGACACAATCGGTCTCCTGAGACAGTCCTGTTTGTGGATTTTGGGTAGGAGGTAGAAGCGGGCTGTCCGAGGTTGGGAGACTATGAGGTTGGAAGCTGTGGAGGAAAGACCTCCAGAGGAGATAAGGTCAGTGACAGTCCTGGAAACAATGATGTTCAGTGGTGGGGTCACAGTCCAGGGGAGGTAGGAGGAAGTGTCTGCGAGTTGATGCTCAGTCTGTGAGATAGAGGTCGGTGTGCCAGACAACAACAGCACCACCCTTGACAGCAGGTTTGATGACAATGTCAGGGTTGGACCTGAGAGAACGGAGTGCGGCAAGTTCAGAAAGAGACAGGTTAGAGTGGGTGAGAGCAGCAGAGAAATTGAGACGACTGATGTCACGCCGACAGTTCTCAATGAAAAAATCAAGAGCACGTAAGAATCCAGAGGGAGGGGTCCAGCTGGAGGGAGAATATTGGAGGCGGGTGAAAGGATCCGTTGAACGGGGAGAGGACTCCTGCCCAAAGAAGTGAGCCCGGAGATGAAAGTGGCATAAGAAGAGTTCAACATCATGCTGAACACAAAATTCATTGAGGTGAGGGTGTAAGGGTATGAAACTGAGTCCTTTGCTGAGCACTGAATGTTCAGCATTGGAGAGGGGAAGGTCAAAGGGTATGGTGAATGCACGGCCGGGGCTGGGATTGGAAGATGCGCTGGGGTCAGAGGGACAGCCAGGGGTGGAGGGTCCTGGAGCTGTGTTGGTGTCGATGAGTTGTTGGAGCTTGCATTCCTTTGCAACTGAAAGAAAGACAAAGATTCTTATTGAGGTGTCGGATGAGATGAAGAATAAAATGAAACTGGGGGCATGGGCAGCTTAGAAATAGGGTGCATCGGTGCTGCTGGAGGGAGAAGTCGAATATGTTCATATGGCGGTGCATGGCACTGAGTGTGGATCTCAGGATGCGATGAGAACAGCAGTCCAAGGGGCATTGTATGTCCCAGAGATAGCAATAATCTTGGGTGGGTTCGAAACATGAGGGATGGAACTTCAGTTGAAATCCACGTGGGGTAAGTCGGAGACGGAGACAGTCACTGAGGAAGGAAAAAAGGCTGTGAAAGCGAGTTTTAGTAAACACCTTGTCAAACAGCAGGAGAGAAATGGAAAGCAATGAAGGTAAACAGAGCAAAAGAGACAAGCAGAAATCCTGTCGGAGAGAAGAGCAGTACTTCTTCAAGTTAGACATTCCTTGAAGAGAAGTGGCGGTCAATTAAACACTAAGATAAAAGCAAAATACTGCGGATGCTGGAAATCTGAAACAAAAACAAAAATAGCTGGAAAAACTCAGCAGGTCTGACAGCATCTGCGGAGAGGAATACAGTTAACGTTTCGAGTCCATATGACTCTTCATCAGAACTAAGAAAAATAGGAATGAGATGAAATATAAGCTGGTTGAGGGTGCTAGGACAGGTAGAGCTGGGTTTCTACGACAATGGTTTCATGGTCATTGTCAGCTTTTAAATTCCAGATTTATTGAATTCAGATTTCACCATCTGCCACGGTGAGGTTGGGTCCCCAGAGCATTACCCTGGGTCTCTGGATTGCTAGCCAAGTGACAATACCACTACACCACCACAACACCATCTCCTCCAATGAGGCCAGGTACCATCTGCTGCAGGAGGGTAGGGCAGGAGGGTAAGATCAATTCCTTGGTATTGTGTACAAGAATGTCACTACTTTTGTTTACTAATTAACATTGAAAATGAATAGGACAACTTGCCTGGCTCTGTCGATTGTTTAATATAGATAAAAAAATCTTGTAAAATAAAAATACCAGGCAACACAAACAAAATCAAATTTGTTACAATAAGAAAACAAGCCATAGTTATATTAAGGAAAGAATAGTAACACCTTACAGCACTTAACAGGCCATTTGGCCTATTGTACTTGTGCAGACTCTTTGAAAGATATATTCAATTAGTCCCAATCCCTCACTCTTTTTCCACAGCCCTACATTTTTCCCTTTTCAATTGTTTATCCAATTCTTCTTGGTAGCATTAAATGTGCTTCCATAATCATTTTAGGTCGTACATTCCAGATCATGAAAAAAAAATTCTCCTCATCTCAAATCGGTTCCCGTTGGAGGAAGGATTGAAAACCAGAGGACATTGATTTAAGATGATTGGCAAAAGAAGCTTTGCTGACATGAGGATAAATATTTTTACTTAGCAAGTGGTTAGTGCCTGGAATGCACTGCTTGAGACTGCAGTGGAGGCAGATTCAATTGAGGCCTTCCAAAGGTAATTGGATAATTATCTGCAGAGAGAAAAATTGCAGGGTTACAGGGAAAAGACGGGTGAAAGGAACTTGGTGAGATGTTCTTCCAGAGGGCTGGCATTGGACACGATGAGCTAAATGGTCCCCTTCTGTGCTGTAACCATTCTATGATTCCATGACCAGGTTGTATAAATGTGTTTCCTCTCGTTACCGACCCATCAACTAGTGGAAACAATTTCTCCTTATTTACTCTGTTACATCTCATAATTTTGAATTGAATTCAAATAATTAAATAAATAAGAATTAAATAATTCAAACAATAAATAATTTAAATAAATACATATTTATACAAATTTAAATAAATGACCTTCTCCAGTTCTATAACATTCACTGATTCTGTGAATGGCTCTGACAAATTTCTCCTCAACCTTCATGTGTTAGGAAGAAAAATGCCAGCTTCACTTGGCCAGAATTTTATCAAAGGGCAGGGATGAAAGTAGAATCACCCCATGTGGGTGGACACTAGGACCCTGGGCAACATCTTACTGGTGATGGCCAGTTGGGACTGCATGGGTGGCCATTGCTGCTGGCAAGCCACCCTGGGCCACGAAATGACCACAAAGAAGGGCGGACCCCCAGGAACCTGCTGGGAGACCACCTGGGTTTAATTTGCTGTCTCACCACACAGGAGCAACTGCTCCCGTGCCACAGGTGGGAAATGGCCGTTAATTGGCTACTTAATTGTTTTAATTAGCCACCCGTCTCCAGTTAGCGGACGGTTGTGTCGCTGAAGTTCCCGCCATTTGTAATATCCGCTGGCGGTAGCAGATATCAGCCTCCCCTTCCGCTGCCTTCCGCCGCCATTTTATGAGGCCTCCCATCTTGCAGCCCTGCCTTCAGAGGGCTGGTAAATTCTAGCCCCTTGCCTCTCACAAAACTGATACTCCTCATCGGTGGTATAATTCTGATAAATCTCCGCATTGTCTCCAAGGCCTTGACATCCTTCCTAAATTGTGGCCCCCAGAATTGAACACAGTACTCCAGGAAGCCTAAACAACCATCACATTGGGTGGGTTATTTAGATATTTAGGAGGTTTAAGGATTGAGATTTCTGCAGGCTGCATTGTGGATGTGACAACATGGCATGGGCTGAATCCTCAATGCATCCATAGTGCAAGCAATTCTCGTTCGTAGTGGAATTCTTCAATCCAGAGAATCATTTTGATTTTAATTTTATTTGCTTCTATGTTTGATATACCAAGGAGACAGCATTAATAACATTGGCTTTCTCCTGCCAGATTTGCTGTGCATTGGCTCTGTTTGGAAGATTTTTCTCCACCTGCAACAATTGCTGATATCCTTAAGACTACAACTTTCAATAGGATCTCCAAGCTCTCTCCACAGAAAGGGGCAGTACTCAGAGCTGGCCATGTTGCCCATTAACTCAACTGCCAATAAAATTTCAGTCTTATTTCAAGAATGCCTTAGCTGGCTTAAAAGCTGTTGCAATCTTTATTTGGAGCTTCCAAAGGTAATCTCTATGCATGAGTGAAATGTGCGGTTTTATTTTAAGTAATGCACAAGATCTAACCCAGTAGAATTGCTCAGCATGCATGTCCATGTGAGCGCCAGAAGATGAGTCATTGCGGAACCTGCCTGAGGAACTGGCCCTTTTAATTCAGTTCTGCAACTTTAGTGGGAAAAAAAACTGGCAAAACGTCACAGGGGCAGCTTTATGCCCTCCCTCGTGGCATTTTTGGAGGCAGGAAAGGTGGTGTGCGCGTTGCCACCATGTTCATGCAATGCTTGTTCCAGTTTTCCACCATCCTGTGATCTTCCCTTTCTGTTGTTCTCCGGCGAAACATTGAGTTCAAGGCAGTGGCATTTAACAAGGCCAAGAGCCTCGAGCCAATCCATAAACTCGTCATAGATAAAATCCATGACTATGACACTAAGAGCAAAAAAGCGGGTGGTCCTGTTGATGCTGGCCCAGAATACCAGACAAATATGGATGCGGAGATTGCCAAACTGCAACAGCTCCATGGGGTAGGGGGCCTCACCAAATTCCCAGGTTTTAAATATGAGGAACCAAAATTTGATGAAATCAGCAAGTGATTAGGGTCTTCAGAGAGGAAGGGACTGTCTGTTCTTCGTTCATGTTTTCTGGGACTGTAAAGTTGTAACTTAATAAATACCCCACCACCTTTCCTCAACTGCCATGGTCAGGCTTCCTGCCCAACCGTCAATCGAGGCCCTTCAGCATGCAATCAATGACCATGTAGGGGTCTCATCCCACTGCCAGTAGTATTAACTCAGTGGTGGCCAGCCCTGTCGCCACTCAAGGAGCACAAAAAGTGGGTTCCTTGTCATCTCCTGGGGTGGGGGTGGGGGTGGGGTCCCTCCTTCCAAAGTACTCAATGCCTGATCGAGGAGCCTGGCATTAGGAAGGGGGAGATTAGCTGAGAGCCACAACCCCTGCCCTTGCTGCCAACCCACCACCCTCTCCATGACCCCTACTCAGTGAAACCCCTCCTGCTTTAACTTACCACTGGCTCCCCGATCCTGGGCCTCCAGTGGGTGTTGTTCCCACAGCAGTCACTGCCTCCCTGGTGATGCTGGTGAGCAAATGTTTTGCTGGCCTCTGATTGGCAGGCAACTCTTGGTGGGCAGGCCTTACCACCCTGGGGTCCTTGACATTGGGCTAGGCCCACTGGTGGCCACGTAAGTGCCCAAGAGGCACTTAGTATTGGTGGGGTGAGGGGGCTTCCTGGAGGAGGCCACGCAGGTCTCTCACCAGCTCGCCAGCTGGCAGGCAAAACCCCTTATGTCTCCATAAAATCTGCCCCCCTCTCCCCACCATCTGTCAACTCTCTCAACTTACGCTGTACTCCCCAGTAATCAGTTGATTATTGCTTTTGCTCGAATGGATTATGAATTGTCGTGACCGACGCAGATTGTAAAGTGTAGTTATTTAAAAATCCTAGGGGGAAACATTAAACAACTGTCACAATCCATAATTTTAAGTGTTATGTTTGAGATGCGACTCTAAATTCAGGAATCAGGCCACTAGTTCTTGATGCTTTACATTAAACTAATTGAAACATTTTATTAGTGTACACAGGTTAAAATAAAACAAATTCCCAAACTAATCTCCATTAAGGCAACAGCAATCCATAGACTTAACCAGACACCAGGCAAAGCATTTTCACCTTACAAATTCAAAATGAGGTTCTTTGCACTTTGGATCCTGTGGAGCCAGTTGGAGGCTTGCAGCTGCCTTTTGATCTTACATTGCCTCTGCCTGCACACCCCAAAACTGCTGAAGTTATGCCTACTACCACTGATTGAATTCAAATTCCCATTGTCTCACCAGCCTCTTTGAACTTCACCTTTTAACAATGAAACCCCTTTCATAATACCAATTTTATTAGTATTATAAACATATTGCTTGGTATCTGCTAGATAGGGGTCAAATTTTCACCCCACTTCTTGAATGCTCTATTCAAAAATATGCAAATGCACACTATTTCTCTTCCATATGAAAACTAGTACCCATCAAAGCACCCAGAGTAGCTGGCTTTAATCCAATTAAGACACACCTGCCGACTAAACATCTATTTTAAAAGAGAAAATATTTTCCAAAATGTTACATACATTAATAGCTTCATGACAGACTATGATTAACTAACACAGAAAATTGCAACATAATGGTGATAAGAGCACTACTAAAAGTAAGTTTTCCATCAAAGTAAGTAAACATTGAATGATACTACAATTTCACTTACAGAGGGAAAAAAACAAATGCTTGGTCCAACTTTTATTTTTGTGACTACAGCCAGGTTATCTATAGAAATGGCCTTTTATCCCATGCATTGACAACCCCCAGTTCGCTCAGTGTTTACTTTTCTCCCCTTTACTTCCTCATATCCTGGTGACATCATTCGTAGGCACATAAAAACAAAAAACTGCGGATGCTGGAAATCCAAAAACAAAAACAGAATTACCTGGAAAAACTGAGCAGGTCTGGCAGCATCAGCAGAGAAGAAAAGAGTTGACGTTTTGAATCCTCATGACCCTTCAACAGAACTGGGTGAATCCAAGGAGAGGGGTGAAATATAAGCTGGTTTAAAGTGGGGGTTGGGTGGGGGGAGAGAAGTGGAGGGGGGTGGTGTGGTTGTAGGGACCAGCAAGCAGTGATAGGAGCAGATAATCAAAAGATGTCACAGACAAAAGAACAAAAGAACACAGACGTGTTGAAGTTGGTGATATTATCTAAACAAATGTGCTAATTAAGAATGGATAGTACGGCACTCAAGGTACAGCTCTAGTGGGGGTGGGGGGGCATAAAAGATTTAAAAATAATGGAAATAGGTGGGAAAAGAAAAATCTATGTAAATTATTGGAAAAAACAAAAGGAAGGGGAAGAAACGGAAAGGGGGTGGGGATGGAGGAGGGAGTTCAAGATCTAAAGTTGTTGAATTCAATATTCAGTCCGGAAGGCTGTAAAGTGCCTAGTCAGAAGATGAGATGCTGTTCCTCCAGTTTGCGTTAGGCTTCACTGGAACAATGCAGCAAGCCAAGGACAGACATGTGGGCAAGAGAGCAGGGTGGAGTGTTAAAATGGCAAGCGACAGGGAGGTTTGGGTCATTCTTGCGGACAGACCGCAGGTGTAGGCACATGTTCAGTTTCCCACATTTAGACTGATGACGCATGGTTCTTTCTTTTCACCACATCTGTCAACCCATTCACTGCCTCTGTGCTGTCATGTAGCTTGCCTGAAATCTATTCTTGGATGAACTGCAATGTTTTCCAGCTGAGCGCAAGTAAGACAAAAGCTATTATTTTCAGCCCTGTCACAAACCCCCGACACTCATCATTGACTCCATTTCCACCCTTGGCTATTTTCTCTGGATGATCATTTGTCATAAACTTGGGACTGAATTTTACAGCCGTGGATTGGGTGGGCCGCCAGCCCCCCCACCGTGTAAATGTAAAATAGGGGGTGATGACATCAGGCCGGCAATACGATGTCATCACACCAGTCTCAACAATAATGGAAGGCAAGTGAGTGCTGACATCGGAAGCCTGCTCGCCATTTGAAATTTTAACAAGCTAGTGCACTTGTTAAAAATCCACTTGTACACAATCTTTTGTTGCCCACTGCGTCTTTCGGGCATTGGATGAGGGAGTTTTGGGACCAGTTTACATCAGGTATGACGGGGCGACAGAAGAGGGGAAGTAAAAGCCATGGCTGGGCCCATGACTGCATGTAGCTAGAGATTCTGCTGGTGAAGGCAGTAGCAACTGTATGGTTTTTGACTTCATTTATTGACTTTTATAAGCCTGCAGTAGAAATAAACAGAAATTCAGAGAGCAGGGAGCCTTTAAATTTGTAGCCGTGACTGACTCCCTATTCCCTCTGTCACATGACATCCCAGTCTGGACTCCAAATTTGGTGCTGAGCCCCCCTTCGCACCACTAATTGGCCACCTTCCCACCAGGCGGCCACTAATTGGATATTCAACACTTGATTCCAACGCTGGGAGCGAGTAGAACACTCACTTTCTATTTCACCTCCCTTACTCTGCTGAAAAAAATGTTAAATCCAGTCACTGATGTCCTGTTTGACCCTGAGCTAAGACTCTGATCCAATATATTCTCCATCACAAAGACTACTTACTTCTACCTTGATAATGTTGCTTGATTCTGCCCCACCTCGGTCCATTCGCCACTGAAGCCCTCATTCCAGTAATTGTCACTTCCAGATTCAATGTCCACCTAGCTGGCCTTGTGTAGTAACTAAAGGTATAGTCTCTCCTCTTGTCTATCAGGGGTCACGTGATTGTTCTTGGAGGCCCCAAGCACAGGTAATCCAGGGGCTGAGGTTTCTTGTCGAGGACTTGGTTCAAGCATGCAGCATCTGAAACACTCTCTATAATAAAGTTAACTGTTTTGTGTTGAAACCTGTCTGGTATGTAAACTCATTACACTTTGTATCCCCACCCTCTGTAAACTTCAGCTCATCCAAAACTCTGCTCCCCATATCATATCTCTCATCAAGTCACACTCTTGCTTCATTCCTGTTCTCATTGACCTACACTGGCTCCTAGCTCAATTTTAAAATTCTCAGCATTTTGTTTAAACTCCTCTATGGAGTTCATCCTTTCCTAACACTGCAACCTCATTTAGCCCTGAACTCCCCATACCTCTGACTCCAGCCTCTTGTGCATACTCACCCTTCCCTTTGTCCCATCACTGTTACTAAGCACCACACTTTGGAATCCATCCTTAAACCTCACCAAGCCCCTACCATTCTCTCTTTTTAAACCTAGTTCCTTGGCCAAACATTTGGTCAGCCTTTAATCTATTCTTGCTTGGCCTGGTGTACATGTTTTGTGACATTCTGTCAAGTGCTTTGGCATATCTCTTCCATGATGAAGGCACTTTACAAATGTAAGTTTTTGTTGTTGAATTTTATTTTCTTGATGATGATACTAATTTATTTAAGACTATTAATATTCACAAGTTGTATGACATAGAACTAGAACCTATTTCTCCAGTGTTTAGTACTTTATTATCAATTCAGATTATAACATAAAACACATAATATCAACTCAGCTACCCATTAAAAACCTCCCCTGATCTTTATTTCTTTCACCCCATTGTTTCACTGCTGGTGGTGAAAAAAATAATCATTTTATGTTTATTTAAGCTTGGGCTAATAAGTGGAGAGTAACATCTGTGCCACAATTGTTCCATGCAATGACCGTCTCCAACAAGAGAATTTAACAATCTCCCTTTGACATTCAATGGCATTACCATCGCTGAAGCCCCAACATCAATATTATGTGGATACCATTGACCAGAAACATAGCTGGGCCAGCCATATAAATACTGTGGCTGCAAGAGCAAGTAAAAGGTTGGGAATTATGTAGTATGCAACTCACTTCCTGCCTCCCCAAAGCCACCTTAAAGACACTAGTCAGGTGTATGGTGGAGTATTCCCCACTTGCCTGGATGAGTGCAGCTCCAACAACACTCAAGCAGCTCAACAATATCCAGCACAATGCAGCCAACCTGAGCAGCACGCCTTCTACCACCTTAAACATTAACCTTCTCCACCTCTGGTGTATGGTTGCAGCGATGTGTGCCAGCTTCAAGATACACTGAGAAACTTGCCAGGCTCCGTCAACAGCAACTTCGAAACTCATGACATCTTTCACCTATAAAAACAAGGGCAGTAGGTGCATGGGAACACCACCACTTGCAACTTTTTCTCCAAGCCACATGCCTTCCAAGCTTAGAAATTTATCGCCGTTCCTTCACTGTCACTGGGTGAAAATTCTGGAACTCTCTCCTGAACAGCATTGTGGGTATACCTACACCAGATAGACTGCCGCGGTTTAAGGCAGCTGCTCACCACTACCTCCTCAAGGGCAATTAGGAAGGGCAACAAATGCTGGCATTTTCACACCCCACGACTGAATAAAAAGAAAAGTAAATAGATAAAGATTGCATGATTTGCTGGCATTACTACAGCACAAACTCACAGGCATCTGCTGCACTAGATTAACAGAGAAATGAAAGAAATTTCTGTTCAGGAATACAAAGCACAGAACTGCAGGGGTGAATAGAATGACCTCTGACTGGATTTCTCCAGCAATTTTAATTTTGTTGAGATTGCAGTGTACTGTTTATTTGCAGGAAGTTCTGCTTCAAGTAAATTACTTTTTCCATCCAATGTTATAAAACTGTTACATTCTACTGATTCCGTGTGCAATGCACGTAAATGGTGAATGCTGTTTCCAGTATCTACAGTACTCTCTAAGGCTATTTGTGTTAATGACATAAATTGCATCCACAATTAACAGTGTATTGAATCAATAGCTGCTGAACTTGGCTGTATGAAAGTGTATTTATTGAGTACCAAAATATTATAGTTAAAATGTGTGAATTAAACAAACACCCAGAAAATCCAAATAGCCAGAAGTGTCCAAATATCAAGAAATTTTCAAATCTGCCTTTAATTGGTTTCTGATAATGCACATTTCATTAAAGGTTTTGTCAAAAAATGTGATTTGTAACAAATTAGCCCGGTTCAAAATTCCAAAGTATAAGCATCCAGCTTTCTGCTACATGCTGAATAACCAGTCATTTGAAAAAATGTTGCTTGACTTTAGGAGAAAAAGTAATCAGATGTGAGAGCCACCTCATTAGATTCAGCATCCTTGGGGCAGATATACTTTTCCAGTGCCTGGAGAGTTTATAATGATAAAATTAATGATACTATATATACCAATGAAGTCAGCAGTGGCACACAGGATCCTTACATTAATCACCCTGTTTTGTTACTCAGTTGCTTGCTGGTCCTGAGATACTTTCTCTCCTCTCAGCTCAATTCCAACACACAGCACTCCCTCATTACAATAGGTAAAGATTGACTCTGAATTTCTTCAGGCTGTTATCCGCTACACTGCCATAACTTCATCAGAATTGCAGTAGAAACCATATTCATAGATGTAAACATGGGACAATATTTTACATTCCAGGATTGGGCACACGGCCAAACTGAACGAGCACGAAATTGCGCAAGATTACATTGGGCGAGCATCATGGGGACATATCCGATATTGCGGTCAGCGGGTACCTGCGGGAGTTGGAAGCATGCCTGCCGACAATTAATCCAGTGATTAAACCACTTTAATACCCAATTGTTAGCGATTTTACATTGCCCGTGCGATTTAGTGATCAATGCACAGGCAACGCAGATAAGTGGCCATCCCATTTTTATTGGTTTCTTCATCCAGGGCACCATAGAGGTTGTCCAGAGCCTTGGAAATGTGAATAGTTAGGAGTTTAGGTGAGAGTTTGCTGTTAGTTGATTCCTGATAGTTCATAGCATTGTCAGTGTTTTTTGGGGGACTCTTTGCCTTTCTAGCTTTTTTCAGGACTTTTTGGCTTACAAAATTTCTTGGAGGATTTCTACCGAGTGTACCCTTCAGTGCACGAGACAGTGCCATCTGCATTTCTGCAAATGGAGTTTGTATAATCAACTGGTGGGACTTCCTCTGAAGAGGATTAGAGGGCCAAAAGGGAGAGGAGGCCAGGTGTCTGCAGGCAGCATCCCAGAGAGTGACCCGTGGGAAGAGAGGCACAGTCACAGAGGATGCAGGGTTAGCAGGAAGTGCAAGGTAGAAGGGTCTGCAGAAGATGGCATTCTCCTGCACCTAGAGTCTGCAGGCAGTGTTCCAGTTACCTCAATATGTCTGAGGTGCAGTGTTGAAGGAGCCCCTGCTCTCTAGGGAAACTGTAATCTCCATATGCCAGATGGAGATTGCCTCCAACTGTGTAACTGGCCACTCAATTTACAGTAGCCCTCAGCCTTTTTGCCTCTGGTTCTTTCCAGGGGTCAAGGGGGGATCGATGTGGTGTTTTCCAACCTGTTGCCCACAGTGGTGTCAAACTGGTCAATAATGCTCTCTTCAAATGGGTCATGACCTTCATTCATTTCCAGACTGATGAAGCCAGCCAGGCTGAGCAAACCAGAGGCTTCATAGCGATTGCTGGGTTCCCCAACATCCAGGGTGTCATTGGATTGTACTCATGTGGATATCAAGGCACCAGCGGGTGAGCCGGGTGCTGTTGTCAACTGAAAGGGGCTTCACTCCATGAACATTTAGATAGGTTGTGATCACAGGACATAGTTTCTGCAAGTCTGTGCAAGATTCTCTGTATGCTCCCATTATGCATACTTCATGTGACACTCCCAGGTGCCAAGGCTGTTCATGGCTCCAGCTCAGTTGGATGGTTGGCTCCTGGGTGACAAAGGCTATCCCTTGAAAAGATGGTTCATCACGCCACTCTGGCACCCAAGGACGTAAGCGGAGGTGAGGTAAAACAGAAGTCATGCCTCTATAAGGGTGGTAGTTGAGATGGCCATTGGGCTGCTGAAGATGAGGTTCAGATGCCTGGACTGATTAGGGGTGGGCACTGCAAAATCCTCCAGGGCATGTGCTGTTTATAGACATTGTCTGCTGCGCTCTGCATAATCTGGCTCTAACAAGGGGGGACCCACTGGAGGATGAAGACAGTGAGGCAGCTCCACAGGCCGCTGAGGAAGGCTTAACTGATGGTTCTGATAAGGAGCCAGGGGAGGCATGGGTAAGGATGTGGAGGCTGACACAATGAACCTTCAGGAAGGCAGGGACACCAGGGAAGCCTTGAGTCTCTGCATGTTCAGCTAGGCATCCAAGGAGTGGCTTGAAACTTAGGCCAAGGGTGTCTCTCCTTATATAACATTCCTCAAGAGGCAGTCCTATGACCCCAATGTTGATTCATAGACTCTGAAATAAAGTTTGCAACCCCTCCCGTTTATCACAAGCCATTGTATTGCTCTGCACCAATAAAAAACGTGAAGTACACTCGGGCCATGAAAAGAAAATAAGTATTTATGTCTTGATGATGTTGACACAAAATGAGCTTAAATTTATCTCTTGTTGATGTAGCCACAAAGTGAAACATCTAACACTGCCCGAATGAAATAATCTCACTCGTGAAAACCCCCTCTTGTGTTTACGGTGCCTTAAACTTACGTTTGCAAGCACTGTGCCTTGCATGCACCCCCCTCACTAGCAGCAGCATTGAAAGCAGCCAGCTGACTCTACTGTCCACTTGGCCCTGATGACCTTGGTGGTCATCCTTTGGCCAGCAGAGCCTGTGGAGGTGCCGCCTGGGAGGATGTGCCCAGTGCCACAGCTGGGCACTTTCTTATCAGCAATCCTCTTGAGTGCCAGTGCCTTGAGCGCTCTCTGCCTCCGCCAGCTCCTCATGCGAGTGTGCAGTGCCCTTCCCACTGTGCATTACCATCTAAAGACGGCAAACTAATACCCACTAACGTGCATGTGTCTACATTGGTGCCTGATTCCAAGAGAGGTTGTGATGTGTGTGGATCTGGCTGGGGATCCTACTCTGGTAGTAAAGGGGGGTCCTCGGGGTCTTGGCAGTCTATTGAGGATGGTTGATCTGAGGGAGGAAGACAATGTGTCAGTACAATGTGCAAGACAGCTGCTGACACCATGGACAACAGCCTCACAGAGACATTGTGATTGGATGATCAACTGCAACTCTTCCTTGGAAATATTCATTTGAGATGAGATGACCCTACATTTATTGCAGTCTCTGCCAGTCTTGCACCTGTCCACTGGGCTCTTAGTTTCTTCCAAGACACTGGCCTTTTCATGACCTGTGGACCTTGACCCACATTGGCACTCAAGCTCCAGGGCATCCATCTCATACTTTGTCCTTATGAGGAGGTTGACCACCCCACCACACATTCATGTTGGCTCAATAAGTTATGGTTTCTCTTCTGAACAGGCAGAAGAGAATTCATTAATCCAACCTGCAGCACCGTTCCAGCCTGGCACTGGCCCCACCCACCCTCCTCCCCGAAAACCAGGTTGGAAATATATTGCCGTTCCTTCACCACCGCTGGGTCAAAATCCTGGAACTCCCACCCTAACAGCAGTGTGGGTGTACCTACACCATGTGGGCTACAGCGGTTCAAGAAGGCAGCTCACCACCACCTTCTCAAAGTCAATTAGGATTGAGCATTAAATACTGGCCCAGGCAGTGAAGCCCATGTCCCATGAATGAATAAAAAAGAAAAGGTGCACATCAAATTAACACACCTCACTCTTCGATGCACACAAGGCAAGTTGGCCAATCTGCCAGTAACATTTGGCACGCAGACTCTTACACCCCTGAACGCCATGAGAATAGCCACCCCATAGCACATTAATACACAGTTCCATGCCAACTCATTGCTCACCTTTGCAAAGCAAAGAAGGTCATTAAACCTTTTGCGGTACTGTACCCACGTGTGGCGTACCATGTCATAACGCTGATCTGGGCTGCCACCTCTGCCCAAGCCTTTTTGGTGAGGTGCAGTGGCCTCTTCTTGCCATCCTGTGGCATTAGGACTTCATGCCTAGCACTTACTGCCTTGACTCAAATGCGTAGGCACCCATCAGAGAACGGGGGGGCAGAGTGTCCACCTGCATTGTCCTCCTACCTTGCATGTCCAGCTGGTGCAGATGCCAATATTATATCCAGAGCTTTAATTTTTTGGCAGCACAACTCCCTATTTGTCCCCTGGGAGCCCTTAGGGAGCTGCCTCTGCTGCTTTTAAATCCCCTGCCAGGTCCCCATTGGGACCAGTGTCCGACATGTTTCCATCCCCTGCTGGGAGCGTTTCTCCAAACAAATGCCACATTTCATGCTGGGCGGCCTTTAATTGGCCATTCAGTGTGAAATCGCATTTCTCCCCCAATGCTGGCCGGGAGCAGATTTTGCATCGGCTTCTAGCCTGACAGGCGCAAAATTCAGGCTGTGGTTCCTGTTGTGCTCCTATCAATGTTACAGTGGCACAGAGGCAGCAAGTTGAAGGAAATTGGGGGCCTCAATGTTTGGACAGTCTCTTAAAAGATAGAACGAAGCAGAAATCCCCATTGCCGATTCCTTCAATGGTGAGGCATTTCCTTTGCTTCAAATCTCTCCAAACGGAAACATTAGCAAAAACTATGCACATACCTCATGCAACGACTGTTAGGCCCAACTACAAGTGCCCCTGAATTTGGAATGGGAACAAGATGTAGGGCTCTTTTCTTCCTATCCTTTCCTATGATTTTTTTTGCCAAGAATCTTGGTTCATAAGCCCATTCTATAACTGGCACCATAAGCAGTAAAAATATACACTAACTACTGTGTTTTGTTTCAAAATTCTGTGAAGTAATTGCACTAATTATTCAACTAAAATGCATTTGAGTTTTTTTTTGTGTACAAACTGTCACACAAATTGCCTGGAGCCTACTTTTAGCTTATTTGCTTTTATCACTTATTGTAGGCCAATATTGCATTTAGGCTCAAGATTAGGAAATATGGATTCCAGACAGACAGGAGAAAAGAAAGAAGAAAGCAAGAAAGAAATGTACAAATTGTGTGCAAATAATGTGCAAAGGATTATACATATTAATGCTTGACATGCTTAAAGTTGACACAATGCCGATTGTGTATGCCACTTATCATTTGTCCATGTATGTATATAAGCAAACCGGAATAAATCAGTTTAGTTGGACACTTGATCTCCATGTCCATGCACAAATCCTTTTTTGTCCTGAAAAGATATCACAGACTGGTGATAAGGATAGGATTATGATTCTCTCTCCAAACTAAGTTGATTGGAGGGGTTTCCAGCAAGCCAACAGAGGAACTGTGAGGTTACCAATCTTAGAAAAATGGCTGTTGCACAAGTGGATGTAAAGACCTTCAAAGCTGGCTGCATCAACAACATTATTGGGCATCCAGGAGAGTACAGGCACAAATAAGAGTCTTTTGTTACATATGTGGAGTGTCTCAAGATGTTTTTCACTGCTAATAATATCCTCGAAGTTTTTGATAATCCAGCCGTTGATCAGGCAGTGGGGGGAAGGGAAAGGTCGATATTTTCAATGGAAACAGACCCAGAAGTATATGAAATGCTGAAGAATTTGCTCACCTTGCTAAGCCAAAAGACACGCTGCTGTCAGACATTTTGTGTAAGCTTGAGCAGCAATACCGACCCAAGGCCATTGAAGGTTGTAGAAAGCTATCAGATTGGAACAAAGAATCAGTTGCCCATCGAGAACATTGGATACTTCATCGTGGCTTTCAAAAAGCTCTCCAATCATTATCATTTAGGAGAATTTCAAGAGAATGTGGGACAGATCTGTGTGCGGCTTAAAAAGTGAAAACATTTACACTAAGTAGCTGATATTGTCAAAGTTAACTTTGACAAAGCTTGATAAACAGCATTGTCTGTGGACGCGACAGAACATGACACAAGAGAAGTCAGAGTTAACAACTGCAGCTGAGCAAACAGAACGCCTGAACAACAGCAGTAGCAGAGGTACAACAAAGTCCCGTTACTGATGATTTGGCCAACTTTGGGCACAGAATTGTCCATTTGTGAAGCCAGAGTGCTCCAAGAAGAAGGGTCATCTTGCCGAGGCACGTCACAAGAATGTAAACAGAGAAAACACTGGCTGGAGGAAATGGCAGTCACCGCATATGATTGTCGAGCAGCACCAGTCGACGAGGGGTCATTTGAGACGCACAAGACACAAAGCACAAGGATAGTCCAGTGGAACAAAGGTTTAATTGCTGAAAGCACATTTAGCACAGCCAGTGGAAGGAAAACAATCCAGGTAGGAAGAGGGTCATGATCGGGGTAGAATGAGAGAAAGAAGTCTGAAGTTGAGCCAGAAAGTTAAGGTGAAAGAATATCATCATAAGTGATTGAAGTGGCTCCCTGGAAGAACCATGAAAGTATGTGATCCTCGCACATATTTGGTCAAGATGTTTGGTAGTGGAGAGGTTAGTGCATATAGATTATGTTTTACCCTCAAAGATTCATGAAGAAGAAGGGAGTTGGGAAGAATCAAATTATTCCGATGAATTGGATAGTTAGGATGCAAGTTGAGTACCAATAGCTATTAAAATACAAGTTGTTCCTGAAACCAGTTTAGATCTGAGGCAAGGTCAGACAGACATGCTTGATAAAGTGGAAAATTCAGTTGAAGTTCAAGGGAAGAATCAGTCCTTGCTGGAGGAGAAACATCTCCTCAGATTCAGGTCCAGATGGGTCAATGTCCTCCACCAAGTTTTGAAAGTTTGAGTCAAGGAATGAAGTAGCCTCTGAGGAATAGGAATCCAGTGGTGAAGTTAGATTTGTAAATAAATGACAAACAAGAAATGTATATTAGCTGTGTAGAATTTGAACATTATGTAACTTTTTTATTAAGGAGGGAGGAGTGTAATAGCACCCTCTTGTGGCCAGCTGTGTATGTATTTATAAAAATCCCAAACTGGAATAAACTTGGATGCTTGAACTCCATGTCTGTGCACCAGCCTCTTTTTGTCCTGCAAAAATATGAGGCTATGTTCTTCTCAATTACCCATTTCCCCATCCTTGACCTCTTCAGGGAAGAACGTCACATCAAAATCACATGCTAATATTTGTCCCCTGTATTGACATCAGAGTTGCAGCCTGTACTTCTGAGGAGGTGAAGGCACTGAGTAGTCCTTGGTTGCTTCTTAGCCAGGTTCCTAAGTGGGGCCCTTAATTGGACCAATTGGTTGCCTGCCTCTGTGGAGTGCGCATCCGAGCCACTTCCCAGCCCATGCCTGGGAACTCCCTTGGAAGCAGGAATGTGTCAGCCCCAATGAGGTTCCTTACTATTTTCCCAGACCCCCACTCCAGCCCAGTCTTCATTGGGGAACATTTTCTCCCCATTGGGGTGGGGGTGGGGGGAGGGGGGGTGGTGTGTGTGGGAGCGGGTGCCGTTGGACGGCCTTCTGGTCGGTATCCCCAATTGGGGGGCGCCGCCATTTTATCTGGGCCGGCCAATTAAGGCCCACTATGCACTGTGCGTTCCCTGTGTGGGTTGGGGTGAATTCCCTCAGCCGGGATTGTGCTCTTTCATGCATGCACACAAAAGAGCACACAGATCTCCCTGAAGCAAAGTGCTGCCTCAGGACGGTCAGCTCTGATTCAAAAGTTGACAGAAAGGTAATAAAACAATTTCTCTGACTGTCACATGAGTTGGGATGTGTCCTTAACTTTTATTTAAACATTTGATATTTAAACATTTGGAAGCCCTCATGAAATCTCATCCCGCCCATGGATGAGGCTTCATGTTTTTTCTGAAGCCCGCCAGGGCTCCCAGCCTGCCCGCCAACCTTAAGGTTGGACGGGCAGGTACATCAATCAAGTTAATTAGTCTTTTAATGGCCTCAATAGGCCGTTGACAGTTCGGCAAGCGCGCAGCTGAATTGACTGCGCGCCCGCCGAACTGAAAGTCTAAATGACGCGGGGTGACGTTGAGATGCATGCCTGAAATATCCTGGCATCATCTGACGTATTGGCGAGCGGGCCCTGCCCCCGCTCGTCGACCGGTAAAACCTGCCTGTAGGGCTGGGAAAATTCAACCCTGTATCCCTGGAACAGCAGGCATAGCATTAACAGTAAGGAACATCCTGACTTTCAGATATTGAATATTGAGAAAGCCACAGCAAGAATGGAACTCCCATTTCTATGAGCTGGTAGGCAGATAGCACATGAAGTCAGTCAGCAGGCACAGAGTGAGATAGCTGAGTAACTTCGTGCTCCATGGGGCAACAGATATGATGATCTTTTATAGAGTGCCTTGGTATGATGCATTTCATTTGCCCTGACTGTAACCTGGGAACACCAGACTTTAACCCTAGCAATAAAACTCCTTCCCACCCCACACGGCACAAACCCTCCTCCCGTCACAACGGACGGAATTTCCCTGTGGCAGGAACGGGGAGTTGAAGTGATTTCTACTGTTGAACTGAGCGGGTTATTATGCACAATCGTGCATTGCCCACCTTGGGAAGGTACACATTCACCTGGACATCCCTGAAAGAAAAGCATTGTGGCTGGTAGGTCATGGAGGGGAGGGGAAGTTGATGGGGGAAAGGAAGTTGGTGACTGGGGGGTGGGGAAAGGACCTGCGGTTCATTTCAAGTCTCATGATGGGGCGGGCAGGAAACCAACTGCTCCACCATCATGTCCCACCACCATATTTAGGCACCCACACACTCCTTCACTAATGGCACCTTTGCAGGAAGATGGGCAGCAGGAGGCAGCAACTTCCGGCCCCACGATTTTGCGACGTCTCCCTGGAGATTCTTCCCCTGTAGAGGAAAGGCCTTTTTCCAAGGGATGGCAGCAGGGGGCCCTCCTAACTGGCCATGGCAGCCAGGGAGGAGGTTACCAAGGCGGTCAGTGCCTGTAGGGTCCATAGGAGGACTGCCCTGCAGTGCAGGAAATGTGTTGATGATCTAGATCAAGTGAACATTTTACTCTACCAACTCACATCACCACTCATTCTGTCATGGCCAACATTTTTGTTGCCCATACCTAAATGCCTTCAGAAGGTGGTGGGGTGCTGCCTTTGTGAACTGGTGCAGTCCAAGTCCTGTGATGTTAGGGAGGCAACTGCAGAATTTTCACCCAGCCATAGTGAAGGGACAGCCATGGGGAGTGGAGTGGAGGTCAACTTGCAGGTGCTACTGTTCTCATGCACCTACTACCCTTGCCCATTTAGCTGGTAGAACTCACAGGTTTGGCAGGTGATATCAAAGGAGCCTTGGTGAGGTGCCACAATGCATCTTATACATGGAACACTCTGTTGTCACTCTTTATGGGTTCTTGGGGTAATAAATATAGAAGATTGTGGATGGGATGCCAATCAAGAGGACTGCTTTGCCCTGATGATGTCTAGCTTGTCTAACTTGTTAAGTCTTTCTGGAGCTGCACTCATGCAGTCAACTGGAGAGTATTCCATCACACCCCTGACTTATGCCTTGTACATGGTGGTCAGGCTTTGGGAAGTCAGGATTAACAGCCTATGACCGGCTCTTTCATCAAACGTGCTCACAATCAATCCATCTGTCTTTATGCAGGAGAAGAGAGCCCACAACAGGAGGGAGCGAGAGAAGCCGGGAGGTGGGATGCCAGAGATGTGACCACTCACTGCATTCGAACAGTGGGCTGCAGAGCTGGCAGGGAAGGATAAGGACTGTGCCTGTACCAAGGGAAAGGTTGGCCCCTCCCAAAAATCCAATGAGGAAGCACACATTATTCCAAAAACTTTGGAAAACTAAGGTGATTTTGTGCATGCAATGTTTGAGCCAGTCCAGGCAATCACTCATTCTCTCTTTTCTCCATTCCAGGTGCCAGTAGGGGGAGGGGGAAGCCAGTGTCCCCCTCCGAAGACAACTCAGCCCCCAAGCCACTTCAGAGGAAGAGGGCAATGACTTCACACCTGCAGAGCCATCATAGCGTTCACCTGCACCCTCCACCAGCCAGAGGCACGCACCTCAGGGGTCATAGATCTACTTTAGGCTTGGGCTCACACTCTGATGGCCACCTCTCACACATACATGTCCACTGCAGGTGGAGACAGTGACAGCTAAGGTCCCTGGCACTCAGAGGACTGTTGGAGAATGGACACCTGCCAAGTCCAAGTCCAATGATCAGCCTCTGGAAGTGGCCATAGAAAATATGCTGGAGATTGAGAGATATATGGGGACATTAGTTTGTGGGTCAGAGGCCCATCAACAGAGTGGCACGAGAGATGGAGGAGTCCGTCCGTGTGCTCTCTGATGTTATGGCTCCAGCATGTGAGTGCATGGGAGTCTCGTTAAGGGGGATGGTGGATGACATGGATATCTGTGTCCAGCAGTTCCTGCTGGATATGCATTCAGCACACACCAAAACACCATCATTGTAGCCATGGCTGTGTTCCAGCAGCAGTTAGGTGAGAGGGGGGCGGGGCGCATCAATCCCCCTCCACATGCGTCTTCTCCTCAAACAGTCAGGGAGGAGATCTTGGGGACTAAAGGGAGGAGGACCATCAGCCAGACACCCCAAAGGTCTCCACATAGGACACTCCAAGGGTGTCCAGGCATTCTCAATCCCCTCCGCCTGTGACCCGATCAGCTCTAGCTGTTCAGGCCAAGAAGGGTGCTCCTGCCCCTGAGCAGGAGATCCAAAGAAAGCTGGGGCCCTCCAGGCCTCAGATCTCCAGATGATACCCACCAAAGTCATCACAGACAAGAAGGCATAGTAGTCAGCAGGCTGCCTCTCCCTCTGCTGTGGATGCTGGGGATATACCTAGACGTAGCAGTAGGGTTAAAAAGATTAAGGAGTTCTGAATGCACACTGGTGGCTGGGTGTATAATCATTGTACATAGTTTGGACACATATATATATGTTAAATTGCACTGTTTGGAAGTTTCCTGAATTCCTCTTTGCTGCTAGTTGCTTTAATGTTCACGTACACTCCATCCCTTCCAGGTGAAGGACATCCTGGAGACAAGGATGAATGTCCCACCCCTTAACACATGCCTGAGCTTGGAGCCATTGCTCTTTGACAATGGCGATGAAAGCCATATGCAAGAAGCCTCTCTCTCACACTATTCTGCTTGCCTCCACAGCCCTCGAGACTATTAGAGAGATCTTTGGCTTGTCATAATAGAAGGACTAACCACATCAGCCCTTGTCCGGCCGGTCCACTTACGCAGGAGGATGGAGGTTTGCCGATGTAAGTTGGCTGACAGTCATCTGTATGCCTCTTGTAGGCATCCACCTCCCTCTTCCCCTCCATCCCTAACTTTAACTGGTGCTGATACCAAATGGCTCAGTGTGAAGGGCAGCTCTACACCTTGCTTGGAATCCTCTGTGCCAGGTCTACTACCATGTTGACTTCACTATACAGTGACGATTTCAAAAGAACAAAGCTCTCGTAGAGTTTCCCCATATTTATCTAGGTATTCCTTTAGTTGTCCAGTGTGCTGACCTTGAGCTCCACCCACCCAAGAAGACCCTCCTCCCACCTTTATGTTTTGCAGTTGGACATCGAGGGTTTTGCCTTTCTAGTGAGCTGCTTTTACACTAAGATGATGAGTGTAACCATTCAGTCTTCATTACTTTTTACCCTCCTCCTGTCACTCACCAACATTCCCCCATCACTGTTGACTCCCCACACCCACAGAATATGCATTTCTCTCTTCCTTCTGTCACCCATGAACATCGCCCCCCCCCACCTCACCCTGGATCTATAAATGTTAACTTCAACCTGCCTTCCCTCCTTGCCAGGCAAGCAGGGTTAAAATGGAACCTTGCTGTTAACCTCTTCTCCAAGTTTCTTGGGCTACTTAACCCTGCTCTGTTTTACCAATTTTACATGTTTCATTTCTATTGCCTTGCCTGTTACTCACTGGTGATTCCATATGACATGAAAAGAAACCCAAAGCTTTATTATTTTATCATGATTTTTAAAAAAAATGGACTTTATGCTGGACTGAAAAAGGATGGCTGCTACAAATCACATGACCACAACATTGGCCCTTTGTTCTGGGAGCTACCACCAGGAGTTACAAGAACAAAAGAATTTCTCACTCAGCCTATGGAATGTCAAGCCTCATTGTACAGACCTCCTTGTAATCAACAAAAGAAGAGGAAGTGCAGACGAACTGACTCCCCCACCTAAACTACCACAAAAGACATAGATTGAAATTCATTACACTGGAAGAGATGCTAATAACCATTTTGTCTCTCTCTTAAGGAGGAATGATGGAATTGTGGCCAGAAGCACAAAAGCTGATTATTAAGTTGCAATTAACTATAAATGGGCTATGTCACATGACCCATGATTCTGGCCTTTTGGTCTCACAGTCAGTCTGTTGTTTTACATCCAACCAGGGAGCCACCAAGAAGCAGAACTCTGTGCAAAATGACAGCCTGCTCCTCGAAGTCTGTCTCTGCTGGAAGATTTCCTACCACCGAACAAGTCTTTTTGCGCCTACTGCATCTACACGAACTGTAAATCGAACTCTACATCCCCAGCCTACAGCCATCTGAACTCAAGCTCCTACTTGAAATAATTCCTCATTAGACTCTGACTCTGGATTCAGGAAATCATGAAAACTAATATCCATTTCTGTAGTCTTTGTACTGTTACTATCCATAGTTGTAAAGGTTTTTTTTCCCATTCCCCCTTGTGTGGTGGAGTGAGAAGTTGCAAACACTCCTCCTTGATTGTGGAATAAATTAATCTTCTGAGCTAATCATAACATGAGTTTGCTGTGGGTTATTAGTAAATTGGATCTCACACATTGAATGTTTGGGAAAACAAGCCACCAAATAAATTAAGAATAATTCAAAACATCTTCTGCCTACGGACAGTTGGTGAGAAGAAATAAGTACAGTTTGCCTGTCTCTCTCCTATCCGTAACACCCATCCATTCCATGTAGTTTGTAAATGTCTTTAAATCATCACCTGCCTCTCCTATTGTCTCCTATTATTGCTTAGGCCATTGCCTTCTATTTAACAATTGTGTTCCATTTTTTCTGTGTGCTTTTTATTCCTCCATTATCCTGTGTTCCATTTTAAATGCAGTCCACACCCGAAATATTATTTTTTTCTGATCTTACTATAATAAAAATGGCAGGCTTACTTTGCGACTGCATTAGTGAATGAAACCGTCCAGTGCGCTGAGTTTTCCTTGTTGTGGGTTGTTGCCATCCATATTCAAAGGCTTTGTTCCAATTGTTTCATTGTCATCAATGTCCTTTGTCAGGTGTTCTTTGGTAGAGTTTTGCTTTGATCATTGTTCATCTTTGTAAATCCTCCTTTGTTGTAGCATTCAGTACCTTTAAGTTATTAGGAGTGTTGTTGGTAATTTGTTAACCTTTGACTTTCATTTTTGTTTCTCAATTTTGTTGTGGTTGGGAATCAATGTTGCATGATTGATTTTCTGTATTCTGTACAATCCTGCTTTTGTTTAATGGTGTTACTCAGCATATGCTGGTGTGCACTTTTTAGTGTTTGTTTAGTGGAGCCTATTTTAGAAGAATGGCAACTTCCCATTCCAACTTTTTCCAAACTTGGCTGCAAGCTTGTTCCTTAATGTTGCAATAAGGTTTTTTTTGCATAAGTTTGACGGTTTCAGATGCATATTTTGTGAGGAAGGTAAGTGTGTATTTTTTGTTGGAGCAGGGTCAGAAGAAGGTTTCTGATCCTGATTGGAAAATGTGGGCCATGAATCCAAGAAAAAAATAATTGTCACTTAGAAAAATCTGACTGCGGGATTTTCCGCACCCACCCGCTGTAATGATCTTCCAGCCCCACCACAAGTCAATGGACTTCTGGCTGGGGCACTGCCTCGTCCACAGCGGGTCCCACCTGCCACGGGGCCGGAAAATCCCGGCCTGAGTTAGTAAATGACAGCCAGGTTGGATTTATAAAAGCTAAGTCATGATTGCGTAACTTGATTGAGTGAAGAAGTAGCAAAGAGGGTTGATGAAGGTAATGCTACTAATGTTGAGTCCATGGATTTTCAATAAGTACTGCATAACAGCAAAATTGAATGGGTGTTAAGGGGAAATGGCAGCAGGGGTATGAAGTAGCTGAGAGGCAGAAAGGAGAGAGTAGCAGTGAATGGTTGTTTATCAGACTGAAGGGAAGTACACAATGATGTCCCCAAGAGTTGGTTTTTGGACCAGTGCTTCTTTTTGAGCTATATTAATGATCTAGACTTGAGGACGTAATTTCAAAGTTGCAGTTGACACAAAACTGAGAAATGCAGTGAACAATAAGGAGGATAGTAGCAGACTTCAGGAAGACATTTGCAGATTATTGAAAGTGGCAGACATATGGCAGATGCATTGGCTTGGAAGAATGAGCAGAGGGAATATAAACTAAATGATACAACTTCAAACAGGGTGCAGGATAAGAAATCTGGAAGTATACATGCACAAATCTTTGTAGGTGACAAGACAAATTGAGAATGCTGTTGAAAATATATACAGGACCTTTTGTTTTATAAACAAGGACTCTGCTTAAGTTAAAAAAAAAATGGAAGTTATGCTTAACCTCCAGGAATCATTAGTTAGTCTGTACTTTCTAAAATTTCAGAAGATTTCAAGGCCCAAGAGGGGTACATGGGAGATTTACAAGAATAGTAGCAGGAATGTGGGACTTCAGTTATGTGGAGAGACTAGAGGAGAAAAGGTTATCCTACTGAAAGCAGAGAAGTTACTGAGAAGTTTGAGTTGTTCAATATCGTGAAGAGTTTTGATACAGTATATAAGGAGAAACTGTGTCCTGCAACAGAAGAATCTCAAACTAGAGGTCACAGATTTAAAAACAAGTGGGCAGACAAAGAGAAACATTTTTAGGCAGTGAGTTGTGATCTGGAAAGTACATCATGAAAAGGTAGTGAAAGCAGGTTCAATAATAACTTCGATAAGGAAATTGGATAAATACTTGAAGGGGAAAGTGAAGGGAAATGGGGTTAATTGGAGAGTACTTTCAAAGAACCGCGTGACCATGATGGGCCAAAAGCCCTCATTTTATGTTGCATAATTCTATCATTCTGAAGTATATCTTTGAATAAAACCATTCTATGTTCAAGAACAAAGTCTCAGATTTATACACATGTGTTAATCTATTGATTTCATACAGGTGCAATGCATCAACGTTGAAACTCAAAACTATGACTTTACCGATCATCGCCATGGAAAGAATCAGGTATCTGGTGCATAAATAAAAATAACTGGGAAATCTCAGCAGGTCTGACAGCATCTGCAGCGAGGAATACAGTTAACGTTTTGGTCCGTATGACTCTTCATCAGAACTGAGGAAATATAGAAATGAGGTGAAATATAAGCAGGTTGAGGGGGGTGGGACAGATAGAGCTGGATAGAGGGCCAGTGATAGGTGGAGGCAAAGGAGAGATTGCCAAAGATGTCATAGACAAGAGGACAAAGGGATGTTGACGGTGGTGATATTAGCTAAGGAATGTGCTAACGGTGACATTAAAGGTTGAAAGCAGGTTGAGCAAGGTACAGATAGCACTAGTGGGGGTGGGGTGGGGGGAAGGGATCGTAAAGGCTAAAAGGTGGAGATGAAACAAAGGATGGAAATACATTTAAAAATAATGGAAATAGGTGGGAAAATATTATTATTTACATTATGCATTATTTTTAAATGTATTTCCATCCATTGTTTCATCTCCACCGTTTAGCCTATTTCGATCCCTTCCCCCTACCCCAGCCCAGCTAGGGCTATCTGTACCTTGCTTGTCCTGCTTTCTACCCTTAATGTCACCATTAGCACATCCCTTAGCTAATATCACCACCGTCAACATCCCTTTGTCCTTTTGTCTATGACATCTTTGGCAATCTCTTCTTTGCCTCCACCTATCACTGGCCCTCTATCCAGCTCTACCGGCCCCACCCCCTCAACCTGCTTATATTTCATCTCATTTCTATATTCCCTCAGTTCTGATGAAGAGTTACACGGACTTGAAACATTAACTGTATTCCTTTCTGCAGATGCTGTCAGACGTGCTGAGTTTTTCCAGCTATTTTTATTTTTGTTTCAGATTTCCAGCATCCTCAGTATTTTGCTTTTATCTTAGGTAGCTGTTGCATTCCTGGTAGTTTGTGCACTTGATGCCTGTGTTGCTGCCTATACACGGAAGATCTGATTGACCTTGTGGCTGGGTGAAAGTATTGTAGGACCTGTCAGAATGCTCTCAACTTAAGTCTGCTGTTGCATTGTTGTCTCTGACAAACCTGAGCACAACTATTCCCATCCAAGCAAGAAGGAACCTGTATGAATGTCAAGGAATCCAATGGGTGCCATAGTCTGACAGCTGCCAGAATTTTGGACTCCTTTTCTAACTTCCAGAAAACAATGTACAAATGAACCATTTATTTGTGTCAATTTAAACGGCCTGACAGAACACAATAATTTAGTTGAGAGTTCTAAGAACAAAAAGATGTCTACAGTCTTCATCAACTCACCACATGTTCTCTTACGATATTCTCTAACATTCATGCCAGCATTAATAGAATGCAAAGTCATGGCGTGAATATTATGGCTCCCTGCCAGCATATTTGAAGGCTAGGGGGCTTCTAAAATAAAATGGAAATGGGTGGCTTCTCACTCACCATCCCACCAACCCCACAACCTGCCTCCCATATAATGTGATGCAGGTAAGGTGTCAGGCAGCCCACCCACCCCAGGATCTACTGAAGCCCTTAATTGGCTAAATATTGACTACTTAAGGGACTCATTCCATCTCCACTGCTATTTTATGTGGGATAAGCGAAGTCTGAAGCAAGGCAGGTAGCCTGGCAGCTTTCACTGCATGGGCTGCTAGTGGATAGGAAAGGGAATGCCTCTTTTTGGTGTTCATCTGTGCCCAGCGGAAGTACCCCCATCCCAAGATCATAATACCCCTTTAAGCCTTGCCTCTGGTCTCTAATACATGGACCTCCACACCCCTGCTCCCACATTGGGATCTTACTGGCAGGCCCATCCAAAAGCCACAGTCTTACTTGAAGTCCATGATGCTTCTTCTTCACTGCCTGTAGTCCCAGCACTTTTGCAGTAGTGCTGGCAGAAACAGTAAAGAAAAGGAACCTTCACTTTCTCCCCAAATTAGCTCTACCTACTGAAGCCACCTGAAAAGGCAAACGCTGATTAATCAACTGCAGAAGCCATTGCAGCTGCTGAGTCTTCAACTTCATCCCTTCGCTCCAGAGAACCAACAACTCAACTGCAAGTTTTGCACCTGCACCGATAATTTAATGGATTGAACTGAATCCCATCTTTATATTTATCTTTAACTGCTTTAATCTTTGTACCTGTATTTTGATCAATAACTTTATCACATTCTGCAGTCGTTTATTAATGAACTAACCTTTATCTTGTTTAAGAATTAAGCTTGACTGCTGGGTTATTTTTAAATTGAATTGCTCATAAATTAAAAGGGGGCGACATAAACACACAAGCAAGTTTTTAGTTTATGGACCGCATTGAGAAAATGCCTTTTCTTTTACTCGATCACAGGATGTGGGTGTCGTTAGCTAGGCCAGCATGTACTGCCTATCCCTAATTGCCCTTGTTCAGATGGCATTTTTTAAAGAGTCAGCCACATTGCTGTGTGTCTGGAGCCACGTGTAGGCCAGGTCAGCTAAGGGTGGCAGATTTCGTCCCCTAAAGAACGTTAGTGAACCAGATGGGTTTTTACAACAATCGACACGTGGTTATCGTTAGCCTTTTAATTACAGATTTTTATTGAATTCAAATTCCACCATCTGCCATGGTGGGATTCGAACCCGGGTCCCCACAGCATTCAGTTTCAGGACTCAGTTTCATATCCTTGCGGCCTCATCTCAATGAATTTCGGGCTTGGCATGATGCTGAACTCTTCTTCTGCCGCCTTCGTCTCCATGCTCACTTCCTTGGACAGGAGTCCTCTCCCAGTTCAACGGATCCTTTTACCTGCTTCCAATATTCTCCCTCCACCTGGACCCCTCCCTCTGGATTCTTACCTTCTCTTGATCTTTTCATTGAGAACTGTCAGCGTGACATCAGTCGTCTCAATTTCTCTACTCCTCTCGCCCACTCTAGCCTCTGAACTTGCTGTACTCCGTTCTCTCAGGTCCAACCCTGACATTGTCATCAAACCTGCTGACAAGGGCGGTGCTGTTGTTGTCTGGTGCACTGACCTCTACATCGCAGAGGCTGAGCATCAACTGGCAGACACTTCCTCCTACCTCCCCCTGGACCATGACCCCACCACTGAACATCAAGCCATTGTTTCCAGGACTGTTACTGACTTCATCTCCTCTGGAGATCTTCCTTCCACAGCTTCCAACCTCATAGTCTACCAACCTTGGATGGCCGGCTTCTACCTCCAACCCAAAATCCACAAACAGGACTATCCCGGCAGACTGATTGTGTCAGCCTTTTCCTGCCCTATGGAACTTATTTCTTGCTATCTTGACTCCATTCTCTCTCCCCTTGTCCACTCCCTTCCCACCTACATCCGTGATTCTTCTGACACCCTACATCATATCAGTAATTTCCAGTTCCTTGGCCTCAACCGCCTCCTCTTCACCATGGACATCCAATCTCTCTACACCTCCATCCCCCACCAGGATGGTCTAATGGCTCTCCGCTTCTTCCTCAAACAGAGGCCCGAACAATCTCCATCCACCACTACTCTCCTCCGTCTGGCTGAACTTGTTCTCTCGCTGAACAATTTCTCCTTAAACTCCTCTCACTTCCTCCAAATAAAAGGTGTGGCTATGGGTACCCGCATGGGCCCCAGCTAAGCCTGTCTCTTTATGGGGTATGTGGAACATTCCTTGTTCCAGTCCTACTCTGGCCCCCTCCCACAACTCTTTCTCCGGTATGTCAATGATTGCTTTGGTGCTGCTTCATATTCTCGTCTGGACCTGGAAAAATTTATTAATTTTGCTTCCAATTTCCACCCCTCAGTCATTTTCACATGGTCCACCTCTGACACTTCCCTTCCCTTCCTTGACCTCTCTGTCTCTATTTCTGGTGATAGACTGTCCATCAATATCCATTACAAGCCTACCGACTCCCTCGGCTACCTCAACTACAGCTCCTCACACCCCGCTTCCTGTAAGGACTCCATCCCATTCTCTCAATTCCTTCATCTCCGTCGCATCTGTTCTGATGATGCCACTTTCAAAAACAGTTCCTTTGACATGTCTTCCTTCTTCCTTGACCGAGGTTTTCCACCCACAGTGGTTGACAGGTCCTCAGCTGTGTCCGGCCCATCTCCCGCGCATCCACCCTTACATCTTCCTCTCCCTCCCAGAACCATGATAGGGTCCCCCTTGTCCTCACTTATCACCCCACTAGCCTCCGCATTCACAGGATCATCCTCCACCATTTCCGCCAGCTTCAGCATGATGCCACCACCAAACACATCTTCCCTTCACCCCCCCTAGTGGCATTCCACAGGGATCATTCCCTCCAGGACACCCTGGTCCACTCCTCCATCACCACCTACACCTCAACCCCCTCCCATGGCACCTTCCCATGCAACCGAAGAAGGTGCAACATCTGCCCCTTTACTTCCCCTCTCCTCACCAACCAAGCCCCAAACACTCCTTTCAAGTGAAGCAGCATTTCACTTGTACTTCCCTCAATTTATTCTATTGCATTCGCTGCTCCCAATGCGGTCTCCTCTACATTGGAGAGACCAAACGCAGACTGGGTGACCGCTTTGCAGAACACCTTCAGTCTGTCCGCAAGCATGACCCAGACCTCCCTGTCGCTTGCCATTTCAACACTCCACCCTGCTCTCATGCCCACATGTCCGTCCTTGGCCTGCTGCAATGTTCCAGTGAAACTCAACACAAACTGGAGGAACAGCACCTCATCTTCTGTCTAGGCACTTTACGGCCTTCCGGACTGAATATTGAGTTCAACAATTTTAAATCATGAACTCTCTCTTCCGTCCCCACCATCTTCCTGATCCCCCCCTTTTCCAATAATTTATATAGATTTTTCTTTTCCCACCTATTTCCATTATTTTTAAATGTTTTTCCATCCATTGTTTTATCTTTACGTTTTAGCCTATTTCAATCCCTTCCTCCCACCCCACCCCCACTAGGGCTATTTATACCTTGCTCGTCCTGCTTTCTACTCTTAATGTCACCATTAGCACATTCCTTAGATAATATCACTACCTTTAACACTTCTTTGTCCTTTTGTCTATGACAATCTCCATCTATCACTGGACCTCTATTCAGCTCTACTTATCCCACCACCCTCGCCCTTAAACCAGCTTATATTTCACCTCTTTCCTATTTTTCCTTAGTTCTGTTGAAGAGTCATACGGACTCGAAACATTAACTGTGTTCCTCTCCGCAGATGCTGTCAGACCTGCTGAGTTTTTCCAGGTATTTTTATTTTTGTTTTGGATTTCCAGCATTGGCAGTTTTTTGCTTTTATCCCCATAGCATTATCCTGGGTCTCTGGATTACTAGCCTAGTGTGGTTTTGACAATACCCTCAACAAAATATTTCCTTTACATAGTAATCAAGACCACTTCAGCAGCCTCCTCCACGCATGTGTGTGAACAAAGCTTTTATCAATCACATATTGTATAAATATAGGATTAATTTTCCAATCAAATAAGCATTCTGCTTAAATTGTATTTCAATTGTTACCAATAAATGTACCTTTCACCTAACTCATGTAAAAGAAAAATAAGTTATGTTTCCAAAACAGTGCTTAAAATATGGTAATCAAGCTCGACCAAGAAGATCCATAAAATTATGTAATAATATCATTCCAAGTTGAATTTTAGACATCTGTAGCAGCTCTTTGATTGGTTCTGACAGAATTACAACTTAATTTCTTTCAGTTCATTCATGAGATGTGAGCGATGCTGGCAAGGCCAGTATTTGTTTCTAATCCCTAATTGCCCTTTAGAAGGTGATAGTGAACCACCTTTTTGAACCGTTGCAGGATGGTGGAGACGTACTTGCAGGTGGTGCTACCCTTTTCCTTCTGGGAGGTAGAGGTTGCAAGTTTGAAAGGTGCTGCTCAAGGAGCCTTAGCAAGTTGTTCTAGTGCATCTTGAAGATGATACATCCTGCTGCCATTTTGCACCAGTGGTGGTGGTAGTGAAGGTTCCAGGTGGTGCGTGGAGAGCTGCTTAATTGTTCTGCTTGGTGTTGTGCTGCTTGAATGTTGTTGGAGCTGCACCCATCCAGGCATCACTTTGCTGATGATTGAGAGTAGACTGATAATGTGGTAAATGGCTGAATTGGATTTGGCCTGCTTTTTGTTGACAGGGCATGCCTACACAATCTTCCACATTGTCAGGTAGATGCCAGTGTAGTAGCTGTATTAAAACAGTTTGGCTTGGGTGTGACTAATTCTGGAGCACAAGTCTTTAGCACTATAGCCAGGATGTTGTAAGGGTCCATAGCCTTTTCTGTACCCAGGGCCTTCAGCTGTTTCTTGATATCGGGCAGGATCTTCTCGTCGGTGAGCGGGGGCAGGGCCCGCTCGCCGACACTTAAAATGATAGGGATGACATCAGGTGGAACTCCCGGGATCACCCCGCATCATTTCCATTTTCAGGTCGGCAGGGGCACAGCCGAGTCAGCTGTGTGCCCACTGACCTGTTAACAGCCTATTGAGGCCACTGATAAACTAATTAAGGTAATTAATGGACCTGGCCATCCAACCTTAAGGCCGGGAGCCCTGGTGGGCTTCGGAAAAAGCATGAAACCTCATCCATGGACGGGATGAGGTTTCATGAGGGTATTTAAATTTTTATCAAACCTTTCAATAAAAGTTATGGACATGTCCCAACTCATGGGACAATGTCACATGAGGGGACATGTCAGGGAATTTTTTTATCATTTCTATTAAAAATTTTAATTCCGAGCCGATCACCCTGAGGCAGCACTTAGCGTCAGGGAGATTTGTGTGCTCCTTCGCATGCATGCGTGAGAGAGCGCACTCCCGGCTGAGGGAATCCCACCTCACCAACCCCCCCACCCGCCCACACAGGGAGTGTACAGTGCTTCCTGGCGGACGTCACACTGGGCAGGCCTTAATTGGCCCACCCACATAAAATAGCGGCTTGCCCCCAATTGGGGGGTGCCAATTGGAGGTGCGCCCACCCGCACCCACACTTCCCCCCTCAACAGGGGGAAAATTTTTCCCATCATGTGGAGTGAATCAAATTAGCTGAAGACTGGCATCAATGCTGCTGGGGCCCTCAGTAAGAGGTCAAGATTGATCATCCACTCAGCATTTCTGCCTGAAGATGGTTGCAAATGCTGCAGCCTCGTCTTTTGCACTGAAATTTTGGGCTCCCCCATTATTGAGGATGGGGAAGTTTGTGGAGCCTCCTTCTCCTGTTTGTTGCTTAAGTGTCTACAATTCACAAGTGGATGTGGCAGGAGCACAGAGCTTTGATCTGATTGTGGGATCCCTTAGCTCTGTCCATAACACCTAATTTAGTCGCATATTTTTAGACCATCACCTAAAGTTACAATTATACCCAATTACATAAAATTAGGCCTGTAATCCCAGGAGTTTGGAAGGTTAAGGGGTGGTTTAATTGAGCTTTTTAGGATTTTGAAAGGAATTGGTAGGGTATATAGAGACAGACTATTTCCACTGGTGGGTGATGCTAGGACAAGAGGACATAAACTTAAAATCAGATGCAGGTCATTCAGCAGAGAAGTTGAGAAACACTTCTTTACGCAAAATGTGGAACCTGCTTTCACAAAACATAGGAAATGCTAAATGCTAGCTCAATTCATAATTTTAAATCTGAGATTAATAGATTTTTTGCTGGACAAACAGATAGAAAGGCTTCATGAGCAAAGTGCCTTCACAGCTCAGCCATGTTCTCATTGAATAATGGCAGAGGCTAGAGGGGCTGAATGGCCTCCTCCTGCTCCTAAGTCCTTATTTCATATTTGAAGTGGCAAGTGTGCACCTACATCTGTTTTTGTAATAGTGTATGTCTCAGCTAACATCTTTTAGATAGTATCCTGGAAATTTAGAAATGAAGCATGGGACAGTGAGGCAGAATACAAAATATTCACTGCCAAGCTATTTTGTTGAGGTGCAATCTCACTAACTGAGCTATTGAGATAATATGTCTGGTAGCAGTGAGTGTCAATCATTCGTATCAAAGATTTCCCTGACATGGCTAGGTTAGTTTCTACATTGCTTACCCTCAAATGGTTTTAAGCACACTCAGGCCTGAATTTTTCTCCTGAGTTGGGTGTGCAGAGTCAGGGAAATTCCCAGTTTCACCAAAATCGACTCGGGAGAACGTGCCCCGATGGTCAGATTTTTGTTCCAGGGCTGTGGGTGTTAACCGAGGTTGGACCCACCACCCCCAGGAGCAATGCAGTGGCAGCCACAGGGCTACCAGAGACGGGCTGTCTAAAGGCCCACCTCGGTGCTCGAGAACTTTGTCCCTGCTGTAAAACAAGAAAGCAATGACAGCCCTCTAGCTCTTGTCCCTCACACCCTTTCACCCCTCCTACACACACCACATGCCCTTTTTATGCCAACTCACACCATTTCATGCCTCCAACCCACCCCCATGGCCCCTCACACCCTCCTTTCCAAACTATACCTTCTAACCATCTCAAGGCCCTTTATAGCCCCTATACAAACTTAGTGCCAACTCATGTCAACCTATGCCCCTTCACCCACCACCTTCTGCTCTTACACTCTCCATGCCAACTCACTCAGTGTCCACCATGAGCAGACCTCAGGACCCATGTTGAGATAAAATAAAATAAAATTCTAAGGCCTGAATTTTTAGCTTGTCAGGTGAGCGCGATCGGCAGGACCAAAAGCAGGTGCAAAATCTGCTCCTGTGATTGGCTCCCGACATCAATTTCATGCTTGCTGGCCAATTAACTGCCGGCAAGCATGAAACACGTGCTGAGACCGGCTCAGTGCTGCCACTGGGGCAGAAAGAGGCCGGGCGCCGGGGTCAGTAAGGGTGCAAATTGAGTGGGGGTTGGGTGGGGTGGCTTAAATGGAGCTGTCTGAAGACTGGACATCTGTGTTCACGAGCCTCAGGGAGCAGCTTTGAAAATCGAATTGTTTGACTGGTCAGTTCAGTTATTGTTCTGTTACTGTCTGCAGTCTGTCCTCCACACCTGGAGCTCATGTAAAACTGGATGGAGATGCCCAAAGCCAGTTTGCCCCCTCCCCCACCACCCCGCTTTTCCAATGAGTGCCCACGGGTTTTGCTGGAGGCAGTCAATGCCCAACGCGACATCTTGCTGCTGCGAGACAGTAAGAGGAGACACCTCGTGTGAAGAAGAAGGCCTGGACATTGGTGGCAGGTCTGGTTTGGTGGCAGGTCTGGTCAGCGGGCAGGATGTTATATATAGGACCTGTATCTAGTGCCAGAAAAGGTTCAATGTCCTTCTGTGCTCTGCCAGGGTGAGTTCTGAATGCAATTGGAACCTTGGATAGATGTCTTTGTGGGTGGCAGCACTTGTTGGTGTTCACGGGTGTGAAATGCCAAGCCTAAAGTGGCACATAATCTTGTGCCTTGATAGACTGTGGCTGGCACATGTCAGGGTGAGTGTGGCAATGCAAAAAGTACCTGAACCTGTGTCTTTGTGGGGGAGACTGGGACTTTCTGGCATCTAGAGTGGGGGGATGGGCGTGGGGTCTAGTGATAGCACTTTCATCCTTATAGAAGGGGAGTCACAATGCACAGGAATGCGGGTGGGTGGTGGGGTCCCACACTTTCTTCTCTCAAGTCAGGCGGAAGAGCAAGCACTGCAGATTACCTGCGAATGCGGAGCCAGGTCCACTAGTCATGGAGAGGCTGGAGTCTCGGATGGGGTCAAGAGTCCAGTGGACAGGGAAGAGTTGGGTGGAGGATATGAGAGATGTAGGGCAGTCGTTGTAAGACTGACAGGTGAAATCCACTAATCCCCTATTCTTGTCCATTCAGATGTCTTTGCTCAGCCAGATGTCCATTCTGAGAGCTAAACTGGCTACATGCCCCCTGAGTTCGTAATGTTGTCTGAAGCTGACATTTTTTTCTTCCTCCCTCAAATGGAACATCGTCACGACCCCAGAACTACCCCGAGGACCCTCCCTTGACCTCAGAGGATGACCAGCAGCCAGATGTGCCGGCATCACATCGTCCCTCTGCATCATAAACTAGTGCAGAAATTGGCTGCCTCATTTCCTACATTACAACAGTGACTCTACTTCAAAGATGCTCCATTGGGTGTAAAGCACTTTGGGACGTCCTGTAGTCGAGAAAGGTGCTATAAAAATTCAAGTCTTTCTTGCTTTCTTTTAGATTTGGCACCAACCTCTAAAATACCTGTCATGTTGAGAAATAAATTAAAACAAAGTACAAAATAAACTAGTTTACAAAGAATAAAAGTAGAAGTTAAATATGAAAGTGAATGAAAGGAGAAAGGGGAAAGGAAAGATAACCAGAGATTTTTACATGTTAATTGAGAATATTCCATTGGTCTTCATTATCTTTATACAATTAAATTACAATGAAGCTACTCCTGATATTTGAGTTCCCTATGACTATAATATTTGTTTCTAGTTCAACAAAACTGAACTGAAAAGGCAAAATGTATAATCAAAGGGGCTTGGAGCTGCTGAAGATGAAAAGTAAAACCTTAAGTTATGTTCAAAATGACTGATTTTACATCAATGCCCAAAAGTGCAAACACAGAGTAAAATAGAACTCACCACATATAGTATCTCACAGGGATCCAACAAGGAAAGTGCCTGAAAATACAGCATGCAACAAAAAAAAACTTCAGGTACACTGGAGTACATGATGTCTACACTCCATTATTGTAAACCTACCTTGGGTTTTCCCTGAAGAATTTCACAGTGCCCAGGGAGTTCCATCCAGCACAATGGCAATGGCTGCATTATCAGTATATCAAAGGCATTATATTTATCAAGCATTGCCATGGCACATTTAGTAGTTGCATGATGGATGCTGCTGTAGCTGGCAAAGAACACTTTGATGTACATGGGTTACTTTGATTTATGAGGGAACCTGCTGAGACCCAGTATAAGGAGTAAATTACTCTTCATAAAATGGCTGTTTTGCACTATTGTACTAATTATTTCACAATTCCAGGGTCAGAGTAAACCTTACCTAAAGTTATCCATACATCCAACTTCAGCATTAATAAATTAAACGTGGACTGGGTGAAGAATGATAAGTCTAAGAGATTTTGATCTAATTCCATGCCCTGTGCTATCCACACAGTGGCTGTTGACCTGATGCGGGTCTTCTTTATTGGGAAATATAGAGTTCTAATTGATTGCATACACTGCAGCTTTATAATAACATCCTTGCACTATTGACTGAGATAGAGCATCACTTTTGAAAATTGGGTTGCAGATGAAAGAGTATACTGGGGCTACATTTCTTTGCTTATAGCCTTCTATATGTTCCAGTTAGGGAACAAAGTACTGAACTATCAATAAACTGTCTAGTTATTGTCACTAATATTACTCCAAACAATCATCAAAACTGCCATTTTGATATTTTCACTAATGCTAATTTGCTCCTTAAAAACTTCACAAAGTACATGATCGCATATATGGAAAAAATAAAATATTATTGTGATAAAGTCACTGCCTTTCACTGTGTTTAACCTTTTAATGGTGAGACAAACTGCCAAAATAATTTCTAACACACAGTTCTGCATGTACAACAAGCATCTTGGTTTTTATTTCTCTAATCCTGATATCATACTTAAGAGGCAAAGAATCAGCTTCGTTCACTAAAAACATATTACAATTTAATTTGTAATTAGTTTTTCTGAGTTCGACGCATGAGAGAAAAAAAGACCAAGCCACTTAATTCAAACATAAGTATTGTACAATCATAGAATTTTTAAACACATAAGGAGGCCATTTGGCCCATTATGCCTGTGCTGGCTCTTTGAAAGACCTATCCAATTTAATCCCACACCACAGCTTTTTCCTCCAAATCATGTAGAGTATTTATTTCCAAGTAGCCAATTGCCTTTTGAGATTTCCTATGAAATCTGCTTCTGCCACCCTTTCAGGTCAATACATTGCAAATCTTAATACAATGCTGGAAAAAAAATCAAATTTCTTCACTACTATTTTTATCAAATATTTCAAAGCTGCAGCCCCGACCTTGGTTACTGGCCCACTTTTCAGAAAAATATTTTTTTGCCACTTGCTCTATCAAAATCCTTCATAATTTTAAATGGCTCTATTAGATCCCCATTTAACCTTCTCTGCTCTGCGTACAAGCCCCACTTCTCCAGTCACTCTACACTGAAATATTGATATTATTCTAGCCCTCTCTAAGAGTACATCGTCCCTGAGGTGTTGTACCTAGAATTGCGTGCAATACTCCAGCTGAAACCTAATTTGCAAAGGTTTAGTATGACTTCCTTTTTTTGTATTCAATGTCCTATTTACGAAGCCAGACATCTCATAAACTTTCTTAACTGCCTTTCCAACTTGCTGTGACCCCTTCAGAGATTTCTAAATATGGTGATGATGCTCAAGGACCAATTTCCTTCATTGCATGGGCCTCTTGGTTTGAAAATGCCCTGGACAAAAATTGGCCCAGACTAATTATTAGACCATTATCTCCTCACAGTGTTTCTAACATCAGCATTTGTGAATACAGTTTCCTGCTTATTTCTAAGCTGAGTTATCCTATTTGGTTTTCCTGAAGCAGCTTTATTTTTAATGTGTCAGTTGGTTAAGCTGTATTTCATCAAGACCATGCTAACAAGCATTGCAAACTTTAACACTTTCTTCCTGTAACAAATTTTGCAAACATTTCAAATTTCTCCAAGCGATGAAGGATTCCAATTATAATTTTATCTGAGCATTTAAGAATCTGTAAATCATTTCCATGAGTGATTAGCATGTGTACCTGGAAATGTCTGCCCTGAAAGTATCAGTCTTCTATTGAACCAATAAAGTTTACCTCCCCTACTTTGATCATTTCATTTTCCATAGCATTCTGCTTCCCGAGAGGACTTACCTGGATAATTGTTCCGGCTGTTGCACCGCTAAATTTTAATACCACTTGCAAGATTACAAATAGTAACATGATTATCTACTCTTCAAAGCCAAGTCACCACCTCCACTTGTTTCGGCATCCCACTGTAACCTAGTACCTCTAAGCACATTTCCCTCCACCCCTGCCATTGAATTGAATCTAGGAGGACACCACAAGAGATGAATCCTCTCCTGAACGAGGTCATTGCCTGCCTGCTGTTTTATGTCGATGAGCTATGCTGCACTTTTGTTGCTGTCAATGTCATAACACTTCCATGATTTCCATTTATGTTGGTTGCATCTTCCCCTACTCATATGTTTTTTCAGCCTATCAGTGGTCTACTATGGTAATTACTCCATAACTAAACCAGAAAAAACAACAAATGAATTCATGTATCTAGAATCCAAAAATGACATTCTTGCACTTTCAAGTTGAATACCTTGAAAAACTGCAAGATCATTCTGTTAGAGACAAATGCCTCCATAGAAGTTACACTTGTGAGTGTCCCAACAAACAAAAGCAAAACTCTTCGATTTCTGTTAAGCTCCATTAGTTTGGTTATTGTTCCACAAAGATGCTTATGCCAAGGCTATCTGGTCTTTAATGTTCTAGTTGGACTGGTGCGTAACTGTTTACAGGAAATCATGTACATATAGCAACAAACTTTGATTTTCAAAAGATGTTGTTCAATGGTGTTAGTGTCAGGTTAGAGCACTTACCATTCAATGCTCACAATGCTGAATTGTAAAATAGAAATTATTTGAATAAATAAACATGGTTTCCCAATAATGCTAAATAAGGCTACTGCTTCTACCCTCTTTCTCAAGGTCTTAGATAGGGACATCTTTCTTTGAACCAAGTTTGAGTTAATTTTCAAAGGTATTCAAAATTAACAAGGCTAAAATCTCAATTTCATGTTCACAGAACTGGATGCTAGAGACAACTCTCTATTTCACCTTTAGGTCGACAGCATGTTGAAGGCTGTTTCACTGGATGATTAAACTCATCGTATTTGACAGACAAGAACTCTCTGCTTACCCACCTACCTTGGCCCCAATACAGAAGCATTTTCTTTGTGATAAAATGGCCAGTAATTGAACACTGGCTATGATTGATGGACTAGAAAAATTGTAACCAGTACTCATTTGGTCCAGCAATTTATAACCATAAAAGTCTAACATATAAGATCTCCTCTTCACTGTACACCAACATTTTCACTGTTTATTTGTGACAGTTTAAAATGAAAACTGATAACGTTCATAAAGACAGCAATATATCTACTCACTTTTCTTCTGGAACTATAAATGTGCTCAATAGATTGTTTATTTCCAAATGAAAAAAAATAAAGTGAACAATACGAACATTTTGTTTTACCTTGATGTTTTGTGTAATTTTGAAGAACAGCTGACTTCTAAAGTGAGTTATAACATAATCTTCAAACAAAATTTAACTTTATGGTATTGGCTGCGCTTGTAACAGAATTCCAACAAAAGTGTGCAGCTCTTTATCTTACATCTGTGGGTGTCCATTTTGAATAGAGCAGTACGGCAACGACAACTTGATTCACATCAAACCCAGAGTATTGTTGACAGAGGACTCACAAATATCACATCCACAGGGATGTCACACATTACCAGCAGATGGGACATCAGCATTGAATGTCTGCCAGTCACGTTAAGCTCACCATCTCATGTAAGATCTTGCACAAAAGGTGTCTTAATCCCTTACTGGGGAGGGTTCAGCACGCACAGCAGCCATGCATGCTATTGAACTGGCTTTTCCATCCATAGAGCTCACAGTCAATCCGTCTGTCTTTATGCAGGACAAAATTTCCCATAACCGAGGGGAGAGAACGAAGAGCAGAGCTGAGAACACTCTCCTCCCATGAGGAGCAAGCTGCAGAACTCGCTGCTGAGGACAGAGATTGCTCCTGCAGAATCTTTGAATATATTCAAAGCAGAGGTGGATAGATCCTTGGTAAGAAAGAGGGTGATAGGTTATGGGGGGTAAACGGGATGCAGATTTCAGGTTACTATCAGATCAACCATGATCTTATTAAATGGAGGAGCTGGCTCAAGGGGCTGAATGGTGTACTCCTGCTCCTTGTTCATATGTTCGTATATTCATATGGAGGAGTCCATCCATGTCCTGTCCGATCTTGTGGTTCTGGCAAGCAAGCTCATCAAAATCTCGATGGGAAGGGTGGTGGCTGCCTTGGAGACCCAGGCCCAGCAGTTTCTGTTGGATTTACACTCAGACCTGTGCACCATTGCTCTAGCCATGGGTGCTTTCCTGCAGTGGCTAGGCGAGAAGGGGATGGGGTACCTTGCCCTCGGGCACCCAAAGGGAGGAGGAATGCCAACCAGACACCCAGGGCACCCAATCAGGGCACTCCAAGGGTGACTTGCCACTCCAAATTCCCTCTGCCTGTAACCCCATCAACCTTAACAGCTCAGGCTGGGGCGGATGCACCTGCCCCAGAGCAGGACGTCCTTAGCAAGCTGCGGCCATTCAGGCCTTAGGCCTCCAGAGGACGCCTGCCAGAGTCATCTCAGGCAACAGGGCATAGCAGTTAGCGGCTGCCTCCATCTCTGGTGTGAATGTCAGGGCTGCACCTAGACATAGCAGTAGGGTTAGAAAAATTTAGAAGTTTTGAATGCACAGTGGTGGCATGGATGTTCATTCACCCCACATAATCTGCATTTTTGTACATATATTTTACATTTATCTCTCTCTAAACCTCAGGTATTGAATGCTTAATCAATGTGGTGCAAGGGCCCAAGTTCATTTAAGGATACAAAATGAAACCCCCTTCCACCGCATCCTGTCTCATCCTGTCCCTCAGTTCTCTTAAGTCTCACTCAATCTCACAACAGTGAACCACATCTGTGATATGAACAAAGGCGCTTCCTATGTGAAAATGATGGCTGGACAATACACATGGGACCCTTGGATTTCAGGTTGATATAATTTGGCCTCAAGGAAATTGTTCATTAAGGTTAGTGATTACCCTGATGCTGTCACACTGAAGTCTGTCATCTGTGGACGTTATATGTATTTGTCGTGATCAATGCGAAAGTCTTTTAATCCAAGTGCACTTTGCAATAGTCTTTATTTTTTGACTAAGGTTTTCAGAAAAGTAGTATTCATCATCGAGCACCATAGCCTTTCATATCTCCTTACAGTGTGTTTTTGTCTCTGCGTTTAAGGCTGAATGTTATTCCTTTATTAGTTCCCGCTCTCCCCGTGCATGTCGCTGAATGATGGAAATTGGTTCCAATTGGTGACGTTAGGAGTGTCTGCTAGATGGAGTGCATGATCACTCATCCTCATGAAGCCGTCTACTTACTTCTGAGGATCTTATTTTGTTCCTGAATGGCTGTCTTGGTGGTGTTTTATGGAATCCTTCTGTAAAGGCACAGTACACAAATCGATATGGAATTCATTGCATGGCTGTGCATTCATTGACTTAGAGTTCATAACAAGGGTCAGGCTTTGTGACATGGATATTGTCGAGGACAATAATGCTATGAAAGTGATGCTTCAGCACATCTCCTGCATGCTCAGCAGGATCTATGAAGGGGCTAAGTTATCTTTGTCTGCTGGGTTAATACTGACTGGGCCACATCTTTCCCAAATTCCAAGGCAATGCAGGACGCCGACTTGGCAGACCTCTGATGAATGCAGAGTAATGAGCGTTTATCATTATCAAACAATCAAAATAATAATCAATAATAATCAAATAATAATCAAGCTATGGTCCTGCTGTGCCACTATCTATGAAGACAATGCGAACATAACTCGCAGCTTTGGGTGCATGCTGTCACTGTCAACAGGTCACTCCGTCCTGATGACCAAATGCATCTTGAGGTTCAATATCAAGATGTGGCCTCTGCATTAATTATGCATGAGGCCTGGCATTTGGAGATGCTGTCCGGGTGTAGACCTCTTAAGACGGTCATTGAGTGTGTGGTCACAAATGCGTGTTCTCATCCTGATGAAGCCGTCTACTTACTTCTGAGGATCTTATTTTGTTCCTGAATGGCTGCCTAGTGGTGCTTTATGGAATCCTTCTGTAAAGGCCCAGTACACAAATCGATATGGAATTCATTGCACGGCTGTGCATTCATTAACTTAGAGTACATAACAAGGGTCAGGCTTTGTGAGATAGACATTGTTGAGGACTGTAATGCTATGAAAGCATTAACCATTGTTAAGCTGTTGTCATACTGGCACGAGTGCATCCATGTTTGCAACAGCGTTTCAGCCTATTGAAGGATATTATGGTCACTGACTTGTGGCCAACATGGTTGAAAGGACTACACTAGTGTAATTGCTAAATGATGTTTATAAGTGGAGTGCTTATCGTATTCCATTGCAGCCACCTGGTCCAGAGGCTACTTTACCTTAAAGGATGACACCAAAGTTAGGACTGAAGGTGACTTATGTTTCCTCTGTAACCATTGTGAGCTTGATGACCTTTTGTCATATCTTGAAGATAACACGGAATGTTTCATTGCGTCGCTGCAACAAAGCATGTAGAGAACTGTGATTGTGAAAACTTGTCCTCACCTTATTCCTCTTGAAATCTTGTGCAATGGCATTCTTATGTGGTTCATCTGAATCTTCGCCTTTTACAGATTCATCCCCTTCCAAGCCTTCCTCGTCTGAGGAGATGTGTAGCTCCTCCATGTCTCTCTGTGGCAACACACTGTCCCTTTTATGTGTTAGGTTGTGCAGGGCGCCGCAAACAATGATGATGTGGGACATGCCTTGCAGTGAGTATTGGAGAGCCCTGCCCGACCGGACCAAATATCTGTAAGGCATCTTTAAGATCTGTAACCTTTACTGGACTTATGTATATAGTTACAAGTACTAAGTAAAGACCTGCTGTTAATATACTGAAAACTATGAAGACTTCTTCAACAAACATGTTCTGCAACCAACACCATCCCAACATGGTGGCAGCTTGGATCAAAACCCTTAACCTCACAAGAATGGTGAAAAACTAAGAAAAAGAAAATCTTCAATGGGTTCTAAACTGAAAGGAGTTCACAACTGAAGTTACAGATGCTGAGAAAATTCGCCACAAAAATCTCCAGGCAGAAGAGCCTGGAAACTAAAGGCAGAATTTTTACTGCAGCAGAAGACTGCATAGAATCTCCCTCAAAAGTTCAGCTTCAGCACGCAGAGTCCATTGCCTGCAACAGTGAGCTAAATCTTTTTAACTTCCAGGCTGCAGCCAGTTCTGAGAAGCCTGTTTTACTAATTCAGTCAGGAGCTATTTGAATGAAACCCATTGAGAATCCCAATTCTCTGACTCTGAGCCTCATCACATGGCCTCGGAGTTGAAAAGAAAAACAAATGCAATAATTAACTCACTTAACTCTTAAGAACCTCACGGTCATCCAAATCCTTAAACAGCAAGCCTGTAGTTAAATACCTTGCTATCTGGGGAGCCACATAGCTGAATAAATCACGTTGGCAGACAGCCCTCACAGCCATTGTTGACAAGTCTTCTTCCCGAAGCGTGCCACTGCCATTTTGCGAAGCCACCAAAACTAGCAAGTGCAAGAAATCCATTGCTATGCAGTGAACGGCAACGCTATCTTGGAAGCCTGTCATCTCTTCAAGCTGTATCCATGCTTTAAAAATCTTCAACATGGATCACAATTCCATACTTCCTACTCCACTGGGACACACCCAAGGCCCAGGCCTGACACAAAATTTGAGTTTTTGGAGGGAAATATTTTTGAAGAATAGCATTGCTCCAGAATTCAGCAAAAAGTCTGCGAACCTGCAAGCTAAGGGTTATCTTTCCCTAGACAAGGCAATCCAGCTAGTTAGACTGTTTGAATTACCTGGGTGAGAACACAATGTGAGGCAGAAGTCAACCCTCAGTCCAACTTATTAGGTCACAAAGACACAGGGACATTCCAAGTCTGGGAAAATGATCCCTGAACCACCCAGCAGAATGACCTTGCCAGCGCTGCGGTGTGAAGTGCTCTCACAGGAGAGATTAGTGTCCCTTAAGGACAGCCCGCTGTTTTCATTGCAACAGAGCGGGTCACTTTGACAAACTGTGCAGGTCAAAACTCCAGCACCACACAGACAGCCCAATGATAATCCACGTGGCCGAGAGCGAAAACCCACAGAAGACACAGTCGTGCTTCTTGGGCAAGGTCAAAGGTTGTGGTTCTTCATTTTGGAATGCTGACATCCTGGTGAACGGTCACCGAACAAATTTTATATTAGATCAGATGCCAGCGTGATACTCCTGTCAGAAAAGGAGCCATGGGTCAACGACCTGCAACTTCAAACAACGGACTCTGCTTTACACAGCAGGAGGAATCCGACTGGCTGTCAAGGGCATCCTGCAGGTGACTCTGAGGCACAAGGACAAAATGATCTTTGTGGTCCATATCCAGGACTATTCTCTACGAAGCACAACACCTGCATCAAGCTTAACCTCCTGCAATGAATTAATAAGTTCAACTGGCGATGGCCTGGCTCTAAATACAGATGAGTGTTCCCGAAGTTCTTTATGGGACTAAGCCACCTGAAAAATGCCGACAGGTTTACACTCAGGAGAGACACCAAGCCAGTGCACCTCTTCACTCCACGGAAAGTACCCCCCTCCCTCATGAAGGAAGTACAGTGGCAGCTGGTTGAGATGGTGAACACGGAGCATCATTTCCCCAGTCAAGGGAGCTATCATATAGTGCTCGGGGATAACCCCAGTCTGAAAGCCAAACAGGTCACACAACTTAACAAGGACATAGCCAGGGAAATCCATCCCATGTACTCAATCGATGAAAACTAGGCTAAGCTTTCAAGGAGAACGGTGTTTTTTAAACTAGGTGCTCAATGAGGATTTCCGGCTGCTAACTACAATTTTTACTTTCTCCGGCAGATTCTGCTTCACCAGCCTGCCCTTTGGAATCACGTTGGTGCCAAAGATATTCCATTGTACGATGACAGACATCCTGCAGGGCCTTTGGGGGGTAATTTGCCAGATGGATGATGGGCGGAAGCATCCCAGATTTGCACTAAGTGCAATAGCGGATGGGAAAAAGGATGTTTTACCCGATTGCCGCAATGGGGGCTTTTTGCGCCATATCATCCCCTTCCCGGCGCGTCCCGCCTCATAAATTATGCATTCTCGGGAAACACACTGACTCGCTGGCGGGGCAGCTTCTGATTCACCTGCTGTCATCTCAGGTCTTCAGTTAACCTGGGCACCATATTTAAAGGCCACCCCTGCACACAGCTGGCACTCTTCAAGGGATTGGAAGCTGCTGGGAACTGATGGCTGCGAAAGGGAGGAAACATGCTGTCCCAAAGTTTAGCAACAGCTCCCTTAGGCAGCTATTGGGTGCAATGGAGGTACGTTATGAAGTCCTCTACCCCCCTGCTCTGGATGAAGACCAGCAAGAAAGATCACCAATCCAGCATGGGAGGCGGTAGCAGTGGTGGTCCTGCAAAAGAGGACAGCCACCCAGTATCAAAAGAGGATGAATGATCTCCTTCGTTTCACCAGGGTAAGTCACTCTTCTCATCACTTTTAACACACACGCTCACAAACCCATCACAGATCCACAGGGATCTCACTCACTGCCAGTTCATGGGACATCAACATTCACTCTTTCACACACGCTATCATCTGCTCTGTAGATCATGTCCTCATTCCATCCATGGCATCATTCACCGCCCACACATGCCAGGCATCCTTATCATCTGGTTGGCAGGCATCCTGCTTACACTCTCTCCATCTGTTTTTATGCAGGACAAGCTGGCACACTACAAAAGGGAGAGGTCGCAGACTGGTGGAGGAATGCCCGACATCAAGGTCCTCACGGACTTTGAAAATAGAGTCCTCCAGCTGGCCAGTGACAATCTGGACCATTCCTGTTCTGACAGTGAGGTTCGTGGCACTCAACCAAGTGATGATCCAGCAGTACAACATCCATCAGACAACCATGTTGTGAGTGAGTTCTCCCATTCTTCAGTCCCCTGCCATGCACTAACTATCTCTCCTTGCTTTCGCAGGCACATCTGGGGAGCAGCTAAGTGGGTTCACAAGCCAAGTCCTCGGCTCAGGCCCCAAGGACACCTCGGAAGAAGAATCTGATGACACCTCAAATGAAGACCCATCGCAGTGCTCACCCACACGCTCCACCAGCACAAAGACACACATGTTGATGGAATCTTGTTCTAGAGTAGCCTCAGGGTCACAATCTGGTGAGCATATCACATTGCCTGATCCACAACAGGTGGCAGCAGGGGCTTCCCAGGTTTCTGGCTGGAACAGGAACTGTCGATATTCAGACATGGCAAGACAAAAATGGTACTGAAGGTTCCACTTGTGTCATGCAACAGCAGACACCATATATGAAGAGTCTCCTGTCTGTTTCTGCATGGGTGCCCACACAAAAATCACAAAGGATAGCAATTCAGGAGTAAGTCAGCACCATTGCCCACTGCATCACTCTGAGGCTGCTTTAAATGCAAGTAGGCTGGCAGTGACCCCAAAATGGCCCCAATGAATTTCAGTCGCATCTCATTGCCAGCCTTCCTAACTTAGCTTAAAATCTATCAAATGCTTACTGTCCAAAGAACTGAACTGAACCATCTGTTATAACATGGCTAACCCAAAATAAAAGGAATTGCCTATGACCTGCATGCAGCTAAATTGCCAATCTCCATTTCAAAATTTAGTTGGCACAGTTTTCATCTTAACCTTAATTATTTCTAAAACATGTTTACTCTGTTTAGCCTTGGTCAAGTGAAGTAAATTACATGAGGAACTCCTGTAGCGATGTCCCAGGACTGAGATGATTGGTCTCCAACAACCACAATCATCTTCCTTTCTGCTAGGTATGACTCCAACCAGTGGAGAGTTTCCCCCGATTCCCTTTGACTTCAGTTTTATTAGAGCTCCTTGATGTCACATTCGGGCAACTACTGCCTTGATGTCAAGACCAGTCACTCTCAACTTATCTCTTGAATTCAGCTCTTTTGTCCATATTTGAACCAAGGCTGTGATGAGGTCAGGAGTCAAATAGTCCTGGAGGAACCAAAACTGAGCATCAGTGAGTAGGTTATTGCTTAGTAAGTGCCACTTGATAGCCCTGTCAATGACATTTTCCATCAATTTGCTGTACAAAGGGCTTTCAAGATTCGATGGTCATTAAAGATCAACTACATGCTTTGAAAAAGAGAATTTTTTTTGACTTGCAGATGAGGAACAAAACAGAAATTTGAGATTATCTTTATTCAGTTTCATGAGCATTGTTTTGAACAATTATTATCTATGAAGAGATAAGTGCTTTTGATTTTAAGTGAAAGTTCCATTTGATGGCCTCTTATCTTATACAAAAATGTTTGTGCATGATATTTGTTATTCATTACAGTTTATGTATTTTTTTACTGTTTTCTGTAGCTGTGTAATGTAGCCTAATATATTTGTATTTTGACAACCTTTCCAGGATTACAAAGCACTCCTGCAGCTAAATCCAACAAACATGCAACAATTTAGTGAAACATTAGTGTGCTTCAGAACTCCCATAATGGCTATGTATCTTTCTCTATTAGTAATTGTGAAACCAGTTATAGAGCTAAAAGACTAGTACTAACACTGCAAAGACCAACAGGACTAAGCAGTGTGGTAGAGTTCAAAATAAATGCTACATATAGAATAGACATCACTCACTTTTCAAATGAGTCACCTGTAATGCAGTGTAACTGATCCATCTGTACAATCGCTTTGTGTAAAACTCTCAGGGATGAATCTTCTGGCTGGCATGCGGGTGGAGGAGTCTGCATGCCAACGCTTAAAATGATGCATGAGCGTCCCGACGTCAGCGTGCAGTATCGTGATATTTCGGTCAGCGGGCGCTATGCAGCGGGACGCGCACTCGCCATTAATTAAAGGCCTTGTTAAGGCCAATAACTCTCCAGTTGACCAGGATTTTGAGGGGCCCATGTGAACTTTGGGTTGGCGCACGGGCCCAATGGGTAGGCGGGTAAGTGATTCTTTTACAAACCTCATCCAGTGGCAGGATGATGTTTGATATCGGAATTAAAAATGTGTAATAAAGTTTTTGTGTATTTCATTGCCATGTCCCATTTTGCGTGACATTTTCACATGAGGGGGGCATGTTAATGATTTTTTTATTTTTCTATTTTTCACGTTTCACTGCCTTTCGTGTGCATGCATAAAATGGCGGCGGGGCCTGTTTCGGCAGCGGCGATTGGCTGTCCGCCCGCTGCCGAGTCGGTCGGGCCCGTCCGCCCATCAAGGGCAAAATTCTGCCCTCAATTTCTATTTCCAATGACTTCAGTGACATGTGCAGACATGAGTTTCCTGATTTTGTACCTCAATTGCACACTTGGTAAGTTACACATGGGAGAAAGAGATGCAACAGCTTCCCCTGTAAAGTGATCTTGGTAGGAATGAAGGTTTTGAAGAGCCTTTTAACTTTGAAAACTGATTATGAGCTTCTGAAAATACTTTCTCATTTTTTTTTTGCACTTACTGAGACCTGCACTTCCACTTGTATTCCAAAAAATATTAATCCTTCATCAACATGCAAAATTATACCCTTGCTTAAAAATGGGGAGCGGGATAACCCAATAATGAAAGTCCGGTCAGCCTGATGTCATTGATAGGGAAGCTTTGATAGAGACAAAAACTTAGGACAAAATTAATTGGCATTTGGAAAAGCAAGGGCAATAAATGAAAGTCAGCACAGATTTGTTAAAGGCAAATCCTGGTTGATTAACTCGATTAAGTTCTTTGAGGAAGTAACAGAGAGGGTTAATTAGGGTAGTGCATTTGATGTTGTGCATATGAACTATTAGAAGGTGTTTGTTGAAGTACCATATAATAGAGCTAATGGGATACTGGGAGCATGGACACAGAAGTTGGCATAATTTCAAAGTTTGCAGATTATACGAAACTTGGAAACAGTAAACACTGAGAACGATATTAAAAAGACGTTGGAACACACGGGAAGATAGATGGAATGATCAGATGCAGGACAAAGGAAATTTAACAGAGAAGTGTGAAGTAATACATTTTGGTAGGAAAAATGCAGGCAGGCAATATGAACTATTTGGTACTTGAGGGTGCAAGTACATAAATCTTTGAAGATGGCAGGTAAGCTGTGAAGGCTGATAAAAAAAAGCAGATGTATTTCCTGTGTGAGACCCAATCTATTCCGAGGGTCAGGCCTCACCAACTCTGGCTCCACATGCATGACCACAGGTCAAACCCTTTAGGGCAGTCAGCCAGCTCTGGGTCACTCCAATATAGGATCAATGGATGGTAAGGAAAGAAGGCTGATGTGGATGCTTGTCTCGGTAGGAGAGAATCAGAGCAACAGCAGCCCGGGCAAGTTTATTGGGTTGGGAGGAGCAGGAACAAAAATAAAACCTAATCTACATTTTGCTGCCTCTTTGATTTGGCAGTCAGTTGGCATGCATTGCACCCAGTTCAGTCCAAAAAGAGTCAATGAAGAGAGGGCAGGGTTACATGGAGCTAAAAACAATGGAGACGTCTGGGCCAACTTGGGTAGGGGAAGGGGGTTAGAGTCATAAAAATCAAGATTCCTGACCCAAACTTGTCTCTTACCTGCCCACTTTTAACTTTAACTGGGCTGGGAAAGTCAACATCCTGCTCCAGGGCGGGGCTGGTAATTGAAATATGACAATGAAGCTGCAACCTCATTGTTAGTCAGGTTTTCAATTTTAATTATGGATGGCTGAGCCAACCCCTCCCCACTCACCTCACCATTCCCAAAAACCATCTGATCCCTCCTCCCTAGGCCAACGATCCCCTCTGCCCCAGGCCTCCATTGTATGATCTTGCTGCCGCTTAGCTGCCCTCACAGCGGGGAAGTAGAAGATGCCAATACTCTTTTTGGACTGAACTGGGTGCAATGCATGCCAACTGGCTGCCAAATCAAAGAGGCAGCAAAATGTAGATTAGATTTTATTTTTGCTCCTGCTCATCCCAACCCAATAAACCTGCCCGGGCTGCTGTTGCTCTGATTCTCTCCTACCGAGACAAGCATCCACAACAGCCTTCTTTCCTTACCATGCGCTGATCCTATATTGCAGTGACCCAGAGCTGGCTGACTGCCTTAAAGGGTTTGACTTGCGGTCATGCATATGGGACCAGAGTTGGTGAGGCCTGTCCCTCGGAATAGACTGGGTCTCACACAGGAAATACTGAGCAGCCACCAGAAGTCTGCCTAAGTCATACATCCATTATTTGCTGCTGGTGGAAACACTTTATATTGTATCTGCTATAGTTTGCTGGAAGTACCTTTTGACCTGCAGAAAACTCTGGAGACAGTGACAGCCCAGGAGGCTGCTGTGATATCAAGAACCATCATCAGTTTTGAAGGAGAAATGGCAGCATCTAAGCACACCGGTGCCTCCTGGAGTGCTTGCCACCATTGCCTCCATAGATGCTTTCAGCAGGATAATGGCTCGTAAGTTCTGAGTTCCCCGGTGTCAGATTTGGGGGATACCCCAAAGATGCACTGGGGAATCCCTCTGGCGAGTTCCCAGGTAAGGGTTTGCATGGCAATTGCCCAGAAGTGCGCACTTCCTCTTGATAATTGCGCTGCGCCGGGAACCATCTGAAAATGCCGTTTAAATCGCGGTTCTGTTGGGGTTATAAAAATAGTTACCCAGGAAAAGGCTTCTAACTTCTGGGTAATTATTGTAAAGGCCCGGACCAACCCCATGGAGCTCCCCCACACCCCCGATCCCCCACCATAGGAGTCCCCCCCCCGCCACAACCTCGGAACCACTGACATCCCCACTCCTGACCTCGGAACCCCTGACCTCGGAACCCCTGACTCCCCCCCAAATGATGTACGAAACCCCAACCACCCTGATGTCTGACATCCCCACCCCCATGAATGTCCAACCCACTGCACCCCCTCCTAATGTCTGATACACCCCCAGCACCGCCTGGTGTCTGACCCTCCTACCCCCATCCCTACCTGACCTCCAACACCCCCACCCCCCAAATCCTTTTCACTTTCCTTAAGCACTTACCTTCTCCCTGGCCTGTCAATTTCAATGGGACCTTTAAATTCACCTGCTTTATGGCAACAGATGCCATAAAAAAGGGGCCATGCCCTCCTTCAGTTTGATGATGGTTGTCTTCGACGCTGGACTTCAGAGACAGCTGCACTGCCTGGATATCATCTGGCTTGAGTCAGAAGATCAGGCAAGACAGGCAGGGAAGAAATTTGGCATAGATAAGTGAGCAGGGGTTGGCAATCTGACGCTGATTGCCACTCTTTGGAAGTTACAGTCCAATACCTTAGGGCTTGCAAATGCTGATTGGGGATATTTGATCTGTGGTAGCTTCTCTGAACTGTGTGAGGAGATCTACTTGTTGCTAGTGCTTGGTGCTGAGGTAAAGTGGCGCAATTGGCAAAAGAACCAATGGTGACATTTGGAAACACTTTCTTACTCGGCGAGTGGTTAGGATCTGGAATGTATTGTCTGAGGCCTTATTGGAGGCAGACTCAAGTGTGGCTTCTAAAAAGGAATTCATTGATAAGCACCTGAAGGGAAAATATTTTCAGGGCTACAAGGAAAGGACCAGGAGTGGGGCTAGCTGAGTTGCTTTTGCATAAAGTCTGCGCTAAATGGCCTCATTCTTTGATGTAACCATTATATGATTCTATGAAGGCTTGGTTGAAGCGTGTAGTGATAATGTCACCAGACCTAGGCTAATTTAAACTCAATTAATAAAAATGAGAGGACATAAAACTAGTCTCAGCAATAGTGACTATAAAGCTACCTTTGATTGTTGCAAAAACCCATCTAGCTTATTACTGCCCCTTCAGGGAAGGAAATCTGCTGTCTGAAACTGTCCTGACCTACATGTGACTCCAGACCCACAGCAATGTGGTTGACTCTTCACTGCCCTCTGAAATGGCCTTGTAAGCCATTCAGTTCAAGCACAATTAAAAACAGGTAACAAATGCTGGCCTTGCCAGCAACGTCCACATCCCACTAAAGAATTAAAAAAACAGAACTGCATTTTGAACAGGCCTTTCAAGATGTTGAGAGGTAGAGAAAAGTTTGCTTTTAGAGTTTCAAAGAATTGTGCCAAGACAGTTATAAGTCTGCCTTCATGTTAGATTGGCAGGTGACAGAGGATGTACAGGGGGCCAGAGTCAATGAAACATGGGAAACAGGAAGAGACAAAAATCAGTAGAAAGAATAAAGTGAGGCAAGCTAATGAAAAGGTTTAAAGATGAGGACAAGGATGCACTGGAGACAGGATGCCAATGCAGGTCAACAAATGCAGGTTATTGCTGAATTTGTACTATAATGTTGTGGCACGGCTGATGGTAAATGCTGAATTGTTCAAATCCCAAAGGGAAACTTGAAACAACTGCCATAACTTGTTTTGCAATTTGTATACATTTTGAGATGCATGCCCTGAATTCAGTAGTAATAAGACCACCAAGTCTTGTAGGTTTTTACAAAACTAGATTAAACATTATTAACAAGAAAAATGATTTTTTAAGTGCACACGTATGTCTACAAATTACTACTATAATAACTTTAAAATCCTCTACTTAATCAGACTCCCAGTTATACTTTTGTTAAGGCAATAGTAAGCCACATAGATTTTAAAAGGCCCAGGCAAAGAAACACAATACCCTGACAATCCAATTCAAAGTAAGCTTATTTAACTTCAGTTCTTTGTAGACAGCAGCTTGAGGTATAGATGCTGAAGGCTTTTCACACTTGTTAAAAAGGCCTACCCTTACACACAGCCTTCATTCTACTATACATATTTGCCCCTTTGAATGCAAATTCCCATTTTTTCACCATGTCTTTGGACTTTGCCTTTCTGAGAATAAAAATCTCTCATAGTACTAAGCTTTACAAGTATTCATTAGGAAAAATAAACACACTGGGCTGAATTTTGCCATTGGCGAACAGGGATTGGGACCCGCTGGCCAAAGCGCAAAGTGACACGGGATAACATTGGGGGGAACCCCTGATGTCACCCCACCCCATTTAAATCTTCAGGAGGGCGGGGGCATAGAGAAATCAGCTGCGCGCCCGTTGACCTGTCAATGGCCAATTGAGGCCATTGACAAGATAATTAAAACAATTAAAGGACCTACCCGTCCAACCTTAAGGTTGGTGGGCAGGCCAGGAGCCCTGGTGGGCTTCTGAAAAAACATGAAACCTCATCCACCAGCGGGATGAAGTTTCATGTAGGGTTTAAAAAACTTTAATAAAGTTTTAGTGAAATTTATTAACATGTCCCATCTCATGTTAAGGATCTTTTTATTCTTCTATTTGTAATGGTTGAACAACATTCAGTGATCTCCCTGAGACAGCACTTAGCCTCAAGGAGATGTGTGCTCTTTTGCGCGCATGCGCGAAAGAGCGCACTTTCGCATTTGGGGAAATTCCTCCCCCCCCACCCCCCGCCTGCACAGGAAGCACATAGCACTTCCCGCCGGGCGTGATGCCTTAATTGGCCCACCCACTTAAAATGGCGGCAGGACCCACTTCTCTGGCGGGGATCAGATCCCCGCTCGCCAGAGATTGGGTCAGGCCTGCCCGCCCGACAGGCAGAAAATTCTGCCCACTGTTTCTGAACTTCTGGCTAGGTGACACGTTTCACTCCTTCTTTGAAAACAATCTCTACCCTGGTTTATTTAAAAATGCTCCCTTGACACCTATTTTACCTACTTAACATTTCAAACATAGCCCATTTTCCACAACATCAAAGCCCTCAGACCAGCAGCCTTTAATTCAATTAAATCTCACATACACACACAGACACTTATAGATGCAGGTACCACTATTTTACAATAAATTCCAATAAAATTATGAGAATTATTATATATTCCTGATAATAAAGGGTTAACAAATGGAATATGCTAATGGATTATTTGGATGGTGATGTACTACAGACATCAGACACTCATGTGTTAGATCTCTCAAGAGAGTTTGGAACGCTATCCACAGGAACAATATGCCTACTCTATAACCTGCTTAGATGTAGTACTAGTAAACAAGTATTACCAGAGTTTAACTATAGTCTGTCCAGTAACCAAGAACCATGCCTGGAGGCCACAGACAAGAAGGACCATCTCAGAACAGAATGGGGCTTACTATAATACTGTATGCAGGTGACAAGAATTTTGGATTGTTGGAGCTTGTGAAGGTGGGAGCTGGAATGTTGACAATGAATGCACCACCTGAAAGTGATAAAGGCATGTAAGAGGCTTTTGGTGACCAAAGGTGCGAGATAGGAATGGAGGAAGAAAACATTGTTGATAGAGAAACAGGAATCTTTGTTATGGTTAACATATTTGACTTGAAGCTCAGCTCTGGGTCAGAAACCTCCTGAGGTTTTATACAGCTTGGTTACTGAGAGAGCTTTCAGGGAGGGGGAACATAATCAGTGTCAGGGGAGAGGAATTCTTGGCTGTGACCAATAACAATAATCTCAGTCTTCACAAAGTTCACTTGGAGGAGATTCTGCCTCATCGTTCATTTAAGGTCTGAAGTTAACTGCTGCTCTGCCGAGGTCAATAGATATGTCAGGCCTCCCATACAGTTAAATATAGCAGGAAATGCCATGAAAAAGCAACATTATTTGAAAATTATTCTCCTGTGTCGAAGCACAGAAAAAGCCTGAATGGTTACAAACAGTTTGAATGAACATCTAACCTCATATTGTATCTTAAACAGTTTTCGAAACCCATTTATTCAGCAGAGCATTACAAATATAATAACATCATCTGATAGTGTTAGGAACACATCTGTTATATATAAATGTGATATGTTGTACCTTCAACTCAGTGTGATGACAGGAATGTCTATTGGATTCATCATATAAATTAGAAGTGATCAAAAGTTAACAGAAATCCCCATTTTTCCCCCTGCCAATTGTAATTATATCAATCTGTGTCAGGAGATTGTGTAACACTCCATCTGCAATACCTGAATATTAACAATGTTTCCCGTTGGATGGCTCTGTAGCTTTGAAGTCTTTTTGAGGCTCATAATCGAATGAACGTTTCAAACTGTATTGCAGCAATCCATTGAAGTGCTTTATTTTCAGTTAAATATTTCAGGGGCAGGAACTATATAGCTCTCGTGAATGGGCACAGGGTTTCTTCCGACGCAGGCCAGTGCTAAACATAGGGTTGAGTGGATGCATGCCTAAGCTGGTGGACCAAGTTCGTATGAGACAAGTACCAAAGCTAGCCTGCATTACTTAAAGCCAGATTGCAGGTCTCAAGGGGGCAGTGTATTGTGGCTGCAGCAGGTGCTGGAAGTGGCTGGGAAATAGAGTCCAAGCAGGCAGAACACTGAATAATGGTGTAACAGGATAGATTGCATGCACTAAGGTTCTCTGATGCAGCATGAGGCCTTGGCACAGGAGGTGGATAGGAGGAGAGGTCCTCTATCCATATGGGACCAGGAGGCCCTCCAGGCAAATACTGCCAAGGCAGTATTATTGTTGTGGCCAGCAACATCTCAAGGACCTAGATGCAGTGCTGCAAGAATTTCAATTACCTCACACAAATGGTAAAAATTAGTGAATGCATCTTCATATGATATCTTTACAACTGAACTATTAGCCTCATTCAGTGCTCACTACCTCTTTCATTCATTTGCCTACTGAAAATCTTTATCAACCATCACTTACACCTCACCTTCATAGTCCGTTCACCCTCACACATTTAGCACTGCTGCAAGCCTCACACCCACATCCCACTGCCTGTACTTGTAAGGACCGGATCTTCCTTGGAATGGAAATAATTGTCAGGTTGCCACTCTGTTCGAACTTTTCCACTCCTCAACACTGCTCCACATTTCTTGTCGGGTCTTCTGAGACCTGCTTCTCCAGAAATGTGAAGCACAGCATCCCTCGAAGAACTCCATACTCCATGAATCACTGTAATATCGGGAAGAAGGCAAGACATGCCCCCTTTTTATGGTGCTAGCAGCCGTAGGGTAACTTTAGATGACCAGCATGAATGTTGGTGAATGGGTGAATGGAAGAATGAGTGAATGGGTATGGTAGGAAGGTGGGTTGGTGGGTGAGGTAAGTGGGTAAGTGCAGAGGGTGGCAGATGGGTATGTTAGTAGTTGGAGTTGGATAGGGTGGCAGGTGATAGGGTGGCAGAAAGGTATGTTAGTAGTTGAAGTTAGGTAGGGTGGCAGGCAGGTAAGGTAGTAGGTGGCTAGGGTGGCAGGTGGGTGAGGTGGCAGATGCCTACAGTGACAAGTGGGTGTTACGGTAGGTGGGAGGGTTGTAGATGGGCAGGGTAGCAGGTGGGTAGGGCAGCAGGTGGGTGAGGTGGCAAGTGGGTCAGGGGTAGTCAGGTCAAGTTGAGAGTAGTCAGGTCTGGGGCTAGTCAGGTCGGGATGGGGGTGTAGTCCGGTGTGGTGGGGGGGTTAGTCAGGTCTGCTTGGGGGGACAGTTGGGTGTTTGGGAAAGGATAGTCAGGTTAGGTCTGGTTGTGGTTGAGTTGGGAGGGAGTCAGGGGGGTTGTCGGGTGATCGGGGTGTAGTCGGCACAGGGTATGTATAGTCAAGGGGTTGGGGGGAGTCCCATATTACTATTATGCTCTCCTGCCTTGAATCTACACCTTGATTTGCTACTTCTACCCAAGCTTGATCCCTCATCCCCTATGTTTAGTTTAAAGCCCTCTCTACTTCCCTCATTATGCGATTCAAAAGAACACTGGCCCCATTATAGTTCAGATGTAAACTGTCTCAACAGTGCAGCCCCCACTTTCCCCAGTACTGATGTCTGTACCCCACAAACCAGAACCCACTTCTCCCACACCAGTTTTTGAGCCACTCGTTCATCTCTCTAATCTGATTTGCCCTATGCCAAGTTGCATGCGGCTCAGGTAATAATCCAGAGATTATTATCTTTAAGGTTCTGCTTCTTAATTTGGTACCTAGCTCCTCAAATTGATTATGCAGAACCTCTTTCCTTGTCCTGCCTATGTCATTGGTACCTAACTGAACCACGATGACTGGATCCTCCCCCTCCCACTCCAAGTTCCTCTCCAAGCCTTAGCAGATTTCCCGAACCCTGGCATTAGCCAGGCTACACAGCCTTCTGGACAATCCTCCTCACTATACTATCCCCTACTACCACTACATTCCTGCTTGCTTCCTCTGCTTGAACGGTTTCCTGTGCCTTGGGGCCATGACCAGCCTGCTCATCCACCTTGTAGATCTTGCTTTTGTCCACACAGGGTGTGAGCATTTTAAAACTGTTTGACAATTGCAAAGCCTGCAGCTCCTCCAGTACTGTCTGCTTGGTCCCTTTACCTGCCTCACTCATGCTCACATCCTCCTGTCCCTCACTGCTGACCAAAACACATGACCCTATTCTAAGAGGCGTGACCATCTTCTGGAACAAAGTATCCAGGTATTTCTCCTCCTTCCTTATGTTGTGCAGAGCCTGCATTTTGGCTTCCAGATCAATAATCCCTTACTGATTGGGTGGTTTGAAAAGTAAATTTCTTTTATAGACCCTCTGATAAGTCACTAGCTAGTTCAGCTTCCTGCTACAGTAATTAACACCACTTGAACCAGCTGCTTCAGATGATTAACAGATAACTGCCACTCCAGGCAGATCTCTATTCAACAAGCTAGCCTAACTTACTTGAAGGTTAGTACTATGTCAGACCTTGATTCTTAATCTATAGTTAAAGCTGCAAAAGACTTACCAGAACATACCACGTGAACCTAATTTGCTACTCACTCAGGCTCCATCTCACTCCGGCATAGTCACCTGTCTACTCCCACGCCCCTTACTGGTCAGTGTGAGTGATTGCATGGTCAGTTCTGTAGTTACCTAGGAGTTAGACTAGGATTTTTCTCTCTAACGTTTCCTGGGTAACTATTCAGGTAAGTATTGCAGAACAGTCCAAAGTCTCCAACTTTAACTCAGAGTCAGAAACTGTTGTGGAGGGTCCCTGGAAGCAGGGAAATTGTCCATTGGAAGAGTAAACTTCCTGGGTTATTCCCATGGTGATCAGCACATCGGGACTTCCGCAGTGTCCTGATGCCTATCTTGGGAGATGCGTCCAGTCTCTGACCCTCCAGAAACCAGAAGATCTGGGCCATAGTCACTTACTCAACTATGACAGGAACATCACCCAAACATGTCGCACCACCCTCAGGGACAAGCTTCCTTCTGTCTTTTAGGACAAGGTTTGCATAACCAGAAACAACAAAACCTAATAACTGGGAAACAGGCACAGCTGCATGCCTTACAATAACAGAGGAAATGGAATCATTTGATTCACCAGGGTAGTAGCTCATGACGGGACTGAAACCATCAAAGATGATGGCATCCTCACACCTAATCCTACTTCCCACTTTCCTCTCATCACACAATCTCTTCTGATTTACAAACTACAGAAGGTGTAAGCATGAACTTCTATATATCCCTCCACTCTTCACCACAACCCTATCCAAGTGCCTTTCTCCTTTCAGATACGTAAAATCTGCCGCCAGGCAGTGGAGGAAGAGACAGAGGTGAAAGAGGAAAAAGAGACTGGTGATGAAAAAAGCAGTCACTCAAACTCACAGTTACATCGAGCAGCTCAGATACTAATGTATACATTCTTTAGAGGGCAGCTTAGAGGCAGGATTTGCCTGTAGCGAGTCATGGGCATAAGTGGTTCACAGTCAGGGCAGGGGCCCAGGGTATCACAGATGCCCATCTTTCTAGAGGGTGAGAACAACATGAGTTCTACTGCCAAAGACTCAGATGAGGACTTTGATGGGCCAGTGACAGAAGAAAACTGATGGATATGCACACAGAACTGTTCCGTGCATTGACACGCCTGTCAAAAAATCTGTGGTCACTGTCAAGGACCATGGAAGAGTTCGGCACCAATCTTACACAGGACTTTTGTCAAAGCTTGGAGCCCACCATTCTCCAGCAGGGAAGTGGTGGTTAATTCTATGAGAGCACCTGTGGACCCAACCATGATGCAGCATCTGATGGCCGATGTCTCAGCTTCAATTGCAGCATGAGCAGGAGCCATCCAATATCTTGCAGCTGTGGTGAAATCACAGACTGAAGTGATGCAAGCTTCACCTGCTACATCATGGCTGCAGATGTTAGTGATCAAAGGGGCTTGCAGGACCTCACATCACTGCATAGCAGCACTCAGACAGGCAAAGGCACACATATAACAGGCACTAAGGGAACATACAAGGATAATTAGGTAACCTTGCAAGGAATATTGGATGGTTTGATTTATAAAGTTAGTTTGGAATGTTTGTTTTGTGGTGGCTTTTATTTCAGCATTGTGGTAACAGAGGGCAAGAAAGGTTTGAGGTTGATGTCGAATGGGTTTCACTCACTGGTTTCACAATCAGATGAGCTGATCATGGACAGGCCAACTGAAGAGGGGCAGTTTTGGTTACCTCCTCCCAACTCCTTCCTCTGCCTCAACTGCTCACAATACGTCTGGTAGCAAGGACTGTGTCCTCATGATGGCAAAATTGTGCAGGGTGCAGCCGACCACAATGAATCATGACATGCACTCTGAAAAGTAGTGCAAGGCCCTTCCAGATTGGCCCAGGCAGCAGGAAAGCACAGTCCTCTCAATGAGATTTTCTGCAGCACCATGGCTTTCATTGTATGATGCCCACATGTGTACGAGTTGTCCGTTGAAGCCATGTGCCAAGTGCTCAGTAGATAGGCCTTGTCGCCTGGTAGTTGCCCTCTGGTTTCTCTTGGTGGCTCGAATGCTGATGGTACAGTGGACTAGTGCAGAACAAAGATATCAAGATGGCTGCCAGGGTACTGGGCATTGACCGGAATGATGATCGCATGGCAGCTGTACATTGAAGGTGTTCTGGTTTTGGTACATTTCAGAATTGACATGCAGCACCTTCAAAGTGACATTTATGCAAGCAATGTCACCATGGGGAAGCTTGCAATGTTGGTGAAGCCATGTGTTCATTCTACCTGCTTCTCTGTACTGGAAAGAGAGAATGAAATGTATTCAGTTCTCTTTGCATACAGAACCTCAGCGACCTTACTGATGATCAGTGGATTTGCTCCCAGATATTACCTGCTCCAGCCTGGAAGGAGTCTGGCACAAAAAATGTCCATGGCTATGATCACCTTTGCAGCCATTGGCGATTCTATTTTCACTACTTTGAAGCTATAGTTCTGTATGAAACAGATTGTGGATTTTAGTAATTGCATCCTTAGTGAAGCAGAGGCGTCACATACACTGGTCATTCCTTGAGGACCTTTGGTGTATATAGCCTCTTGCTGAGAGTCTTACCCCCCTCCTCCTTGCTCTTTGAACAGCATTCTATGCAGTGTATGATAAAAAATAGTATTTTCTCTGCTAAAGGTGCAGGCTAGGCTCACATTTACCTCTTTTGCTTGCTATTTCACTCTGTCTGTTGACATAAGCCTGAGGGTTATCATTATTGATTTGTGGATTTTAGTAATTGCATCCTTAGTGAAGCAGAGGCGTCACATACACTGGTCATTCCTTGAGGACCTTTGGTGTATATAGCCTCTTGCTGAGAGTCTTACCCCCCTCCTCCTTGCTCTTTGAACAGCATTCTATGCAGTGTATGATAAAAAATAGTATTTTCTCTGCTAAAGGTGCAGGCTAGGCTCACATTTACCTCTTTTGCTTGCTATTTCACTCTGTCTGTTGACATAAGCCTGAGGGTTATCATTATTGATTTGTGCTGCATGACTAATTTCATAACCTACCGTTATCAGAGTGGGGTGCATGTCAGTTCACAGTTTGATTGAAAGCTCCAAGTGATTATAAAGTCTTTGATGTGGGTCTATGAACACAGATGCATAGATGCATGTTGTTATAGCGGATTAAGTGGTTGAAGGGATTTAAATGTAGTGAATGGGTTTTTATCAATGGTAGTTTTTTTAAAAAAAATAGTGAGTTCATCAATAGACATTTAGCACTTTATTATATTTCCTTTCAGTATGGGTCCTGGGATCTGCCCATGGTGGATACTGGGTGATTTGGCACGAAGGGTATAAGGAAAAGGGGTAGTGAGTGGGGCATAGGTTGTCATGAGTTGGTATTGTGGTATTGGGGCTATAAAGGGTCATGGGGGTATGTGAAGGGACATAGGGTAGCATGGAGGGAATGAGGGGCCATGAAGGGCCACGGGGGGTTGGGTGGGGATCATAGGTTGGCATGGATTGGCATGGGAAATATCTGGGGCATGAGGTGATATGAAAGGATAAGGGCTAGAGGGCTGTTTTTGTTTTTTTTCTTTCTGCAGCTGGGACAAAGTGCTGGATCTCCAAGGCCGGCCTTTCGCCCAGCCCTCCACACACTCAGCTCCTGTGCTGCCTCCAGACTGTTTCCAGGGGCTGCAGGCTGGGACTCCAGTAACACCACTGGCTCCACCCTACCCCCCCAACCATCCGGGGCACTTTCTCCCAAGTTGCCAGGAGTTTTCTCAATTTGGCACTCCTGACCAGGGAACGAAAATTCAGGCCTTAAAGACTTTTCATTAAGGACACAGCAATAGCTGTAATTGTCCCCAAAGATAAATATCGGTCACCACTCTTCCAGTAACACAACTGAAGTCTTCCTTTTTATCCTCACTAATTACCAGCCAGCTTTTACAGTGAGGTGGACTCCAACACAGACCACATGATCCCTCACATTTATCTGAAATTTAAAGATACAGTCCCAAACAACAATCCTCTTACAAGTCATATAAACTTCACTACTGTAACACATGAAACTCAGAGTACAATAAACAGTGAGGTGGATTGTGTCAGACTTCAGATGGACATAGACTGGCGGGTGAAATAAGCACAATGAAATTTATTGCAGAGAAGCGTGAAGTGATGCATTTAGGTAGGGAGTATGAGGAGACGCAATACTAACTAAGTGGTACAAATTTAGAGAGGGTGCAAGGACAAAGAGGTGATCAATGTACACAAATCTTTGAAAGTAGCTTGCAAAGCTGAGGAGGCTGTTAAAAATGCAAAATTGATCCTTAGCTTTATAAAGAGAGACACAGGGCAGAATTCTCCCATCTGGGACTAAGTCTGTGTTGGTGCTAAGGAGGCTGAGTGAAAACCATGACCATATCTTCATCCCGACGTAATTAATTATGCATCGAGGCATTTCACGCCATTTTCCATTGCGGGGCAGACTTGATGGCATGAATCCCACCATCATATCCAGGCGCCTTATTTAAAAGGATTCTGGACATCTACAATGCCAGACCAAAGACAGAGAGGTATCTGCAAGGTCATCCACTGGCCCAGCCCCGAAATTCGGCGTGTCCTCCTGGACCATGTCCAAATGTGCAGGAATGTGCTGTACCCACCAGATGGAGGAGGCCAAGCAGGGGTACCTGCCTTGGCTGATGCCATCAGTGCCCAGGGAGTGCACAAGAGGTCGGCAACACAGTTCCGGAAGAGGATTGGCGGCCTTATTTGCCCAATCCCCTGTCACTGCAGTGGGAGCAGCTGGCTCACAGTGGGACAGCCAAAGTAAGCCGGGCCCCTCCAGGCCTCAGCGCTCCAGAGGACGGTCTCAATATCATCAAAGGGTAAATGATGCCACAGGCTGCCTTCACCCCTGCTGCGGAGGTCAGGGCAGCATTTAGAAGGCATGGTAGGCAAAATAAAATCAGGAAAATTTGATCTCAAGTTGTTTCACAGTGAACACTGTCACTATATTGCTGCAAATATATTGACTTACTAAATAATGTCTACTGTTGTCATTCAGCATCATTAAATAGGCTTCACAAAACCCCCTCGCCACGAGCCCTGCACAACACCCCCCCCAACTCCCCACCCCCACAACATTAACAATTCAGCTGTATGCACCTGGACCACGAGTGAATCTGGAGGGAGAAGTGTCAGTGACAGGGCCTTTCAGAGCCTCATGCAAGCACTCTCGTATGCATGCAAAGCCTTCATCCATCATACTCATCTCAGTGTCCCGATCATTTTGAATGCTGGCTGCTGGGGTTCTCTTTCCATTATCCATCTGAGCTGATCTGTATCTTCGCCCACCCACTGATAACACTCCCATGCAGCACCTGTGCCCATCCAACACAAGGCTCTACTCACACCAGCATAACCTTCAACCTTTCCACTTCCAGCCCGAACCATTCTCACTTCAGGATGTCCAGCTGAAAGTGCATGATCCCTACCTTCCAGAGAACCCCACCCACATCCGCATTGAATGCCCAGACCACTTCCTTCCCACCCCCAGGGACTGTGCCTCTGAATCATCATCAACCATCCTCGCCATCCATTCTACCGCTATAGGCACATCCTCACTCTTCCACCCTACCAGCTTCCTCTGCCCCCTTTAACTCTAACCATTCCCTCCTACCATGCCCACCCTGAGTACACTCCCCAGGAGGCAGTCATTGATTCCACAAACTCCTCCCTCTCACATTCACCCGGACCTCTCACCCCCCACCCCTTACTCCTTCTTCCACTCTCACTCCTTCCTCCACACTCACTCTTTCCTTTCACCATACTCCATTGTCCTCATGGACACTGCTCCCCCTCCAAACTCCCTCCCCCATCCCATGTTCAGCTCCCCCAAAACCTTCACCATTCCCCCCACCAACAGTTTCACCCCCTAAAACCTTTC